>NC_064628.1:221674539-222280693 GCF_023864275.1 Schistocerca cancellata | reverse complement strand
GCATCAAAACCGGTACTGCTACTACTAATGATAAGCACGAGTGACTTGAGAAGTGTGACTGAGGATACATACATTTCCGACCTAAAAAGACAAATCAAATCCATTAATTTCCTAAGATACCGAACAGCAGTCGCCAGACTTCGTTTTAGTAGGTTTATAAGCAGCTCGAGTGGTTGATGTACACTGATGATGCCGTCCTACGACACCACGATAGCGTAGAACGAAGTAGTTCTATCGATTTAAAGTTTGTCGCCGTACTGGTTGGAGTAGGAAACTTACGGGGTGGTTGTATGTCTGATGTTGAACAAATATATCCTGCATTAGAGTATCAAGAGCGTTGAATTTCGCTTGCCTAATATTTCGGAAACTGTATGACATTTTTAGGTGGAGAACTGTGTAACTGGCGGAGTATGTGCTTATGCTCTATGATGATTTCTCTCATGCAAGTACCTTCCAGGCAGCGGAATAGTGCTTCAGAGCTGATAGCACTGTTGATTTACATTAAAAGTTTCAAACTCCATCCATCTGGAACTGCATCATGTACAAACATTTCTTCTTAAGCGCGTGTTATGCCACCACAAGACTCTCATGTCTACTACCCTCCTCGACACGCACGCATCTGGAGATACCTTGTGCATCTGGTTTGGTGCCATGGGTAAAATTTGTGTTGCAGGGTGGATTGGTCAAGGACAATGTAGAAATGATCTATCAATCTCCAACTTCATCCTACGAATCCAATAATTCTCTGTGACGCCCATCCACACAGGGAAAGATGGCCAGTCCTAATTGTAAATGCTGCACTATGATCTGACGTGCTGGTAATATGTAAATAATCTAATTGCATCTGTATAGGATGCTGTCTGGTATACTTCGGTGTATATGGCTGAATGAACATACTGCACATCATCTATCTGCATTTGGCCGGCCGAAGTGGCCGTGCGGTTAAAGGCGCTGCAGTCTGGAACCGCGCGACCACTACGGTCGCAGGGTCGAATCCTGTCTCGGGCATGGATGTATGTGATGTCCTTAGGTTAGTTAGGTGTAACTAGTTCTAAGTTATAGGGGACTGATGACCTCAGCAGTTGAGTCCCATAGTGCTCAGAGCCATTTGAACCATTTTTTATCTGCATTTGCAGTCTAGTATACTGTACCTGCAAAGCAGTGGGGGTGTGATTTGGCGATGGTACAGAAACTAGCAAGCAATCTGCTGTGTTATTGGCTGGCGGTGAAATTACGGAACAACTGGTATACTTTGTTGTATATGACCGAATGGACGTACTGTAGTCATCTATGTGCAATGGCAATATAGTATATGATACTTGCAAAGCAGTGGAACGGTGATTTAGCGTTAACACAAAAACTGGGGGGGGGGGGGGGGGGGGGAATTCTGCTGTGTCATTGGCTGGCGTTGAAATTACAGAACAGCTTGTAAAATGGCTAAAACTGATCGCGCTATCAAGTGCCGTTCTTACTGCAGTACATCGTCCCATACCAACGGTTTATTTACCATCCCGTCATTCTACTCATACTCTGCTGTTTACCACATAATGATTGAGTGAAATCACTTATTTGAGAGGGAGAGAGCCTTCGTAGAACACTAGATACTTGCTACCTGTCACTGTGGAGCATGGGATTAAATGTAGAGGTCATCACTTTCAGACAGTTGTTTGGAACCATTCCTCAATGCTGCAGACTTACCCTATTTCCAAACGCTGCAATACCCTTCACATGGTTTTTTTTTCACCAATAAGACAGCAGTAACTCTTTTTATTTCTGCTACCTATGCGTGTTATGATCAGCACGTTCCGGCGATGGTCAACAGCGGAACAGTAATCTTAACATGACTGCAAAATGTGGAAGCAATACTCTTCGAACCGGAACACCGAGATATCCCCTACCCTGTTGCTGTGGAATACAATGCCGCAAACTCTTCCAGTTCCATATGCTGCAATGTCTTCCACATTTATATCACTGAGAAACATTGCCTCTGTGTTGTATTCCTACCAACCTGCATGTTGTGAGAGCTGTATAGTTTACACCATGCGACGTTCAGCTTTGTGTGAGTGTCAATGTCGGTTTAGCATCTGACACAGAATGCAAAGTCATGGTAGAAAAACAAAATGTATGGGTGGTGTGCAAAGCTTAGCTGTGTTACAGTCGAATAAACGGTGTAATAAACTGCTTATGAAGGAACAATACAGCAACTCTCACATGTGATTGACAATCTGTTGGATGTCGTCTTTCCCCAGTACAGTCGATAAAACTTTACGGAGGACTTGCAAGCGACTTCGACTACTGGTCACCTGCTCCAGTGGAAAGTTACGTGTATATGTAATATGCTCGATGTCAACACACATACAGTATTTGCTTTCCGATATATCAGAAGAGTGAGATGTGATAAAATTTTAGAGGAGGTTCTATTACCAGTGGTGGTATAACTGGTTAAATTTTGGATGCAAATAGTCGTCTCTAAACTACACCGATTTTGCTGATAAACTTATATAAATCGGCTGTATCTGTTGCCACGGGATCAAAACTGTTTTTAGTATCATCATCTCGATTGCATGTTTAAAAGTAAGTGTTAGCACAAGTCCTATGTTATTTCATTCTTCATAACATCTAATTACAAAGCAGACACATAGCTCGTTGTAGAAACTAGAAACGATAGCGTTTTTCCCGACATGTGAGTAGATTGCATGAAACAAGCATCCTGTCAGGAACGTCGCAGTTCGTAGTAATAGACGGCAAATCATCGAGTAAAACTGAAGTGATATAAGGTGTTCCCCAGGGAAGCGTCCTGGGACCTCTGCTGTTCCTGATCTGTATAAATGACCTGGGTGACAATCTGAGCAGTTATCTTAGGTTGTTCGCAAATGATGCTGTAATTTACCGTCTAGTAAGGTCATCCGGAGACCAGTATCAGTTGCAAAGCGATTTAGAAAAGATTGCTGTATGGTGTGGCAGATGGCAGTTGACGCTAAATAACGAAAAGTGTGAGGTGTTCCACATGAGTTCCAAAAGAAATCCGTTGGAATTCGATTACTCGATAAATAATACAATTCTCAAGGCTGTCAATTCAACTAAGTACCTGGGTGTTAAAATTACGAACAACTGCAGTTGGAAAGAGCACATAGATAATATTGTGGGGAAGGCGAGCCAAAGGTTGCGTTTCTTTGGCAGGACACTTAGAAGATGCAACAAGTCCACTAAAGAGACAGCATACACTACACTCGTTCGTCCTCTGTTAGAATATTGCTGCACGGTGTGGATCCTTACCAGGTGGGATTGACGGAGGACATCGAAAGGGTGCAAAAAAGGGCAGCTCGTTTTGTATTATCACGTAATAGGGGAGAGAGTGTAGCAGATATGATACGTGAGTTGGGATGGAAGTCATTAAAGCAAAGACGTTTCTCGTTGCGGCGAGATCTATTTACGAAATTTGAGTCACCAACTTTCTCTTCCGAATGCGAAAATATTTTGTTGAGCCCAACCTACATAGGTAGGAATGATCATCAAAATAAAATAAGAGAAATCAGAGCTCGAACAGAAAGGTTTAGGTGCTCGTTTTTCCCGCGCGCTGTTCGGAAGTGGAATGGTAGAGAGACAGTATAAGTGTGGTTCGATGAACCCTCTGCCAAGCACTTAAATGTGAATTGCAGAGTAATCATGTAGATGTAGATGTAGATGTAGATGATCAAATTGCTTACAAAAGCAGAACGCAAGAATCTGCTGTACGATAGAAACTTTCAGACATGTCGGTAGAGGGGAGTTATGGAGCAAAAATGTCAAACGCAAGCACGTAGATGGTATAATTGGTTTCGATGTAACGGAAGAAAGAAAGACGCAATAAAATCTTATAAGCGGTTCTATTACAAGAAAGGCTCTCATGATTTGTTTCGTAAACGC
The DNA here is from genome assembly GCF_023864275.1 of Schistocerca cancellata. Classification (NCBI taxonomy): domain Eukaryota; kingdom Metazoa; phylum Arthropoda; class Insecta; order Orthoptera; family Acrididae; genus Schistocerca; species Schistocerca cancellata. Next base: position 222,276,787 of record NC_064628.1, on the reverse strand, counting down.
GGGTGTGATATAGCTTTGCACTGGTAAAACGGGACTTGCCATAGGGTACAAACCAGCAACGTCCTCTTGAATTGTTGACGTCTAACGTAAAATGGTTGTATTTCTTCCAACAAGTGAGCTAATGGCGTGAAAGATTGTATTCTTTAATGTTATTTAACTTGTCTGAAATGTCTGTAATACACACATGCGTGATAGTTTATTTACAGACACTGATCTGAACAGGACACTCGCTCTCAGGTCATGTAATTTGTCCATCAGGCTGAAAGAAATTGCTTAAAGTAGATGTCTTTTCTATGGTGTTTAACATCTCGCTTTTTCTTTACTTCAGTGACGGTTTCGAAGTAACGAGACCATTCTGTGGTGATCAGAAGTTTTTTCAGCAAAATAGTGGAATTTTTTACCTATTTTACGCAAAGTGGACATGTATGGGCCTCTGCAGTTTGATTATTTGTAATCAGGGGTGGTGCACTTCGTTGGATGTTGCAAAATAATGAGATACGAATTGTATCCTGAAGTCTAACGTAAAAACTATACCAATTTTGCTCATAAAACAAAAAGAAAATTGATTGCACCTTTATTCGTCAAAAGAGGACATTTATTATCGTCGATATTTTAATAGATGCTCGATTATAAGAGATGCGTTGACATTAAATACAATTTTTAAAGTGCAGTGTTTTCCTCGCAGACTGGCGGTCATTTGCATGGGGCGATATGGGGGATGATCCAGAGCATGTGTGTGTGTGTGTGTGTGTGTGTGTGTGTGTGTGTGTGTGTGTCTGCGTGTCTGTGTGTGGGTGGTCACTCTAGGCACTGTGCTCCAGTCAGGGTGCGTCCTGTGGAGCAGGGTCGTGCCGATAAATTTCCCTTTTGTGCTGATGGAGGGCTGATGCTTGGACTGTCACCTCAAGGAAACCACGAGCTCGTGGCACACCTACTCGTCTGCCAGCGGAAGGGCAGTAGGCCACAAAGCAGGGTGCAGTGGTAGCAGCTGGCCATTTGAAAAAGCCTATGTCCCCCCGTAAGTGTAGGGAGGGAGGGGGAGAGATGGGTGGAGGTAGGAGTGCCTAAAATTTCGTTAGTTCTCCGCTGTACATAGAGGAGAAGGCATGTTCAACTACTGCCCCTTCTCGAGTCTTTTGGGACGAGGCTTTTCCCCAGTACATGTGTTGCATTAAGACCCACTCGTTATGAGTGCTGTGTTTTTCATGACTGTTTCGATGTGTAATTATAATAGTGATGCATTTTCCATTAGTTGGGGTAGCATCTATTGCCTTCGATCACCTGGGCTGCAAGGTGATTGTTGAGCAGGTGTCTGTAGTGAACTCTAGCATCAAACAGTGATAGATACAGTTGTCATCTGTTTGCTTACAGGTAATACATTTATTATACTCTCTATCCAACATCAGCATCTCTTCAGTTGAGCATATCTCGCACCAAAAAAAGATAGTACCTTCCACTTCAGCCTATTTCCCACCACCTTTTAGGTGGAGGGTAGAGTTTCAGTATGACTGCCATTAGTTTTGAAGGGTATTAAGAAATTTTTTCCCAGCAGGATAATAGCACTTGTATGACATCGCGAATTTTTTAGCTGTATTGCGATTTTAGGCTCTCCTTGTGTAGCGCTATGCATATAGTTGTGTAATTAGGATCGACCTTTATGATTAATTACCTAATTGGGATCGACCTTTACTTCAGTTTCCCAGCCAAAATAAATTAATTGGGGACGTAATTAATTGATCAATTAAATTGCACTAGCACCGCCATCTCCCTACTACTTTCATATTGTCTCCTATGTTATGTATATCAGAAACAGCACTTCCTTGGGGAACGCCAGAGATTTCTTCTTTTGTACTCGATAACTTTCGATCAGTTACTAAAAACTGTGCCCTTTGTGGCAGGAAATCATGAATCCAGCCATACAACTAAGGCGTTGTTCCATAGGGACGCAATTGCATGAGATGATGTTTTTAAGCAATGGTGTCGAAAGCCTTCTGGAAATCTGAAAATATGGAATCAATTTAGATCCCCTCAATTTACATGTCGTTACTTCATGAGAATAAAGAACTAGTTGTGTTTCACAAGAACGATATTTTCTGAATCCGTGCTGACAATTTGACAATAAATCGTCTTCTTCGATGTAATTCATGACGTATATGTTCCAAAATCTTATTGTAAATCGACGTTAGTGATTGGGTCTGTAATTCACTGGATTACTCCTATTTCCTTTCCAAGGTATTCATGTAACTTGTGCAACTTTCCAGTCTTTACGTAAGGATTTTTCAAAAAGCTAACAGTTGTACCAGGCGGCCCAGCACGCCATCCTCTGTTGATGCTAGTTAATACCAGATACCACATACGCCGAAAGGATTGCCTAAGCAGAAAGTAAAGGGGAACCAACACCATCATCAAAGAGGAGACCCTGCTAAACATAACACCAGCGCTTGAAAAACACTTTGCAGCTACACTCCTGGAAATGGAAAAAAGAACACATTGACACCGGTGTGTCAGACCCACCATACTTGCTCCGGACACTGCGAGAGGGCTGTACAAGCAATGATCACACGCACGGCACAGCGGACACACCAGGAACCGTGGTGTTGGCCGTCGAATGGCGCTAGCTGCGCAGCATTTGTGCACCGCCGCCGTCAGTGTCAGCCAGTTTGCCGTGGCATACGGAGCTCCATCGCAGTCTTTAACACTGGTAGCATGCCGCGACAGCGTGGACGTGAACCGTATGTGCAGTTGACGGACTTTGAGCGAGGGCGTATAGTGGGCATGCGGGAGGCCGGGTGGACGTACCGCCGAATTGCTCAACACGTGGGGCGTGAGGTCTCCACAGTACATCGATGTTGTCGCCAGTGGTCGGCGGAAAGTGCACGTGCCCGTCGACCTGGGACCGGACCGCAGCGACGCACGGATGCACGCCAAGACCGTAGGATCCTACGCAGTGCCGTAGGGGACCGCACCGCCACTTCCCAGCAAATTAGGGACACTGTTGCTCCTGGGGTATCGGCGAGGACCATTCGCAACCGTCTCCATGAAGCTGGGCTACGGTCCCGCACACCGTTAGGCCGTCTTCCGCTCACGCCCCAACATCGTGCAGCCCGCCTCCAGTGGTGTCGCGACAGGCGTGAATGGAGGGACGAATGGAGACGTGTCGTCTTCAGCGATGAGAGTCGCTTCTGCCTTGGTGCCAATGATGGTCGTATGCGTGTTTGGCGCCGTGCAGGTGAGCGCCACAATCAGGACTGCATACGACCGAGGCACACAGGGCCAACACCCGGCATCATGGTGTGGGGAGCGATCTCCTACACTGGCCGTACACCACTGGTGATCGTCGAGGGGACACTGAATAGTGCACGGAACATCCAAACCGTCATCGAACCCATCGTTCTACTATTCCTAGACCGGCAAGGGAACTTGCTGTTCCAACAGGACAGTGCACGTCCGCATGTATTCCGTGCCACCCAACGTGCTCTAGAAGGTGTAAGTCAACTACCCTGGCCAGCAAGATCTCCGGATCTGTCCCCCATTGAGCATGTTTGGGACTGGATGAAGCGTCGTCTCACGCGGTCTGCAAGTCCAGCACGAACGCTGGTCCAACTGAGGCGCCAGGTGGAAATGGCATGGCAAGCCGTTCCACAGGACTACATCCAGCATCTCTACGATCGTCTCCATGGGAGAATAGCAGCCTGCATTGCTGCGAAAGGTGGATATACACTGTACTAGTGCCGACATTGTGCATGCTCTGTTGCCTGTGTCTATGTGCCTGTGGTTCTGTCAGTGTGATCATGTGATGTATCTGACCCCAGGAATGTGTCAATAAAGTTTCCCCTTCCTGGGACAATGAATTCACGGTGTTCTTATTTCAATTTCCAGGCGTGTATAACTGGTCCTATAGCCCGTCGCTAGATACTTGCTTCCTGCAGAAGGGGTGCCTGCTCGAGAAAGATGTCTGAGTAGAAGAACGATTGTCCCTGACCAAAACAATTCGCCCAAGGGCTAAGGAGTATTAACTATTTGTTTCAAGCCATATCAACATACGACAGCTAATTTATTAACAGCTTGTAATGCATCAATTCGTGCTCAACATTTGGCAGAATTACATAAATGCTATCATATCTTTGACTGCAATAAAGAACAATGAATACAGTGAATATCATAAACGATGTTCCTTTAAACCTATGTTATAGACTGACATATCTTTATAATAGCATTATTCGTCATACAGAAGTTCAGATGCCTGTCCGCCTTGTTGTATGCAGTGATGTAAGCGCCTCTCGTTATGAGCATGGACACCTCTTAACATTCCTGCAGATACTGAAGGGCAAGCATGACGTATTCGTTCTTTTAACACATCTGGATTTTCCGGTTTCGTTTCGTAAACCCTGGTTGTGATATAAACCTACAAGAAAAAAATCTAAGAGCGCTAAATCTGGCGATCTCGCTGGCCATCGAATGCAACCACCACGGCGTATCCGCCGTTTGGGGTACACATTGTTGAGATATTCCCACGTCCTCCACAATAATGGGGCGGTGTTCCATCGTGCTGAAACCAGTGCCTCACAGCTAACTGGAGTCGGATGTCTTTCAGGAGATGCCCAAGATTCACCTCCTTCTGTATGAATTGCAAATGCAGCCAACCATTTAGTGTGGGAGCCAAATAAAGTGGTCCCCTATTCTGAAAATCGTTTCGATGTAGCTCTTGATGTAGGTGCAGCTGAAAGGGATGCCATTATCGTTCCTCCAGAATCCTTCATACCGAATACCACGATAGCCCCAGGTCCACTGCTGCTCTTTTTTGTCCTAATTGCGATGAGAAATAGGTATTCCTGGGCGTGATCTAATGACTTCCATAATATTAACAATTATTATTATTATTATTACTATTATTATTATAGGTACAAATATTAGTGCGATCTAAGTGCAATAGCACCAAACCACTTTCGTTTATAATACATTGTACATACGTGTTATTTTCCGTTAAGCTATGCTTACCGTTCCTGGGATGTGCTCCAAAATACTCAGTAACGTTCTGGACAACATTGGATGCGTCGCGGATTAGTCTTTCTACGACATGTTGTACCTGGAAAGCTTCCTCGGTTCTTAAACTCATGTCTGTACGTCTCCAAGCATGCAAGAAACGTAGACGTCTCGTCGGAAAACGTTGTGGATACAGCCTTCAGGCCTCAGCTGCATTGCAGTGCGTCTCCCCAAAGATCACTATAATATTAGTGTATTCTTCAGTGGAGTACATTGCTTTTTTACCTGTTTGACTTCAAACCTGACCTGAACTACAAACAGGCGGCCACGCGACCTTTTCAGAGTGGAACCAGGAGGAAAACGCACGGAGATGGTGGCAAACCTGGTGGAGCTTAGCTTCTGGACACCAGTGACGAGGCAACCCTTCTTGCACTGACGTATCCGGGAAGCATAAAACTACAGAGTACGGCTTGCGTGGGCCACCTAGTATATGATTGCTAAGTATGGAGCTATTGTGTCAGCTTATTCTGAGAAGAACCTGACTGGTACATAATCTTTCCTGGAGCCTGGCCTTCATTAAGCGATTTAAGCCGCTTAGCTACACCAAGGATATCTACTTCTTAGTTACTCATGCTGACAGTTGTTCCAGATACGAATTCTGTAATATGTACTTCATCTTCTTTGGGGAAGGAGTTTCGGAAAACCCTGTTTAGTAACTCTGTTTTAGCGGCTCTGTCATTGTGTAGTGAAGGTACTCTTACTGCAGTTGTACTTTACATATGACCTGAATCTCTTTGGGATTTCTGCCAGATTTCAAGACGGAGTTTCGTTATGGAAACTATCGAAAGCATCTCGCAGTGAAGACCACGGTACATTTCGAGCTTCTACAAAACTTTGCCAATCTCGGAGATTTTGCGTTCTTTTAAATTTTCCATGCTTTTCTCTTTTCTTCTGTAACTGTGTTCTGACCCGTTGTGTGTACCATGGGGGATCAGCACCATCTCTTATTAATGTATGTGGTATACATCTCTCAACTGCCATCGAAACTATTTCACCGAATTCAAACCATAGCTGGTCTACGCTTACACATTCAGATAGGAAAGACTGGAAACTGTCTCTTAGATAGGTGTCAAGCGAATTTTTGTCTGCATTTTTAATAGATGTACTCTGCGTTTATTTTTGGTGGGTTTGGATGTTACGACATTCAGTCTCGCCACGACTACCTTGTTGACACTAATCCCTGTTACCGTCGTGATGATCCCTATTTGCTTAGGATTTTTTGTTGGTAAGAGGTCAAGTATGTTTGCGCAACCATTTACACTTCGCTTGAGCTCTTGAACTAATTGTTCGAGATAATTTTCTGAGAAAGCATCCAGTACGACTTCGAACGCCATTTTATGCCCATAGCCGGCTTTAAACATGTATTCCTGCCAACCAACATATGGAGGGTGGATTGACGTCATCACCAACTATAATTGTATGAGTGGGGTACACATTTGAAATAAGAGTCAAGATTTTTTTGACTGTTCAGCAGCCATCATCTGGGCCAGGAGATCAGTAAAACGAACCAATTATTAATTTATTCCGGTCATTAGGTTTAACCTCTACTCATACTAATTTACAGAAACTGTTTACTTCATTTCACTACAAAGTAAACTGCTTCTGTCAGCAATAAACACTCTATCCTTTCCGAACATGGTTAGGTCCTTTGAAAAAATTTCGGCTGAACTTATCTCTAACTTTAGTCAGTTTTCTGTACCTATAACGATTTGAGCTTCAGTGCTTTTTGTTAGCGCTTGCAGCTCTGGTTCTTTCCCAACACAGCTACGAAAATTTACAACTACAATACCGACTGTTGCTAGGTTTATCTTCCTGTGTTTCCCTGCATCCTTTTAGACTGACGCCCTTTCTGTAGTTTTTTGAGACATCTGACTTAAAAATCCGCCCAGCCTCATGCACACAGCCCCCGCAACCTGTTTAGCCATTTCCTATGAGTAGCGGACCTCTGACCAATTAAACGGAAACCGGAAACCCACCACCCAATTTGGCAAGTCAAGGAATCTGCAGCCTACACGGTCGCAGAACCGCCTGAGCCTCTGGTTCAGACCCTCCACTCGACCCTGTATCGAAGGACCACAGGCGGTTCTGTTGACGACGCTGCAGATGATGAGCTATACCTTCATCTGGCAAGCAAGACTAGCAGTCTTTATCACTTCAGCTGACTGTCCGAAACCAGAGAGAATTTATTTCGATGAAAAGCGACACAAATCGCTGGTACTGACATGAACCACCACCTGCACCCTGTGCTATTCATGGCATCCAGAAACACCCTTTCCACATCTGGAATGGCTATTCCCGGTAAGCACACAAAGTGAACACTGGTTTCCCTCCCCTCTTTGGAAGCCATATCCCCAAGGGGACCCATTACGCACCTAAGCTGAAGCTCCCAACTACAAGTAGACCCATCTTCTGAGAATGCCGAGACTTTGTGGGCCGAGTGGCTTCCTCTGGAACAAGACGAGCGAGACATTTGATTCAGGGGCTTCGTCAACCACAGACAGTGCCCAAAACGAACTGGGAGGCCCTGCGATCGGCTCCTCGGAAAATCTTACGATGCCTGCTACATCTTGTAATGACCTTCCAGTCGATCACAGGTAAGAGGTCAACCTCACAACAGACAATACCCGGGGTGGTTACCGTAGTGGGCCGATCGGGGGACACATGGGATGTGTTGGACGTTCCTAAGATCCCCATGCCTGGACCCCCACAGTGATACCCATTGGCAGCATCTTAAAGCTGTGTGACCATAGTCAACATGACCTGGAGCTGTGAGCGAATGGTCACCAACCAGCTTGCATCTTAACGCAGTATTCCATGCTAAAAACGGCGAAAACATACTCTAGACAGCTAATAAACGCAGAAATTATCAAGCTTAAACTAAAGAGCACACAGGAAATTTGAAATTACTCGCTTCTTATGAGAAATTAAGTCAAACTCACAGAACGAAACGCTGTCCTCTGATGTATTTCAGTCACGAAAGTTAGCACTGGGTTTTGTCGAACGCTTTTTTGAGGCCGAAAAATCCTACGAACGCGTCTTGATTCTTCAAAAATGGTTCAAATGGCTCTGAGCACTGTGCGACTTAACTTCTGAGGTCATATGTCGCCTAGAACTTAGAACGAATTAAACCTAACTAACCTAAGGACATCACACACATCCATGCCCGAGGCAGGATTCGAACCTGCGACCGTAGCGGTCGCTCGGTTCCAGACTGTAGCGCCTAGAACCGCACGGCCTCTCCGGCCGGCTCTTGATTCTTTGTTAGTCTTGCTTCCATTATCAACCGCAACGTCAGATCTGCCTCTCTCGTGTCTTTACCTTTCCCAGGGCGAAACTGATCATCATCTGACACATCTTGAATTTTCTTCTCCATTCTTCTATATATTATTCTTGTCAGCAACTTGGATGCATGTGCTTTTAAGCTACTTGTGCAATAATTGTTGCACTTGTCAGCTCTTGCAATCTTCAGAATTGTCTGAATGATTTTTTTTCCGAATGTCTGATGGTAGATCGCTGAACTGACACGTTCTACACACCAACGTGAATAGTCATTTTGTTGCCACTTTCCCCAATGATTTTAGACATTCTGAGAAAATCGTGTCTATCCCTTCTGCCTTACTTGATCTTAAATCTTGCAGAGCTGTTTTTAATTCCGATTCTAATACTGGATGCCCTATCTCTAATGTATCTACTCTAGTTTCTCCTTCTATCACGTCATCCGACAAGTCGTCCACCTCACAGAGGCCTTCAATGTACTCTTTTCACCTATCTGGTCTTCCCTCTGCATCTGACAGTGGAATTCCCATTGCGTTCTTAATGTTACCACCATTGCTTTTAGTTTTACCGAAGGCCGTTTTAACTTTTCTACAGTATGTGCTGAGTAAGTCTTTCTGACAATCATTTCTTTTTGGATTTCTTCGCATTTTTCATGCATCTATTTCCCTTTAGGTTCCCGGCACTTTCGATTTATTTCATTCCTAAGTGACTACTGTTTCTATTTTCCTGAATCTTCCTGGACATTTTTGTACTTCCATCTTTCATCGATCAACTGACTTATTTCTTCTGTTACCTGTGGTTTCTACGCAGGTACGTTCTTTGTACCTATGTTTTTCTTTCCATCGTCTCCCAACTGCCATTTTTAGAGATATCAAGTCCTCTTCAGCTGAACTGCCTACTGAGGTATTCATTATCGCAGTAGCTATAGCCTTAAAGAACTTCAAGCGCATCTCTTCATTCCTTAGTATTTTGGTATCGGACTTCTTTGCGCATTGATTCATCCTGACTAAGCTCTTAAAATTCAGCCTATTCTTCATCACTACTAATTTATCATCCGATTCTATAGTTTCTCCTGGGTACGTCTTGCAATACAGTATGTAATTTAGGAATCCATGCCCGACCATGTTGTAGTCCTAACTGAAATCTTCCTATATCTCCTGACCTTTTCCAAGTATACCACCTCCTCTAGTGATTTTTGAACGGAGTATTCGCTATTACAGGCTGGAATTTATTGCAGAACTCAGTTAGTCTTTCTCGTCTCTAATTCTTAGTACCAAGCGTTACCCGTTCAATATCCTCATATACTTTCTCTATCTCTTCGTCTTCAGCTTGCGACGTCAGCACATATACCTAGACTATCGTTGTCAGTGTGGTTTGCTGTCGATTCGAATGAGAACAACTTCTATCACTGAACTCTTAAGGTTCATGGAGGCAAAACTGTGCGGTTCGGACAACGGAACAGAGGTCAGCCACAGGTAAACTCCTGCCCTGCGCCTCAGCTGCTTGCAGTTGCGATGCCTCATTGGAAAGCGTGCTTTACAGAAGCCGCTCGCTTCTGCTCTGTTGCGCTGCGTGCCAGTGTTTGTCGGTCACTTTTGTCTTGCAATAGCAGCGCGTTTGCTGCCTCGTAGACGACTGCAGAAGCGCAGCGTTGTGCCACAATATGAAATAGCTCACTGCTGCTGTGTTGCAGAGTGCTACACCTCCATTATTTTAGCACCTGCTGCACAGTTTCGTCAGTGCGGGCCTGCACACCTCTCAGCTGATTGCGAAGTCTTGCCTACGGCTGGCGCCACAGTAATGCTATCTTACAGTGGACCTATCTGTACGTGGAGGCTCCGAGGAGAAAGTACGTTACCAGATCGCAATCATTGTCGTCACACCGGTTCAGCACCTGGCATGACGATATGTGGTGACAATTGATACACAACACGACCACCTCAGATTCGTGAAGCCGATAATTGGGACAGCAATGGCTTTATTTATGACGTGACATTAGCTTTTAACAAGATAACGCAAGACCGCATGTTGCTCTACTGTACTCACCTATTCCGATACAAAGATGTTCGACCATTGCCCTAGCTAGCAAGTTTTCTAGATCCCTAACTCACTGGAAACATCTGGTCATGAGTTGCCGAGAGACTGGTGTGCCACCTTTAGGCAGCCACTGTATCTTACCAAATCTGGCGCTGAGTAGAAGCAGCGTGCAGTGACGTACTCGCGTCTGTTATCCAAGCTCATTTCAACTCTGTGTCCAGCTGATTTAGAACCACTGTTGCTGCCAGACGTGGTAACTCTGTGTACCAAATTTCGCACTCCTTATACCCCAAAATTGCCAACGACCTTGCTGCAGTGGCAACACCGGTTCCCGTCACATCACCGAAGTTACGCGCTGTCGGGCTTGGCTAGCACTTCGATAAGCTACTGTCCGGGTCTGCCGAGCGCTGTTGGCGAGTGGGGTGCACTCAGCCCTTGTGAGGCCAACTGAAGAGCCGCTTCATTGTGATGCACCGGCTCAGCTCACGATAGCTGACAATGGGCAGGAGAGCAGTTTGGTGACCACATGTGCTCCATATCCACATCTAGTGACACCTATTTAGTGACACCAAAAATGTAATCATGTATCTTCCTGCTGTAGTTGACAGTATCTTTGTCGACTGCACCCAGCACACTCCATGCCACTCACAGCTGCGTGGTAAAGGGCACATTTAAATCTCCTGCCAGGGTTTCACTGGTCGAGTCGCTCTTCCATCGCTCGCTGTGTCTGCATACACGCCGCCAAAGGACGCTAAATTCACGTAACCTTACTGCCTGCGTCTCTGAGTAACCTGCGCATCTTTTAAAGCAGCCTCACTTTATACACACTGTAACAAAATTTTTGTCTTTTAGTGCTGTAATGTAAATGCCCACCACCGGCAGCACCAGCGATACATGTTTCCAACGTGTTAAGATGTTGGAAAGCATCAGGCATTCTCATGCAGGTCAACAATACGAATTTCATAAAATTCTGTTAAGCACGCTACATGAGCTCTTCGAGTGCATTTTTTACAGCATTTACTGTCACGCTGCAATGCTCGAATCAATAGGCAACTTTTTGTACAAGTTGGATACAAATATTATGTGTCCAGCGATTTCGTGTTCGTTGTGCAGTACCTAGTCGCTCTGCATCTGCACCTGCGTACTGCGCTGGGTCTGAGGCAAGCATGATGTTCCTTTGTCGTGATTTTCATACATTCCTAAGATAATAAAGCTTCCGTAGCCGTCCAATAGTTACCAGCAAAATGGTTTTCAAATTTTTGTTCCCAAGTAACTTGTGTAGATTATGTAACATTTTGCTGATGTGAGTTGCGGAGATTATTATGATGCACACGTAAATGTATCATTTGTGATTATGGCTAGCTGCGGATGTATCTAGCAATATCTAGTCTAGTGTTGGTAAGGTTTCAAAGTTGTGCAAATATTGACACCTTGCCTAAAATGTCCAGATATGTAAAATTGCACACTTCGCTAAATGCAGGAACGTAGTATCCTTCTGGCAGAAGCAGCCCTACATATCAGAGGGAGAATGTAGTTCGAGCTTCATGTGGTTCTGACACCCTTTGCAGAACCACTATGTGTATGATTAACCCATACTATCGGTGATCGGCGGGTCGGTCGGGGAAGATCCGTTCACTGGCCAGCAAGATTTCCAGACCTCACTTCATTAGGCATCTTTCTCTGGGTCTACGTGAAAACCGAAGTGTATTCGACACCTGTGGACTCCAGGGAGGAAATGGTTGCAAGAACTATTGTAACAGCCAGACACGTACAGAATCCGCCACAATTTTCCATTGGTCACGAGCCACCCTGCGCTGAAATTAACTTTATGATAAGATCGATCAGAACAATAAAGGACTGAAAAACATTACCACTGTTTTATTTACATTCACATCCAATGACCTCCTGAACACACTGTATTCACTCAATATGAATTTCCGACGCCTGATTGCTTAACAAAATTTTTGTTGTGTCCATCATAACACGTGTCAGTTTTTGCGCTGACTTTTTTAACTTGTAGATGTAAACATTGGCCCCATAACAGTGGCATTCATATCTGTCATCTCGTGTTGTTATGGTTCCTTCTCTACTGTTAGTGCTTGCATGTTTATAAATTGCAGTAGCACTCCGCATAAATCATTATGGTGATCGCCGATTTATAATCCTCTAAACAGATTTCATGGTCAACTTTTCTTAATATCCAGTCACATCCATAAGTTAAGATATCACTGAAATATATTAAATAATCTGAAACATAACATTAATGTGTATTCTAAAACTATGCTCAAAATATAAAATATGACATTATAAGAAGGATAAAATATATACTAAAAATCCCGAGGTTGGAGCTTGCCGCTGACATGTCCCTACATCTATGAAATAGAACTACAGCACAGGTTGTGACGCCTTCGCATAGCAATACAGGGTGCACAAAGCCTTCCCATCTTGTGCATCAGTCCATGCACTAAGACTGGCGTGGTCGGGAATGACCAGCATCAGGGAAATGACATGGAAGGACTAAGTCCATTTAACTCATTTATCATTTTCACAACAAACATTTATTTTCAAAGTAACAAGTCCCCTTTAAGAAAAACTGGTAGGAAAATTACAAGTTAATTTGCCATGTTAAATTTACACAACTGAAAGGCGTTCAAAGTGGTGAATAACACAGTTACCCTTCCCATGGCCTTCAACAAGATGCAGGACGCTAGGCTTTTAAGAATACTGGCCTTTAAAAAAATTACATTTAAAAAATTAAAGAAAACAGTAATCAATTAAAACTGAGCTGTTGATAAATTTCTGCAAGTGAGCTCAAAACCAATAAATTAGGCAGACCACCAAAAGATAAATATTAACTAGTTAATAAGACATAACAGTTCACGTTTACGGCTTTCCCAAATGATTTGCACCAAATAATCTAAGATGAAATTTAGAACAAGGCTACAATATGTATTACACAGAACAATAACACTAAAGACAAAATTCCCTGTGTGAAGCCAATGAATCAGACAAAGGCTTCTTGACCGGCAGCAAAATTTCATTTACAGTGCAAGTCAGGTAACATAAGGTACTCAACTTGAGCACGGAGTCAGGAAATGCACAAGAGCCATACACACGGCCGCAAGCAAGTCAGGCTCACGCGGAAAGAAGTTGCCAACACCGAACGCTCTCCTAGCAACTTAGTTGGTGCCGTTAACAAACACCGAATGTAAATGTCTCACTGAATTACACGACAACTGAAAGTTGTTGTTTAACCACGATTACACTTATAGAACCTTTCCAATATGGTAGTACGCCCTAGGAAATAAGCTCCACTAACAACGTAAGTCATTAAAGACAACTGTTCAAAGGGAGGAATATAAATAACAACTCGCTAAGGCCTTACCGTTAGCTGGTCACAATACACAAACGTAAATAGCTAGAAATAATAATAATACCAGAGAGCACAACAGCTTCTAAAACATAGTGAAGACAAATATTAAAATTCAGAAACAGTTTGTTCTCTCGCATAAAACAATTTAAAAACAAACGCAAAATTTTAAAAAGTAGATAATTATGCATGAAAGCTGGGCTCATTACACAGTAACACAAATCGCCATATTTCTTGAGAGAACCATAATCAGCAATTAACACAAGTCACTTCAAAAAACACACAGAGCAGACAGAGCAATAAATTTGTCCTTGGGTCACATAGAGTCAAATAACAAAGCCGTGCATGACAACTCAATGAGTATAAACACGAACATCTGCTGAAACAGCTTGCGGAGTGGTAAGTCGGTGCACAGAGCTGAATAGCCATATATTCACCGCGTAGGCAAACCAAACCTTTTGCCTTCTACCCAGTCCTGGCGAATAAGAGTGGACGACGACCCAGAAAAGACGTTGTGCGACGACCCAGAAAAGACGTTGTGACGATCCGCACTGCTTGTCCATTCCCCAAACACTGCCGCTGGCACCAGCTCCACACTGCACAAAGACTACACGTAAACTGCCTGCGCTGCACAGTTCTGAGGCCTCCCTCGTCGCCGCTCTAGCGGTCGCTTTTGAAACCTAGTCGGGGCAGCGATAACCGCACAATGAAGTAATAGGCAAGACGTGGTGAACTCCAGCTAGAAGCTGTCGATAGTGGAAAGGTGAAATGAGCCGCCACGGCTCAGCTTGTAGTCTAACATTCTGCGAGAAAGCACAGACATATCAAAAAAAGCTATAATGTTGGTTTATGCACGATTCTTTTGGGAGGACCAAGTGTTCCACAGATTTTCTTTCTTCATGCGAACTACTGCATACAACAGCAGACAATATTTTTACTGCATTAAATAATTATCTCAATGAACACGATGTCACCTGGAAAAAATGTGTAGGCTTGTCGACGGATGGAGCAAAGTCAATGGCTGGCAAAGAAACAGGACTTCTAGCTCGTATCAAAGCAGTAGCCCCTGAGGTGAAATGGACTCACTGTTGTATCCATCGTGAAGCCTTAGTAGCCAAATATTGCCTGAACCACTGCAAAAGATACTTAACGAAGTAGTTCAAATCATCAACTACTTTAAAACTCGACATCTACAATCCAGATTATTTTCTTTGTTGTGTAAAGAGATCGGCAGTGAGCATGAGCAACTTCTTATTCATATGGAAGAAAGATGGCTTTCTCGAGGTAGGATCTTATCAAGACTTTTTTAACTTAGAGACGAGGTTCGTGTCTTCCTTCTTGACACAAAGTACGCGGATTTTCTCACTAACTTCTCTTGGCTTTGATCAGTTGCGTGCTTAGCTGATGTGTTTGAACACTTGAATGTGTTAAACTTGAATTTACAAGAAAAAAATGTAGACATGTTCAAAGTTGAGGATAAGATTAGTGCTATGGTCAAAAAGTGCCAGATCTGGGCGTCAAGGATAGAAAACGAGTCACTAACTAACTTTTCTACTTTAAAACAATTTTTGGAGTCATTAGAGGAGAGTTTGCCTGACCAGATCAAGATCAATGCAGCCAAGCATCTACACAGCTGAGCCACCACTTTTAGAGAGTATTTCCCTGAACCTGACCCTGACGACAGATGGATTCGAAATCCCTTCAGCTGTGAAGAAATAGACAAAATCCAAGGCCTTATTGAAGAAGAGAAAGATCAACTTGTGGATCTGTCCAGCTGTGGTACGATGATAAACATTTTCATCGGTGATAAAATTACAGACTTGTGGGCATCAGCACGCAAGGACTACAAGAAACTTGGAGATAAGACAATGAAAAAGATCCTTCCATTTGCAACCACATATCGGTGTAAGCAAGCATTTTCTTCCATGTGTTTCATGAAAAACAAATATAGGAATTGGCTCGACATGCGGTCGGATTTCAGAGTGAAAGTTTCAAGTTTTGAGCCTAATATTTCAGAAATAATGGACTCAAAGGTCAGATTGAACTCATTAAGAACTGAAAATTAAAACAAACTGTATACTGATGGAGTATTATGTTGTAACTGTATTTTTTCAAGTAAATAATACTTTCACACATGTCTACTCACTGCAATCTCAAATGTATTACACTTGAAAGACCAATACACTCAGTTTTAATTTTTCCTGTCATTTTCAGTTCATACTCAATTTTTATTTTTTTAAGGAGTTTGATATACTAAACACTCAGATTTGAATACAAAGATTTTGCGCAATAATCAAAAATTTAACAATAACAATGGTGGCTAAATTGAAAAAGCTTTAACCTCAATATTTTTTCAATAATGAATATGTCAATGTTTTTTCTAAGTACCAAAACTAGAAAACGTATAAAAAGACTCTTAATTTGGCTTTTTAGGTACTTGATACTGTGATATGACAAGGTAACAATCATGCTCGATGAGGGGGCCCTCGAGAAAATTTTGTTGGGAACGCCTGCTCTACATATTTCCACTTCTGTAATTTTCCGATTTTTACGCCTTGCACCATCTATACATTCATTGTTCTAGACCTATACTTTTAATATTTTAACGAAAATTCTTTATGCATTTTCTTTTTAAACTTCCAAAGTTTCGCACTACGAGTATCTTCTGATATTTACTCAGTTTTCGTAACTTTATTTCCACTTTTAAAATCTACTATTTTATTCCCCTTACGGTTTTATGCATCCATTCTGGTATCTTAGCAGAAGGTTTTGTATGTTATTGACTTTTTGCAATTTTATTGTAGGACCCTCTCTAGTTGAACACTTAGTACCCCTGCCAGTATCTCTCCTTCCCCGTCGCCCCACCACCCCCTCCTTCATTCTCTGTCCTCTCAATCCCCATTCGCTCCATTTTATAATATCACTACACTACATCGTTTATATTTTTACGTGTAGTTTGTTCTACACTATTAGTATTTCTACGAGAATTTTTACATGATTATATGTTCTACAATTTTAACATAACCTCTCTCGTTGAATTCATCACATTCCCACCACTAGCTCCCGTCTTCTTTTGCCCTCCCCTGTGTAAAAGTTTGACCACAGTTGCAAAATACAGTACTCTGATATGATGTTCTGAGTAGACAAGATAGATTTCTGATACAATTACTTAGGTAAATTCTACATTTGTGTACAGTTTTGTCCTTCGCTACTGCTGAAAAATATTGGATTCTACATACTTAGTTTTACTTTCTTTTAGATTTGAAAATGATCCAGAGTGATCGAAATATGTAATTGAATTAGGACAGTGTGCAAGTGAGGCAGAGCAATAAATGACAACTATCTTAAATGTCTTCTTCTGATTCCGTATATCTTCTTCTAAATCCATTCCCCAAAATTATTTTCAGTTTTAATTTTTTGAAACTGATATGCATGGTAGTAATCCTCAATTTTCTTCCGTGACTGAGCATTTCAGCTTTAAGTGCAAACCCATTATTAACTTACTTAGATGATGAGACAAAAAACATGTATTGGTTTTAATAACTTTAATCCACCGATTTTCAGAAACTAAAACAATGAAAAATAGAACTTAAGTACTTATATTTCAAATGGTTGTAAGAGTAACTGAGGTGGAACAATAAATGAGAATTATCTTAAACCTGTCAACATTATATAGGGCATACAATATTGCACTGACTGTCTTTTTCCGAATGGCGAAGGAAGTTACCTTCGGACATACATGCATGTTAGAAGTAACAGACGTCACAGTGACTGCAGCAGTTACGAAATACATTCGCAATTGCGAATATAAGCAACCACCAGCTATATAATGGAATAAAAACAATGAAAATTTGTGTCAGACTAGGACACCAACACAGATTTCCCGCTTATAACGAGCGGCCGCCTTACAATATGGCTCTTCGTGCACGACTCGCAACCAGACCAAAACTCCCATACGTCGTCAACCATGTGTCTACAACTTGTATTCGTACATCCTGAAACGTCCCCTTAGAACAATTATACAAGACTGTGCTTAAACTGGCATACAATATTTTAGCGCAACGCAATCTGACTTTCAAAAATCCCTACAAAAGAATGGCCCTGACTAACATTAACCTATACCTTTCACAAATCACTTACCTCACAAAAATCTTCGTTACTCAAGCTACAGCAATACAGCGAGCGCCACTACTGCCAGCTAAATAACAGATTCAAACTACAGAAGGCACTAACTACTAGTAGGCATAGTTAGCAAATGAAAGATTTTAATAGAGAACAAACAATGTATTTACCTTAATAGTCATCAAAAGTCATAATATATACAGCAGTTCATGACATCCATTTTTAAAAATTTCAAAACTCCGCCATTTCTCTCACCACATCCACCACTGCTGGCGGCTCACCTCCAACTGGGCAACGCTACGCGCTGTTCACATCCAGCTGCCCCTGCCCAACACTACAATGGCAGACAAAAATGCAAACTAGCCACAGACTGCACACAGCACAGTCAGTGATTTTCGTACAGAGCGCTACGTAACGTTGCCAATAAGAAAACATAAACAGCCTACTTACATAGCCCCCATGCTCCCCACAAAAAATTTTACAAATTGTTTTGGGCAGTGGCCAATAATGATTTGATAAAATTTTTCATAATTACAATAACAAAGATATCCAATGCACACACTTATTGATAAAATGTTGGTCAAAAGCTAAAATTGTCTCACAGTCCATAAAGACAGTCCAGATTGGTCATCACAGTAAAATTGCAGTGTTTTTCCCAAAGTCTGAGCAGTAAAAGAAAATGCACATGGAAGTAGTGGATTTCCATGCAGTCTTGAAGAAGTAGTGTTGTTCTTCCAACAGAAAGACAATGCTGACTCCTGACATGCTGACAGGTAATGGGGTACAACAGAGCAAACCCACAGCAGAGTCATTCGACGTTTTGAAGAATATTGGTAACTAGGTCATCACAGAGTAGACCCACTGTAGTCCTGGTAGAGATTACGGTATTGGTGGGCCACCAGAGGTGCAGACCCACTGCAGTCCTTGTAGAAATAATGGTGCTGGTGGGTCATCAAAGATGCAGACCCACTGTAGTCCTTGTAGAGATAGCCAGCAGCCATCTGTTGCGACTGTGTAGGTGCACAATCACCATCGAAGAGTCTTGCGGAGAATATAGCAAGTCCATAAACCACCACTTGTGCATGCACAAAGTTTTTGGAATTGTCCTTAGAACCAGCAATGCTGTTATCCAGTCCCTTGCTGAATTAGTAACACATGTGCAAACACTAACAGTCCCTACTTCTCTCATATTGTCCATATACTATGACCAACAGAAACGTATGCAGTGAAATGTAACTTACAAGTTACTAATATGATGAACCGGTGTCAATTACGATTTTATAACATGAGAATACAATTACAAAGGTACAAAATACATCATTAAAGAACATAACAATACAGATAAGATTCGTAGTACAAGCTTTACAAAAGAATCGAAATAACATATACATCAGTGTTACAGGAATTATGACATGATTACATACATAAAAGATCAGAATAATTATTGAAACATCAACTTCACACATGAGCATTAAAACAGAACAGAATAAATAATGTCTAAACATCTTTACAAAGAAAATAACATACTATTAATGCAAAGTATATTTGAGGATAACAGTATTCCTCATCATAGTTCATGTAGCTGAGTATTAGAAAAATTCTACAACATAAGTCTTATCAGATAAACATATAAAGACAGAAAGAACATAAATACACAAGGGTACACAAACACATAGTGGGATAACACAAAAGGAAAGGACAGGGTTTGTTTTCAGTGCAACATTTGGTACTGCAGTCCAACCCAAAACTTCATTCCATAGATCTTTCGTCTTATTTCAACCTTTGCTTCCACCAAAAAATCCTATCCAAGCATGCTTTCTGTATTCTGTTTATATCCTCTTTCAAAAATAGTTTTTCTCCACTGTACACTACTTTTTTGGCCAAACCATTTTCTTATAGCTCCTCAATGCATTTTTTCCAATCCATCATAGTTAGTTTCTTATATAGTCTATCCCCTCTTAAGCTAACTTAATTCTACTGAGCTCAGATGCTAAACTAATGAAACGTCCCCTTAGAACAATTATACAAGACTGTGCTTAAACTGGCATACAATATTTTAGCGCAACGCAATCTGACTTTCAAAAATCCCTACAAAAGAATGGCCCTGACTAACATTAACCTATACCTTTCACAAATCACTTACCTCACAAAAATCTTCGTTACTCAAGCTACAGCAATACAGCGAGCGCCACTACTGCCAGCTAAATAACAGATTCAAACTACAGAAGGCACTAACTACTAGTAGGCATAGTTAGCAAATGAAAGATTTTAATAGAGAACAAACAATGTATTTACCTTAATAGTCATCAAAAGTCATAATATATACAGCAGTTCATGACATCCATTTTTACAAATTTCAAAACTCAGCCATTTCTCTCCCCACATCCACCACTGCTGGCGGCTCACCTCCAACTGCGCAAAGCTACGCGCTGTTCACATCCAGCTGCCGCTGCCCAACACTACAATGGCAGACAACAATGCAAACTAGCCACAGACTGCACACAGCACAGCCAATGATTTTCGTACAGAGCGCTACGTAACGTTGCCAATAAGAAAACATAAACAGCCTACTTACAATCCTTTATGTATATTCCCATACAGGGAAGACATTTTACTTGAAAGTCGCTTGCCCCGTGTCGGCGGATAAATCTGATATTGTGCCTGTGTTATTCCGAATTACGATGCAAAGTTCCTTTGGACACGCTTGCATTTTCACTGTCGTCATTTCATTATACAGCTGATGGTTGTTCATATTCGCAATTGCGAATAAGTTTCATATGTTGTATTAGGCACGTCTTTCATCTAACATGAAATGACGCAAAGTCCTAATAAAATTAAATAGCTAGTAGCTCGAAATTATCTCATCTGGAACTAATCCGGCTTATTCCAGGTCTGATTAGTAGGCATAAAACTTGGCTGCCAGGCAGCTGCCACAGCCACTTACGTCCGGGTCCTTCACTTAGGGCGCCAATAAAACCGAACGCCCCTCAGGATTCTAGTCCGACCGCATGCACAATCTGGCATCACTGTAGGATACTGAAATTTATGAATGAAGCATTTCCTTCTCGAGCTGTCACAAGGCTGTATCAGCTTGAGTGTAGTGGTAAATGTCGCGCAACGTAGACACAAAGTCATGAGTGTGAGTTCACTCCTTCCTTCATTTTTTAAACCGCATTTCGAGAGTCTGCTAAATATGTCAGTCTAATGAAACTTCAAATATAATTTGCTTGACTTTCTAATACACAAACTTAGAGAAACGTTTCCGTGGAAGAGCTCCTGGCTGCGTCAGGATCAGAACAGTTTGTCTTCGAGAGCTTCCTCATATTACAGCGGTCACCAGCCGCCGGCCCCACGCCAACGGTCACATGACGTCAAACACAATCCAGCATGACGAACGCACCGTGGCGCACCTTGGACACGTTTCTGGTCTCATATTGGTAGGCATCAAATTGTATATTATTCTACTTTGATTTTTGCACGAAATAACATCGATAAACTGAGGGAACACTATGCATTTACAAGACTCCCGTAGGTTGCTATGAGTGTACGCTGCGGCGAGAAACACCATCGGACAGCGATATGCACATGTACAGATGGCGCTAGTATCGCGAACACGAGGTATAAAAGGCCCTTGTGGTCGAGCGGTTCTAGGCGCTTCAGTCCGGAACCGCACTGCTGCTACGGTCGTAGGTTCGAATCCTGCCTTGGGCATGGATGTGTGTGATGTCCTTAGGTTAGTTAGGTGTAAGTAGTTCTAAGTCTAGGGGACTGATGACCTCAGATGTTAAGTCCCATAGTGCTCAGAGCCATTTGAACCAGTTGAACAAGTTGTAAAAGGGCAGTTCATTGGCAGAGCTGTCATTTGTGGAAGATTAAAGGGAGGGATCTCGTCCAGGGTGGAGCTAATCAGTTGCTACCCGATCTTCACGGACTGGAGATACATGACAGATGGAGCCGTGCAGTTCATCGAACAGAACTCGCCGACAGTGGACTATTCCCATCCGACCAAAATAGAATTCAGACAGCCAGGAAACAAGAAGAAGAAGAAGAAGAAGAAGAAGAACAAGAAGCCGCCAGATAACCCAGAGGTCCATCCTGACCCAGAGGTACCAACAATTCGACCAGTCGGGAATAGAGGAGGAACAGCTTCCAACAGCTTAAACTCCTATGACTCGAGCCAAGGCTAAGGCCCGTCCTTTTAGTGTCAGTGTCAGAGGAGCTGTAATTTCTACTCAAGTGATTCGTGTGGTTTCCAACGTGATTATGATCCCACGACAGGAATTAACAACTCTGAATATGGAGCAGTATTTGGATCTAGACGCATGAGACATATTAGCAAATAGCTAGGGAATTCATCTATCTGAAAGCTGCAGTGTCAAGTGTGTGCCGAGAATGCCACATTTCAGGCATTCCCTCTCACCACGGACAAAGCAGTGCCGACGGCCTTCGCTTAATGACCGAGAGCAGCGGCGTTTGCGTAAAGTTGTCAGTGCTAACAGACAAGCAACGCTGCGCGAAATAACCACAGAAATCAGTGTGCGACGTACTACCAATGTATCCGTTAGTGCGGCGAAATGTTGCGTTAGAGGGCTAGGGCAGCAGACGATCGACGCGAGTGCCCTTGTTAACAGCACCACATCGCCTGCAGTACCTCTCCTGGATTCGTGACCATATCAGCTGGACCCTAGACGACTGGAAAACCGTGTTCTGGCCAGATGAGTTCCGATTTCAGTTGGTAATAGCTGATGGTAGGGTTGCGAGTGTGGCGCAGACCGCACGAAGCCACGGGCCCCAGTTGTCATCAAGGATTGTGCAAGCTGGTGGTGGATCCATAACGGTGTGGGCTGTGTTAATTTGGAATGAACTGGATCCTCTGGTCCAACTGAATAGATCATTGACTGTAAACGGTTATGTTCGGCTACTTGGAGACTGTTTGCAACCATTCATGTACATCACGTTCCCAAACAACAATGGAATTTTTATGAATGACAATGCGCCATGTCACTGGGCCACGATTCTTCACACCTGGTTTGAAGAACATTCTGGACAATTCCAGCGAAAGGTTTGGCCACCAAGATCGGCCGGCTTCACTCTGTCGCACATTTACGAGGTGCTATCCAAAATTTTCGGGACTGGTGCTGCCATCTGTTGGAAACCTTGCCTTTGGACTAATGGTCACCATCACCCTCGAAGTAGTTCCCATCTGCACGAATACACCAGTCCCAGCGCTTCTGCCACTGGTCAAAGGTTTTCTGGAAGTCCTGTTCTTTGAGGGTGTTCATCACCGCCAGCGATGCTTCTTGAATCCTCTCTAGTGTCGAACCGATGGCCTTTGAACTTGAGTTTCAGTTTTGAGAATGGTACGAAGCCGCAAGGTGCCAGATGTGGCGAGTACGGTGGGTGGGGTACAACTGCCGTGTTGTTTTTTGCCAAAAAGGTCCTGGTGAGCAAGGACGTGTGACAGGGCGCGAGGCGGCCGCTGTGGCCGAGCGGTTCTAGGCGCTTCAGTCTGGAACCACGCGACCGCTATGATCGCAGGTTCGAATACTGCCTCGGGCAGGGATGTGTGTGATGTCCTTAGGTTAGTTAGGTTTAAGGAGTTCTAAGTTCTAGGGGACTGCTGACCTCAGATGTTAAGTCGCGTTGTCGTGATGCAGCAGCCAGTTCCCTTGATGCCAAAGTTCGAGCTGTCGTCGCCGCACGTTTTCACGGAGCCGTCGCAAAGCGTCACAGTACTACACGGAATTCACTGTTTGGTTGGGTGGAACGAATTCTTTGTGCACAATTCCCTTGGTATCAAAGAAAACGAAGCTCATGCTCTTCACTTTGCTCTTCACCTGCCTCGGTTTCTTGAGTCTTGGAGAGCCCAGGCTCTTCCACTGGGACGATTGTTGCTTTGTCTCTGGGTCATAACCGTAAATCTAGCTCTCGTCGCTGGTGATAACCCGTGACAAGAAGGTTGGCTCATCAGATGTGGTCTGATGAAGGTCCAGGCTCACTTCAACACAATGTGCCTTCTGATCAACACTGAAGATACTTGGCACAAATTTTGTGGCGACATGATGCATGCCCAATTCATCAGTCAACATTCGTTGACGTATCCCATAACCAATACCCATTTCATCCGCAAAGTCTTGAATGATTCGAGTCGATCCACACGACTCAGTTGTTAAAGTTTGGCAACAATGTCTGGCGTTGTGCGGCTAATGGGCCTTCCAATGTGAGCATCATCTTCGACGTCTATAAGGCCGGCCCTGAACTGAGCATGCCACTCAAACACATGCATACGGCTCATGCTCTGTCCTCCAAACACTTGTTGAATCATTGCAAGGGTCTCCATAGCACTTTTCCCGAGATTCGCGCAGAATTTGATACACACGCACTATTCTGTTCATGGATCCATCATAAAATTGCCACACACCAAACACAGAGTATTATGGAAATCACTGTGGACACGCAACACGTCCTCCCAGCTGAATGCCACTCCATACACTGACTCATCAGATTTGCAACTCTCGCCACCTAGCGGTGCAAAGATCTACTACTCCTACTTTCCAGATGGCAGCACCAGTCCCGAAAATTTTGGATTCCACCTCATATGAGGCATAATCGAGCGGTCAGTGCGTGCTCAGAATCCTGCACCTGCAACATTTTTGCAGTTATAGATGGCTGTAGATTCAATATTTCTCCAGGGGACTTCCAACGACTTTTTGAGTCCGTGCCACGTCTAGCTGCTGCACTATGCCAGGCAAAATGAGGTCCGACAGGATGTTAGGAGATGTCCCATGACTTTTGCCACTTCAGTGTATTTACCAATTGTTATTTTGCTACCTGAAGTTCTAGTAGTTGACTTGCAGTAACCCAATGGATTTTGCATACTTGAAGCTTATGAACGTTGTTTAAGCATTATAAAATAGAGTCTCAAGCACAAACTAACATTGTTGAACTATTATTCGTTTAAGTTTAATAGATGGATGCAGGCAGCGGAGGCAACTGCAAACATTTATGCCGCATTTGGGGTAAGCGAATGAATCACCTCAGAAAAATGTTTTCTCGTCTCAAGTACGTTCTTTTCGACGTGAATTATTTGCCACATTCAAGAAGACTAATGGACTTTGAAAAGGACGTTTCTGCAGTTTACCACTACCGTCCACTCGATTATTGGCAAATGTGATGAACTGCGGTCATTAAACCTTAGTGAGGCATTTGCATTCAGTGACTAATGCTGGAGAAAATAGACGGTAGGTATATTCATGGTTAAACGTTCCGGAGACTACGAGGTAATTAGATACGATACAAAGGTTACGATTGGGAAGAATGGGAGAAAAGACAACTGCGATTTTTTACCTAATGCCTTAATCGATTAAGAAAATAATGGAAAACCTAAATCAGAATGACCAAACGGAAATCTGAACCACTGTCCGTTAACTTCATAAAAATAAAATGATGGTTGGCTCTATAAAAAATTATTTGAAGCAAAGGCCACTGTCAGCCCACAAGATGTTTGCATCTGGTGGCACTATGTAGGTGTTCTGTGTTGCGAACTGCAACCCATGGGTATGGCCATTGCAGCTGTAGTTCTCTGCCTTGTGGCTGCCATATAAGAAAGACAATCCAGGAATCTGCACCAAGTTTTGGTACTGTACGAAAACTTCCGTCTGCACTCTGCTGATTTTACTAAAGAATCTACCCAGAAGCTTGGCTGAAAAGCAGAATCATCTTCGTCACACCATTTTCGTTAATGTGTGTGTGTGTTGTGTGTGTGTGTGTGTGTGTGTGAGAGAGAGAGAGAGAGAGAGAGAGAGAGAATATATACTCTAAGGCAAAAAAAGACATACCATGAAGGAATCATTTAAATAGGGCGGAAATCTACAGATGTGATGTACATCTACAGACAAACAAATAATTACAATTTTATAAAGGTTGGATGATCTATTCAGGAGAAAGAGCTTAACAAACTGAGCAAGTTAATTACGTGTTGGTGCACTTCTAGCCCTTATGAAAGCAGTTATTCACCTTTCAGTTAATTGATAGTGTTGTTGGCGATATCATGCCACTTTCTGTTCAATAGGCGCGCTGCAGCGTCAAAATCCTGAGCCAGTTGGAGGGCCCTGTCTCTAATGCAGCAAACGTTCTCATTGGGGGAGAGATCCGGCTACTTTGTTGGCCAAGATAGGGTTTGGCAAGCACGAACACAAGCAGTAGGAAGTCTCGCCATCTGCAGGCGGGCATTATCTTGCCGAGATGTAAGCCTATATTGACTTGCCATGAAAGGCAACAAACCGGGGCGTAGAAAATCGTCGACGTACTGCTGCGTTTCAAGAGTGCTGCGAATGACAACCAAAAGGGATCAGGCTATGAAAAGAAGGCGAAAGTCAGGGTGGTATTTCTGCGCTATCAGAGGTGACTCCAGACTCGTCATCAGCTTGGAATCTCATTGACTGGAGTAAAATTGTCTTCAGTGAAGAGTCCCGCTTCGAACGGAGCCCCGATGACCGGCAAAGACATGCGAGGGCGTCTCGGTCAGCAGCAGGATACTATCCTGATTGTCGTCCGCAATACAGCGCGAGAACCAGGGGTAATGGTCCGAGGTGTCGTTTCTTTTCACCGCAGCATCTCTTTGGTTGTCACCTGCGGCACCCCTACAGCACAATGGTACGTCGATGATATTCTATGATCCGTTTTGTTGCCCCTCCTGGCAAGCCATCCTGAGCTTACATTTCAGCAAGATAACGGCAGCCGGCACACAGAGAGAATTTCTACTACATGTATTTCTGCTTGCCAAACTCTATCTTGGCCAGCGAGGTCACCAGGTCTCACCCGAACTGAGAACGTGTGGAGCATTACGAGCAGGGTCCTCCAACCGTCTCATAACTTTGACCGTCTAACGTGCCAGTTGGACTGAATTTGGTACGGCACCTCTCAGGAAGACATCCAACAAGTCTATCAATCAACGCCAGGCCAACTAATTGCTTGAATAAGGGCCAAAGGTGGACCAACGCGTTATTGACTTGCTCAGTTTGTGATACTCTTTCCCTTTTACAAATCATCCAATTTTTCTAAAATTTTAATCAGTTGTTTGCCTGTACATGTACACCAGAAATGCCGATTTCCGTCCCATTCGGATGTAACAAATATATATGAAAAGACCGTACACAGAATTGTGAGAATCTTCGTACACGGTTCATATTTGGGCAAGGAACATGGAGTAAATAATTTCTGGTTTTTGTATAACCATTCGAACACCTGTGTTACTGTAGCTATGGTATAGTATATTCATGAAGGTTTGAACGGCCCAGGCAAATTATGCGAATCGATTGAAAAGTTTTGCAAAACACTTCAGTTGGGCTGAAATTAATGCTCAGCTAATGGTACCATTTGTATGTGCGCCTTTCGAACTTTTACCTTCAAAAACAGTCACTCTTAAGTAACCCTGGACTGGAGCGCGACTGATGTTTCAAATTGGCCCACTGTTTTGACCTTGGTCTGAGAAAAGTTTTAGCAGATTGACAAAATCATGCTTCGTTTAGATTTTACTTGCAAAAAACACGCTTTTCTAAGAGGTTTTCGAAGCGTGCCGCTACTGCACTATAAACTTGTCGGTTTAAACTTCGCGCGAAGACAGATACTACTAAATGGATAAAGCCAAAAACATCCAATATTCTTTATCGTTGTCGAGATACAATGGTCGTAACTCGGGACCCGCAAAGCGGCTGCGCGTTGTGATATTCGCTATTTTTGACTTCATTAAAACAGCAAATACGAGTAGTTAATACTTTCAGCCAGAAGGAAAATACTTGTTTATAAATAATGATTAATGTATAATGAGGCGTCGCATGGCGACGGTGGAATTTTCTAAATAATGTAATTCGTCGTCTTTGGGCGGCAATATAAACAGAAAAATACGGATAGATATGCGATCCTTCACTATTTTGTTCGCTGGAGAACAAATGAAGCCTTGAGCGCTAAAACGACTTGTACTGTTTTTCTCGAGTAAGACGGACGCAGATTTGTGGTAGTCTGATCTAATTTTTACTAAATGTATATAAACGTGTTATGTCTAAGTTTGAGTGAAGTGTAAAGAACTGTTATAACTTACCGTGACGACGCACGAGCGACTCGAAGAAGACAATGGCTATATAAAAGAGCGCTCAATGGACATGATACGGACATAAAAATCTACCGTCATTGTAGTATTAAGCTTAAGGTACGATATATGTTTTAGTTATAATAAATATTTGTTCTGGGAATACTGAATCATTTAGCAGTGCTCATTTTTATTATCTCCTCAGTATTATTTTCATTTTAATTATGCATTTTGCTAATATTACAGCACCAAGATCAGCAGTCCAATGTGCGTGTTACATTGATAAAAAGAAAACTGTTTTATCGTCTTCTTGCATCAGCTTTGATATTGAATTTCCCTTTTGTGTGATGTTACAGTTGTTTTTGCGCCCTTAAGAACTTTCTGGTCCCTTAGGAAATTGTTTTGTCATAACAATAACTTCACAACCGGGTATGATCGTATCTACGATCATGAAGTAATTAGAAAGATGATAATGCGATTTCTTAATCAATAGTACGCTAGTTGTGACTGCCTCAAGCCACGCGAAACTGCAAGTAAAAACTAATCACATCTCATAATGCAATATTTTATGACAATGGTCAATCCATGATTCTTAAGCCAATTGTGATTGATAAAACAGTAAGCTAAATCTCAATTTCCAACTTTCCATTGAATAACAACATCACTTTTATTTTGTAACATCACACTTGGCGCCCGAACAGGGACTTGACCAAAAATTAGTTCAGATACTTGGAAAATTTTCTATGTGCTTGTGTTAATAAATGTTCTGTCGTTTCATGTACACATCATCTCTCTGTGCGAATGACGGAAAATATGCTGGTCAATATCGCAGTTTAATTACCGAGAGAAAAGAAAAGAAAAGAGACGTGAATTTATGAGACAACATAGCGGTAATCAAGCCATCAAAAAGTAAGTCAGAATTTTGCATACGCAGTGTAGTGCTTCAGTAGCAACGTTGCTTTTCCAAGTCGATCCACATCCTTTCTATCTCCTTCCCGCTATAGAAAATCTGCTTTATTTTATCTTTCAAACTAAAATTCTTCGTAGTCTGATAATAGAAATTATTTCTCCCCATTGTTAGTATA
Source organism: Schistocerca cancellata (assembly GCF_023864275.1). Classification (NCBI taxonomy): domain Eukaryota; kingdom Metazoa; phylum Arthropoda; class Insecta; order Orthoptera; family Acrididae; genus Schistocerca; species Schistocerca cancellata. The sequence goes on along the minus strand of NC_064628.1, from coordinate 222,247,767 downwards.
GCTGTATTGCATTTTCAACATGGTGGATAGTGTGCGCAATTTGCAGTGAAGAGCATCTTCATTCATTTGTCTGAAACGGTTAGGTTCCATCTTGTCTTCTCGCCAGATAGAATTTCATTTTTTGCTCACGCGAGAGCGGTGCTCTTAGCGGACTCACCACGTCACTGACAAACGACGAAAGCCTTGCGTAGCACGTGATTTACTGACGAAAATGGCAGATAGTAAACAGAGACAGGTGACAACAGGAGACGGGAGTGAAGACGTTAATAGTATTCCATACCCTTTACGGTCGCGAACGGTAGGTTCCCTTGTGGAAACTGAACTAACCATGTCTGTAACAGGGGAAAGTGACCCTAAAGTCCAAACTCTTCCCGCTGCAGCTACAAATGACCTCGGTGCGTTAATGGAAATGCTGAAACAACAGTTTGACGCAGTAAATGAGACTATAAAAACACAAAATGAGACTGTTAACGCCCGATTCGATGCTGTAAGCGAATCAGTAAAAACCCAAATTGAGACTGTTGACGTCCGATTAGAGGCTGTAAGCGAATCGTTAAAAACACAGTTAGGCACAATCAAAACAGATCTGCATAAAGAAATTACGACTGAACTAAATACCCATTTGGGTGAGGTGCAAACTAAGATCAGTGATCAAATTCAGAAAATGCAGAAACAGGTGAAAAGTGAAATAGCTGAAGTATCTGGAACATTAAACACAAAAATTCAGGCAGCTACCAAAGAAATAAACTCAGTTAGAAATGCAGTATCTGACATTGAAGGTGTAGTGGAGATCTGTCGAGGCAGATAGACTCAATCAATATCGAAGAACAGGTTAAGAGCACTGTGAAAGCACACGCGGAGGCATTGTCGGAACACTACGGTGAATGGATAAAGGGTAAAGATATTTTTATCGAAAAGAAGGTCAGGGAGGAGCTTAGGGAGACTGTCAAGGATGTAACTTATGAAATCTTAGCTGCTCCTGGTAAGTCGGGAGACACAGTGGTTTCTGAATTGGGACAGATTCGGAGGACACTTACACGGGATCTTCCCGAGTGGAAGCAGCAAGTAGTGGACGAAGTCAGAATGCTGAGAAACTGGGTAGAAAATCCACACACGCATACGCAAACTATAGGGAACAACTCTTTAGACGGTGACGAATGTCAGTCAACTCCTAATCGTTCACCACCTGATTACATGCAAAACAACAGTCCTGTTGAGTCCCTAGTAGGGAAACTAAATGATCCGCCCACGATTGTGAGTTTAATGCAAGAGGAAAGTGTGATTAAGCATCACACTTTTCCTGTTTTTCATCCGCAGAAGCGAGAAATACACCCCATCGTGTTCCTAAAGAATTTTTCCGGCATATTTCCCAGGAGCTGGACAGACAGACAGCGTATTCAGTTCGTCACTGGCTTTATTTCTGGTGATGCAGCATTATGGGGAACGGAAATGGTAGACACGTGTAGGAATTATGAAGAGTTTGAGAAAATGTTCTTGGCAAAATTTTGGAGTAATGGGGTACAGCAAAGATTAAGGAAGGAGATGTATGGTGCGGAAATTTTCAATGAAAAGCATGGAAGTCTCCGGCGATACTTCGAGAAGTATCTAGCAAAAATTAAATTCTGGGATTCTCCGATTTCTTCCAAGGACGTAATTATGATTCTCAAAAGCAAACTCCCTGTGTCTATTAGAGAGAAACTAGTAAATGTGTCCGAAGAAGACACGGATGTATTCCTTTCTGTGCTAGATTCCTTAGATTTAATTAGCGAGGATGTGCGCTCCAAGGTTGGCAGCAGCAAATTCTTCCCTGGCAGCCAGCAGAATGCATCGCACGCGGACAACAATGCGCCGAAGGAGAGAGTGCGCTACTGTGATCGCGGGTACCAACCTGCCAGCCGTTATGAAAACGCAAACGGCAATTACTTTAAACGGAAGCAGAAAACCAATTACAGTAATCAGCAGAGATACCACCCAATTTACAACCGCCAGGTACAACATCAGTACGGAAACCCACCCTTTAATTCTGCGCCTGAGCAGTATGGAAATTCTCCACAAACTAGTGGTAATTTTTCAAATGGGCCAGTGTACAATCAAAGTTATAGGTCGAAAAATAGCAAGTGGCATGGGCAAGGCGGAGGCCACCCAGCACAACATCAGAACAACTTTTCACAGGATAGAGGACCGCCGAACAATTTTCAAACGGCACCAAATGCGAACTTTCCTTCACAAGGAAATGGTTTTGCCGGCAACCAAAAGATCGGGCGACAGCAGCCGTCTCAAGTATTCTATTCACAAGTGAATGCACCCAGTGGATTTTACCCCTTTACACCGGCATTTGTACCACATAACCAGCACCAATATGAAACGGAACAAACACTTAAGGCCATGAATGACAAACAGGTGAAACATCCTGCGGAAAATTAGAGGCAGCGCCTTTCAGCCTCCTAGAGGTCGCTGCCGGTTCCAGTGGGGGTACTAACGAATACTCTGATTCTGAGTATGTTAATGCGATACGGTACGACCATGAGACCGACTTACGAGATGACCTTGCACCTGACCTAGAAGCTCAAGACATTAATGACATTTATGATGAACAGGTCCAGGCTTCGATTAAGATTTCTATTGCCAACATTCCTGTCACAGCCATTGTTGATACAGGAGCAAACATCAATGTGATGTCATCATGTCTCTTCAGACAGGTGTCTTCTGTTTGAAAAGTTTTATCATTGCCGATTCAGGGTTGCTCCATATCGGGAGCGATTGGTCTATTGAAACAAAGAGTTAGTTTACAGACGCAGCTTCAACTGCAGATAGAATCTGTTTTGGTTTCTTGTCTCTTGCGTACTGGAAATTTCCTTGTGTGAACTGTTAATGATAAGTATTGTGTTGAATAGCGCACTGACTACATGGTAACGGCTACTACATGTAAACTTTAACTATTAAATCTTTATAATGATGGACATGAAATGATATTTCTTCAACAAGCTGTAGCAGGAAATTGAGGTTGCAGCAAGAATTTCAATTTAATTTTAAGTTAGTATTAAGAAAAAAATGCTTGCGAGGTGATTGCCCGGAGCTAAATAATATATGTAAAGGTGAGAAATGGAGGAGGATGCGTAAATAAGCACTTCTCTCAAGGTAGAAGAAGATTTATAGATTTATTTTTAGTAATGTAAGTACTTGAAGTTCTGTTGTAAAAGCCCAAATTACCTGCTTAAAAAAAAGGTACATGTTCAAACAGTCCAGACAGTGGACAGGAGTAGAAGAAATAGCTTAAAGTTCAGTTAAAGCGTGCTGTTAAATGGAAAAACAAGTGGTAACCCACATGTGTTCGCGCAAGGAGACAACAAGCTGTAGTAACCTAAGTTAGGTGAAATACAGTACAAATAGAGGCAAACCATGAAGCATCAATAAAGTAGCGTAAGTACTCCACGAGGCCACTAATTGCTATGAAAGTAAACTATTTCCCTGTGATCTGAGCCCAATGTAAAGAGTATATGAGGAATGTTTGCTGACGAATTGATTTCAGTAGAATCAGGGTACTAAATAACCACACAGCAAGCCCCCTGTATCATAAATAAGTCCAAGTAAAGATCTTTAGAAGATTTGTAGTGTAATCTAGCGACCATTCAATACCCTAATTGAAGGCTAATCTAAAGAACAAGCAATGCAGTGATATTTAAACTTAATATTGACTATAACCAGAGTAAGACGTAGAAGTAGCAATGCATGCTGTAATGAAATAGGTTGAAATTTATATATGTGCCTATGTTTATTATGATAATTTTATTTACATGCAGATTTTATTGCAAAAATGTCTCCTAAGACACTCCTCTTATGAAAGCCATTTTCCTTGTGCCCGTTCCTTTTGATCCTGGTTTATTAACCCAGACCAAGAGTCGACTTGTAAAAGGCACGTGTGCTTCGAGGCAAAGCAGTGCTTATGAGAAATGAGACACGTAGCGTGATGAACTTCGCTAGCTTTGGTAATGTTTGTTATGGACCGGTTGTGTAAACCCAGTGAACTGTCGGTAATTCCATTCATGCGAAAAATAGTAAACACGCGTTACCCTATTTTTTTAACAGAGAACGATTGCTGAATACATGAAGCGAAGAGGGAGACCTACTGTTATCCACTCTGCCCTCGCATGTAAAAAAAAATTGGCAAGCACAAAGGAAAGCACAAAAAAAAGAAGATTCAACGTTAAATGCGTACTCGTTAAGTAGTAGATATGCTGCGTGGCAGTAGAAAAAGATCTTGGGTGCACTAAAGAATAAATGCAACGAGTGTTGCGAAATCTGTAGTTTTCATAATGAGGAGATGAGCCCTTAAAAGAAAGTTTGAAAGAATATTTTTAGGTTCACTAGTGAAAGTAAACCTTGAGATATAAAGAGTCCATTCATAAAGCAGTTGTTCACCGGACTTAACAAGAGGAGTGACCATTAATTGTAAATATTAGCTCGTAAGTGATCTTTTGTAAATAGTAGAATATAAGTCTCTCTGTACCAATGGAGGAAACCTGCAAAATTGATTGTTTTGTAAATGAACGCTATCGACGAAGGAACTAAGCACGAATGCTGTGTGAAGATGCACACCAAAGTGCGACGTGCACAATAAAAATAACTGTTCACTGTATATTAGTGGTAGTGTTGTACTGCAAGTGTAAAAAGAAGTCAAGGCTACGACAACAGGTGCAACGCAAAGTTCAGTGTTGTTCTAAGTGCAGCGACAGCTAAAACAATCGTCGTCACTTACCTGTGAGCCTCATGGGAGGCAGTTGACAGAGAAGTATGGAGGCAGCTTCAGTGTCCGGCTCCTCTGATGGAAAACGCGCGCGAGGTGTGTGTATCGATGCACTCGTGTGATACGAAGTTCACAAAAAAAAAGGAGCAATCGACGACCAGCAGCTCTGTTACAGCCTGAGCGCGAACGGATACTGAGTACCGGAGCTCACGCAACACTGTGCAGCCGCTGAGTGGCTGACGTGTGGGTGACGAAACAATCCAAACTTAAAACTGCTAACCGCCATGACTTCCATCGTACATACTGGAGGAAAGACATTTGTACACTTGTGTGAATACATTTTCATACGTAAATTAAGCAATTCTCTTGAGTTGAAGTTAAGATGAGTGATAAGCAGGTTGTTAGATTACTCAGGCCTTAAAGCCATTAATACCGGCACTCCTGAACACTGCTCAAAATGAATTATAATCCTGTCTCTTGATGGACAAAGAAAATGAATGTGCACTATAGGAAGACCCTAAACTCCAGACCAGTCCCGATCCTTAACAAATGTATCCAATAGGTTGTAAGTTATACTAATAATTTTCCACTTCTTCTGTTTCATATTGTGAATAAAAACCCGGGAAGCCACTTGAATTCCTGGCACCACAGTGGAAAGGACAGATGTACTGCATGATGAACGCCGTAGACAGCTAACACAGAAAATAAAAGCATCACGAAGTGTAGTGCTACGTTATTAAAATGTAATTGAACCACAATGAGTCAACAGATGCTCGAACATTGTCCACTCTAGTTTAGTGAAAATAAGCACTCACTGTACTCATGTATTAGTTGTTAAGCTCAAGAGAAAGTAATTTCTGAATTCTATCCCCTGAAGTGCGAAATGAACGTTCACTTATTGTTATAAGCAAATATGGACCAAACTTAAATATGCACATAAATGTTAATCTTCGTATTATGGAATGAAGTGACTGATGAACAAAGAATGAAAAACTTTATTTTGAAAAATGATAAATATCTGATATATGTTTATAAATGTAATTTCAAGTTATGTACATAGAACGCCAGTAACATTATGTAAATGTCACACCAAAAATCACGAATATCTCATGAGGACATGAGGATCGAAGTAATCCTTCGGCATTCCCTCTCTCCTCATGGGAGGCAATGTGATATTCGCTATTTTTGACTTCATTGAAACAGCAAATACGAGTAGTTAATACATTCAGCCAGAAGGAAAATACTTGTTTATAAATAATGATTAATGTATAATGAGGCGTCGCATGGCGACGGTGGAATTTTCTAAATAATGTAATTCGTCGTCTTTGGGCGGCAATATAAACAGAAAAATACGGATAGATATGCGATCCTTCACTATTTTGTTCGCTGGAGAACAAATGAAGCCTTGAGCGCTAAAACGACTTGTACTGTTTTTCTCGAGTAAGACGGACGCAGATTTGTGGTAGTCTGATCTAATTTTTACTAAATGTATATAAACGTGTTATGTCTAAGTTTGAGTGAAGTGTAAAGAACTGTTATAACTTACCGTGACGACGCACAAGCGACTCAAAGAAGACAATGGCTATATAAAAGAGCGCTCAATGGACATGATACGGACATAAAAATCTACCGTCATTGTAGTATTAAGCTTAAGGTACGATATATGTATTAGTTATAATAAATATTTGTTCTGGGAATACTGAATCATTTAGCAGTGCTCATTTTTATTATCTCCTCAGTATTATTTTCATTTTAATTATGCATTTTGCTAATATTACAGACACCAAGATCAGCAGTCCAATGTGCGTGTTACATTGATAAAAAGAAAACTGTTTTATCGTCTTCTTGCATCAGCTTTGATATTGAAGTTCCATTTTGTGTGATGTTACAGTTGTTTTTGCGCCCTTAAGAACTTTCTGGTCCCTTAGGAAATTGTTTTGTCATAACAATAACTTCACAACCGGGTATGATCGTATCTACGATCATGAAGTAATTAGAAAGATGATAATGCGATTTCTTAATCAATAGTACGCTAGTTGTGACTGCCTCAAGCCACGCGAAACTGCAAGTAAAAACTAATCACATCTCATAATGCAATATTTTATGACAATGGTCAATCCATGATTCTTACGCCAATTGTGATTGATAAAACAGTAAGCTAAATCTCAATTTCCAACTTTCCATTGAATAACAACATCACTTTTATTTTGTAACATCACAGCGTCCGTCAGCAGCCGCAGCTCGCCACGGTCTAAAGCAGCGACCGGAAGATGGGCTTTCCAGCCGGATTCACAAGCGCGCGAAATGTGGCCGGCAGACCAGCAGCATCTCGTCTTGCGTGCTCAGACCAGAATTCATCAGTAGGTAGGGATGGAATGCAGCACTCCTATTGGCTCCTGAAAATACTGTTCGGGATTTTCCATAAACCGCCCTTCCTAATTGGTTCCCGCTTAACCAGTATGTCTATATAAACCCCACCCCCTCCACTCGCCATCTCATTCTGCCAGCGTCAGCTCGGCAGTATGGTCGTTCTTGTAGTCGTGTGTGCGTCTGCTTGTTGTTAAAAATGGTGCGCTAGGCGACATCAAATACCATCGGCGTTAGCGGCAAACACGTAGACTTGTATAAAAAGAAGAATATGAACTGCCACATATGTAAATAATTGGTTTTTGTAGATATGAAAAGCGATGCACTTAATTATTGTGCTAAACGTGTAGCTGCAGCAGAACTCCTAGTTCACAAACGTCGCAGCAAAAAGTTGTACAAAACACTAGAAAATGCAACCAATTTATGCACTGAGAGTGAGGATATGAAAACTAATTCAGTATCCTTCTACATCTACCATGAGGAGCAAGCTAAAAAAGTCCAAATGAGGTACGCAGTTTTCTCTCCATTATTTCAATACCTGTGTCTCATCCAGTGTTGAAGAACTGGTTGTTTTGTGACAGCTGTCCACGACCGAATAAGAACAAAACTCTCATCAGGTTTTTAATGGCAAAATGTGTGCTCAGAGGCGTTCCTTGAACATCAGACTTCTTTGCCCTATCAGATAACACTCATTTCCGCCAAATGATAGGGACTTGCATTAGTCAAAAGATGACTGAGACGTGTGGACAGACTTTACACAACGAATGACGTTTGTGAACACATAGCTCTAGCGCTAAAGGAAATTTTACAGTTACAATCGTTGAAAGTGAGGGTGTTTATGATTACAAAAACTGGTGACCACATAATTACAAAAGAAATGCCAGTTCCATAAAGACGTCTGTTAAGGTCGTTCCTAGAGATAAAAATGTATCTTTCACTGTTTCAACTTTTATGGAATTCTGCTTTTCTGCAGTTGTGGCAAAACCATTCATAGGAGGAATAATTTAATATTCTTTTATCCTGGGCTCAACATATCCACACATCCCAGAACTATGACACAGACAAGCTTATCCAAATGGCGTGTGTCTAATCAATGAAAATAAAATTAAAGATAAATGATCAAGTACATTCCCGACTGTAATGAATCCAAATCATTTTATGAGAAAATTGCAGCTTGGGAAACAGACAAATGAGTAAAACTGCAATTTCGTTTTGGAAATTTTGTCCTGTATGTTTATTTCCCTCGATTATTCACTGTTCTATGTATTCTGAATGTGTTTTTCAATAAAAAATGCTTTATTATGTGTTTATATACCATAATTTTATTACAGTGTTTATATACCATAATTTTATTACATAAGAAACAAAACTGAATTTAATTTGAAAAACGACTTTAAGTCCTTTTTTAAACCAAAATTGCAAATTCACGATTCATATGTTATTCACTGTTTCCGTTTTCGAATAAATCGCCACCTCATCACCAAAGACTACAAGTGCTGGAAATGCACGTCGCCATGTAACATGCCCGGGAGGAAAGGGAGTAGATATGCAGTACTAATAAAAGCTAGCCTTTAGCACTCAAGACTGAACAACACTCCCTAGACACAGAAACGGGGCTGGATACTTAACGAGCGTGTGCCTAAACCCACTTCTCTGGTCCTTCCCGTGGCAGCTGATCTGCTGCTCTCTGCATTGCCTGCTATGAGGTATCTTGTGATAGCTATTGTCTAGCAGGGAGAGGAGCCAGTCACACCAAAAAAAAGTTGATCTTGTAGAATTCACTGTATTCTGTTAAACACTCGCAAAGGGTGGGGCTGCACTGTTCACAATTAACATTATTCCACAATGGACGTGATCAGTATTTGTACTCCAAGTACGTGTCCACTGTGATGTATAAGGTTGCTGTCTAATTGATGGCATCCAATGCAAAAAACGCAGTGCATAGACCATAAAATAATCACTGTTCAGTGGATGTTGTATCAGTCAGTGGTCGGCACAGTTCTTCCAACAGTACTAAACTATTCAATAGCTTAAAACACGAGCGTCCGCATGGCCGAATCGTGACCCTGATGCTCCATAAAATTTCGGGTATGATATATGAACGAGAAAGTACCTGAGCTCGTGATATTCAGCCAGTAAAAACGATATGTGTTTCTTTCACTTAGAACTTGCAATTAGGATCATACCTGTCCACAATATTTTTCCGTAACTGTCACAACGCGGTTGATTGTTGTTCTCCCGACACGACACACGAAACCGAGAAACATCACCTTTTGGATAAACATTGATACTGCTTCGTGAACACTGAAATTAAACGCAAAACTTGTGTGGGAAACATTCACAATTACTTCACCATAGCTTGTAAGATAGGTGGTGGAGCCACGACATCAGCACAACACTCCACCCACGCTCCATGAGAGCTGTGCCAAGACCCACTGTTGCTCTGCACTCGGCAGAGAGGCGACTATCGATAGTCAACGATACAATTCTATGCTTACAAGCTGCAAGCTTCGAGGAGAGATCCACATCGATCTATGAATCGACATGAATCTACAAGCTGCCACTTCAATACTCGGCTTCTGCTAACTGTAGACCTACTGCTGACTTAAGTGCTGGGCTAAGTGCCTTCCAGCCAATGGGCCATCTCTGGGCGTACTTATAGTTACTGCCCACCTCCAACCCCAGAGGCCTACTGTTCAAGACTAGGGCTGGGTGAAAGGTCAGCAACCTCCAGCTGCGTGGGCAGGCTATCACAGTAAACATTCATCTTCAAGTGCAGATATTACTGCTGAGCGATGTCTTCCTCTACATGATTCATTGTGGGGTTCCATGCCTTCCGGCACGACCTGCCCCAAGCTGTGAAGCTGCATCCAGTCAGTGCACATGCAGTCACGCGAACCTCGTATGAGCATTCCCACTGAGTCACTGCCATCACCATGAGCTGCCCAAGCCTGCAGGCTGCCTGCTTACCCCAGCACCTCCACACCAACTGTCTTCAGCACATGCGCTGAAGGACATTAACACTGCAGAGTATCACTAAGATTTTTGTAGTGCGTTGCATACGTTAAATCAATTATATTTACTTAACAACATAGCCTGCCACTGCTGCCCGGCCCTGGTGGTGAACTAGTGGTCCTGACACTACCAACTAAGGTGTAACAGATCACTTTGTTTTATGTGATGTGTTTTAACTTAGTCTTTCAATCCAATGAATCTTTCAATCCAATGAATGATGTCAGTGACTTTTAAAAATAACTTCCATTTTTAGTTTATTAGACTTTTTCGACCATCCTTCTACGAGTGGAATTTTTCTTTTGTTTGTGTATGTACTGTATGCTGGGCTGAATGCAGCATATCTGCGAAACGTGGCGGCAGGCAGCAATAGTATGGTGCACTGGTGGCACTTGCTGCAGCAAGCGATTATTCTATGCCACTTACATTCCATCTAGGAGATGGAATATGCTTCACAGAATACCCAGGGAGTTGGAGACTTGGTTGTTGATATCTCTAAGAAGAGAAGTCGGTCTCCCTTAAAACCCATATCCTTTCGTCTTTCCCTCTCCTTTCCTCTTTCCTGACGAGGCAACCGTTTGTTGCGAAAGCTAGAATTTTGTGTGTATGTTTGTGTTTGTTTGTGTGTCTATCGACCTGCCAGCGCTTTTATTAGATATGTTAAATAATTTAGTTAGATGTGAATGTGTTGAGGTGAACTTCTTTAGCCAGAAATTTGCTATTTTATCTTTTCCAGGGGCTTTCCAATTGTGCGTAGATTTAATTGCTCGGGTGACTTCATGTTGCAAAATTATCACTTCAGGCATTTGTGGTATCATCTTGTATGAGTCTGTTTCTGCTTGTATCCACCGTGCATGCCTGTTATGTCGTACCGGGTTTGACAATATGATGCTCCAGAAGTGTTCCCTGTCTGTTATGTTTGGTGGATTGTCTATTTTAATGTGTGTGTTATCTATTGTTTGGTAAAATCTCTTTTGGTCTGTGTTGAATGTTTGGTTTTGTTTCCTTCTATTTTCACTTTTTTTGTATCTTCTAAGTCGTTTGGCCAATGCTTGTAATTTCTGCTTCTTTTCATCTAATTGCTCTACTGCTTCTTGTTGTGAGATTTTACCTAACCTCTTTCGTTTTTTGTCTGATATTTCATTATTATTATTATTATTATTATTATTATTATTATTGTTGTTGTTGTTGTTGTCATAACAATTTGGGATTGTTTTGGAAGTATTTTTCTGCATTAGGTGGTGTGTTCAAGAGTCTCACAATGGATCGATGCTGTTGCTATTTGAAGGCTTATTCCAAGAGACTAAGGCAAAAGAGTTTACCTGGATGGTACAGCTCCTTGAAGATACATAATATTTGGTTAAATGAATGAATAAGGTCACAGGTGCCTGAGCTTTCTTGTCTATATAAGGTGCAGGAAACATAAGTAATATGTAAGGAGCAACAAAAAGTTGCAAGTTGCTTTTGGGCTGTAGCTCCTCATGTGAACCATTCCTGGTTATGTAAGTAATGCCATGTATGTAAGACTTGGTCACTTACAAACTTAGTGTAACCATAAATAGTTGTTAGATTCTATAAAGTGTCAAAGAAAGGTGCAAATTTATGCATTTATACATCTGCATGGTGAAATGTATGTGTCCTAGCTTAGTAGGTAACCATAAGCTGGAGTAAGTACTAGTATTCAGGGATTTTATAAAGTTTTGATAAAAGTACTGAATTTGGGTTTATAAATGCTCATGTAGGAGGCACTTTATTTTGATGTAAGTACTCTTTTTCACATTTTCTGTGGACTAGTGACTTAAAACAACTTTGATACGAGGATTAGTCTTCTGTATCAGAGAATCACTTACCTATTTTATGAGTAACCAAGGGAACAGTTAGTAGTTAAATCCAGAATGTATTTGATGGACAATCTAATGTGTTTTAAGTGCACACTTTCCTGACAGGAAACATAAAAAAATACATTAAATGTATTTGCAGTTTCAAATATAGATAGCCATCAGCTGTGTAATGGAATGATGACAGTGAAAATTTGTACCACATGGGGACTTGAACCCTGATTTCCCACTTATCAGTGACCTTACCATTTGGTTATCTGAGCATGAATACAGCCAGACGCAGACTTCCATATGTCATCAACCTGCACTTGCACATCCATTGCGTACATTCCCCTATGTATGACACATTTTACTTTAAAGTCACTTGCCCAGTGTCAATGGATAGATAAGATATCGCAGTGCCTGTGTTATTCTGAAACATGATGCAAAGTTCCTCCGAACCCATATGTATGGCCAAAGGAATGGGCACTGTGGCAACTAAAGCAGTTATGAAACTCATTAAATGTATTTTCAGTTCCAAATATGGGTAACCATCAGCTGTATAATGGAAGGGTTGCTAATGGCAGCCTTGACTGCCTTAAAGGAGGCTTGATGACTCTTGCTCCAAATGAGCAACTCCCCTTTCTTGTGCAAGTTATTCAAAGGTATGATCAATTTGGGTGAAGTTAGGACTGAATTTTCGAAATAAATTCATCATTTCAATAAATGTAGCCCTTCCCTGCTTGCTTTTGGGAGAGGAGAAGCCAGGCAAGGTATGTATTCACTCCTGATCAATACTTCACCCTTGAGCCAAGACAAGGTGATCCAAAGATGATATACACGGACAAGCGAAAGTAATCTTACAAGGTTTTCCCGTGAGCCCAGGAACCCTAAAACGTAGCAAAATTCTTTGAGGCGATACAGGTGCCCCACAAATGAAGCACTGTGAACAACCACATTGTCAAGGTAATTGTAAATGGTTTTTAACTTGAGACCTCCCAAAATATGGTCCACAAGACGAGACAAACTGGCCACACCTGTAGACAGGAAGCAATTAAAGTCATAAATGCTCCAATCTGTACAAAAGGGAGTTACATGTTTCGAGTCTTCAGTCAATGTTATCTGATGGATAGCTTGATTGAGGTCCAGTAGTGAGAACCAACAAGTGCCCACAAACCAAAACAATTGTGAAGGTCAGAAAATAGAAGTGATTCTAAGATTACCTTCTGGTTTGGTGCCCTGTATGCAACAACTTGTCCTTTAGGAACAGGAAAAGTGGGTGAAGTGTAGGGAGAAGTTGAAGGTCCAATAACCCCATCCCCAACCTTAGATGGAGATAATCTATAAGACCCATGACAAACAGGAATATCATCATCGAAGCAGGTCATATATTGTATATTATTGGTAATGCCTAATTTATTAATGAGGATGTCTGAAAACTGGAATAGCACACTGAACTTTTGTTTAGCCTGACCAGGTTCCAAATGACCAGTGTCAGACTCAGAGGACCTCAAGTGAACATTACTAATGGGCTGAGCATGCCAACATGAACACAACACTATCCTCTCAGCAGGGTGAAATTTAAAATAAAGGGCACAAGCCTGATAATCAAGAACCAAGTTGGTACACTCAACGAAATACTTGGCAACAACAAAGCTGAATGGTCAAGTAAAGTCTAGTGTGCCTAACTTGCCCCAAAACTCCCCTACCAGAGGTAACTACTGTCCATTAAGCATATGATGTCTCTGAGATGAGGGGCATGGGGAGGGGGGGGAGGGAGGGGCGAACAATCTACATAAATTCCTAAACTCAATATACTAACTATAATCAGATAAGGAAGCAGAACTCCCAGAATCCAGAAGATCACATACAGGTTCAATATTTAAATGGGCACACACATAAAGAAGCCTCAGATTTCACACCACTCTAATATGGGAGCCACCTCTAACAGGAAGGGCAGGTCGCTCTCCCATCAGTGCCTGTTCAGATGCAGCCCCCACTTCACAGGACATGGCCACACAAAATATCTACTACCACCACACTTGAAACAGACTTTTGGCTTAACCATAACAATAAGGCCCACAGTCACTTTCTGGTTCACATCAGATGGCGTAACTAGCTGACTCCTTCACATCCCACTGTTCAACAGCAAATCTTCACCCCACCATCTTGGCACCCAAGGTCTCTAATTCAGTGAAAGTAGTAGGTTTCCTAGAAATGCCACATTTAACTTGTCCTCTGGCTTCATACTTTCTAATATGGTTTTAACCACATCACTTTCTCCTACTTACAAGCCCAATGCTAACACAGTGATGAGGATCTCATCTATGTACTTAGGTGAGGTCATGTGATGGTACTGCATACGCCAAAAATGCTTGGACTACACCTCATGCCTGATGCAGGGTGATAACCTGAGTTCAGTCACAAAGGGACACTTCATTGTGCCTAACTTCAGAGACGGTCTTACTTAAAACCCCACAGGTCAATGGATAAAGAAGCCAAAGTTTAATAGCATGCGAAATGCACAGTGCATCAGCACTGAACTCAAACTTTGCAGTTAACCACAACACAAATTCAATCTTTTCAAACTGCTCTGTAGAACACCCATTAATCGCTTGTAATAAATGTATGACAGGGTTTGGCAATCTGGCAAAGGCATTATAGGAGGTCACATCCACTGGTCCCTCAGTTTTCTGCACACTCTCCTTGCTCTGTTGATTATCACCTACGGAGTCTCACATAGGTCATCCTATGTGAGAAGGCTTAAATCCACCAGTAGGTCTCTAAATTGACTGATAAAGTTACTGATGATGACACTTTTGTCACACTTGAAGTATGCCTGTGTTAAATCCGCAAGGCTACTCTCCCAAAGTGTGGCCTATGCTTGGATTCTACAGAGCTGTTTAGGTGTAGGCTGAATATCCCTTGAGGATACATGTTCCCGCAGCCCTGCCAACCCCACTGAACCATCACTGAGTACAGCATGTATCTCAGGAGTGGAGGCGAGGCTGAGGTCCATGGGCTTCCTGACAGTGCCATGCAAACGAGCATTCAATTCAAAAACTATGCCCTCAACAGATTGCTGCCTGATTTATAATTTGAACAGAAGTTGATCCTTCTTAAGACAGCTTGTCCCTGGACAGGGCCTGCCTTTCATGCTGGCAATGATTACATGTAAAACAGCGTGTAATTAATCAGATGAACCAAATAGAGTTGATGGTTAAAACAGGTAAATGAGTACTAAGAACGCTGTTGAATCTTTCCAGAGGACAAAACAACCACACTGTGGGTTCCCATTTGATAGGATTTTGGGAAGCCCTTCATTGTTCAGATTGATGCATCTAATTCTGGGGCAGCCACAGTGCTTCTCCAAGAACACCACAGAGAGTGTCATCCTGTTGCTTACACATCACATTGTTTATCTCTGGCTGAATTTAAATACGCAGTTTATGAGTGGGAACATTTGGTCATCCTCTTCGGCTTAGAGAAGTTCAAGTTCTGACTTAGAGAAGTTCAAGTTCTAACTCACACAAGGGTCTCCTGGAGTCCACTCATGAGAGAAGGCCCATGACTCACCTCTTTGTGGAATATGTAGAAACCCTCTCACGTACCTGTGATGGGGGCAATCATTATATCTTGGCAGTGGTGGGTGGATTTTACCATTTTAGCTGGTTAATTCCCAGTTGTGGGGTCACTAGTGGCCAATCTGTAGAATATTTTTATCAAACTATTTGCAGTCTTTGGGCCACTGAATACCCTAGTGAGTCATAATACTCTGGCATTTACCTCTAAGCAATTCTGGAGATTTTGTTTCGACCACGGTGTTAGTGTATTATCACCACTCCTTGCTATCCAAAACTGTCTTTCACTGTGTGTGTAAATAGGAACCTGAAGGCCACCTTGATAATATTTTGTCCCTAGTTCTAAAAACATTGGCATCTTTCTATATTGTGGTTAAATCTGGCCTTTAACACTTCTCAACAAGAAGCCACTAAGTACACTCCAGCCTTGTTAATCCTGGTCTATGCAATTAACACTCCCTTGAATAACCTTTGGACTGCTGATGACTTACTCCCTCAGCAAGTCACACCTCAAATCATCCAAGAGAACCAGGAAAAGGCTAAATGGAACACTGAGCTCACACACAGGCAGCATGCATGTAAGTACAATTACGGGATGACCAACTTCAAGGGGAAGGTCGGGGACTGAGTCTTCATCCATAGGTTCAATGTTGGAGCCAAGGCCAGAGCAAACTCTTCTGGTAAACTGATTCGCCATTTCATAGGACACTGTAAAATCTTACAATGTCTGAGTCCTGTTCAGCTCTTGGCCATAATGAACTGCATTGAAGATCTTTGGAGCGCATGTTAGTCAGATTAAAGAGGGTAGTTAGCCCTTGTTCCTACCTTCTGTGACAGGTTCTAAGGTGCTAAATCACAGTAAGCCTTCTTTGAATTTCAGTTGGGCAGGTTGAGCCATGTGGGCTCGATAATAAATCGATTTTCTCCCTCTAGGATTGTCTTTGCCTCTTAACTTTGGACCCCATGAGTGGTGCCTAGTGATGCAGGAAGGCTTCTGGATCGGTGAGGTTGCTGAGGAACTGGAGTTTGTTTTGGGAGTGCAAGCACCTTCAGGCTTTTGACGGTGTAGAGCCCAACGGTCAGCCATGATGACAGTGGAGCATCTGGTTCACAAGTGGTCACTGTCTGTCCTGCCAAGTGGTTTCTGTTCGTGGGCATCCTAGTGTAGTTTGGAGCTAGCACTACATGGAGTTGCTTTTGACCGTATCGACACTGCCACAGGTGACTCAGTATCGTGACATTTTAAGGAGTGGAAGAATAGCCTCCTCTTGCCCAAGCAAGTGAATTGCCTTTGCCTCTCACCTCTCCTCCTCCTCTTTCGTGTTCTGGTGGGCTTTGTGTTGCCTTCATGCATGATCAGTACCAATGCAATAAGTTTATTTGCTGTATTGGTTATTGAAGGCTGCTGTATGGCCTGCCCCCCCCCCCCCCTTTAAAAATAGTTGCTTGTTGCTTATGAAAAACGTGTATTTGGTTTCAATTCATGAAAAGTACTTTATAATTAATGGCAGCTGTGCATGAGATATTATCCTAAATTTATTTAGTGAAGTTAAATGTTTGTTAGTGCCCATTTGGTGGTCACTGATCTTGTCTAGAAATCCTGGGTCTTGCTGCTGAATAAGGTTATTTCTTAAAACTGTTTATTGAAGGCTGCTGTCTTGCCTGCTCCCCCCTTAAAAATAGTTTTTGTTGCTCACAAATACTGTGGTCAGTTTCCACATATGAAAAGATGTTTTATAATTAAAGGCAGTTGTATACGTGGAATTTTGCTAAGCTTGTTTAGTGCATTAGGTGGTTGCTCTTTTAATCTGATGATCAGAGCTGTGACTTTTAAAAAAGAACTTTCTTTTTGAGCTTATTAGATATTTTTGACTGCCTTCTGTGTGCAGAATTTTGTTTGTTTTGTTCATATACCATATTCTGGGCTGGATGCAGCATATCTGAAAAATGGGATGGGAAGCAATAATATTATGATACATTGTGACACTTGCTGCAGTGAGCAATTATAGCATGCTGCTTTCATCCCACCTAGGAGATACACTCGGCTCCACAGAACCCCCAGAGCATTTGACACTTCACTGTGATTTTTCTAAGAAGATAAATCAATCACTGGCTGACAGCCAGGATACACACAAGAGACGTTATAAAGGCAAGTGTTGTTTAATTTGTAGTGCAACCAACAGTAAAAATGCAATGAACTTGTTGTAATGAAAAGGGAATACATGTTCAGCAAAGAAGAAGAGTCTGAAGTCATTCAGCATTAGCTGTAATCTTAAGTAACTTTCCAGACGGACACAGACATTGCAACAGAGAAAAAGGACTCTGAAGCCAAGATACTTGGGCAACAGTACTTCTGCAACAACTTTCAATTGCAAGAAGGTAAGGTTTATACTCTACTGTGAGCATAAAATACATTCAAATGGACCATTACAGACACAGGATACATTGCATAGATTGCTCTGGCTTAAAGCAATGTATTATACCTCACAATTTAGATCTTCCATTCATTGTAGTGGCCACTGAACATTAGTCCTTACAAGTGGTGACATAGGGGGGCACTGTAGCATCAGCCACCACTGATACAGACATCTGCAGCTGGATCCAGGACCATCTCTCCAGCCACAGTTAAAGGCAGCAACAAGCACTGTGGGGAGAGTGGACTAGTTGTTTTCTTCTCCTAAGTCATGAACAAGTGAGATGAATACGAAACAGAAATGTCATAGAAACTTAAAAGGTGGAGTTTGTAAACCTGAAGGAACTGGCCAAATTTTTGCAATTCTGAGGGAACAAGAGAACACTATTTGCAGCTAGTTAGTTGCTGATAGTGCAACCTGTTAATCATAGCACTCCATGTACCAAATCAGCACCAACTAGTTGCCACACATGTAATAATAATGGTCATTTTGCTAAACAACATACAGAGTATATCTCATGATTAGGCATAGAGTTTAGAATAACTCTCACATTTTCCTATTTTGTTATTGGTGTCTTTGTGTCTTTCATTGTTTTGTTTCTGTCACGTTATTGTGTTATGTTTCTATTTCATGTAAGTCGATGGACAGGGGTTCCACCATGTCAGAGTCTGAGACATAGGATGCTTCTGAATAAGAAGCAATTAAATCTTTGACAAACCATATAATGCAGTTAAAAATATGTAACTGAGTAATGCCTAAGCAGTTAGTTGCGATGAAAAAGAATATGGTTTCATCTAATTTGACTACTACTTCATCAGATTCAGCTGTCACAAGTTTAGTTACCCCTTTTCATGAAAGCCAGTGGAGTACGTATTGTCATTTAGGGACAGCTGTGAGGAACGGATTGTAGAAGGAATTATTGCAAATTACTAAATTGTGTTTAACAAGGGAAGCAAAAGCCTTTTTATGGTACCATAAAGGTTTGAGAAACGTGCTTGCATTTCAACAGCTAAGGGAAGGTTATGTACGGCGCTATAACAGAATAGCGGAAGTACATTCAGGAGCAGTTGAGCTGGGCATCACAGAGGCAGAACGAGAACCCCATAGGATAGCTTCAGAGCTCAAGAAGACAGATATTGCAACAAGAGAACAGGAAAAAACGAGTGTTTTCTCTACAGACATAAGATATTATAGATGTAGACATTCAAGACATATCCAGACACAGTGTCATCAATCACCAAGTGGAAAGTGTGCCTTTATTTGGTACCAACAACAACAGTGTAGAAACAGAAGGTGCTATAGTCAACCAGCAAACATCAATTGGGACTCAAAGTCAGTCATTCCCAGTAATTTTAAGTGCTGTGAATATGTATTCAGAAGTGGAGTGTTGCTTAGCAGTTGTTGTAAATGGTAGTAAGAATAGATTTTTATTGGAACAGGGGCGCATGTGTCAATGGAAAGTCTGAATCTCTTGGTTGAGAGGCAGTTGAACCCTCCACATTATAGGTTATATGGTGTAGGCAACAGTGATGCCGAGTCGTTGGGGTCAGCAAGGTTGTATTTCGGAATGAGATGGTACAGTTCATGGTGATTTTGAAAGATGTGTCTCATATAAGTGAAAGATACAGTGCAATTCTGTGGTTGGATTTTCTGATCAGTCATCAGGCTTCTTTGGCTATGCATTGTGGTGCTTGGGGGAACACTATTCCAGCTAGGGGAAGAAATTATCAGACAATATGAGAAAGTAGAGATCTGTTGTGACTATTGATACTTAAATAGCAGACAGTAACAGATGCATATCTGATACCTACCATAACAGAAACTTTGGATAACTTAGAACATTGTCAGTACTTCGCTATATTTGATCTAAGGAGCGGTTAACGTCAATTGGAAGTGGTGCTAGAGGATCGACATGAAACTGCATTTTTAGTGCATTGGGGCCATTATCAGTATTAGCAAATGGTTTAAATTGGTTTAAATAATGCGTCAGCTTCATTTCAGAGGTTGCTGGAAGGAGCACTAAGGGGTTTAAAGCTGCAACAATACATGGTGTACCTTGACAATATCATAACGTTTTCAAAGGGCATGGAGAAGCATAGGCAACAGTTAAGAAAACTTTTTAGAAGCTTATGATCTGTGCATCACATATTAAGTATTGTGAGGTGTCATTTTGCCTTGGGGGAAGTAAATTACTTGGAACATGTGATTAGCGGGGAAGACAGAAACTACACTGATGCAGGCAGTGATGGATTTTCTGGCACCCATGATGAGTAACTAGTTACAGTCATTTCTGGGATTGGAAAATTATTATAGAAAATTTGTAAAGGCATTTACAGATAATGCATGGCCAATTACTCATCTGTCAAGAAAGAGTATGAAACTCCAATGGGCAGCAGAATGTCAGATTACATTCGAAAAATTCAGAGGGGCATTAACAACAAGCCCTTTATTGATCTTTGTGGACTACGAGAAGTAGTTTATCCTGCCAAGTGATGCTTCCAACCATGCTGTAGAGTGTGTTTTGAGCCATGAGGTACAGGGTAAGGAGTATCCAATTGTGTGTACTTTGAGGCAGTTAAATAAAACTGAAAGGAATTACTTGGTGATGAAGAAAGAGGACTTTGGATTGACACACAACATCACTTATTTCAGATGTTATCCATATGGCAAAAGGTTACACATGTTACTGATAATGCAGCACTGAAGTGGCTGTTGGGGTTAAAGGATCCTTCCAAAACCTGGCACAGAGCATGGCAACATGGATGGGCTTAGAAGGAAGGTCAGGACAACGCAGGCACTAGGTCCCAGCCTTGTGAATTGGCAGAAAGTGCAGGCTGCCAATGCAGACTGCCAGCTGTTTGTAACACAACCACACTCCACTGTGCACAACAGGTTGTTGTGTAGGTCAGCTACACTGGAGATGTGCAAACTAGTACTCAATGAGCTAAAGGAGGAGGTGCTGATGGAAGTGCATAGTCATGTGTGGGCACAGAGGATGGAAGGTGACAGGTAAAAGAGAAGCAGAGTGTTGCTGATGGAGAATTAGGAGAAAAGGACAGAGACCAGTATGTAACAAATTGTGTACCATGTGTGAGCTGTGTGGATCTAGGCCATAAGCAAGCACCACTACAGAGATTGAAGGAGGCATTCAAATTATTTCAGATGACTGGAATAGATATATCAAACCTTTCACCCAGACACCAAAGGGGAAACCCTACATTCATACTGTTATTTATCATGTCTCATGACACACAGTAATGATCACCATTCTGAATCAGCAAGTAACTATGGTGACACAGGCCATGGTGAAGTAAATGGTTGTTGTGTCCCTGAGAGGATGATTATGGACCATGATAACAACTTCATGTCAGATTTCATGAAGCAGTTGTATCACTTATTACAGGTTTGAAGATTAAGGACTAGCCCATGGTAACCATTGGTAACTAATGGTAGGATGGAACGCATGTGTCAAACCGTTTGTAAAATATTGAGCTGTTAGGTCAACAGTCACCATAATGACTGGGATGTTTACTTATTGTATGAAGTGGAAGCATACAATTCAAAAATGCATTCCAGCACTGGTTTTTTCCTGTGTGGAGCAGTATATGAGATGAAGATGAGTCCATGAGCTGACATAGTCAAATTAAAATTTGGAATAAAAAGAGAAATGGCACTGATCTTTGCAAGAAGGAGAGGTATGGAAGAAAGTACTCAAGGTGGACATCAAGGCCCTGGAAGGCCAAGAGAGGATATAGAAGCATGCAGGTAAATTACTACAGTATGAAGTAGGAAATGGGTTACGTTAGCATGTCCTTACACCTGGAAGGGTAAAGCAAATAAGATCCTCAAGCGATACCAATGACCATCCCAGGTAAGACGATGTCACCAGTGAATATGAAATTACAATTACCAATGAGAATAAATGTAGTTCACCTGGAGCACCTTAACCTTTTCAGTGTGTTCCAAATGCTTTGCTGCAGGTTTTGGTATCAGCCACTAAGGATATAGAGAAAAAGAAGAGGAAGGTTGGAGAGCAAAAGGGACTTGGATGAGCCACACTTAAAATGCTTCATGTATTAAATCATGGAAGTAAAGCGAGAGATTACAAGGTTTTGTTGTGAGCATGTTCTGTGTGTGCAAATGTTTGACTGCAATAATAGTCAGAATGTTTTATTGTTATATGAACATGAAAGATAGTTATCAGTCGCACTTCATTCATATAATATATGCTTGGAGTATAATATTGCCACTATAGGAAGTTTGTTTTCTGTCCCTTCTTAGTGAGAACAGATTATGATCATTCTGTTTTTTGAAAGGGGAATGGAGAGTGATCATGCCTTCTTTTTCCCAGGTTGCAATAAAAATAATGATGACTATGAGTGCATTCATTGTGAAGAGTTTTTTCTAGTGCTTTGTTATTTTCATGTGTGTATTATTCTTTGTTGATTATGGCAGTCAGGGGGTTTCTTATTGTGTTTTGCATGATTAGCAATCCAATGTTTTCTTGACATATTTCTAACTTGTAGAGTTCTTGCGTGTCTGGCCAGATAACGTCAATAATTATCATACAATATTTCAGCAAACAGACTCTTTACCATCTTCAAGTGGCCCCTGATGATTCCTGCTTCACTCCTGTCGATGTCCTATATATGATAGCTCTTACCACGTTTCATCACTCCACTCCTGTCACTATTCCATGTGGCCGCCCCAGAGGGTAAGGCAGTGGTGAGGGTAGTGGCACCTAATTCCTAACTCTGTGCCCAGCGTCCACACTATCACTGTTGGATGCGGACCTCACTGTAAGAGAATGTTTTCCTTTTTCTAGGCTCAGCTCAGTTTTCCATGCCTGACTCAGTTGTAGGCTGCTATCGTCATTTGGTAGGCCATCTTGGACCCTCATTTCAATGGCCTCTTAAATCAGTCTATTGAAGGAGAAGGCAAATTGCCTAAGTATTCTGGTTTTGTTGTAATCTGTAGTAACACCTGTTTTTTTTTTCAGCCAATTTGTTCATGGAGGATTTTGAAGGGAGGGTCCTGGAACAAGCCCAACTAAAACCAACTTGTTTCTATCATTACATGGATGACACATTTGTTTTTTGGGCACATGGACAAGACAGAACTCGCTGCACCCCCACATCTGGAAATCAGATGGCAAGCTGGACACAGTGTATGCAGAAAACCTACACACACTGACCTGTGTCTGCATGCCTCCAGCAGTCACCACAACTCCCAGCATGAAGGTGTTTTATGCACACTTCTTCATAAGGCACGATCTGTCTGCAGCCAAGATAGCCTTTCAACAGAGCTGAACACCTCGGGGTGACATTCCAAAGAAATGGATACAGTAGCAAACAAGTAAGGTTTACATTTAGACAGGCTGTACCTAAACAACAGCTGGAAGAAAAAGAAGAGCACAAATCACTAGCATGAATCCTGTTTATCACCAAGGATTTCAGAATGACATAATGTTAAATGTGTATTTTGGCCACCCCCTAAAGCCTTGACACTACTAGGCTCAGTGAAAGATGATTTAGGCCTTTCCAAATCAAGGGTCTACCAAATCCCATGCTAGTGCAGCAAAGCATATACTGAGGAAACTGTACTCTTGGTAGAAAAGAATTAATGTGAACATGGATACCATATTGAATTATGTCAGACCATCAAATCAGCCATGGCCAACCATACCATAAAAACTAGCCAAACTATGGATCACAAAAACACAAAGTAGGTTGACAGTCTTCCTCCCATTTGAATTCTGTGATTAAAGAATCCACGGAAGAAAGGGTCAAAGATGGCCTAATTGACAAATTAGTAGACCACAACTGAGTCAAGTACGGAACCCTGTACTGAGCCAAGAAGAAGAACAGCATTATTGTACAGTGAGGTCTGCAACTGAGAGTGATAGTGCAGACACTGGAGACCAGAGTTTGGAGTAGAGCACCACTACCCCCTTCACTGTCATTATCCACCGCAGTGGCAGCACAGGTAATAACAAGAGCAGAGTGATGGAGGGCGTAACAGCCAACATATATAGGATGCTGACAGGAGTGAAGCAGCAGTCATCAAGGGGCCACCTGAAGATAGCAACAGTCTGTCTGCCAAAATATCATGGAGTACTTACAATGTGACCCGTTAGATATCTGAGAATTCCACATGTTACAATTTGTTGGATTAATGGTTAGGGTATGTTTCTAGTGGTTGGGATGCTTAATGGATTATGTTATAGATCTTTTGGGTGTCCTGAGTGATTTAATCAGGTACTATGGCACAGTGAAGAAAAAACAGGACATTAATGATTGTAGTGCTTTTGAGAGTTTTTAAATGATTTCTGAGTGATAATTGGTAAGTAATCCATACGGTTTATCAGTTTATGGGACTTACGAGATCTTGCCAGTGGTTATGCAGATTAATGTGAATCAGTATTAACAGTTATACATCATTCCATGTGTGTGTGATATTCTTTATTTTTGGGGGGGGGAGGGGGGGAGACAACATTTGTTTTACTTTAATAGTGTACTTGAAATTATGTTTGTCCTGTTATAAGTAGTTGTGAGGATGTGCATTTCATGACATGGGGGTAGCCGGACTCTAGTGATGCAGACCAACATGGATGCAAGCAAGTTTCAGTTGTTTCTAGACAAGACAGGGGGGAAAGGCATCCCTAGGACGTCCTTGGGCTGCAACCCTATTTTCAACAGGCTGGCATGCATTGGGTCTATTCTATGTAAGATTCCAAGGTGATTTGCTACGAATTTCTATGTAAAAGTGAGGCCCAAGGATTTGGTATGGTTAGAAATACATCATAGTGGACTGTAGATTAAAGGTACAACTTGCAACATTATGGAGTCAACTTTTTATATTCCAGCTACCCTTACTGGAAGCAGCACTATCAATGTGACACAGTCTTTGTTGCAATGGCCAGACAGACTACTAGAAGTACTCCCAGCCCAGAATCTGACCAACTTTAACAATATGCTGGGACCTGGTTGTATTCTGGACAAAATTCCAGCTACACAAGAGGGATACACTTCTGCTGAGCAGTTGCTTCAACAAGTGCAACAGTACTGAGATGACCAGCATCACACAGTTGTAATCACAAGAGGCTCTGACTTAATTTTCTGTAACCTTCATCTATGTTAAGCAGAGAGCCAAAAACCCACATAACCCTTCAGTACATCAGCTGCTGATGGACTGAATTACTTGTAGCCAATAAAGAATAGTTAAGTGAAATTTGCTATAGGTGCTGTTTGGATAGGTGTAAGGAATTTATTGAATTAAATTAATTATTGTTAAAAGCTAATTGTTGTTAAGTAGTTGTTAGGTGATGAGTTGAGACTATAGACTCTGATAATAATACTTTGGCAGATTGCAATGATCATTTGATAATGGGCATGCGCTAAAAAAAAAAAAAAAAAAAAAAAGAGAGAGAGAGAGAAGCCAGTGAGCTAATCAGAGGAGTGCCATTTAGGATAAGTATACAGCCAATGAACCTTGTGGTTTAAGTTGACTATTTTAAGAGAAAGCTGAATCTATTGCACACAGTTATCAATTTGTATAATGTATGTTGAATCTTTGCAGCATTAGTGAAATCCAGGGACTGAATGTAATGGAGAAGGAAGGTGTGTAGCACCACCACTATTTTTTTGATATTACTGCATAAAATAACAACACTCCCAAGGCTAACATAAGAGGCCATGAAAGTGGGTCAGACCAGAGCCGACAAAACACTATTATGTCAGGGAGAACCCATTGATGTGAGAGAAACTGCCCCACAACATCAGGTGATTACCAGATTGTAATAACAACACAGCAAAAAGACAGAGTCACCATGTTCTGGTGGCTTGATTACGTCACGCCTGAGGTGTGGGCTCTGTTAGTGCTACATGCTGGGAATTGATACTTTCTCCACACAAATATTCACCATGCCCAAATGAATACCACTTAGTTTTAGATAGATGCGTGTAGTCTGGCAGCCACAAGCTTTGAGAAGAAGTCCACACTTTGAGAAGAAGTCCACACCAGTCTATGAGTTGCCATGAAACTACAGTCTGTCATGAGAAGACTTGGCCTCACAACTGCAGGCTTACTGTTGGCTCCAAGTCCAATGTTGTGGACCTGACACCTTCCAACTGGTGGGTCACCTCCATACTTGCTTCCAGTCACTGACAGCCACCAACCCTCAAGGGCTACTGTTTGAGATCAGGGTCAGGCAACCACTCAGCCACCTTTACATCTTCTGTGGAAGTTGTAACGGAACATATTAAAGGCTTTACTTTACTGAAGTATGCGATACCCTCCAAATTCAACCAGTTTAAGGAGTATTTATGATTATAGCAAAGGTATTGTGTATGTTAACAATGATTGCATAACATGTCACCATAAACAGTCAACCCATTAAATTATACTGAGTAACTGACCCACACAAAAGTTAATATCACTTGATCACTGATACAGCAAATGTCATCATGTAAAAACACTGAGTTCATCTTAAATAATTAATATGAAGTACGAAAAATAGAGGGTTTATACAAGGGCGATGTACTTGAGGACAATATTATGGAAATGGAAGAGGATGTAGATGAAGACGAAATGGGAGATAAGATACTGCGTGAAGAGTTTGACAGAGCACTGAAAGACCTGAGTCGAAACAAGGCCCCGGGAGTAGACAACATTCCATTTGAACTACTGATGGCCTCGGGAGAGCCAGTCATGACAAAACTCTACCATCTGGTGAGCACGATGTATGAGACAGGCGAAATACCCTCAGACTTCAAGAAGAATATAATAATTCCAATCCCAAAGAAAGCAGGTGTTGACAGATGTGAAAATTACCGAACTATCAGTTTAATAAGTCACAGCTGCAAAATACTAACGTGAATTCTTTACAGACGAATGGAAAAACTGGTAGAAGCCGACCTCGGGAAAGATCAGTTTGGATTCCGTAGAAATGTTGGAACACGTGAGGCAATACTGACCTTACGACTTATCTTAGAAGAAAGATTAAGAAAAGGCAAACCTACGTTTCTAGCATTTGTAGACTTAGAGAAAGCTTTTGACAATGTTAACTGGAATACTCTCTTTCAAATTCTGAAGGTGGCAGGGGTAAAATACAGGGAGCGAAAGGCTATTTACAGTTTGTACAGAAACCAGATGGCAGTTATAAGAGTCGAGGGGCATGAAAGGGAAGCAGTGGTTGGGAAAGGAGTAAGACAGGGTTGTAGCCTCTCCCCGATGTTATTCAATCTGTATATTGAGCAAGCAGTAAAGGAAACAAAAGAAAAATTCAGAGTTGGTATTAAAATTCATGGAGAAGAAGTAAAAACTTTGAGGTTCGCCGATGACATTGTAATTCTGTCAGAGACAGCAAAGGACTTGGAAGAGCAGTTGAACGGAATGGACAGTGTCTTGAAAGGAGGGTATAAGATGAACATCAACAAAAGCAAAACGAGGATAATGGAATGTAGTCAAATTAAGTCGGGTGATGCTGAGGGAATTAGATTAGGAAATGAGACACTTAAAGTAGTAAAGGAGTTTTGCTATTTAGGGAGTAAAATAACCGATGATGGTCGAAGTAGAGAGGATATAAAATGTAGACTGGCAATGGCAAGGAAAGCGTTTCTCAAGAAGAGGAATTTGTTAACATCGAGTATAGATTTAAGTGTCAGGAAGTCGTTTCTGAAAGTATTTGTATGGAGTGTAGCCATGTATGGAAGTGAAACATGGACGATAACTAGTTTGGACAAGAAGAGAATAGAAGCTTTTGAAATGTGGTGCTACAGAAGAATGCTGAAGATCAGGTGGGTAGATCACGTAACTAATGAGGAGGTATTGAATAGGATTGGGGAGAAGAGAAGTTTGTGGCACAACTTAACTAGAAGAAGGGATCGGTTGGTAGGACATGTTTTGAGGCATCAAGGGATCACAAATTTAGCATAGGAGGGCAGTGTGGAGGGTAAAAATCGTAGAGGGAGACCAAGAGATGAATACACTAAGCAGATTCAGAAGGATGTAGGTTGCAGTAGATACTGGGAGATGAAGAAGCTTGCACAGGATAGAGTAGCATGGAGAGCTGCATCAAACCAGTCTCAGGACTGAAGACCACAACAACAACACGAAAAATAGTGGACAACTTAGGTATTTTGGATCTCCTTAAATAAAAATCACCCAGTGAAACCTATTTGTTCACTAGGGGCGTTTTCACTCAGTATTGACGTAAGCAATCCTATTTTAGATGAAAACCAATGTAATTCTTAATAATTCATGTTATTTACTTATTTATGCAAATTAGAGAAGTCAATTGACAAACTTCTAAAAAACGGCCTTTTTGTAACAAAGAATTATTCTGTCAAGTCAACAAATCTGTCTGTCATTTTAATAACATGTTAAATTATGTCACTCAATGCAAATTAATAACTTTTTTGCACAAATTATGATAACAGATGTACATGTGACTTATAAACTATATCTCTTTTTAGTAGTTCTTTGACAATGTTATAAATACAAGCAGCAAGAACGGTCGGGAGGCAGTCGGAATGTCACTTTGGTAAAGTGTGTTTGTGTGTTATTGTTTGAGGTGGATAAACAATGCAAAGAACATGTAACGGAAATACTACTTTGTGTTGTGTCATGGTCTTTGGTGGACAGTGGAATTAAGATGGCCACCAGAGTAATAAATATTTGAAGTTTACATATTTGTTGGTTTCGCTCATTCTTTATCATCAAAAGCATATAAAAAACACGGGACCTCATGTTTTTAACCCTAGACAACCAGATTTAGAGCCAGCATCAGCATCGAGACACAGCAGCGATCCAGCAAGTAGCAGCGATTACCACAACACAATGCATTTTAATGGCGCCAACCTAACATCAAGTACTAACAAGCTCCGTAAATGGGAGTGAAATAGTGCGATTATAGCAATTAGCTATATCTACGACCAGGCGACCATTACAAAAGTGGGGGCTCATCCGGGATCTTTAAGTGCATCGATGATAATAGTGCAGCGATAAATTTCATAAGTGCTTATCATTCCAAAAAAGTTTATTTGTGCAGTGTGGCAACAGTGAAAATATGTCAAAAATAAATAAATAAATAAAGTGTGTTTGTGCGACTACGCCACTCGGAAGATTAACGTCTGGATTATGTCAATGGAATTCATCAATCAAGACTTCAGCTTCGATAAAACCGAATAGAAGTGAAGAAAGCCAACAGGAACACCGATCACGACATCATAGCATAGCTATATATAGCAAGGTATTTTGTTGTTGTTGTCATTTAAAATAATTATTAGTTAACATGTCTCTACCTGAGAGTGATGAGATCATAGGAAATGTAAAAATTGAACCAGGGGATGGTGAACAATTAAACTTAACAGAGTGGCTAGCAGGGTTTGCAACTCAAATAAGCTCGCAACTTAAACAATCAATTGAACAAGTAAGTTTGGATTTTAAACAATCAAGTGAACAAGTACGTTTGGATGTTAAACAATCAAGTGAACAAGTAAGTTTGAAACTCACAGATAGACTGGATAAGTTAAGTTTGGATTTTGATCTATTAAGTACTCATCTCAATGAGAAGTGTGAGGAAATTAAAACTACCCTCAGTAAGGACACTAGAGAACAGTTGATACACTTCAGAAAAGAATTTCAAGTTAAAGTTGAAAGTTTAAATGAAAACATACAAGCTAACACAGACAGCATTGCTGTCATCTACAACAGAGTAGATACTGAAGTTGAAAGATTAGATCAGAGAATAGACAAAACTTCAGAAAATCTTAAACAAGAACACAACCTGTATACCACTAATGTAGATACAAAAGTAGAAAATATACACACTAAATGTACACAATTGGAGGACGCATTGATGCCCAAACAAACGATTTACAATCAAAATACAATGTATGGGCACATCCAAGTGAAATGCTTTCCTGGTGAAAATCTGCACCCTATTGACTTTATTCACCAATGTAAGGATATGTTTGTTGTAGGAATGTCAGATAACATAAAAATTAAGTTAGTAAAACGGTTTCTAGAAGGGGAGGCCCTATCCTGGGCAAATGAGAATAATGATTCTTGGAATACTTTTGAAGAGTTTGAAGCTAAATTTATTTGCAAATTTTGGTCACAATCCATACAAGCCAGATTAAAGTCAGAATTTCTAAATGGACCAGTGTATAGAGGGAAAGTAGGGAGAATGCAAAAATTTTGCAGAGATCAATTGAAAAAGCTTGCTCACTTGAATAACTCTTTTGATATTATGACACAAATTGATGTTTTAAAAAGAAGGTTACCAGAGAAACTGCAGTGGGAATTGGTCCATGGACCAGACGATTCAATGGAAGAGTTCCTGAAATTTGTAGGTAGATTAGATAGGGCCTTGGAAAGAGAAAATAACCAAAGTTTTGGCTCTGGCAACAACCAGTATGGGGGGTGGAACAGGAATGTAAATAGAGATTATTATGGGAGGAGAGACTTTGAAAATTCTGGAAATAATGCTCCAAATAGGGGAGATAGGAGACATGAAAATGATTTCAGAAACAATACACAGGAGGGAGGATGGAGGAGAGATAACAGGAATGATAGAAATAGGTATTGGGGAAGAGCACAAGATAGAAGGGGGTTTGTTGAAACTAGTGAACAAAACGACAACTACAAATGGACAGACCGAGGGAACCAGCCGGGAAACGGTGGACAGTCCCACTAGATGTCCGTAGTTTTGGGGCTAGACAATATTATGACAGGACAATACATAACCGAAACTGGAAAAGGAGAGGATACAATGTAAAGAGTAAGTACCATGAAAATACTGATGTTGTTAGAATGAATAAATTAGAATTTAATAAAAGGTTTTGGGATACTATGAGTAAAAGTGACACAGTTAATAAAAACAGTGTTCAAGCACAGGTAGTTAGTGAAAGTGCAGAAGTTGAAGGTATTGCAGAGTTCCATAGTTGGGCTGAAAAAGATACTGGTGTTAATAACAAGTCAGACACACCACAAATAGAATCTATTTTGGGGGGTTTATTTGATAAGAAGGGTGATGACAAAGTGTTTAATGGAGCCAAAGACCCAATTGCTGAGATTCAGATACATAGGGGGGAAACTGAAGATGGGGTTGTTGTTGAGGAGTAGGAGGAAGAAGTAATAGAGGGACATTTAAATAATGATCCTAAAGCAAGTGATGTTATTGATGAGAGTGTGGAGGAAGAAATAAAAGTATTTGTAGAATTGAAAAGTGATTATGTGGTAAAGGTAAGTGATGTGACAAACATGGGTAATAATGAGGTTAATTTAAGTGAAATGCAGACTAGGGAATGTGTATCTGAGGACAAGCTATTGCCTATTGGGAACTATGAAACACTAATCTATGAGAATGGTTATAATAATAATATTAAAGAAAATATAAAGGGATGGAATGTAAATGTGTGTTTTCAAGAAAAAGGGGAAAAGTTTTTAGAAGTTTTGTGGAACAACTATGGAAACTGTATAAACAAAGATGTCTTTTGGAAAGAATTAGCAAAGGTAAGTGCAACCTTGTATCCTACATGGTCGACAAGAATCCGTAGTGGACTTTATAAAAAAGGGGGTGAAAACAGTAGTTTGTTAAGTGACAACACAGTGTTAAAAGGAACAGATGAAAACAAAGGTTTATGTTTAAATGTCAAGGCTTTGCAAACAGAGAGGGATGTGTCTAAGTGTAGGAAAGAGACATTAGACTTAGGAACTAAAGAAATTGAAAATGATCTATTGTTTGAAAATACTGAAATAGACAAAGATGTTGAGCTAGGTTGTCCATATGTTAAAGTAAACATTGACATTGGTCCATTTTGAAATAAAAGAAAGCCCACATCCTAATGCGTATAGACCTATCTTTCCCAGATCAAGAAGGTTATTTGGATTAAGAAACATCACTGAATTGAATCCATATAAACATGATTAAGCACATTTCCCTGTTTGAATACAGTTACTTACCCATTTTCCATAAAGCATGTTATCAGCAAAGATTTTTACTGGGTGCGTCAAATAGCAACTACCACTCATCCTACAGACCATGGACAAGTTCCAGATCGCTGAGAGAATGTTTTTATATTTTTATTGTCACTATTGAATATAAAATTTTGAGACATCTTCTTTACTTGCAATGGGCAAGAAGGTGACAAACATTTATTACTTTCCTTTTGTATTGTTGAATATGGGACATACTTGCACCAAATAAAAGACAATGTAAAAATTGTTGTGCAAGACCCATCATTTTGTGACTATTGTGTTCTTAGGCATAAGATTTGTGTACAATTTTCTACAGCTAATCAGATGTTCACCAAGTTTGGTGTTTGTGTTATGTTGTGACCAATTTAAGTGTCCAATTTTAGTATTAATATGTTCTTGTACTGTCTTGACTATGTGTCTCAATGGGAGACAAGTTTTTTAAATATTTCCTTTTTTTTAAATGCATATTATACTCATACATGTGACTACTCTAGTGTTTGCGTTTATATATCATGTCCATACTTATAATTATGTTCTTTGTTTTCATTTCTTTTATGTGGCTCAAAAAGAGCAGACAGTTGCAATATTTTCCTATGGACATATGACCTGTCCATCTATGTAATATATTTATGTTCCTTCTATTATCTTGATTAATCTGTGACTCAATGAGAACTGACTTTGAAATAATTTACATATATTTTTTTATATATCTTAAAATCGCATGTGATATATTTGTGTCTGTTTTTGATCATTTTCCATGTGGCTCACTGGGAGCAAAGATTAACAGTTTTTTTACTTTCATATATTACTAAATATTTTTATTATGCTGTCATACTGAGAGCCATAACACAAAGTGCATTTGAAACAACACAACTAAAATATTTGCAGTAAAAAGTCATTTTGAAACGGTGTAACGGTCATTGCATACATACACATTATGCATAGTAAAACAAAAAAATTACTAAAGTAGCACTTTTCCAAATTTTAACCATTTGACACATCTGTCCTAGTCGGCTAATATCATTAACGTTCTGTAAATGATATTACCCGAGGGGGGTATTGTAACGGAACATATTAAAGGCTTTACTTTACTGAAGTATGCGATATCCTCCAAATTCAACCAGTTTAAGGAGTATTTATGATTATAGCAAAGGTATTGTGTATGTTAACAATGATTGCATAACATGTCTCCATAAACAGTCAACCCATTCAATTATACTGAGTAACTGACCCACACAAAAGTTAATATCACTTGATCACTGATACAGCAAATGTCATCATGTAAAAACACTGAGTTCATCTTAAATAATTAATATGAAGTACGAAAAATAGTGGACAACTTAGGTATTTTGGATCTCCTTAAATAAAAATCACCCAGTGAAACCTATTTGTTCACTGGGAGCGTTTTCACTCAGTATTCACGTAAGCAATCCTATTTTAGACGAAAACCAATGTAATTCTTAATAATTCATGTTATTTACTTATTTATGCAAATTAGAGAAGTCAATTGACAAACTTCTAAAAAACGGCCTTTTTGTAACAAAGAATTATTCTGTCAAGTCAACAAATCTGTCTGTCATTTTAATAACATGTTAAATTATGTCACTCAATGCAAATTAATAACTTTTCTGCACAAATTATGATAACAGATGTACATGTGACTTATAAACTATATCTCTTTTTAGTAGTTCTTTGACAATGTTATAAACACAAGCAGCAAGAACGGTCGGGAGGCAGTCGGAATGTCACTTTGGTAAAGTGTGTTTGTGTGTTATTATTTGAGGTGGATAAACAATGCAAAGAACATGTAACGGAAATACTACTTTGTGTTGTGTCATGGTCTTTGGTGGACAGTGGAATTAAGATGGCCACCAGTGTAATAAATATTTGAAGTTTACATATTTGTTGGTTTCGCTCGTTCTTTATCATCAAAAGCATATAAAAAAACACGGGACCTCATGTTTTTAACCCTAGACAACCAGATTTAGAGCCAGCATCAGCATCGAGACACAGCAGCGATCCAGCAAGTAGCAGCGATTACCACAACACAATGCATTTTAATGGCGCCAACCTAACATCAAGTGCTAACAAGCTCCGTAAATGGGAGTGAAATAGTGCGATTATAGCAATTAGCTATATCTACGACCAGGCGATAAAATCAGAATTACACTGCTGTAAAAAATATTTTTAAAAAAGTAAAACATTTTAGAGGTTTCCAGTTCACTCAAGCTTTAGTGTTGCAACAATGCTTATGGAGTTCATGAGATGATAAATTTACAGATCAATAGCAAAAGCAGTTCTGAGGTACCAGGTATCAAACCGTGTTGAAACATGCCATGGTGTAGCCTTCACGGGCAGCAATTCAGGTGTTGTCTGTGGCACACAGTCGACCGTACAGATGACAATCACCATCCTGGGATACTTTATACCATGCCTGCTTGATCTGTTCACATAGTTCTGTAAGCACTGTTGGTTGACAAGTCACTTTTCATCCAATCATATCCCACAAGTGCTCAACTGGAGACAAGTGCAGAAGATTACGCTGGCCAGGGAAGTTGCTACACGTACTGCAGAGCACATTGAGTTTCATGGCCGGTATGTGGGTGAGCATTATCCTATTGGAACAACATATCGCTTTCCTGTTGAAGTAACAGCAAAAGAAAAGCTGTAACAACACTCTGCATGTATTGAGTGCTGGTTATTGACCTTCCAGAAACATCAAAGGTGAATGAAAGTTGTAGCTTATTGCACCCAAGACAATAAGGCCTGGGTGGGATTTGTATGTCTTGGGTGAATGCCATCTACAAGACAGCCCTCACCAGCTCTACATCATACACACATAATACCATCACTTGCATGCAGGCAGAATCTGCTTTCATCATCAAAGGCCACAGCATACCATTCCATCTTCCAAGTGATCCTCTGACAGTGCCAGTTACCAATGCACATTGATGTTGTGGGGTGAGTGAACACAGGCTATAGCTGTTCATGCTTGGAATACCACTGCTAATAACTATTTCACAACAGTTTCTGTTGACACATCTGGGCTCACAAGCCATCTTAGCTTCACTGTGGTAGCTGTATGATCTGCCACTGCTATCCTTACAATACAACAATATTGGCAGGCATCCATGCTGCACAGATGTCCAGAACCTCATCTATGGATGTGAGAATATTCACTTTAGCATTGATACCAGCATTGAAACTTCCTGGCAGATTAAAACTGTGTGCCCGACCGAGACTCGGACTCGGGACCTTTGCCTTTCGCGGGCAAGTGCTCTACCATCTGAGCTACCGAAGCACGACTCACGCCCGGTACTCACAGCTTTACTTCTGCCAGTATCTCGTCTCCCACCTTCCAAACTTTACAGAAGCTCTCCTGCGAACCAGGAGAGCTTCTGTAAAGTTTGGATGGTAGGAGACGAGATACTGGCAGAAGTAAAGCAGGAGAGCTTCTGTAAAGTTTGGAAGGTAGGAGACGAGCTACTGGCAGAAGTAAAGCTGTGAGTACCGGGCGTGAGTCATGCTTCGGTAGCTCAGATGGTAGAGCACTTGCCCGCGAAAAGCAAAGGTCCCGAGTTCGAGTCTCGGTCGGGCACACAGTTTTAATCTGCCAGGAAGTTGCACATCAGCGCACACTCCGCTGCAGAGTGAAAATCTCATTCTGGATACCAGCATTGTTGCACAACAGATGCACCATGCCCAACTTGTGTGGCAAGTCTTTGAAAAGACCATCTCTCCAATCAGAACACCACAATTTGGCCTCTTTCAAACAAATTCATATAATAGTGTGTCATTACACGTATTGCCTAACAGAATATGTAGTTCATAAGAAGAATGAAGTAATGCACTGACTGCCACACACATAGTAGTGGATGTTTCACTGTCAGTGGCTACTGGCAGCCTTGTGGCAGTCAGAATGTTAAAGGCAGATTACACAATTCGCTACCACAATATTAAAAGTAAAACTTGTCATATAAACCATGAATACCTGTCTAGAGTTCAGAATGTAGCTTTATATACTGGTGCACTTAATGCAGGGATTTGAAAATCCTCTTATCCTCATAAACAGAGTATAAGAGACCTCACTGGCCACTCCTATGATTTATTAGAGTATACGGAGTTCAAAAGAAGTCTATAAATTTAAAAATATTGTCTGTGACTTGTCAAAATATGTTACATGATTTAAATACTTTGCTTGTCTTCAGGATAGTGTAATTAGATTCACATGTATCATGTGTTATTTTGCTCAGATCTTGTTTGGACATTTCTGTCAAAAATTCTATATCATTATAACTTCTTCCTGTTGCCAGGAATTGCAGTGTTGCTATCAGCTACTCATGTGGTAAAATTACTCTCATGTAAGTACAGGTGATTCAGATAAGTCAGAACTCAAACCTTGTATTTACCATGTTCCTTATCAGTATAATTTAATATTTTGAAATACCTTTATAAAAGATGCAGAAAGTCTCCTCCATTTTGTAGTAAATATATACTGACTCAGTGACATGGTTGCAGATGCTCATCTCAGAACATAGACTGTGATTTCCCTTACAGCAGCAGTAATGGTAATCTCTAAAAACTCCAGCATTCTTGGATTACAGCATTACACTTCTCCTGAAGATGGCCCAACAAAAAGAAATCTGGGAACGTCAGGTGTGGTCAGCATGGGGACCAGTTTTTTAGAGATCGATCGG
This sequence comes from Schistocerca cancellata, assembly GCF_023864275.1. Lineage (NCBI taxonomy): Eukaryota > Metazoa > Arthropoda > Insecta > Orthoptera > Acrididae > Schistocerca > Schistocerca cancellata. The sequence goes on along the minus strand of NC_064628.1, from coordinate 222,211,152 downwards.
TCATCGAACTCATGAAGCAGTGTCATTATTTCATTGAAGATGTGATTTATGATGTCTGCAATAACAACTGAAATAACAGCTGTGTTAAAACATATTGGTCCAACAATTCACTTCCTAGATATGGCACACCACACACCAATTTTTGCGGGTGAAGGTGGTTCTCATGGAATGTGTGACGATTATTGGCAATACAAATGCATGTGTTCTAGCTGTTAATACATCTGTTTAAGTGGAACAATACTTCATTATTGAAAAACATATTGCTCAGCTTATTATTCATATCGATACAGTTTTCTGGGTCCAAAGGCCTCAGTTCTTACACTACTGGAACTTGGTATGGCTGCAGACATTTAGTGGCTCTGTGACAGACTGAACAATATGCTCTAAGCTGTTGAGGCAATGGTGGAATGATTTCCCAGGAGATCACAGCAGAGACTGCTGAACATGCTCTACAATCTCCAGTGTTAACACATGAGGGTGATGGCTTCAAGAACTTTCATTAATGCTTCCTGTTTCACAAAAAAAGTTTAACAATTTCACAAACTGTTGTTTCTCCTGGATTAGAGACAATGGAAAATTGTCATGGGACAATCAAAGGCACCACTTTTAAGAATTTACCATGAAGTAAGCTTCCAGTAGTGTGACCCTCTCCTCTCTCATGAGCATCATGGTGGACTGAGTAGCCACTACCTAACGCCAGCAGTACCTGCTCATATATGTAGAGTGAGCAAATGATGCATTAATATAAAATGTTTCCCAATGTGAGTGCCATGACAACAATCTTACAATAAACAAAGAGAAACCATTATTACATTTAAAACAAACTGCACAAATATTTACCGTTCTGAATTATCTGAATCATCCTGTATTTTGCTGTGTTCTATGAGAAGTTACAAGTGTCAGTGAATATGTATATGTCTTGAATATAATAGAGGGAAACATTCCATGTGGGAAAAATATATCTAAAAACAAAGATGATGTGACTTACCAAACGAAAGCGCTGGCACGTCGATAGACACACAAACAAACACAAACATACACACAAAATTCTAGCTTTCGCAACCAACGGTTGCTTCGTAAGGAAAGAGGGAAGGAGAGGGAAAGACGAAAGGATTTGGGTTTTAAGGGAGAGGGTAAGGAGTCATTCCAATCCCGGGAGCGGAAAGACTTACCTTAGGGGGAAAAAAGGACAGATATACACTCGCACACACACACATATCCATCCACACATATACAGACACAAGCAGACATATACACAGAGGTACAACAGTATTAGGACTACCGGAAGTGCAGTGGGAAACAGCAGAATTTCAATAGAGAAAAAAAGCAAAAGGTTGTGTTAATAACTGAGAAAAATCTGGATCAGTACATTAAGAAAGTTACACCATTTAATAAACATGGTACCAATAAAGATGCTGAGCAGCTTTGTGAATATTTTGACCATCCAAGGTTACATACCAGCATACATTAATGAGCCAAAACATTTTGACCAACTGCTTAATAGTGTGTTGGTTCATTTCTGGAATGCAATACAGCAGCAGTTCTGTGTGCCATGGATTTGACAAGTACTTAGTAGATTTACAGAAGTATATGACTCCAGATGTCTACTCATAGGTCACAATATGTCTGTAAAATAAGGGCCAGTTGCTATGTAGTTGTGGAGCTGATGCCCGATAGATACCAGCTGTGGTTCATCAAGTTCAGAGAAGATGCATTTGTTGGCCTAGACCTCAACACAAGTTCATTATGATCTTTTTTCTTTTGATCTGTCAGTCTTCTGTCTTCAGTCTTGCCTGCCACAAATTCCTGTCCTGTGCCAACCTCTTCATCTCAGAGTAGCACTTGCAGCCCACATCCTCAATTATTTGGTTGATGTATTCCAATCTCTGTCTTCCTCTACAGTTTCTGCCCTCTACAGCTCCGTCTTGTACCATGCAAGTCATTCCCTGATGTCTTAACAAATGTGTTATCGTCCTGTCCCTCATTCTTGTCAGTGTTTTCCACACCTTTCCTCTCAGATTCTGCACAGAACTTCCTCATTCCTTACCTTATCAGTCCACCTAATTTTCAACATTTGTCTGTAGCAACACATCTCAGATGCTTTGATTCTCTTTGTTCTGGTTTTCCAATAGTCCATGTTTCACTGCCATACAATGCTGTGCTCCAAACATACATTCTCAGAAATATCTTACTCAAATTAAGGCCTATGTTTAAGACTAGTAGACTTCTCTTGGCCAGTGCCGGTCTATCTGCTTTTCACGTCCTCCTTGCTCCATCCATCATTGGTTATTTTGCTGCCTAGGTAGCAGAATTCCTTAACTTTATCTACCTCATTACGATCAATTCTGATGATGTTAAGTTTCTCACTGTTCTCATTTCTGCTACTTCTCATTACTCTCCTCTTTTTTTTTTCAATTTACTCTCAATCCATTTCTGTACTCATTAGACTGTTCATTCCATTCAGCAGATCATGTAATTCTTCTTCACTTCCATGCAGGATAGCAATGTCATCAACAAATCATATATTTGATATCCATTCACCTTGAATTTTAATCCCACTCCTGAACGTTTCTCCTATTCCCATCATTGCTTCTTTGATGTACAGATTTAACATTAGGGGTGAAAGACTGAACTCCTGTCTTACACCCTTTTTAATATGAGCACTTTGTTCTTGGTCATTCACTCTTACTATTCCCTCTTGGCTCTTGTACATATTCTATTACCCATCTCTCCCTATAGCTCACCCCTATTTTTCTCAGAATTCCAAACATCTTGCACCATTTTACACTGTCAAACACTTTTTCCAAGTCAACAAATCCTATGAAGGTGTCTTGATTTTTCTTTAGTCTTGCTTCCATTATTAACTGCAATGTCAGAAATGCCTCCCTGGTGCCTTTAACTTTCCTAAAGCCAAACTTATCATCATCTAACATGCTCTAAGTTTTCTTTTCCATTCTTCTGTATGTTTCTCACTGTTCTCATTTCTGCTACTTCTCATTACTCTCCTCTTTTTTTTTCAATTTACTCTCAATCCATTTCTGTACTCATTAGACTGTTCATTCCATTCAGCAGATCATGTAATTCTTCTTCACTTCCATGCAAGTTTTCAGCAACTTGGATTCATGAGATGTTCAGCTGATTGTGCAATAGGTCTTGTACTTGTCAGCTCTTGCAGTCTTCTGAATTGTGTGGATGACATTTTTTTGAAAGTCAGGTGGTATACATTCTACAACCTAATGTGAATAGTCGTTTTGTTGCCACTTCCCCCAATGATTTTAGAAGTTCTGGTGGAATTTTATCTATCCCTTTTGCTTTATTTTATCTAAAGTCCTCCAAAGCTCTTTTAAATAGACACCTGTTTCTCCTTCTATCAAATCAGACAAATTTTCCCTAATAGAGGTCTTTCATTGCACTCTTTCCACCTATCAGTTCTCTGCATTTAACAGCGGAATTCCTGTTGCACTCTTAATGTTACCACCCTTGCTTTTAATTTCACCAAAGGTTGTTTTGAGTTTCCTATATGCTGAGTCAGTTGTTCCAACAATCATTTCTTTCGTAATTTCTTCTCATTTTTCATGCAGCCATTTTGTCTCAGCTTCCATGCACTTCCTATTTATTTCATTCCTAAAGACTTGTATTTCTGTGTTCCCGAATTTGTCTTGACATTTTTGTACTTCCTTCTTTCATTGATCAACTGAAGTATTTCTTCTGTTACCCATGGTTGCTTCACATACCTTCTTTGTGCCTATGTTTTTCTTTCCAACTTCTGTGATTGCCCTTTTCAGAAATGTCCATTCCTCTTCAGCTGTACTGCCTACTGAGCTATTCCTTATTTCTATATCTATAGCCTTAGAGTACTTCAAGAGTATCTCATCATTCCTTAGTTCTTCTGTATCCTATTTCTTTGCATATTGATTCTTCCTGACTAATCTCTTAAACTTCAGCCTATTCTTCATCACTACTACATTGTGAACCAAGTCTGTGTCTGCTTCTGGGTATGTCTTACAATCCAGCACCTGATTTTGGAATGTCTGTCTGACCATGATGTAATCTAACTGAAATCTTATGATCTGTGATCATCACTATTGATAGCTTGTGACACAAACAGTTATGATGACATTAAGCACAAAGAGATGCTAGTGGTCCGCAATAAGATTGAGTACTGCACAGCAATCATGGTACATTTAACTACTACATCACATACCATGGAAACCCAGGTTACTTACTATTGCCCCTGCTAGTCTGCATCCATGACATGATGCATGTTTCAAGTAGCTCTTTGCCTGGATGACATGATATCCAGATGCAACTATTGAGCTGCTGCAACAATAAATATGATTCATCTGACCAGGCAGCATATTTTCATTGCTCCATAGCCCACTGCAGTTGTAACTGACAATGTCACATCAATATGGAAACACTTGGTATCATCATCTGCAGAGCCCTATGTTCAGTAATGTGTGCTGAACCTGACATCACTTGGTCAATGATATGTGTGCTATTTATAAGTATTTCTCCTGTTCATAATATTCTAAAACTTACATATGAAATGTCTAGCATCTGAATTATAATTTTAGTGCTGTTATCACTTAATTCTTGTTCATTTCTTTGTGACACTTATTTGAAAATTACATATGCAGTGTGATCATAATGCAATCATTGCATGACACACATGAAAATTCATTTACACATCTTTTGGACATGGAGAATGAAGCAGAGATATGCATGCCTTGGCCAGATCATGCTGAAGTGTTTGAATTTTTTTTACATCAGCTGGAAAAAATAATTTGTTTCATTGCAGATTTTGCTCCAGTGGAAAAGAATACATAACAGTCTGAGCTCCACTGCAAGTGTGATGGGCTTTTTTAATTAAGTAGGAAATATTCAGCATTTATAACTATAAACCTGAAAAGCTAATATACTCAATTCTCATTTTCGTTTAGAGCAAACATTTACATTGCTTAAAACAAATTGAGAAAAATAAAGTGCAAGGTACAAAAAGGAATTACAGCAGTACCATTACACATTCAGCCTCAAAACAAACAACATTTAATTCTTGGAGCAATCCTTCAACTTCGAAGGATGAAATCCAAAGTATGGTTGACAAAGCTGTAACAAACTTCATGGTAATTATCATCCAGCCATTCCACATAGTAGGGGCACCATCATTAAATATTTGTGTGTGACTGTGTTTGCCGAAGAGTCAGTTTTATCAAGAAAAACTGCAAGCAAAATATTAAATAAGGAATTTGAGAGAGTAAAAAATCAAATCAGGGGTGAACCTGAGCAGGCATAAGGCAAAAGGTAGGCTTCCTCATAAATTTCATATTTCATTATTTTTTATTTTATTTCTTTATGGTGTCTCTTTTATAATTTAGCATGGAGATCAATACAATACTCAGTAATTTTCCATGTGTCCTCGGGGTTTATTCATTGATTTTTCCAAGTTCTTTATATTACTGTGTTTTCAGACACTCACTGGAGTATCTCATCACCTGCTTGGTCCAGTCACATTGAAAAGAAAAACGGCAGTGTTAGCATGTATGCATATGTAAGAAAGGCATACACACATACATACATACAATGCTCTGGTCAAGGAAGTAAGTAATACACTGTTCAGCTCAAATGGAAAAAAGACTGTACACATTGTATTTAATTATTGATTGAACATTGTTTCCTTTCTGTGTGTGTAGAGTTCATTATTTACAGATGAGGTACAATTATAATTTTTAAAGTAACTAATGAAAGCTGTAACTGATACAATCACTTTTTATGTGTAATAACTATACCCAAGTTTCTTTTTAACTACATAGGTTTTCATGGCCAGTGTCATGGTGATAAAAATTCTTCTAGGTATTGCACCTGATCACCATATAAAATATCATAACTATAAACTGTAAAACGAATATTTCACCTTATTACAACAGCCTCCCTCAGGACATGCCACATATGGTGCAAATCGGTGTAGGAAACTGAACAGTGAAAGTGATTGGCATAAAACGTGAACTCAGTAGGCACAAATAGAATACAGGAACAAAACACACAGCAGCTGGATCCAGTGAAACAAGCAGTGGGAGCAGTGATGTGTTTTTTTCATGAGTGTAGCCTAGACAGTGAATGTTATTCACGATGATTTGGAACGTGATGAGAGGAAGGAAGACAATGCTATGTTGCGGCCACCATTGACACTGAGTACGGAGGGAAGCAGTTCGTCATCGCGGAGCTGCTTGAGTCTACAAGTCATGGTGCATGCTCATTGGTGCTTTGAACTACTATGGATAAGATAGAGGAAGAGGAGAAATGCAGCCTCCTCATTTTCAAAATTGTGACAAAAACAGATGTGTAGAGACGGTGTAGCTGGGATAGAATGGAGAACAAAATGTGTTCCAACCTGAAAATGTAATTAATGAAAGTAATAGACTATGTGAGAGAAACTAATTCCCATCTATGAGGAAACTGGTGCCCACTATGCAGAGACATGAACACAGCCAGTAGTTGACAAACAGACCAAAGGAAACCAACACACTCAAATTGATGACAGGGGTGATGATTCAATAGCAACTTTGAATACGAATTATTAGTTCAAACATACTGAATATCTAATAGATATCATTTTGTACACACTAGGAAAGAAGGATAAGTTTGAAAAAGAAAGCATTACAAACAATAGGGAAGAGGTAGCTTGTCCTTTTGTAACAGGTATTATAGTAACAAAGATGAAACAAGTGCTTATATTTATGAAATGCTGGAAAACTGGAAGCAAAGATTTCTCTGGAAGAAGCAGATTCAATACTGTGAAGTTTTGAGGAAGAGGAGTTAACAGACAAGTTTTGAGGAAGAGGAGTTAACAGATGAAGCGGGTAGCAAGTATAATAAGGATGAGAAACTTATGAGCTGTGATGACTTGTTAATAGAAGCAGAAGCTTACGATAATTTGTATAGCAATTAGCCTAAGAAATCCATTTGCTCGAAAAATTTAGCTGATGTGCAGCAAAGGTAGAAAAGGTCATCAAATGCTTTGATGATTTGAAATTGGTGGACAAGTTAGAAAAAGTTGAACATATGATTACTGATGACGCCATTAATCTAAGTGTAAATGCAATTACAAACAAAAGAGATTTATTTAGCTGTAGCCAGATTCAAAGAGATTTGCTTGACAAATTTCATTAGGTGCCTGTATGAGGTATAAAAAGCCACTCTATTATTATGCATAACTGTGTGCTGTCTTCTAGAAAGTGGCAGCTAAGCAAGTGCATTGTCCCAAGTTTTCTTTCATTCTGGTCCTAAAAAGAATAAGTTAACTTTAATGAGAGAATCTGGTAAGTAGGTCCTACTGGTAAAATTTTTAAACTAGTGAAGCAAAAAGCATTGATACCCACAGGCATAAAAAGGTAATTACATATCACCCTTGTTTAATTGTGTTGGGCTATGGATATGTTAATTGGCACTAATTTCTTATCAAAGAATCAAGGAAAGATTGACTTTGATCAGAGCTAAATGGTATTAACTTTGCCAAATTCTGAGGTAATTACTGTGCCTTTCATTGGGAATCATATTGTTAATGATAGTGAAATAGAGGAGTTTCCCATTAGAGTAATGAAAAGTGGAGAGAGCTTGGATAGAGACAAGAAGTTCATGCATGTATGCCAAGGACTTATTAGAATAATAATAAGCTACATGCAAATGCCTACAGATTGGAATACCCAAGAAGAAAGAGTTGGATCTCAGGTACACTATGGATCTACAAAAATCTGTAGATAGTGGTAATTAGAGTCTGTAGGAAATCTACAAATCTTTGGTAAATACATTGTCTGGCAAACTGTGCAGTTCCAGCTGTATGAAATCTTATTTCTTTCAGGTTTCATTTCTCCTTATCTTCCCTGTCTGCAGTAAGAACTTTATATCTTCCAGTTTTTAAATACATATTCTTAGCATACATATTAACTGATTGGAGATACATAATTTGTAACTTAACAACCAAGAGCGGGAAGCCTGCATTACAGAATTTAAGATTTTCAGTGAAATACTGTGTCTTCAGACAAGAGCAGAGAATGCAGTAGGAAATAGGGGCTGTAATATTTTAAAGTAATGATTAGTAGGAAAATATTTCAATACTTTGCATGGTAGTAAAAGCTGAGGCTGTCTGATATCTAAGAAATAACTCAGATGCAAGCAAAAGCATTTTTGCTATTATTTGAAGGAGCTGTGAGAAAGTGACTTGATGCTCATGCCAGAAATAATTTGTGTAACACTGCTCAGCAGGCAGATGTAAGGAAAATGGAAATGAAGTCATTAAGATCACCCGATCAATGGAGAAATGTGTGTAATGGGATCAGTAGGCTGAGAATCAGTGTACAAATGGAAATGGTGAGGAGTTTTATATTTATTTCCTTCACATCTCATGAAGTGTTAAAAAGTGTATACTTGGTCTAAGGAAAACTTCCAGTATTATGTAGAAATTGACAGATACAGACAGTAACATGGGCTGATAAAATGGTTAAGAAATGCAAGTTTATTGAGAGCTGTAGAAGTAACAGGCAAGGCATTTTAACCCTAACAATACCAACACATTTTCCATTATGTTTATTACCAGTGTTCCATTATGTTTATTACCAGTGGAATTGGTGGGGGAGGGGTAATATATGCCGACCCAAAAAAAGTTTCATTAATTGTGTTAACAACATACTTTTTAAAGAAGTACTGAGGTGTAAGTAGGGTCCACAAATATCTCTTAGCACACTCTTAGCAAAACCAGCTCACTGTCAGTAACATAGACTACCAAGGAAGGACAGGGGAGAAGTTAGTATATGACTGTATGACCACCACCAGAAAATTTTTAAATGCAGATTTCATTAATTGTTGTTGACTTTTACTCACAGCACACTCTTAAACAGATACTGATGTATAAGTAGGGACCTAAATGTGAGAGTACTGAACATGACATGCAATTTGAAAAATCATGTCTACTACTAAGACTTAAAAGTTTTGACTTAAGTTAAACTGAAGAATTTAAAACATTTATGGAATCTGTTATAAACAATACATTTTTTTTTCAAAATTGTAAAATATAAAGTACCTGACTAGATTACTTTATTGTCAAAAGTGGGTATGAAGTATATTGCTTTTTCTTTGTCACTCAGCCAAAGTCAGGCTCTCGGAGTTTAATGCATGCTGTGAACAGAGCGGAGGAAGAGAATGTGTAATGATCTTACATAAAATAAAATATATAAACATTATTACAAAACTTGGATAGATTATGTAAAACTAAGCCAATGTCAAAAGTTTTGAGTTTCTGTCTGAAGCAATAATTAGTTTCTTCAAAAATCCAGATTTTACAAAATTTTAAAGGTGCATACCATTAAAAGAATTTTATCTTTGAAATCTTGTCCAGTTTGTCATAAAAACATAAGGTAGAAGTTTTCATGAATCTGCCTCATCTAATTTTTGAATTATTAAGTAAAAATCAATTTTTTGGGCTAAAAGCTATAAAAATGAACCACTTTATATTCTGGGCATCTGTTTAAAGGCATGATGATAGGAATAAGCCTGCTACCCGCTGGTAATATTGTTGTTTATTGAAATACAACTGGTTTTGCAGCCTAAAGCCATGCCACCAGGTGCAACCTATGGGGTAAAGAGCACAAGTTTTGTGGATATTAAAATTAAGAAAGGAATATCTAAAATATACACACAAAGGTAAGAGGTCAAAGACATACCAATCATTTGTAGCCAAAATTTGTTACTCAGTGCACATTTTCAATACTAAGGCAAGCAAATGGTAATGAAGATGTTCATTTAGGACATATTGCTGGCAGGTGAAACTTATGGGTAAAAAGCCATGTTTTAAGAATTTTGCCTGCATCTAAAAAGAAGAAAGAAAAATATTTGTTAGAGTGAATATGCTGAAATTTTTTTAAAAGGCTGGCTTGGCAATAAAAAATTGTCACTGGTAACATGATTTGTTGCAGTACCATGCAAACTACTATGCAGAATGTATCAGGTGGCAGTATCTTACCAGTGTGGCAACAGGGCAACCCAGTGTTTTTCTTGTAGACTAGTGTATCTGGCTGCAGTAGCCAAAAAGACAGACAGATGTATGCAACCTAAAAACATTCCAATGTTTTTTACTTTTTTGTATCTAAATATAAAACTCCAGCACAAGGAAAAATCTGTGGTAAATAAATATAATTAACTAGGTGTATACTGCATTACATGAAATGGTTGCCCTAAGACGTGTAGAGGGGAAAGCAGTAGGTCATTTTGAACAAGATTTCAGGAACAGTAACTTAAGTAATCCCCAGTCGGCATTACCAGCACACTTATGTGAAGAGGGGTACAGCAGCACAAACCCTTCAGAAAATTTAGAAATACTTTTTTAAAAAAGCCCTATTTTGAATATATTAGAGGAAGTAGAAATTTTTAGGTACAAAAAGAAAATGCACACTTCACACTGAATAACCAATTAGAACTAAAGCTCTCTGGCTAATTTTGATTCTTTATATTATCAGATATTAGTTACATAAATTTTGTATTATTCACGCTTGTAAAGAAGTGATATAGTATTTCTAGCCATGAGAATATGATGTCACACTGTCCACATTGATAGCTTCCATTCTGCCAGCCAGCTAGTCTCATTAGTCATTCATGCAGATTGTTTTTACTTTTCCCAACACTGGCTTGCCCTGCTGTCACACTTGTAAGACACTGCCCCCTGATACATTCCAGTTAGTAATTTGCATAGTGTCACAATTAATCATGCTAGCAATGAATCTTTTTATTGCCAACCTGGTCCTTTTAAAAACTTTTAGCATCCTCTCACTATAAAATATTTTTCTTTTTAGATGCAGGCAAAAATTTTGACAATATGGCTCAGGAACCATAAGTTTCAGCAATTTGTCAAATAGACGAAACACACCGTAACCTTTCGTTCATCATGGTATTGACAATATTCACTGAATATTAGTAATAATTAGCACTGATGGATATGCCTATGACCTTTTACCACTGCAAGTATATTTCAGACATTCTTTGCTCAGTTTTAATATCCACAGATTGTGATGGTGCTGTATTTTGCTCTTTACCATTTTGGTTGCACCTCATGATGCAAAACTGGTTGTTTATTAATAAACAACAATTTTATCAAGCTATATGAACTTACCTTAGTAAATTACGTGTTGTTGTTGTTGTTGTTGTTGTGATCTTCAGTCCTGAGACTGGTTTGATGCAGCTCTCCGTGCTACTCTATCCTGTGCAAGCTTCTTCATCTCCCAGTACCTACTGCAATCTACATCCTTCTGAATCTGCTTAGTGTATTCATCTCTTGGTCTCCCTATATGGTTTTTACCCTCCACGCTGCCCTCCAATACTAAGTTGGTGATCCCTTGATGCCTCAGAACATGTCCTACCAACCCATCCCTTCTTCTAGTCAAGTTGTGCCACAAACTCCTCTTCTCTCCAATCCTATTCAATACCTCCTCATTAGTTATGTGATCTACCCATCTAATCTTCAGCATTCTTCTGTAGCACCACATTTCGAAAGTTTCTATTCCCTTCTTGTCCAAACTATTTATCGTCCATGTTTCACTTCCATACATGGCTACACTCCATACAAATGCTTTCAGAAACGACTTCCTGACACTTAAACCTATACTCAATGTTAACAAATTTCTCTTCTTCAGAAATGCCTTCCTTGCCATTGACAGTCTACATTTTATATCCTCACTGCTTCGACCATAATCAGTTATTTTGCTCCCCAAATAGCAAAACTCCTTTACTACTTTAAGTGACTCATTTTCTAACCTAATTCCCTCAGCATCACCTGATTTAATTTGACTACATTCCATTATCCTCATTTTGCTTTTGTTGATGTTCATCTTATATCCTCCTTTCAAGGCACTGTCCAATCCGCTCAACTGCCTTTCCAAGTCCTTTGCTGTCTCTGACAGAATTACAATGCCATCGGCGAACCTCAAAGTTTTAATTTCTTCTCCATGGATTTTAATACCTACTCCAAATTTTTCTTTTGTTTCCTTTACTGCTTGCTCAATATACAGATTGAATAACATCGGGGAGAGACTACAACCCTGTCTCACTCCCTTCCCAACCACTGATTCCCTTCCATGTCCCTCAAGTCTTATAGCTGCAATCTGGTTTCTGTACAAATTGTAAATAGCCTGTATTTTACCCCTGCCACCCTCAGAATTTGAAAGAGAGTATTCCAGTCACCATTGTCAAAAGCTTTCTCTAAGTCTACAAATGCTAGAAAAGTACGTTTGCCTTTTCTTAATCTATTTTCTAAGAGAAGTCGAAGGGTCAGTGTTGCCTCACATGTTCCAACATTTCTACAGAATCCAAACTGATCTTCCCCGAGGTCGGCTTCTACCAGTTTCTCCATTCGTCTGTAAAGAATTCATGTCACTATTTTGAAGCCATGACTTATTAAACTAATAGTTCAGGAATTTTCACATCTGTCAACACCTGCTTTCTTTGGGATTGGAATTATTATATTCTTCTTGAAGTCTGAAGGTATTTCTCCTGTCTCATACATCCTGCTCACCGGATGGTAGAGTTTTGTTAGGACTGGCTCTCCAAAGGCTGTCAGTAGTTCTAATGGAATGTTGTCTACTCCCAGGGCCTTGTTTCGACTTAGGGCTTTCAGTGATCTGTCAAACTCTTCATGCAGTATCATATCTCCCACTTCATCTTCATCTACATCCTCTTCCATTTCCATAATATTGTCCTCAAGTACATTGCCCTTGTAAAGACCCTCTATATACTCCTTCCACTTTTCTGCATTCCCTTCTTTGCTTAGAACTGGGTTTCCATCTGAGCTCTTGATATTCATACAAGTGGTTCTCTTTTCACCAAGGGTCTCTTTAATTTTCCTGTAGGCAGTATCTATCTTACCCCTAGTGAGATAAGCCTCTACATCCTTACATTTGTCCTCTAGCCATCCCTGCTTAGCCATTTTGCACTTCCTGTCAATCTCATTTTTGAGACATTTGTATTCCTTTTTGCCTGCTTCATTTACTGCATTTTTATATTTTCTCCTTTCATCAGTTAAATTCAATATTTCTTCCATTACCCAATGATTTCTACTAGCCCTCATCTTTTTACCTACTTGATCCTCTGCTGCCTTCACTACTTGATCCCTCAAAGCTACCCATTCTTCTTCTACTGTATTTCTTTCCCCCATTCCTGTCAATTGTTCCCTTATGCTCTCCCTGAAATTCTGTACAACCTCTGATTTAGTCAGTTTATCCAGGTCCCATTTCCTTAAATTCCCACCTTTTTGCAGTTTCTTCAGTTTTAATCTACAGTTCATAACCAACAGATTGTGGTCAGAGTCCACATCTGCCCCTGGAAATGTCTTACAATTTAAAACCTGGTTCCTAAATCTCTGTCTTAACATTATATAATCTATCTGATACCTTCTAGTATCTCCAGGCTTCTTCCATGTATACAACCTTCTTTCATGATTCTTGAACCAAGTGTTAGCTATGATTAAGTTATGCTCTGTGCAAAATTGTACCAGGCGGCTTCCTCTTTCATTTTTTTCCCCCAATCCATATTCACCTACTACGTTTCCGTCTCTTCGTTTTCCTACTATCGAATTCCAGTCACCCATGACTATTAAATTTTCGTCTCCGTTCACTAGCTGAATAATTTCTTTTATCTCATCATACATTTCATCAATTTCTTTGTCATCTGGTTGGCATATAAACTTGTACTACTGTAGTGGTTGTGGGCTTTGTATCTATCTTGGCCACAATAATGTGTTCACTATACTGTTTGTAGTAGCTTACCCGCATTCCTATTCATTATTAAACCAACTCCTGCATTAGTCCTATTTGATTCTGTATTTATAACCCTGTATTCATCCGACCAAAAGTCTTGTTCCTTCTGCCACCGAACTTCACTAATTCCACTATATCTAACTTTAACCTATCCATTTCCCTTTTTAAATTTTCTAACCTACCTGCCTGATTAAGGGATCTGACAATCCACGCTCCGATCCGTAGAACACCAGTTTTCTTTCTCCTGATAATGACGTCCTCTTGAGTAGTCCCCGCCCAGAGATCCAAATTGGGGACTATTTTACCCCCAGAATATTTTATCCAAGAGGACACCATCATCATTTAACCATACAGTAAAGCTGCATGCCCTCGGGAAAAATTACGGCTGTAGTTTCCCCTTGCTTTCAGCCATTCGCAGTACCAGCACAGCAAGACCGTTTTGGTTAGTGTTACAAGACCAGATCAGTCAATCATCCAGACTGTTGCCCCTACAACCACTGAAAAGGCTGCTGCCCCTCTTCAGGAACCACACGTTTGTCTGGCCTCTCTACAGATACCCCTCCGTTGTGGTTGCACCCACGGTACGGCTATCTGTATCGCTGAGGCGCGCAAGCCTCCCCACCAACGGCAAGGTCCATGGTTCATGAGTACTGCATTTGATGTAAATACTAATGAAACAGTACCAACTGTCACTATTAATTTAATAAAGGTACAAGAAACCTATGAATTGTTCGGAGACCATTACCTACTTTCAGTTCCAGGTGAAAAATTCTTGATGATGTAGTTTAAAAGTTATCAGGCTGGGACTTTTATACAATATAAACAATAGACTTACCAAAGAAAAATTGGGATAATAGCAAGTCTTCAACTAACAAAAATATCAATAATTTTGTTATGAAAAGGGGTAAAGGATAAGTGCTGTTGCCAACACTGGAAGTAAGTTTAGAGTGGGTCGTTCCTTCACCATCCGTGCCGCAGACCAGTATGTCTGCACTGAAGAGGTTATTCAACAGGTATCAGTCATATGGCAATGTGTTATGCTCTTCATCTTCAGCCTGTGACTGGGGCAGAACTGTCTGCAGTGATGAGTCCCACTTTCAATCAAGTTACAATGACTAGTGAACATGTGCCTGGAAACACCCTGAGAGAGGGGTAGGATACCAACTTGAGTGTCACCACCATACAGCCCAACAACCAGGAGTTATAGTCTGGGTTGCTATTTCCTTTCACAGGAGTACCCCATCCATTGTCATCTGTTATGCCCTTACACCATCGCAGTATGTCAATGATATTCTGCATCCCATTTTGTTTCCTTTCATGGAAAGCCATTCTGAGCCTACATTTCAGCAAGATAATATCTGCCTGCATACATTAAGAGCTTCTACCACTTGTCTTCGTGCTTGCCAAACCCTACGTTCCCCAGTAAGGCCACCAGATCTCTCCCCAACTAAGAACGTTTGGAGCATTATGAGCAGCGTCCTCCAACTAGGTTGGGATTTTGATGATCTAAAATACCAGTTGGACAGAATTTGGTACAATATACCTAAGGAGGACATCCAATAATATAATCAATTTATGCCAAACTGGATACCATAACTACTTGCATGAGGACCAGAGATGGACCAACATATTATTGACTTGCTAGGTGTATGACGCTCTTTTTCTTGAATAAATCATCCAGTTTGTGTGGAATTGTAAAACTTTGTTTGTCTGTACATATACATTACATTTACTGATTTCCATTCTACTTGGACAATTCCTTCATTGTGCGTTTTTTTTGTCTTGAGAGAGTATTTTGCACAGCACAGCTGCAGAATCCAAACTGCCGACAGCGTTTTTAACAATGTGTCAGCTAAAGTTATGAATATGTATTATGCCCAATGAAGATGGGCAAAGCCTCAAAACACATACTGGTATAAATAAAAAGACATATAAAAACTGGCTGGTAGCTGAGCTTGTCTTTAAGTAATAGGCTGAAGCATGATACAAGAAGACAATTGGTAAGAAAATGGAATGTGATTAAGCTGAACTCTCAAGAATGTACATCCTATTCTCAAACCACTGAAGAAAAACTGGAAAATCATGCAGAATGAACCAGTGTACTAGGAAAACAGAATATGATTACAAATGAATTATGAAAACTTTAGAATAAATGACTGAAATAGTAAATATGGGAAAGAATGGATGGATGTAGAAAATAAAAGGCTAACCATTCTATACTAAGCTGAATAATGAAGTAACAATATTAACTGAGCAGGATAGAAAGGAATGGATGGAAAATTAGTTTGAGGATACTGAACCACTGGAAAAGAAAGGTAATAATAACAACAACAACAATAATAATAATAATAATAAATAAATAAATAAATAATAAAAATAAAAAATAAAAAATAAAAACCACACTTAATATCCAAACAAACTCTAATAATATCACATCACAACCAATACAGATTAAGCATGGAATATACCAAGGAGACTCATTAAGTCCTTTCTGGTTCTGTCTTGCTCTGAACCCACTATCCAACATGCTAAATAATACAAATTACAGATATAATATTACTGGAAAATACCCACACAAAATCACACATTTGCTATACATGGGTGATCTAAAACTACTGGCAGCAACCAATCAACAACTCAACCAATTACTAAAGATAACAGAAGTATTCAGCAGTGATATAAATATGGCTTTTGGAACAGACAAATGTAAGAAAAATAGCATAGTCAAGGGAAAACACACTAAACAAGAAGATTACATATTGAATAACCACAGTGACTCCATAGAAGCGATGGAAAAAACAGATGCCTATAAATATCTAGGATACAGACAAAAAATAGGAATAGATAATACAAACATTAAAGAAGAACTAAAGGAAAAATATAGACAAAGACTAACAAAAATACTGAAAACAGAATTGACAGCAAGAAACAAGACAAAAGCTATCAATACTTATGCTATACCAATATTGACCTACTCATTTGGAGTAGTGAAATGGAGTAACACAGACCTAGAAGCACTCAATACACTTACACGTTCACAATGCCACAAATATAGAATACATCATATACATTCAGCAACAGAAAGATTCACATTAAGCAGAAAGGAAGGAGGAAGGGGATTTATCGACATAAAAAACCTACATTATGGACAGGTAGACAATTTAAGAAAATTCTTTCTAGAACGAGCAGAAACTAGCAAAATACACAAAGCAATCACTCATATAAATACATCAGCTACACCACTGCAATTTCATAACCACTTCTACAACCCTTTAGATCACATAACATCAACAGATACAAAGAAAGTAAATTGGAAAAAGAAAACACTACATGGCAAGCACCCATATCAACTAACACAGCCACACATCGATCAAGACGCATCCGACACATGGCTAAGAAAAGGCAATATATACAGTGAGACGGAAGGATTCATGATTGCAATACAGGATCAAACAATAAACACCAGATATTACAGCAAGCATATTATTAAAGATCCCAACACCACAACAGATAAATGCAGACTTTGCAAACAACAAATAGAAACAGTAGATCACATCACAATACAATACTAGCAAATACAGAATACCCCAGAAGACATGACAATGTAGCAAAAATAATACATCAACAGCTTGCCTTACAACATAAACTTATAAAACAACACGTTCCCACATACAAGTATGCACCACAAAATGTACTGGAGAATGATGAATACAAATTATACTGGAACAGAACCATTATAACAGATAAAACAACACCACATAACAAACCTGACATCATACTCACCAATAAAAAGAAGAAAGTAACACAACTAATCGAAATATCCATACCCAAAACAACAAATATACAAAAGAAAACAGGAGAAAAAATTGAAAAATACATCCAACTGACTGAGGAAGTCAAGGACATGTGGCATCAGGATAAAGTTGACATTATACCAATTATACTATCAACTACAGGAGTCATATCACACAATATCCACCAGTACATCAATGCAATACGGCTACATCCAAACTTATATATACAATTACAGAAATCCGTAACTATTGATACATGTTCAATTACCCGAAAGTTCCTAAATGCAATATAACATATACCGTACAGTTAAAAGGAGGTGACGCTTGATCAAGGTCCGCGTCACTTTCTATTTTTAACCAGACTTAACGTCTGAGAAAGTAAAGAAATAATAATAATAGCTTTATTCAACATTGAATGGTACACTGCACATGTACAAAGAAACAGTAATGATTAAAGTTATTTGTACAATACACAAGACACATTCTGCTGAATATGTCATTAATTTACAACAAAATTACAATAAGGTGTTTACTTATTTCTGTTCAAATAATTTCACAAAGCATTTGTTGTTCTTCATATAAGTAAAGGGTGTTTTACTAAAAATTTCTTAAGCTGACGTTTCAGTTTAATTGTAGGAAGAGCCATGACTGGTCTAGGCAGTGCATTAGCTAATTTTATACCTGCATACTGAGGCCCCTTTTCGTAAAGTGCTGTTCTGTGGCTGCCAATGTAAAATCTTTCTTTATTCCTAGTATTGTACTGGTGTAAATCTGAATAAGTATTTGGGTGCAGTCTTTTCACAAGCAATATGGCTTTTAGAATGTATGTGTTTATAACTGTTAACACGTCTGTTTTTGGAAACAAGCTGTGACAAGATTCCCTATATTTTGCTCCACAGATTATTCTCACACCCCTTTTTTGAAGAATGAGTAGCTTATCTAAATTAGCTTTGGTTGTTGCCCCCCAAATTTCAATACTGTAGTTCAAGTGAGAGGAGAAAAGAGCATGGTATGCAGTCTTTAGGACTACAGTGTCTCTACAGAACTTGCTAATAGTACTGATTGCAAATATATTTTTTGACAACTTAGTTGCTAGAGAGTCAATATGTGTGTCCCATTTCAGGTTGCTTTGGATTGTTACGCCAAGGAATTTTACACTAGACTCTTTCTTTACCAATTCGTTGCCCATGTATAATTTAATTTCATTATTCAAACTACTTTTGTTAAACCCCATCAAACATGTTTTACTGGTACTTACATTTAAGTGGCTTTCATTAAAAAACTGAACAATTTCTTTTGTCACATTATTACACTCGGCCTCTAGTTCATTACATGATTCCTTTTTACACACAATGGGCGTGTCATCGGCATACAGAACAATTTTGGAATTTATAATGCAGTATTTAATATCATTTACATAGATCAAGAACAGAAGGGGGCCCAATACCGAGCCCTGGGGCACCCCATATTTTATGCAAGTGATCTCTGATTAGTAGACACCACTTTCCGTTTTAAGTAGAACAAACTGCTTTCTATTGCTCATATAACACTTGATTAGGTCATAAGCAGCGCCTCTAATGCCCATGTTCCATAGCTTGTCTAATAGGATGTCAACGTTCACACAATCAAAGGCTTTTTCCAGGTCTAGGTATACACCAGCCACATGTTCCTTGCTTTCGATACCCCCTAACACCTCTTCAATTAGTTGAGCAGCTGCAGTGCTAGTTGATTTACCTTTTACGAATCCATTTTGATTTTCGAACATCAGGTTGTGTTTGATAAGAAAGTTTATAATCCTGTTGTATATAACTTTCTCAACTATTTTGGAAAAGACAGGAAGGATTGAGACTGGTCTGTAGTTTTCTATTTTGTTGTTGTCACCTTTCTTAAAAATGGGTGTTACCTGTGCTATTTTTAGTCTGTCTGGAAAGGTGCCTGATTCTATTATATTGTTGACTGCTGCAGACAGAGGTACAGAGACATTTTGGCTACAGGCTTTTAAAACATTAGTATTTAGGCCATCATGCCCAGCTGAATTAGAGGGTTTTAGAGAGCTAATGATGCCCATTATTTCTGCACAGTTTATGGGGGCTAGATATATACTATGGTCACATGTATTACCTTTAAAACTGTAGTGCATGTTTTTATGTTTGTCATTTATGGCTTCCCCTACGGAAGAAAAATATTCATTAAAAATATTTGCAATTTCCAGTTGGTCTTTTATGAGCATGCCATTGTGGTTAATAGTAAAGTCCATACAGGATTTGACATTGCTGGTTCTAAAACTGTTTATGACTGCCCAGATGCCAGTAGTTACGTTGTGTGAGTTTTGAAGCTTATTTGCAACATAGTTGCTCCTGGTTTGTGTAAGTAAGTCCTTATAGTGTGCTTGATATATTTTGAAGGCTTCCTTTAGCTCAGGAATCTCTCTATTATTCAGCATTGCACTGTGGAGTAGTTTTAATTTTTCCCTCGCTTCAGTGATATTACTATTTACCCAAATATTTTTGTTTATATTTTTTGTTTGTTTCATTTTTGTGATTACAACTGGGCATGTGGTATCAAAGCAGTAATAGAAGTCAGCAGCAAAGTTATCATATGAAAAGCTATTATTTTCAAACCATTTTATTTGTGCTAGCATCCAGTTTAGTCTATTTATGTTGTCATTATACATTATTCTTTTAGTTACAAACTGTTGCTTTGTGGTGACAGTGGGGGCCTCATGGCGTTCCAATTTAAGCTGTACTGCATGGTGATCTGAGATGGCTAGTTTTAAAACCGATGCACTGTGGGATAGGTGGGTCATGTTTGTTATTATGTTGTCAAGACATGTTTTATTATTGCCAATTTCTCTAGTGGATTCCCGAATGAGTGGGGTCAGGTTAAATTCATCACACAGACGATGTAACTTTTTGGTGCTGACATCATTTGTTAATAAATCTATATTTATATCCCCTGTAACTATAATATTTACATGACCATTTGGCCCAGAAAATGTTATGTCTATATATACAAGCAAGTCAGAAAGATTTACAAAAAAGGTATCTGTATTTGCTGCAGGTGGCCTGTAAACACCGATAACTGTTATGTTATCTCTACCACATTTCAGGTTTATTGCAGCAAATTCTGAGACTCCTTCCAAGCAGAAGGCACTCACATCAATAACGTTAAAATTACTTTCATTTACAGTGAAAATCGCTACACCTCCCCCAGTCTTGTCTTTTCTACTGGAGGCTGTGCAGAATTTCATACACAGTGGTTGACTAATGCTAATCAGAGCTTCATTGTACCAATGTTCAGTTACAACTAATATATCAGGTTTGTCAATCAGTGAAATTACATCTAGATCATTATGCTTATTTCTAAAACTATCAAGATTCTGGTGTATGATTTTAAGGCTGAGTTTTACCTACTGGACCTTAGAGGATAATTTTGGACTAGCAATGAGGCCAGCAGGCTTCACAAGTTTTCCTGGCTTGCCAGCGGTGGCTGGTGTTGTGGCAGATTTTGTTGAGGTGGGTTGTACCATCCCATGGCAATGGACTTCTTTTTCATCACTTTGTGAACAATGTCACCTGACTTCCTCAATAATTTTGCTACTAATGAACTTTTTGCCTCTTTTGTTCATGTGCATACCATGAGATGTGTGCAGCTCCCTTTCTAGATAGGTGACATTTACTAGAGACACATTCTGAAATTTACTACATAGATCTTTAATCCTGTCATTTGTTTTATGAACTTCCTGGTTCACAATAGACTGTTTCATAAGATCATGCCTCTGTGGAATGTTGACAACAACTGTTTTAGTGTCATTTAACTTACCCAGTACCATTTTCATATGTCTAATTGCATCATTTGCTTGATTTCTTGCTACATCAAATGAACCTCCCATAATAACGACACAGTCATTGGATGAGAAGGAGTCACACTCCTGCATGAATGGCTTCACCACAGCAGAAAGAGGGGCTCCAGGCTGGATGTGGCCTACAGCTGCAAAGTTGTCTTGCATGTTTGCGATGTTTTGCGCTATTTCACGTGCATGGCTGTCTCCATATAATAGAATCCGGCCCTGCTTGTGTTTCTGATTGGTAAATTGAAAACAATCTACAGAACAGTTAAGACCACAACAAACATCCAAGAACAGTCAGAAAGTAGGGTATACTAAGATTACAGCACACTGGCATGGAAGGAGTATGCTCAAGAATTATATGAAACCCAAGAGAAATTGGAGCATGAATAAAAATATGATGAAATGCATTTGGTCAAAGATATTGATATGCAAAACCATTAAGGATCTCAAAGACAAAAGCAATGGGTTCTGATAAAATCCCGGCTGAAGTTTTGTTGGGAATGAACAGTATCCCAAATAATCAATTTCACCAGTAGGAAATATAACAAAGAAATTGGGCTTCAGAATCTATTATGACTATTCTAGTCCCATTACCAAGGACATACAATGCAAAAGAGTGCAAAGATTACATGACAATTAATTACACGTAGCACAGTATAATGACCATTTGTACCCTTTTACTCAAAAGATGAGCAAGACTAATTGAAGAAAACCTTGAGAAGATTAGTTTGGATTTAAGACAGGAAAATGAGTAAGAGATGTTACTGAATATTTGAGGATGACAGGACAAATAATGCTGTAAGTTAACAGGGGCATGTACATCTGTCTTGTTAAATGGAAGAGCTACTTGATACAATGGATTTGTGTGTCCTCTTGAGGACATGATGTTTGTGTAGACTACAAGGGTAGAAACTTTATAAAGGAATTATTTACATCTATACTCTGCAAACCACTGTGAAGTGCATGGCAGAGGGTACGTCTCATTATACCAGTTATTAGGGTTTCTTCCCATTCCATTCACATATGGGGCATGGGAAGAATGAGTGAATGCCTCTGTGCATGCAGTAATTATTGTAATCTTATCCTCATGATCCCTATGTGAGTGACACATAAGGTGGTGTGATATATTCCTATAGTCATCACTTAAAACCAGTTTTTGAAGCTTTCTTAATAGGCTTTCTCAGGATAATTTAGTCTATATTCAAGAATCTTCCAGTTCACTTTCTTCAGTATCTCTGTGACACACTCTGACAGAGCAAACAAACCGGTGACTATTGTGCTCCCCTTCTATTTTTATGTTCCAATATCCCCTGTTAGCTCTACTTAGTACACGTCCTCGTACTTTAGCAACATTCTAAAACTGGTCATGAGTGATTTGTTTGCAATCTCCTTTGTTGACTTATTGCACTTCTCAGTATTCTACCAATAAACCAAAGTCTACCACCTGCTTTACTCACAGCTGGGCTTATGTGGTCATTCCATTTCATATCCCTACAAAGTGGCACACCCAGGTGTTTGTACAGGTTGGCCTATTCCAGCAGTGACTCACTGATATTATAGCCACAAGATACTATGTTTTTTTTTATTTTGTGAAGTGCACAATTTTACATTTTTGAACATTAAAAGTAAGTTGCCAATCTCTGCACCACATTTGAAATGAACTGAATATTTATGCACCTCCATGCAGACAGTATTTCATTACGATAACTGCATCATCTGCAAAAAATCTGAGGTTGCTATTAATATTGTCTGCAACGTCATTATTGTACAACATGAACAGCAAGGGTCCCAACACACTTCCCTGGGGCACACCTGAAGTTACTTCTACATCTGGTCATGACTCCATCCAAGATAACATTGTGTGTACTCACTACCAAAATGTACTCAATCCAGTCACAAATTTGACTTGATACCCCATATGATCATACTTTTGACAGTAAGTATAGGTGTGGTACTTTGTCAAATGCTGCTTGGAAATCAAGAAGTTTTGCATCTACCCGACTGCCTTGATCCAAAGCTTTCAGTCTGTCTTGTGAGGAAAGTGCGAGCTGGGTTTCAATTACTGATATTTTTGGAATCCATGCTGGTTGGCACTGAGGTGGACATCTTATTCAAGATACCCAATGTTTGAGCAGAGAATATGTTCTAAGATTCTACAATAAATCAATGACAAGGATATGGGACAGTAGTCTTACGGATCACTTTGAGGGAGAAGTTTGGGTCGGTTACACCAAACAACACTCCCATTTTGCAGTAGTTCGTTTATTCACCTAAACACATCAAAGGCTCACAAAGAACTGACATGGCGGACTTGCTCAAAGACAATGTTTAGCTTAGTTCAAAGACGATACTCAGATCGATGCCGGTGTCGACCTCATCGGCGCCACATAGGCCCCCCCCCCCCCCCCCCACAGTATGGAGTACTCTTGAGAGGCCGGGGAGGTTGGGGCTGGGGGGGGGGGGTGACTATCGTATCGGCAGGGGTGGTCCGCAGGAGCCGGACCATGGTCAGCTTGACAGCATCGTCGGGGAGCTGTGTGGGTAGATGTCGTGAAGGAAGGTTCGGCCACCGAACCTGGAAGTCGTTGAAGCAAGCCAGGTGTCGTACAGGGTGTGCTGGTCGTGCGGTGACAGGTAGGCCAGCGGTTTGCGGGTGGAACGGAGCGACGACGACGATATCTCTGGTGGGCATGGCGAACACACGAAGCATGTCCAGGTCAACGTCGGGCGAGAGGGGAACACATTTCAACAGGTGGCAGGGAATGGTGGAGGTTGTGTCATGAGCACTGGATGAAGGGAAACACATGACAAACAGTGTATAATTGCGTGGTATTATTGAGATGTCGTGGATTATGTCTGGGGGGACAGGCACAAACACCTCAAGCGAGGGCACGCTCAAGTTGGGGGAGGGGGGGGGGGGGGGAGCGTGAGAAACCTTGACAGGGCGAGGCAGGCAACAGGGGAGAAGTCGAAGGGACCAGCAAAGGGCCCAGAGGCGAGGGTGTGATCGGAGGTAAGGTCAACGTGGGGAGCATGTGGTCACTCGACAGAGTTCATGAGACCAGAGTAGGGGACGAGGTCGGAGGAGAGCTCGACGGTTGGAGCTGGAAGTCACTCGATTGAGTGTGTAAGTGCGACGTGGAGGGAGTGGTTAGAGTGTCATGAGCCATGACCGTGAGCGGTGTGGTCATGACCTGAAGGGGGTAGACGAAGGCTCGACATGAGAGAGAGAGAGACTATGACAGCTGAATCTTTCATCTGGATGGATTCTGCCAATTTGAGCATCTAACTTAGGGGTGGCTTTGTGATATCTATTTATTATATTCCTTGAAGTCTTCCCTATATTTGTTGAATGGGCTATTTCCTTATATAGGATCTGTTTTCTTAAATTTGAGAGCTGTTCCTGAAATTGTTTTTTGGCTTAATTGTATTTATCCTTAAATATTTGCAATTGAGTTGACTTACGTAGCACACTTACAGGGTGTTTCAAAAATGACCGGTATATTTGAAACGACAATAAAAACTAAACAAGCAGCGATAGAAATACACTGTTTGTTGCAATATGCTTGGGACAACAGTACATTTTCAGGCAGACAAACTTTCGAAATTACAGTAGTTACAATTTTCAACAACAGATGGCGCTGCGGTCTGGGAAACTCTATAGTACGATATTTTCCACATATCCACCATGCGTAGCAATAATATGGCGTAGTCTCTGAATGAAACTACCCGAAACCTTTGACAACGTGTCTGGCGGAATGGCTTCACATGCAGATGAGATGTACTGCTTCAGCTGTTCAATTGTTTCTGGATTCTGGCGGTACACCTGGTCTTTCAAGTGTCCCCACAGAAAGAAGTCACAGGGGTTCATGTCTGGCGAATAGGGAGGCCAATCCACGCCGCCTCCTGTATGTTTCGGATAGCCCAAAGCAATCACACGATCATCGAAATATTCATTCAGGAAATTAAAGACGTCGGCCGTGTGATGTGGCCGGGTACCATCTTGCATAAACCATGAGGTGTTCACAGTGTTGTCTAAGGCAGTTTGTACCGCCACAAATTCACGAAGAATGTCCAGATAGCGTGATGCAGTAATCGTTTCGGATCTGAAAAATGGGCCAATGATTCCTTTGGAAGAAATGGCGGCCCAGACCAGTACTTTTTGAGGATGCAGGGACGATGGGACTGCAACATGGGGCTTTCGGTTCCCCATATGCGCCAGTTCTGTTTATTGACGAAGCCGTCCAGGTAAAAATAAGCTTCGTCAGTAAACCAAATGCTGCCCACATGCATATCGCCGTCATCAATCCTGTGCACTATATCGTTAGCGAATGTCTCTCATGCAGCAATGGTAGCGGCGCTGAGGGGTTGCCACGTTTGAATTTTGTATGGATAGAGGTGTAAACTCTGGCACATGAGACGATACGTGGACGTTGGCGTCATTTGGACCGCAGCTGCAACACGGCGAACGGAAACCCGAGGCCGCTGTTGGATCACCTGCTGCACTAGCTGTACGTTGCCCTCTGTGGTTGCCGTACGCGGTCGCCCTACCTTTCCAGCACGTTCATCTGTCACGTTCCCAGTCCGTTGAAATTTTTCAAACAGATCCTTTATTGTATCGCTTTTTGGTCCTTTGGTTACATTAAACCTCCGTTGAAAACTTCGTCTTGTTGCAACAACACTGTGTTCTAGGCGGTGGAATTCCAACACCAGAAAAATCCTCTGTTCTAAGGAATAAACCATGTTGTCTACAGCACACTTGCACGTTGTGAACAGCACACGCTTACAGCAGAAAGACGACGTACAGAATGGCGCACCCACAGACTGCGTTGTCTTCTATATCTTTCACATCACTTGCAGCACCATCTGTTGTTGAAAATTGTAACTACTGTAATTTCGAAAGTTTGTCCGCCTGAAAATGTACTGTTGTCCCAAGCATATTGCAACAAACGGTGTATTTCTATCGCTGCTCGTTTAGTTTTTATTGCCGTTTCAAATATACCGGTCATTTTTGAAACACCCTGTAGATCCTCGATATTTTGCCTGAGTTTAATCATGTAAACTGGAAGAGTCAGTCTGATGTTTTTCACATTTTGGTTGTGAGTTACTACTTTCTTAATTTCTTTCATTGGGCAGCAAAAATTAAAGCCCGTATTACATGATGTGCCTAAACCGTACACCTATGCACCAACGCCCCTAACGTGCATACCTGTAACTACAGACTGATTCACTTCCGACCTATTACACCATCCACGCGGGATATACCTAGCACGCATGCGCAGCAGCAGACTGTACGTGCGAAAAGAAAATAGATGTCTTATGTCCAGATGTCTTTCGCTCTACCGTGCGCAACTCAAGGGCGTGTGTATGATATACTGAAGCGTCATACGTTCAAATTATTTGTGAACTCAAGGTTCCTATTTATAAAGAAATTGTTTTCTACCATTATGTATTAAGTAATAGTTTTTCTCCAATGTACGTTAGTACTGTTCTGAATTACAGACGCAACAGTTTTATATTACGACACTTGATTGCACAGGTATATGTATAATGAAATTTACATTTATACGGCATATTGCACATGGAGGATCCACTTGTTTTTGGAGCTATTCCCCTGGCAGTGACAGTAAATCTTGGGATTAGGGCAGAACGGCGACGAAAATGAAAAGTCAAACGTTGTTGGGATCGACCCTGGCTGAAAAGAAGGGACGAAGGCAGGGGAATATATTCACTGTTAATGAAAGAACTGAGGCCCGAAGATCCGCAAGAATTTCGGAACTTCGTTAGGATGGATATGGCCTGTTTCGAGAAGCTGCTGTCTATGATAGAAGATCGAAACAGAAAGTGTGACACAGTCATGAGGGAGGCTATCTCACCTTCTAGAGAGTAAAAATTATATGGTTATGTTTTGTGAACCTACCAGTCTAGATCACTAATAAAATACCGGTGAACACCCTGTTATGATGCTGGCTGGTTGAAACATTACGTTTCCTGGCGAAGGGGAAATCTTTTAAGAGTCTGGCTTTTAGCCACAGAATAGTACAGCCCACCATTTCAAAAGTTGTTGTGCATATATGCACTGCAATTTGCAACACATTAAATGACCAATACTTAGGTGACCTTGTGTTATTTTTCCAAGTTTGGACTATACTCAGAATTTTGCAGTCCTCATCTGTCGCACTGGGGCAAACTGCACGGACTTTCTCCCTTTCACTGCCAGTTTCTCTTTTCTGGCATGTTGAAATCAAGAAAGAGGTGCAATTAAATCAAACCTGAACTTACGTGAACTAAGGCATTACGATACAAATCGAAAATCGCCATATAACGTTATTTGCATATTCCACCGAAAGAAACGATTTCCGACTACCTTAATATGATGCAGTGGGTCATACATACACCTTTTCTCGCTGTATGCCTGATTTAAGACGCTTAATTCCTCTCTGCTCCATTTCATTTCTAGAATACGAAGCTATCAATAGAAAAAATCCTTTCACAAACCGTTAGTATACAAGAGTCTATAAAGGCACATTTGCATGCCGAGCGTGAGTTTCCGCGGAAACGCGAAATATTAATTAAATAAATAATCAGTGACAAATAAATAAAGCCTATGGCATACAACTGCAGCGCTGTGTCGCTGATAAAACAAAAGCACAATTTACGTTACTCTTATGTTTAATTAAGAAGAAAGGGAGAGCTCTGGTTGAAGTGGTGCGAGAAGCACGTATTTTATTTTATTGTCTGGCACACCGCCATATTTCATGTTAGAGAAGAATACTGCGAGTTGCAACCAGACTAGGCACTCGATTCTGTAAAGAATTTATATTTATAAAAGTAAGTAGGATTATGAACTGTAGGCTTATTCATTGAATATATCTGATTTAACTAACTGTGTAACTTTTTTATGTTTAGTAGACAGACACCTCTGTAAGACGTATTGACATGGCTGGCAAATTATTCTAATATTGAGATTTAGATTTGAGTCCGCACCTACCGCAGCAGTCTTTGGAAACGATTTATTTACGAAGTCCGATTATTTCAGTTTTATTTCACGGTCAACTACGAATAACATTGCCTTTACGAAAAAGCCATTGTCAAGCGTCTGATACCGAATAATTAAACGTCCACGTTCCAGATAAGCAAATATCAATTACAATTACAAACACCATCATACAGATAGAATAATTAATATATTATTATTTTTAATTTATTTTATATTGGCGACTGCGTGTCGGACTTGTTATTTTGTCATTTGTTACATTGTTCTCTTTGTTTCATGTAAAAAATCAACTTTCTGGACCTGGACGTCAATGTATGAGAGATAACAAAATTGGAAGATATTTTCAAATTCTGAAATTTTGCGGGAGACGCAAAGAAGCTTCCAGCAAAATAAGGTAAGACGCAGCATCTTTGCATTAGCAGGCTTGACCAGACGTATAATTCAGTGTATTAGCTTTTCAGTAAATTCTGTAGTGTTTCTTTTCCGCATAACAGTTTCAGTGATAAATTTCGTTCTCAGTACTTTTCCCTAAACAATAACGTATGCAACAATACCAATACACGAGTGTACAATATGGCCGACTTCTGTATGATATCATGTAACATGGCCAGCAGCCATTACCAATAATCTCAAATTCAGTTTATATTTTTAAATTAACAGACAGCCATTGTTGCTACGAGCGATTCATGCTCAACTACATTTTATTTTAAAATCAGTGTCAAAAATTTTCTTGAAACATATATCACATGTGGCATGGTAATAACTAGAAAACAATACGCAAAAATGGAACAGCAAGGACGTACTATTCAGACGCAATCCGACTCGGACGTGAGACAAGTGTTAGAAAATGACTTTACGACAGCAACCGGTAGTGACGATTCATCAAACATTGACGCAAGTGTTGACGAAAATTTTGACAATAGGCCGTCCACCACAAAAATTTCAAAGTCTCAATCAGAGCCCATGTTAATGCATGACGTCACGTCTAATGACGCGGCGGGGGCAGAGACCTTGCAAACGGTAAACATTGCCGACATGTTACAAATGCTAATGAAACAAAACGCAGAAAATATGGCAACCATAAGGAAACAGAACGCGGAAAACATGGCAACCTTAAAGACACAAAATGAACAGTTAAAGACACAAAATGACGCAATTAAATCTGACCTCATAGCACTCAAGACAGGTAATGACACTTTATGTAAACGTGTGGAACTTATAGACGCCACACTGACCAAACAGATGACTGAACTCAGTACTAAATTTTCCCAGCTTAATACGAGACAAGAAAAGACTACAACTGACGTAGCACTTTTACAGACACAAGTAAAAAACCTTAATGTCACGTGTGAAGTTCTTACTGAACAAATTCAAACATATCCTTCAGTACATGACAACCTTGAAAAACGAATTACTGACGTACAGAATAAATTTGACAATGTTGAACAACACCTGACTGACATCTTACAATCTGATGCCACAGCTCATTTTCAAAATATTAATAAGGAATTTAATGATTGGGTAGTGAACAAAGACAAACATTTTGATACATGCTTACGTGAAAATTTACCAACAATTGTGCACGACTCCGTAGCGCAATACATTACTAATAACAAACAGCTGATCAGTGACGCTGTACAATCCGTCACTGCACCCATGAGACAATTCACCGATCGACCACAGTCTGAATGTAACGAAAATATCAGTCAAAATGCACAGTTCAGGAACCAATATACATTCGAGTATGACACACACATACCGCACATGACAAACACACAAGAACAAAACACACCACGACTACAACACATACCACGATGTGCAAACACAAACACAAGCTATTATCATGGTAAACCACAGCAACATTATCGTAATTACTCGCCAGCTGAACATATCAGTAATTACAGTGGAATAAATCCATATCACAATACGAAGGAAGAAGAAAGCTTAATGAAACACAGGCAATTTCAGATTTTTATCCCAGAAAAACGAACCATTCATCCGGTGATTTTTCTTAAATCCTTTAGTAACGCATTTCCACGCACTTGGAGTGACCGGAAAAAGATTTCATATATTGTCGGTTACATCCAAGGCGATGCAGCTGTCTGGGCATACAGTCAAGCTGACGTATGTACCACGTACAGTGAGTTTGAGCGTGCTTTTCTGAACAAATTCTGGTCGCAATCCGTCCAGGAGCGACTCAGAAGACAAATTTTAGAACCTGAAACTTTTAACAGTAAAAATGGTAACTTACGCAGATATTTTGAAAAATACTTGAACATGGGACACTTTTTAGACGAACCAGTCGCAACGCGTGATATACTCCGTGCGTTGAAGGCCAAATTGCCTTTCAACATTAAAGAAAAACTCCTACATATCCCGGATGACGATTCAGATTATTTTTTAACAGCTTTAGATTCGGTTGACATGTTACTTGAAGACCAGCGCTTCGCGTGGCAAAACAGCAGCCACAATGTTTACACTAGTGGTATGCAAAACATGCAGGCTTGCCAACACAATTCTGGCGCGTCCACAGTTGGATACGCGGTACAACAAAAACAGCAAACACACATGCCGTCTCAGTACGGAAATCAAAATCAACACGCGTATTCCGATACAAACAATAGTTACAACAGTAATAACACTTCATGCGGCAATCCATACAAAAGGCACCGCGGTAATAACTACAACGGTAACAACGGATACAAAGGCAACAACAAAAACACAAACAGAAATAGAAATAATAACAACTACGAGCCAAGACAGCATCAAGGTTGGACTCGTAACGATCAGTACTTTCATTCAAACTCTGCTTTACCACAGCAGATACCAGGACAAAATTGGAGCATACCTCACGACCGACAGGTAAGTTATAATGCGCAACAGCAACAACAACCGCAAAATTTTGGAGATCATAATAGGCAATATCCGAATGTGAATATAATAGAAATGACACCTGATGCACAACCTCAATCTGTGTCAGTACCTAGTACAAATGCTAATCCAACAAACTAGAAACAGTCACTACTATGCCCCAGGTCGTGGCTGATGAATTCTTGGGGGGCGACTTCAATGTTAATCAGTTATTTGACACCACACTTGAACAACAGAATAATGATATGCCGAATAATTCTAAACAAAAATTACCTGTTTTATTTATAAGATACAACCACAATGAGAATATATCAGATGAACTTTTGCAAGACAGTACACAATGTCGTTCAAACACAAATGAAATTGTTTTAGCATCTACTACTGGTGTAGTAGGTGGGATTCCAACTACTATTATCCTAGATACAGGTGCAGCTGTGAGCGTTTTGTCTTTTAATTTCTATAAAAAGATGTGTGAATTGGAACCTGTGCCTGAGTTTCCTGCCCAAAACTGTAAAATAACTACTGCACTAGGTAATAAGTCATGTAGGGTTACGAAGCAAGTTTTTGTAAACGTTAAAATAGGTAATGGAACCGTACAATGGCCATTCCTGGTTGTACAAAACCTTGTGACAAATTGCATATTAGGAATAGATATTATGAGCGAGAAGGACTGCATTATAGACTTCTCCAAAGGTAAATGTATTTTAAATGATAAAAGCAGGGTAATTATTATTGATTTGGACAGGAGAACTCTAAAGCATGACAAACACTGTACAGGGTACAAGGTTCAGTTAGTACTTGACAAAGACATTCAAGACATGCAAACACACTCATCTGACACAGAGCTAATGGACTTGAAAACATTGCTTGATCATAAGATAAGTGAAGCTACAGCTCTCAGTGTACATGAACGTATAAAACTACAGGGAGTGTTATCCAAATATTTACAAGTTTTTACCAAACGATTGGGTGTTATCAACACGTATGTGTACAAGATTGAAGTTAAGCCTCACAAGATCTTCTACCATAAGACATATAACGTACCGTTATCTCAACGAGCTGCTGTTTGGCAAGAATTAAAACAAATGTTAGACTGGAAGGTCATTGAACCATCCACCTCACCTTATTGTAGTCCTCTACTTGTTGTCAAAAAATCGAATGGAAGCATTAGGTTAGTGTTAGACGCACGAGCAATTAATGAAATAATTTTACCGGTTCACACAAAACCCGAAAATTTAGAAGAGCAATTACAGAAATTTCTAGATGCAAAATATTTTTCCTCAATAGATCTCGCTAATTCGTTTTGGCAGGTGGGTATCACTCCTGATTCACGGAAATATACTGCATTTATGTTCGGGGGGCGGACCTATCAGTTTTGTGTTCTACCCTTCGGACTGAATGTCAGCTCTGGGGTATTCATTACAGCCCTGGATACCGTGCTTGGCGACGATTTAGTTGAGACAGTCACACACTATGTAGATGATATACTGATAGCTACACAGTCTTGGAATGAACACGTTGACACACTTCAAAGAATTTTAGAAAAATTTGCACAAGCTGGAGTCACAGCCAACCTAAGAAAATCAAAATTTGGTTGCAGTGAGATAAAATATTTAGGACATATCATTAATTCACAGGGCATACGTCCTGATCCCAGTAAATTAGATGCTATCAGAAACTTTCCTAGCCCTCGAACTAAAAAGCAGTTAAAATCATTCCTTGGGCTATGTTCATTTTTAGACGTTTTTTGCCACAACCACTTTTGAACAGTAAACATCTGCTAAATCTACTCAGAAAGAATCAAGTTTGGATCTGGTCGGAACAGTGCCAGAATGACTTTAATACAATTAAACATGCTTTAGTGGGTGCAAACTTATTGAGCCATCCAGATTTCAATTTAGATTTTTGTATGACTTGTGACGCTTCACGAACTGGCTTGGGATGTTGCTTATTTCAAGTTGTAAAGAATAAAGAAAAGGAACAGA
Source organism: Schistocerca cancellata (assembly GCF_023864275.1). Lineage (NCBI taxonomy): Eukaryota > Metazoa > Arthropoda > Insecta > Orthoptera > Acrididae > Schistocerca > Schistocerca cancellata. The sequence goes on along the minus strand of NC_064628.1, from coordinate 222,177,859 downwards.
TAAGAATTATTGGGTTTGCAAGTCGTACTTTAACTGAATGTGAGCGTACATACTCCACTACTGAGTTAGAAACACTTTCCATAGTATGGGCATTCAAGAAATTCAATTATTATTTATTTGGAAAACATACAGTAATTTACACCGATCACCAGGCCCTGACATTTTTGTTAACTTGTAAACTTGTACATCCTAGACTATCACGATGGGCAGTTACACTTCAGAACTACTCTTTTGAAATTAAGTACATAAGAGGTAAGGACAACACCATTGCAGACACTTTGTCTAGACTTCCACAAGGTATGAATGATACCAACAGTGACTTAGAAAATATAAATGACTACAGGATTCTCTTAATGCAAGACAAGCAGTATCACCAATATTATATTGATATGTGCAGAAACATGGCTGAATTACAAAAATCTGATCCTCACTGGTATAAGATAATAACATTACTGGTAGAAAAACACAATCATCCTTTGACTAAGTATTACAAGTTACACAATGATGTGCTATTTTATCGACGACATCCTAATGCTACTAACTGGTGTGTATGCATTCCCAAGGAGTCTGAACGTAATTTAATTTGGCACACACACTTAGTTTGGGGTTATTATGGGACAAAAAAGTGTTTAGCAAAGCTCAGCACATACTGTTATTTTAGCAATATGAGAAGAAAAATTTACAGGGAACTGAAAACATGTGTCATATGTCAAAAATCAAAACCTCAGAATTTATCCACAAAAACAGATTTACATTCTATTTTACCCAGTAAACCCCTAGAAATTCTGTGTACTGACATCAGTGGTCCGCATCCAGCAAGCTCTGGAGGCGTCAAATATATCTTAGCTTTTTACGATATATTTTCTAAACATGTCAAACTTTATGCTTTAAAATCCGCCACTGCAAGTGCTATAATACGAAGATTCTCAAGTGATTACCTGACGCACGTGGGAAAACCTAAAGCAATTCTGTCAGATAATGCAACATACTACTCTGGGTACAAATGGAGAAATTTCTTGAAGGACAATAACATTAAAAGTATATTTATTTCGAGGTTTAGTCCACAATGTAACGCGACTGAGAGACTTTTCCGAGAACTAAACCGATTCATGAGGACCTATATTTCATCAAAACATACTAATTAGGTGTCCTACCTAAGTCTTTTCGAAGACGTACACAATAACTTAAATATTTACGATACAAATTACACACCTAACGAGATCATGTTCAATTGCAAACAGAACGATCAGTGGATAGAACCATTACCTAAGTTGTCAGACAAGGAAATCACACCTGAACAGAAAATAAAAGAAGTATTGACTACATTGACACATCACGCACAAATACGAAACAAACATCACAGAAACATAATAAAAAGAAAACAAAAATTCGAGGTAGGAATGCTTGTACTACTTCGTACTCATCATAAATCTGTAGCACTCAAACGACGCAACGCTAAGTGGCGTCTGCTATATGAAGGACCTTATATAATTGTTAACATACCGCATCCTGGTGCGTATCTGTTACAACATCCTAGAACTAACAAAATTATTGGGCTATACGCACACCGAGATCTTAGAGCATTTCATGCTGAATAATGTCAAGGTCATACCCATCAAAATATTGCTAAGCAACTCGAAAAACTCTGTTGTTACAGCGCAGATAATAAGTAGTATAGAAATTTTCATTTCAGCGGTTCCAGTGACGCAGTTGAAGACAGAAGAACTCTTCTTTCAACGCACGGCACCACCTGAAGGACGGAATATTAAAGTAAAATTTATGATTACGTAGCAGTGGATGACATATTAATTTTTCACGGAACATTTGTTACTGAAGGTACCACTGACTTGGTGTGACACCTGACGAACTGACAGACGTCACCTGTGAAGCGATCTTTTACTTTGAGAAATAGATTAGACGCACATCTCTCAACACGAAAAGCATCTATCAGTAGTCAAGGCCACACAGACACTCTACACACACGCACAAAACGCGAGGAATCGAACATTTTCTCTCTCTTACTATTTTGAATATTATTGAGTAGTGAAAACGCCTGGTCTTGTCTACTGATGTAATGAATGTTGTGTCTAACCAATCTTAATTCCAGATGACATCACAAAAAACATCGATAATATCCCAGCAAAACCGCTAAAGAGGATGTAAATATCGACAATTCATGTAATCAAACGTGACACAATGTAATAACCTATAGCTATGTAATGATGATGCAAACATGTTTATGTGCAACTGTATTATGTTTATGCTAAGAAAATATGTGACGTGTGTATGTATAATTACTTATTTTTTTTAACTGATGTATCATGTAACTGTACTATGTAAAAAATTTGAACAAAATGAGTGCCAAAAAGACATTGCATAGTGAACCTCTGTTCACGGACATTAACGAACATTACTAACTCTGCAACTACGCAGAAACCTATGTGAAAGAAACGGTTAATGCCATTCATTATGCAGCGTATCTATGTAAACGCGATGAATGATTTCTTTGATTAATAACTACGAACATTTAGGTGAACTATATTCAGCGAAAAACTGAAAATGTGAAGTGCATAATTCGTGCATCGTCTAGTGACATTACTACAGTACCTAACTTCAAGATGTTAACTGGATTAAATGGACACATAGTGCCTGTCCAGAAAACAACACGACGGGTGGAAGAATTTTGGTTGGAACTTCAGGGAATGAAATGTTATCGAAATGTGACGGACACTCTTACCTGGACTGTCCAAGGATCGACGCCAGCTATGTGCCGTCCGAGGTTCTGCAACCAAGCTTCCACGGAATGTAAAAAACGAACTGCACGTGGACCAATTACTCGACGGGTCACGTCTGATCTGTAATAAGCAATGCTTTTAGTCACAACGAACTGCATCACAACGACTATAATGGAGATGAGAAATGGACACGCTTATGTATTAATCACGTTGTTATACAACGATGTTACTGTGATCAAAAAACTTTACCACGACGATACTAACCTGTAAAAAATTATTGTGCAGCGCATGAATATGAACTGTAATAACGACACGATGTGTATAGGTCAACGCACCTGAAACATACGGACATTTTTCTTTGAAGTATTTCAAAACAATACTATGTAACTAAGAACATTCAACAATCTAAGTTGTATTGTGTTATAACAAATATTGTAAATTTAAAACTAAATTACCTGTCATAGAATGTAGTCTTCATATGTAATCTTGGTTGAATATTTTCTTTGTGCAACGACTGAGAAACGCGCGCACACGAACAATATGAACTGCAATACTGTGCCGCGTGATCTAACTGTACGACATAACGGCAGTCACACAGACGCTTCTGCGCATGCGCGCACTCTATCTGCCAACATAAGAACTTTTACGGCGCACCCGCGTCATTCAAATTTTGTATATAATGTGTATAATGTAGGTCATGTAAATAGTTGTAGATAACTTAGATTTTCTTGTGCCTTTAGGTGAATTGCTCGCCTGCAGGTGTGTCCTTTCGCCTCGCAATTCAGGCGGCAATATAAAGGCACATTTGCATGCCGAGCGTGAGTTTCCGCGGAAACGCGAAATATTAATTAAATAAATAATCAGTGACAAATAAATAAAGCCTATGGCATACAACTGCAGCGCTGTGTCGCTGATAAAACAAAAGCGCAATTTACGTTACTCTTATGTTTAATTACGAAGAAAGGGAGAGCTCTGGTTGAAGTGGTGCGAGAAGCACGTATTTTATTTTATTGTCTGGCACACCGCCATATTTCATGTTAGAGAAGAATACTGCGAGTTGCAACCAGACTAGGCACTCGATACTCTAAAGAATTTATATTTATAAAAGTAAGTAGGATTATGAACTGTAGGCTTATTCATTGAATATATCTGATTTAACTAACTGTGTAACTTTTTTATGTTTAGTAGACAGACACCTCTGTACGACGTATTGACATGGCTGGCAAATTATTCTAATATTGAGATTTAGATTTGAGTCCGCACCTACCGCAGCAGTCTTTGGAAACGATTTATTTACGAAGTCCGATTATTTCAGTTTTATTTCACGGTCAACTACGAGTAACATTGCCTTTACGAAAAAGCCATTGTCAAGCGTCTGATACCGAATAATTAAACGTCCACGTTCCAGATAAGCAAATATCAATTACAATTACAAACACCATCATACAGATAGAATAATTAATATATTATTATTTTTAATTTATTTTATAAGTCTACTGAAAAAAAAGTTTCTTTTCTGCATTTGTGAAACCTATTTACTGGAAAAAATGAACAAGATCCCCAACGCGAAAAATCCCAACACGAATGTCCGAAGTTAGCCACTAGACGCCAGACTTGGCCACTGTTTCTATGTTTCGATACAGTGTATCGATACCTGGAACTGTTTCAGTGTTTCGGAACGGCTATGGTTCACTGTTTCGAAACAGTGGTGTTTCATTCCGCCCCTGTCTCGGATCTCGAGCCAGACACAGAAACTGTATCGTTGTTTCAAAATAAGACTGTTTCAGTCCACCTGCGCCTGGAACGGAGTAATTGTAACGAAACAGTGATGTTTCATTCCGCTCTGTGTCGGACGAGATTCGGGCTCGGCACAGGTACTGAAACTCAACATACCACTTCATGAAACACTTTCAAGAGTGTCGAAATCTTTAGACAAGCAACAGCATGAAGCTTAAGATATCCGAAAATAAAGCTTCGTTTCTAGCTGACTGTCCTATTCCGAAATGGCGTTACATCTGCTTTATAAACAATAACCAAACAATAAAACAACGCATACTATTCACATTCAAAATAATAAAAATGTGAAAATCATTCAGTTAAATTACACTTTTTTTATAACATACGCTTCTCTGTTCATGTACAGTAATCATATTAAAAAACGCAAGTAAGACTGCAACATTTTAAATAAAAAAAGGCGTAGAGTGACAGTTATTAGACATGTACATAAATTTGATGTAGCTATAATTGCAAGCAATCTGTTTGACATATCACTGATAGTGTAATGGTAAACGGGAAGCATCGTAAATTTATAGTAACGGTTTGAAACACCTTGAAACACAAAAATTTTTTTCTGTTATATTTTGTTATTTATTCAAATTATTTGGCGTTATTTGTGAGTCTATAGTCACTTTGTCTATTATCCACAATGATTCCCTTTGTGTGCATGGAAATTAGCAGGATGGGTATATTACCCATACTAATGAAGAACCTCCAGTTCCGTTCGTGGTGGTTCTTCTGTCTTCAGCGAAGGCTTTCCTCAGCTAATTGAAAAGTATGAAAGTCACATGAAACAAAAGCAGCGCATTTGCTGCAGGAAATACGAAACTGCCAAGACGCCTAAGTGATAGTTTCATACTTTCTGCGATATGATTAGTGCTCTCGCACCACATTTGTGTTTATATGGACATACTTATACAGTAGACATTCAAGATGATAAAATGTAGGTTTATTAGATTACAAAACACAAACTGTTTCACTGTTTCGAAACACCGTATCAAAACATTATATTGTACTGTTTCATTTGTTTCGAAACATTTACGTGTTTCAGTTTGCCCATCTCTACTAGACGCCTAACAATAACCAAGCACCATGGTACACCCTTCTGCGCATGTGCGAATTATCGCTGCCTACTGTGCATGCGCGGATTGACGGCAGTTTAGAACTGCTCTCTATTCCTGCGTGCACATAATGTGTCTGCTAATTTTCGTAGTTTCATCCGTTCTACCGCTAGATGGCTGTCACGATAGACCAGTACCGTTCGCGGCAGACTGTCGTGTAATACCGGCTTAAGATATTGTAAAATAATATCATAAAATTTGGCCCATTTGTATTCAGACCCTTATTGCCGAAGATTAGATTAGATTAGATTAACACTAGATCCTTGGATCATGAATACGATATTTCGTAATCATGTGGACCGAGTCAAATTTTCCAATACATTACATAATTAAGTTAATTTAACACATAATTATGTTAATATGACAACAACTTTCTTTTTTAATTTTTTTGTTTGTTTTTTTCTTAATTTATATCTAAAAATTCCTCTATGGAGTAGAAGGAGTTGTCATTCAGAAATTCTTTTAATTTCTTCTTAAATACTTGTTGATTACCTGTCAGACTTTTGATACTATTTGGTAAGTGACCAAAGACTTTAGTGCCAGTATAATTCACCCTTTTCTGTGCCAAAGTTAGATTTAATCTTGAATAGTGAAGATCATCCTTTCTCCTAGTATTGTAGTTATGCACACTGCTATTACTTTTGAATTAGGTTTGGTTGTTAATAACAAATTTCATAAGAGAGTATACATACTGAGAAGCTACTGTGAATATCCCTAGATCTTTAAATAAATGTCTGCAGGATGATCTTGGGTGGACTCCAGCTATTATTCTGATTACACGCTTTTGTGCAATAAATACTTTATTCCTCAGTGGTGAATTACCCCAAAATATGATGCCATATGCAAGCAATGAGTGAAAATAGGCGTAGTAAGCTAATTTACTAAGATGTTTATCACCAAAATTTGCAATGACCCTTATTGCATAAGTAGCTGAACTCAAATGTTTCAGATCATCAGTGTGTTTCTTCCAATTTAATCTCTCATCAATGGACACACCTAAAAATTTGGAATATTCTACCTTAGCTATATGCTTCTATATTTATTAATGGCATCATACCATTTACTGTACGGAACTGTATGTACTGTGTCTTATCAAAATTCAGTTAAAGTCCGTCCGTTAACAAGGAACCACTTAGTAATTTTTTGAAAGACATTATTGACAATTTCATCAGTTAATTCTTGTTTGTCAGGTGTGATTACTATACTTGTATCATCAGCAAAGAGAACTAACTTTGCCTCTTCATGAATATAGAATGGCAAGTCATTAATATATATTAAGAGCAACAAGGACCCAAGACCGACCCTTGTGGAACCCCATTCTTGATAGTTCTCCAGTTTGAGGAATGTGCTGATCTTTGCATATTATGAGAACTGCTTATTTCAACTTTCTGCACTCTTCCGGTTAGGTATGAATTAAACCATTTGTGCACTGTCCCACTCATGCCACAATATTTGAGCTTGTCTAGCAGAATTTCATGATTTTCACAATCAAAAGCCTTTGAGAATCACAAAAAATCCCAATGGGTGGTGTTCGGTTATTCATATCATTCAAAATTTGATTGTTGAAAGCATATATGGCATTTTCTGTTGAAAACCTTTCTGGAAACCAAACTGACATTTTGTTAGTACTTCATTTTTACAGATATTTGAAGCTACTCTTGAATAAATTACTTCCTCAAAAATTTTAGATAAAGCTGTTAGAAGGGAGATTGGATGGTAATTGTTGACATAAGATCTATCCCCTTTCTTATGCAAAGCTATAACAATAGCATATTTCAGTCTATCAGGGCAAATGCCCTGTTCCAGAGAGCTACTACACAGGTGGCTGAGAATCTTACTTATCTGTTGACAACAAGCTTTTAGTATTTTGCTGGAAATGACATCAAATCCATGTGAGTTTTTTGCTTTTAAGCAAGTTTATTATTTTCCTAATTTCAGAGGGAGAAGTAGGTGGGATTTCAATTGTATCAAATTGCATAGGTATGGCCTCTTCCACTAACAGCCTAGCATCTTCTAATGAACACCTGGATCCTACTATATCCACAACATTTAGAAAATGATTATTAAAAATTTTTTCAACTTCTGACTTTTTGTTCGTAAAGTTTTCATTCAATTTGATGGTAATACTGTCTTCTTGTGCTCTTGGTTTACCTGTTTCTCTTTTAATAATATTCCAAATTGTTTTAATTTTATTATCAGAGTTGCTGATTTCAGACATGATACACATACTTCTGGATTTTTTAATAACTTTCTTAATATAGCACAGTAGTTTTTATAATGTTTGATAGTTCCTGGGCCACTACTCTTTCTTGCTGTCAGATACATTTCCCTTTTCCGGTTACAAGATATTTTTATACCCTTAGTAAGCCATGGTTTGTTACATGGTTTCTTACGAGTATATTTAACTATTTTGTTGGGGAAGCAGTTTTAAAAGTGTCATGAAATAATTTATATTTTAAATTGGCATCATCACAGTACACCTCATCCCAGTCTACCTGCTTAGGCTTTCCCTGAAATTTGCAATTGTTAAATCGTTGACTGAACGTACTACTTTGGAGGACTGTTTAGTTCTGCTGAATGGAGCTATGTCATATATTGTAACTAGCTGTGCACCAAGATCAGAAAGACCAACAGGCTGAGCATTTATCTGGTTAAACTTATCTTGGTCTATGAAGAAGTTATCTATCAGTGAGCTGCTATCCTTTACCACCCGAGTAGGAAAATCAATAATGGGTGTCAAATTGAAAGAACCAAGTAATACTTCAAGGTCATTTTTATTATTACCCTCTTTCAGAGAATCTACACTGAAGTCCCCACAAATAATAAGTTGCTTCCCCCTGTCTGACAGATAGCACAACAAGGAGTCCAAATTTTTCAGAAATAGATGAAAATTTGCCGATGGGGACCTATATACAGTTACAATTATAAATGTGCCTTTATTTAATTTAAGCTCACAGGCACATGCTTCTATATGTTCCTCTACACAAAACTTTTTTGTTTCTATACTTTTTGCACAATGATAACTTTGACATATATGGCAACTCCTCCTTTCACCATATTTTCTCTAATTACATGTGCAGAGAGCTTATATCCACTTACATTTATCTTATCCATATCAGTAACAATGTGATGCTCAGACAGGCATAGTATATCTATTTCGTCCTCAGCTTCTAAATCTTCTAAACAAACCAGAAGCTCATCTATTTTATTCTTTAAACTCCCAATATTTTGATGAAATATACTTGCATTATTTTAATTATACTTTTATGAGCACCTTTCCTTATTCTAACATTTGCAGTACTCTCCTGTCTGAGTTTCTCATTGTGCTTAGGCCTAGTTCCTATACCAGTGGTCACATGGTGTTCAGAGAGGCAGATTATGTCAACTGGGTTGGGTGACTTTATTCATCAATGCGATACAGGACTGCGATACAACTTGGTGGAGATAAAATTTCTGGTGATTGGTGAAAATTTATAATTGACAGCTGTAATTGGTGATCCATGTGCTAGAATTGTGCTGTTTAATTTCTTTCCTAAACTGAAGATTTGTTTCCATCCTGACCTCTCGTAGAACTTGACATCTTTCTGTCTTACCTATCCTAAAAAAGGTGCTGCTCCAACACCTGTAACCACTGGTATTTTACCATTCACCGCAGTGCATCCCCCCCTTAAATTTCCTGCTATTACCCCAGCCAGTTTACCCTTCCCTTTCCTGTTGAGATGTAGGCCGTGCCTGGTATAGTCCCACCTACTGAGTGAATCAACAGGAACCACATCAATATGAGCCCCCACACTCGACCCAAGTAGCCGTTCGAACTCCAAATTATCTCTCCCAACAGAAGAGTTCAATTGAGGCCAGTCATGGCGTCTCAGGACAGATACAAATTCAATATTGGTGTGTCTCGATGCCGAAGCAATCTTTACCAGGTCACACTCTATACTGTACCCAGGATCTCTGTCGATATTGTTCCCTGGCTCTCCCACAATAACCACGATGTCTTCCCTGGTAAATCCTTTACAGAGTGAACCTAAATCCTCTGTCACCTGATCCACACTAGCACTTGGTTTGAAAAAATTTGTGACCTGGTATTCTGGTCCTAATTCCTCCTGCAGAAGTTGGCCCACACCTCTGGCATGAGAACTGCCTAACAACAAAACTTTCTTCTCTTCCGATGACTTTCCTATATTCTTTTTCAATTTCCTATTGAAAGTTTGTGTGTCCTGTCTACACCTACCTCTGCTTGAGGCTCATCAGTTTCTAACTGAAGCAACAGGTCAAACTTATTTTTGACATTCACCACAAAACTGTCAAGAGTTAGTTCTAGGCCTGTTCCTTCTGTTACCTGTTGCCACTTTCCACTTCGCTTTGCCCTTCTCCCTCCTTAACCTGTCCAGATCTTCCCTAGCCTGATCTAGCTCAGCCTGAAGGGCAGCAATTTTCCCCTCATGTTCCACTATCTTCCTATCTCTGCTGCAAATCCTACATAACCACTGATGAACCTGATCCACTTTCCCGACACCCACGCCACTGCAGTCCCCCCAATGAAAAAAAACTACTGCATCCATCACACCAAACCCAGGAACTAACAATTCTATGGTAAGTCAGGCACTTCTCACTCATGGCAAAAATAATACTTTAGCTAGAATAAATCAATTAAATTATCGAAAATCAAAAAAGACGTTACAAGAATTAAGTCTATTTACAAATGTATATAAGCAAGTTTCTGATTTAAAATTCCGCTGTTTTCTGAGATCTGTATTAAAAAATGAAGGTATACGCTATTTATTATATATTTCACTCGATGGAATGAAAAACGGACAATTAAACGAGATACTTTAAATTTGATTCTCCAACAACGTTACGAGAATTAGGCCTATAAACAAATGTATATAAGCAAGTTTCTGATATAAAGTTACGCTGTTTTTCTGAAATATGTATTAAAACGATGAAGTTATACGCTATTTACGGTAATTTACTTACTTGTTACCGAGAAACTAGTCAAATTACCGTGAAACAAGAAACAAACACGTTTACAAAATTTAAGCCTAAACGCGACTTCGCGAAGTCACGATCTTTTCGTGTTATCTGAAAAATACGCAAAGAAAAGTGAAACCTTTAACGGCAAGACTAAACGATATACTAATGCACGTATTTAATTTGTTGTCGGTGTTAAACTAAATTATATTCCTGTCTAAATCACTTAACTTTCTGGAAATAGTTTCTGGCGCCACTTACTCGGCGGCCATCCTGGAAGTGGAAGTTGCCACTCCTCAGATGCTAGTTTACTTTTAAAAGCATTAATGTTTTTCTCTTTAAGCATTCTTTTATTTTCTATTACCCGAGTCCTTTCTTGGATGCTTGTGTGTTCATACTATACAAATTGACATTTGTGGTCTGAGTACTGGAAGTCCACATTCCAGCATCTAATAGGTACTATCTTTTACCTCTTTACTTACTATCATGTAGTCTATTCTACTAGAAGTAGACTGAGTTACTCTTGTATCTGAATTTACTGCATTCATAAGATAATAGAAGTTAAGGGTATATTAGCCTGCTCTTATGGTTATTGCAAGATGTTGCCTCTATATTCAAGTCACCAAGTACTGTTACCGTGTTTGGGTCACAGTGCCCCACTATTCTACTAAAAATATCCATGAAACGCCCTACCTCTGATTTTGGTGGACGATAAATCCCTATAGTTTTCTGTTTCACCGTGTCCTTTCCGCAGCCTTTGATGTGGAGTTCAACGCCTGTCACTTTAGTCAAGCCTTCATTATTATACAGATGTAGATGGTTTTATTTGTGTACTTTGAGCTGCTCTTTAACAAATACTGCTGCACCTCCACATTTATGATGCTGTCTACAGTAGCTATTTCCCAGGAAATAGCCATCTAGTTTAAAGTAAATAGTTCCCTCATATTTCAGTCCATGCTCGGTTAACGCAACTACATGAGGTGAATGACCATTTACAAAAGTCTGCAAAACATTGAGCTTATTACTAAGATATTGTATATTTAAGTGCATGACCCATAATGGTACTTTTAGATTTTCTCCTGTTCTGGATTGTTTATATTGGGCCAGAACGTGTTGAGTTGGCCCTTTCCACTAGTTTCTCTGCGTGTTGGGATTTAGGGCGATAGCCCATCTGTTTTCACAGCTGTTTTCACGAATTATTACGTCAACAACTTTGTTTATGTCTGATGCAAGTCTCTTTTTACCAGATAGATTTAAATGTTGACCATGCATTGTGAAACTAGTGTTTCCGAAGCTGTTGACGTAAAGAAGTCTTACGTTTTTAAGCTTGGAGCAGAAATGTTGTATTTTTTGATTTGTTCGTCGAATTTCAGTATTTACATAAGGCCAGTGCGCCAGATCAAATCTTAGAGGTAAATTAGCTACTATCACATTTGTAGCCGATAGCAACTGCAAGATGACGATCAGATTTCTTATAAATGAACTGGCCTCGTTGCAGTAAACATCGCTTGATCCCGCTATGAGAACAACACAGTCACGTTTAGTGGAACTGGCACATTCTTTTTGTATATTGCTGGTTACATTTCCGAATTTTGCTCCAGGCTTAACAACAGCTGACACACTCATGTTCTCCTTAGCAGGGTTTGATACAAAGTTTGAAACATTGTGTGCATGGCAGTCTCCGAATATTTTTAATTTGCATACATGATGTATTTGCTTTTCCATGGCTAAAGAATTGTTCTTTGGAGATTTCGTGTTTGTTTTTGTGATTTTTTTAACACTGCATATCTGTCTTCAACATTGTTAGAAACAAGCATTTCTTTATTTTGTTCGGGTTTTGAATACTTATAGAACGTTGGTGCTCATCTGCTATTCTTGTGCGAGCTGATGACATTCAAGCAAAACAGCAATAACGGTCACTCTGTTGATTTTTTTGTTTCGAATTAGAGCATGCAGTACTCCTACACCAGACTTTTGAACCTTGCCTGTTGAATGCAAACGCCACATGACAGTTAAATGGTAATTACTTGTATCAGAAGTCAAGACTTCGTTAACATGGAAAACCATTTATGCCAGAACAATCTTTGTTCAAACAAGAAAATCTTTTTCTGGTGTATTTTCCCCAAAAGCACTTGCTTCACACGCAGTTCAAGTTTTTCAAGCTTCCTCCTCTGCATTCACCCCTCTGTTACACCAAAAGTAAATATCGTGTTGCAGATGTTACATCTTTTTTCATTTGTGACCCAATTTTACAACACTTAACCGTAGTTCATGATTTTCAAGTATGCAAAGTTCAGTGCTTAACTGCAAGATAAGTAGAAATTCAAATTCGAACATGACAGTTGATAAGTAACTTACAGTGTCGCGCCGCGTTCTCCTGGGCGGCGCTCGATTTCAGGTGGCGTCTGGCTGGTAGCTGGTGGCCGCTGCATCGCGAGGATACATTCGAATGTAAGCTGTTCTGATCGCGGTGCAGCCACAAGCTGTGCTGCGGAATTGTTCCAGGAAGTATTTGTTATTACTAGTGAGCAGAATGTGAAGCGAATTATCTTCGATGTTCGGTCAGACCCTTAACTTTAGACGAGTGCCGAAATGGGGTTAAAAAAAAAAAGGGCTCAACGCGAACACACGACTAAGTTTAGATTGCATGACGATTTCCAATAAACCACGGGGGCTCACACAACCCTGAGACTATCTCAGAAGTAGACAACAATTCTTCCTGACACTGCCGCATCTTACAGTGTTGCCAGATTATGCAGATGGCCAGCCTTAGTGTTTCAGGGGTGGTCGGTTTTATTGGCCACCTTAAGTGAACTACTCAGACTTAGTCTCTGTGGAGCTTTTGTGTCTTAGACTGTACATAAAAGGAATCAGAACTGAACCTGACCTTTAAACTGCAAATCTATCTGCTAACTGTCAAGTTAGAGACACGAGTGTTTGGTACTAAAATTCTGCTAGTTAAACAATTAGTGAATTGGGGGCTTGCCGTTCAATGTGGAGAGCTTATATTTAAAGCATCTTATGGCACTTCATACAGATCAGGTGGTGGTTCTTCTGGGGTGATTTTTTAAAAGTGATTATAATTAAATACTTGTTTGTAAATAAAACTGTCTTTTCCTGCTGCTAATTAATTTATTTATCCCATTTTTCTGATTGGAGGTCGCACTACCACATTTATTACTGCCATATAAGCATTACTTTGCTTTCTGACCTCCTTCACACTGTTCACCATGTTTCTCACTGTTTTTTTGGGGCGTTGTATTGTTTTTTGTGACTCGATATAACTATTTCGCCGGACATTGCTTTTCACAACGTAATATTGTGACTCCATTGCGTGTTTCCTCCTCTTTGGCGTGTTTACTTACCTGTTGCTTACCTGGTGAGCGAGCGAGAAAGAGAGCGTTTTTTTTTTTTTTTAGGTTGCTGGTTTGAATTGTACGGCGTTGTATTAGCTGATAGCGGGTGGATGAAAACTTTGGTGACAGCTAATTTTACTTTTAGTTTCAATATTCTGTGGAGGGTTGATGGATGAGTGAGTGTGATTATTATTATTATTATTATTATTGACTTTTTTTTCTCAGACTTAAGTCTGGTTAAAAATGGAACGTGACGCGGACCTCGGTCAAGCGTGACTTCCTTGTAACTGTATGGTATATGTTATATTGCATTTAGGAACTTTCGGGTAATTGAACATGTATCAATAATTACAGATTTTTGTAGTTGTATATATATGTTTGGATGTAGCTGTATTGCATTGATGTACTGGTGAATATTGTGAGGTATGACTCCTGTAGTTGATAGTATAATTGGGATAATGTCGACTTTATCCTGATGCCACATGTCCTTGACTTCCTCAGCCAATTGGATGTATTTTTCAATTTTTTCTCCTGTTTTCTTCTGTATATTTGTTGTGTTGGGTATAGATATTTCAATTAGTTGTGTTAATTTCTTCTTTTTATTGGTGAGTATGATGTCAGGTTTGTTATGTGGTGTTGTTTTATCTGTTATAATCGTTCTGTTCCAGTATAATTTGTATTCATCATTCTCCAGTACATTTTGTGGTGTGTACTTGTATGTGGGAATGTGTTGTTTTATTAGTTTATGTTTTATGGCAAGTTGTTGATGTATTATTTTTGCTACATTGTCATGTCTTCTGGGGTATTCTGTATTTGCTAGTATTGTACATCCGCTTGTGATGTGATCTACTGTTTCTATTTGTTGTTTGCAAAGTCTGCATTTATCTGTTGTGGTATTGGGATCTTTAATAATATGCTTGCTGTAATATCTGGTGTTTATTGTTTGATCCTGTATTGCGATCTTGAATCCTTCCGTCTCACTGTATATATTGCCGTTTCTTAGCCATGTGTTGGATGCGTCTTGATCTATGTGTGGCTGTGTTAGATGATACGGGTGCTTGCCATGTAGTGTTTTCTTTTTCCAATTTACTTTCTTTGTATCTGTTGATGTTATGTGATCTAAAGGGTTGTAGAAGTGGTTATGAAATTGCAATGGTGTAGCTGATGTATTTATATGAGTGATTGCTTTGTGTATTTTGCTAGTTTCTGCTCGTTCTAGAAAGAATTTTCTTAAATTGTCTACCTGTCCATAATGTAGGTTTTTTATATCTATAAATCCCCTTCCACCTTCCTTTCTGCTTAATGTGAATCTTTCTGTTGCTGAATGTATGTGATGTATTCTATATTTGTGGCATTGTGATCGTGTAAGTGTATTGAGTGCTTCTAGGTCTGTGTCACTCCATTTCACTACTCCAAATGAGTAGGTCAATACTGGTATAGCATAAGTATTTATAGCTTTTGTTTTGTTTCTTGCTGTCAATTCTGTTTTCAGTATTTTTGTTAGTCTTTGTCTATATTTTTCTTTTAGTTCTTCTTTAACATTTGTATTATCTATTCCTATTTTTTGTCTGTACCCTAGATATTTATAGGCATCTGTTTTTTCCATCGCTTCTATGCAGTCGCTGTGGTTATCCAATATGTAATCTTCTTGTTTAGTGTGTTTTCCCTTGACTATGCTATTTTTCTTACATTTGTCTGTTCCAAAAGCCATATTTATATCATTGCTGAATACTTCTGTTATCTTTAGTAATTGGTTGAGTTGTTGATTTGTTGCTGCCAGCAGTTTTAGATCATCCATGTATAGCAAATGTGTGATTTTGTGTGGGTATGTTCCAGTAATATTGTATCCATAATTTGTATTATTTAGCATGTTGGATAGTGGGTTCAGAGCAAGACAGAACCAGAAGGGACTTAATGAGTCTCCTTGGTATATTCCACGCTTAATCTGTATTGGCTGTGATGTGATGTTATCTGAATTTGTTTGGATATTAAGTGTGGTTTTCCAGTTTTTCATTACTATGTTTAGAAACTGTATCAATTTAGGATCTACTTTGTATATTTCCAATATCTGTAGTAACCATGAGTGGGGTACACTATCAAAGGCTTTTTGGTAATCAATGTATGCGTAGTGTAGGGACCTTTGTTTAGTTTTAGCTTGATATGTCACCTCTGTATCTATTATCAGTTGCTCTTTACATCCTCGTGCTCCTTTGCAGCAGCCTTTTTGTTCTTCATTTATAATTTTGTTCTGTGTTGTATGTGTCATTAATTTCTGTGTGATGACTGAAGTTAATATTTTGTATATTGTTGGTAGGCATGTTATGGGGCGATATTTAGCTGGGTTTGCTGTGTCTGCTTGATCTTTAGGTTTCAGGTAGGTTATTCCATGTGTAAGTGTATCAGGGAACGTGTATGGGTCTGCAATGTAACTGTTAAATAATTTAGTTAGATGTGAATGTGTTGAGGTGAACTTCTTTAGCCAGTAATTTGCTATTTTATCATTTCCAGGGGCTTTCCAATTATGTGTAGAATTAATTGCTCGGGTGACTTCATGTTGCAAAATTATCACTTCAGGCATTTGTGGTATCATCTTGTATGTGTCTGTTTCTGCTTGTATCCACCGTGCATGCCTGTTATGTTGTACCGGGTTTGACCATATGTTGCTCCAGAAGTGTTCCATGTCTGTTATGTTTGGTGGATTGTCTATTTTAATGTGTGTGTTATCCATTGTTTGGTAAAATCTCTTTTGGTTTGTGTTGAATGTTTGGTTTTGTTTCCTTCTATTTTCACTTTTTTTGTATCTTCTAAGTCGTTTGGCCAATGCTTGTAATTTCTGCTTTTTTTCATCTAATTGCTCTATTGCTTCTTGTTGTGAGATTTTACCAAACCTTTTTCGTTTTTTGTCTGATATTTCATTTCTTATAAATTGCGTTAGCTGTCCAATGTCTTTTCTCAGTTTCTTCTATTCTGATCTGTAGCCTGTGTTGCCATGCTGGTTTTGTGGGTTTCTTCTGTGTGTTGGTTTGTTCTGATCTCTGCCTAGTGTGTATATTTAGTGTAGTGAGTGCTCCTATATAAACCAGTAGTTGTAACTCTTCCATAGTTGTGTTTTCATTTATTTTGTTGTGTATGATTGTGTTGATAGTTTTTATTGTTGTTTCGACTTGTGGGTTATTTGGCGGTCTATGCAAGAATGGTCTAATGTCTGTATTTGTGTCTTTGTATTCTATATATGTCAGCTGAAATTTCTCTTCTATATCTAACACATGTGTCTCTTCGTGTTCTATTTGTGCCTGTTCTGGTGGCTGTGTTAAGATTTCGTTTTCCTCTGATTGTTTAATTGATGCGTGTTGGTCTTTGTTTGTTTGCTCTGGGATGTTTGAGTCCATTACTGTATTTTCTTCTTCTTCTGATTGCACATTATTTTGTTCCAGTATTTGTTGTACTTGTTGTTTGATGTTTTCTAATTCTGACTGGGGTATCCTGTTATTTTTTATTATTACACGGATCTGATCAGCTAGTCGTTGTTCTGTTAAAAATCTTAATTCCGGGTATCTGGTAATAAATGTTGTGTATACTTGTGATCTGTATCCAGTTGTGTTGGTTCCTAGGTTTGTTGCTTGGTAATAACAGAACATGAGGTGTTGATTAACTTCATCTGACCATCTCATCCTCTGTCTTTGTTTTCCTTCTAGGGTGGTTGCAGGAAGCATATCCTGCAAAACACCTCTATTTGGATTTAAATCATTTTCCAGTTGGCTAGCAGTGTTGTTACCATTGTGGTCGGGCATAGGGTTCAAGCGTCGTCCCCGACCATGACGGCGCTTGTCCGAGGCTTCTTTAGTTCTGTCTTGAACCAAGTAATCACACTAAAAGGGGGGTTAGCCCTATCAGTGGTTTGTTCTTTTCGTCGCCTTTTACGACTGGCAGAACATACCGGAGTTATTATTATTTCTTTCCTTTCTCAGACGTTATGTCTGGTTAAAAATGAAAAGCGACACGGACCTTGATCAAGCGTGAATTCCTTTTAACTGTATGGTACATGTTACTTTGCATTTAGGAACTTTCGGGTAATTGAACATGTATCAATAATTACAGATTTCTGTAGTTGTATATATACGTTTGGATGTAGCTGTATTGTGTTGATGTACTGGTGGATATTGTGGGGTATGACTCCTGTAGTTGATAGTATAATTGGTATAATGTCAACTTTATCCTGATGCCACATGTCCTTGACTTCCTCAGCCAATTGGATGTATTTTTCAATTTTTTCTCCTGTTTTCTTCTGTATATTTGTTGTATTGGGTATGGATATTTCGATTAGTTGTGTTAATTTCTTCTTTTTATTGGTGAGTATGATGTCAGGTTTGTTATGTGGTGTTGTTTTATCTGTTGCAATGGTTCTGTTCCAGTATAATTTGTATTCATCATTCTCCAGTACATTTTGTGGTGCATACTTGTATGTGGGAACGTATTGTTTTAACAGTTTATGTTGTATGGCAAGTTGTTGATGTATTATTTTTGCTACATTGTCATGTCTTCTAGGGTATTCTGCATTTGCTAGTATTGTACATCTGCTTGTGATGTAGTCTGTTTCTATTTCTTGTTTGCAAAGTCTGCATTTATCTGTTGTGGTGTTGGGATCTTTAATAATATGCTTGCTGTAATATCTGGTGTTTATTGTTTGATCCTGTGTTGCAATCATGAATCCTTCCGTCGCACTGTATATATTGCCTTTTCTTGGCCATGTGTTGGATGCGTCTTGATCGATGTGTGGCTGTGTTAGATGATACAGGTGCTTGCCATGTAGTGTTTTCTTTTTCCAATTTACTTTCTTTGTATCTGTTGATGTTATGTGATCTAAAGGGTTGTAGAAGTGGTTATGAAATTGCTGTGGTGTAGCTGATGTATTTATATGAGTGATTGCTTTGTGTATTTTGCTAGTTTCTGCTCGTTCTAGAAAGAATTTTCTTAAATTGTCTACCTGTCCATAATGTAGGTTTTTTATGTCGATAAATCCCCTTCCTCCTTCCTTTCTGCTTAATGTGAATCTTTCTGTTGCTGAATGTATATGATGTATTCTATATTTGTGGCATTGTGAACGTGTAAGTGTATTGAGTGCTTCTAGGTCTGTGTTACTCCATTTCACTACTCCATATCAGTAGGTCAATATTGGTATAGCATAAGTATTGATAGCTTTTGTCTTGTTTCTTGCTGTCAATTCTGTTTTCAGTATTTTTGTTAGTCTTTGTCTATATTTTTCTTTTAGTTCTTCTTTAATATTTGTATTATCTATTCCTATTTTTTGTCTGTATCCTAGATATTTATAGGCATCTGTTTTTTCCATCGCTTCTATGGAGTCACTGTGGTTATTCAATATGTAATCTTCTTGTTTAGTGTTTTTTCCCTTGACTATGCTATTTTTCTTACATTTGTCTGTTCCAAAAGCCATATTTATATCATTGCTGAATACTTCTGTTATCTTTAGTAATTGGTTGAGTTGTTGATTGGTTGCTGCCAGTAGTTTTAGATCATCCATGTATAGCAAATGTGTGATTTTGTGTGGGTATGTTCCAGTAATATTGTATCCATAATTTGTATTATTTAGCATGTTGGATAGTGGGTTCAGAGCAAGACAGAACCAGAAGGGACTTAATGAGTCTCCTTGGTATATTCCACGCTTAATCTGTATTGGCTGTGATGTGATGTTATCTGAATTTGTTTGGATATTAAGTGTGGTTTTCCAGTTTTTCATTACTATGTTTAGAAACTGTATCAATTTAGGATCTACTTTGTATATTTCCAATATTTGTAGTAACCATGTGTGGGGGTACACTATAAAAAGCTTTTTGGTAATCAATGTATGCATAGTGTAGCGACCTTTGTTTAGTTTTAGCTTGATATGTCACCTCTGCATCTATTATCTGTTGCTCTTTACATCTTCGTGCTCCTTTGCAACAGCCTTTTTGTTCTTCATTTATAATTTTCTTCTGTGTTGTATGTGTCATTAATTTCTGTATAATGACTGAAGTTAATATTTTGTATATTGTTGGTAGACACGTTATGGGGCGAGATTTTGCTGGGTTTGCTGTGTCTGCTTGATCTTTAGGTTTCAGATAAGTTATTCCATGCGTAAGTGTATCAGGGAATGTGTATGGGTCTACAATGTAACTGTTAAATAATTTAATTAGATGTGAATGTGTTGAGGTGAACTTTAGCCAGAAATTTGCTATTTTATCTTTTCCGGGGGCTTTCCAGTTGTGCGTAGAATTAATTGCTCGGGTGACTTCATCTTGCAAAATTATCACTTCAGGCATTTGTGGTATCATCTTGTATGTGTCTGTTTCTGCTTGTATCCACCATGCATGTCTTATGTTTTACTTTGTTTGACCATATGTTGTCCAGAAGTGTTCCGTGTTGTCCAGAAGTGTTCCGTGTTGTCCAGAAGTGTTCCGTGTTGTCCAGAAGTGTTCCGTGTTGTCCAGAAGTGTTCCGTGTTGTCCAGAAGTGTTCCGTGTTGTCCAGAAGTGTTCCGTGTTGTCCAGAAGTGTTCCGTGTTGTCCAGAAGTGTTCCGTGTTGTCCAGAAGTGTTCCGTGTTGTCCAGAAGTGTTCCGTGTTGTCCAGAAGTGTTCCGTGTTGTCCAGAAGTGTTCCGTGTTGTCCAGAAGTGTTCCGTGTTGTCCAGAAGTGTTCCGTGTTGTCCAGAAGTGTTCCATGTCTGTTATGTTTGGCGGATTGTATATTTCAATGTGTGTGTTATCTATTGTCTGGTAAAATCTCTTTTGGTTTGTGTTGTTTCCTTCTATTTTCACTTTTTTTGTATCTTCTAAGTCGTTTGGCCAATGCTTGTAATTTCTGCTACTTTTCATGCAATTGCTCTACCGCTTCTTGTTTTGAGATTTTACCTAACCTTTTTCGTTTTTTGTTTGCTATTTCATTTCTTATAAATTGTGTTAGCTGTCCGATGTCTTTTCTCAGTTTCTTCTATTCTGATCTGTAGCCTGTGTTGCCATGCTGGTTTTGTGGGTTTCTTCTGTGTGTTGGTTGGTTCTGGTCTCTGCCTAGTGTGTATATTTAGTGTAGTGAGTGCTCCTACATAAACCAGTAGTTTTAACTCTTCCATAGCTGTATTTTCATTTATTTTGTTGTGTATGATTGTGTTGATAGTTATTGTTGTTTCGACTTGTGGGTTATTTGGTGGTCTATGCAAGAATGGTCTAATGTCTGTATTTGTATCTTTGTATTCTATATATGTCAACTGAAATTTTTCTTCTATATCTAGCATGTGTGTCACTTCCTGTTCTATTTGTGCTTGTTCTGGTGGCTGTCTTAAGATTTCGTTTTCCTCTGATTGTTTAATTGATGTGTGTTCACCACCACCACCACCATAATAATAAAAAATAACAGGATACCCCATGTTCTATTAAAAGGTATAATTCTGGTTATCTGATAATAAACGTTGTGTATACTTGTGATCTGTATCCAGTTGTGTTGGTTCCTAAGTTTGTTGCTTGGTAATAACAGAACATCAGGTGTCTGTTAACTTTATCTGACCATCTCATCCTCCGTCTTTGTTTTCCTTCTAGGGTGGTTGCAGGAAGAATTACTACTACTACTACATTGGACAGTATTATTAAATTACCCCTCTTTGGGAGCGTTATTGTATTATGTTATCTATTAGTGTAAATAATGAAATGCTTGGCATGTATACTTGGTCATTCAACAGGGTTTTCCTTTCTGCTTTGGTTTTCTGTATGTGGTAATTCTCTTATGGGGTTTTCTTGTTATTGTAATTAATTTTTGGCATGTAGACGAAGTGATATACAGAAACTAGAGTTAATGCTTAATTATAGTGATCTTTAGACACATGTATCATTTCAGTGAGTTGTAATTTTATTTGCCAAAATTATTTATTGTGTGTAACATGCAAATAGGGGACGACCTAAAAAAGTGGTATGTGTGGAAGAAGACGAAGTAGGAAATGTTGAGGATACAATTAGTAGTAACAAGATACCTTTTCACGAAAGTAGATCCATAATTTGGAGCTAATATAGACAGATGTAGATCGTAACATGCAAGACTCAGATTTTGATTCGGCACATGAAGTAAAGGTTCTGCTATAAGTATGTAAGTATACAGCAAACTGATAAGAAATCGGGTACTTCAACAGAAAGTAACTTAGTTACAGTACCGACCATGAATGCTATGTCAATGCTAGCAGTGGGGAATGATTTTCTAATCTTACTCTTTGCCAAACTTGATGAGAAAGAGAGAGAACGGATAAGGGAAGAGACAGATCGAATTAAGGAGAAGGAACGGGAAGAGAGAGATAGACTTATTGGAAACCGTAAAAGGAACTATTAACCAGAGCAAAAAGGAACGCCAAGATAACGAGCGTTTACACAAAGAGGAGAGGGAGATGGAGAGGCCGATGCTTTGCAAAGGAATTAAGTAAAGTACGTGATGCGTGTGATGAATGTACAATTGGGCAGATGTCTTAGGAGATGAAAGGATTAAGTTAAAGAAAGATTAAGTGAGAAAGTGAACACACTTGATACGAAACTTGAAAGCGTGAGTAAAGCTCACAAATGCCTAGAAAAGAATGTTAAGAGTGTAATAAAGATGGTATACGATTTAACTACTAACTTCGAACAGAAATTAGAGAGATGTAATTGCTCTCTACAGCGTTTAAATATTAATCTATCAAATGACCAAAACTAACGCTGCAATTCTCTCCCACGTAAAACGCGTGAACTGCAAATACAAGGGACGGGGCCAGAGAGTAACTTAAATTTATGGGGCAATACGGTACAAAACGTTAGCCCTTTTACCAGCCATCAATACAGCAAGAGGCCAATCAAAAACATGGAGTATGAGAATGTTGCTAACAGCCCATCTGGGGCTCAACTCGTACTGTGAAAAATTAAATGTGTGGCAAGGGCCTCCCGGCGGGAGACCTAATCACCTGGTGCAAGTCTTAAGGCGATGTCACTTCGGCGACTTCCACGTCGATGAGGATGAAGAATCATATTATTGTGCCGCCGTAGTCAGCTGCTCCGATACCAATATTGTCTCCTCATGTTTTGAATGAGCTATTATTGAAGCACCGACAATTTTTCTGAAGAGAAGACAACACATCCTGTAAGTTTTACTAAAAGTTTTTGGAGTTTGTTTCCTAATTTGTAGAGTTAATGCCAAAAGGTGCAGTTTGTAGTTTCTTTCACAACGGGAGACACCGCTCTCTGGACAATTGAGACAGCGGATAACTGCGGAACTTTTACCGAATTTGAAAAGGCACTTTTAGGTAAATTTTGGTCGAAGTTAGCCCAAGAGCATTTTGTAAACAAGTTTACAATCCAGAAGTATACAACCCGCGTCGGGGAAACATACGTAGGTATTTTGAAAAATATGTGAACAAGTCGCATTACTGCGATGAACCGTTGTTGGCAAGGGACGTTCTAAGAATTCAGAAACGTAAATTGCCAATATCGATTACGGAAAAGTTATTCTACGTTCCAGACACCATTCTTTCCTTATTTATGGCTACAATCGATTCACTGCACTTGATTAAAGAGGATGCAAAACAGAATGAGTCGCATGTGAATCAAACGGCTATGCGAAAAACAAAGCACTGAATGGTAATAGCCCAAGAAAGAATGGAAAACGTAGTGATGGTCAAGGAATGCAGCAACATAACGGTCGCAATAATAGCATCACGGAAACGAAACTGAAATACTAATGGGAACTCGTTCCGTGGTAATGGAAATAGTAATTCTAAGCGGAAGTGGCCTAATGACAATTTTTCCAATCAATTCCAAACCAAGAAAGTGTGTGGGAATAATAATGAACTGTCGCAAGGTAATAACTGGAACAACTGGCAGGGACACATGTCCAATCCAGCTAACTAGCAAGGTGGCAACAGTGCAGATCGAAACAATCTACATCTATATTTATACTCCGCAAGCCACCCAACGGTGTGTGGCGGAGGGCACTTTACGTGCCACTGTCATTACCTCCCTTTCCTGTTCCACTCGCTAATGGTTCGCGAGAAGAACGACTGCCAGAAAGCCTCCGTGCGCGATCAGAACAGCTTACACTCGCGCAGCGGCCACCAGCCAGACGCCACCAGGTGAATGCGGCGCGACGCTAAGTTACTTAAGTGTCATTTTCGAATTTGAAGTTCTACGTATCTTGCAGTTAAGCACTGAACTTTGCATACTTGAAAATCATTAACTACGGTTAAGTGTTGTAAAATTGGGTCACAAGTGAAAAAAGATGTAACAGTCCCGTAAATAGCATAAAATATGTTATTCCCATGCCGTCAACAAGTCAAGAGTAGCCATGGTTGCCTCAGCAACAGGATGTACCACAGACATTCCAGGCACAACAGCAGAATGTACGAACAATAGAGGTGATTGACGAACTGAAAGCAGGAACATCGCAGGTGCAAACCACCACAGCCGATGTAAGCTCTCTTCAGTCTGTTGTGGGAGCACAAAAGGGGATCGCAAGTACACCTGTCACTGTATCCATGCTTCGATACAATGCGGGCATTGAAATCTAAGATGAACTGTGCGTTGACGCACATCAATGTGCTCAGCAGAACCAAGAGGTAGTTCAGGCTGCATTTGTCGGCATGATTCACGATATTCCTGTGAATATTATCATAGATGGGAGTACAAGATCGCATTCAGTAGGATTCGAGATGCATTAATAAATTCAGATCTTACACTATCCTGATATTTCTCAGGACTTTACTTAGCAATGGATGCATCGTACTGTGCACTGCACACTTGCTTATTACAAGTAAATAATGTGAACGGGCAATCCAATTTTAAAATAATCTTTTCCACTAGCCGCGTATTTACTGGCTGCAAGAGGGCTTAGTTAAGGACCGAACTGCAGATTTCAGCCATTGCTTGGACTCTCAAACGCTTAGACCGTCAGACAGAACCTCTTATTCCTGCCGCAAATAAGGCAAGTACACTGTTCGTTTGCTATATATTTTTACGAGCTTACAACAGGAGTGACTTATTTACAGATACCCGTGTCGTTACTAGATTATTTTTTATAATTTCTTGCTTGTTCGAGAGCTTCCTAGGCACAACCTTTTATTTATTTTAATAACAGTGTACCATACAGTACCGCCATTTTTATCGTCCTTTATATTGACCACCGTATCGTATAGGCTATTGTTTGTTTGGTCGGTGTAGCTCAGTGTCTGTCACACTATCAGTGAGAGCACTTCGAATTCCTGCTGCTAATAAGGCGAGTACACTGCTTGTTTGTTTTTATGAGCTTCAAACAGGAGCGACTGCAGTAATGGATAAGAACTGTGATTGCTGTGTACAAATACATCCTGAGTTGGCAACCTCACAGCTCCAGGCTGTGTTGGCTTCTGTTACACAGCTTGAAGGTGCTGCCAAGGAGCATCACTGTGTGTGTGTGTGTGTGTGGGGGGGGGGGGGGGGGGAGTTGGATTGGACGCAAGGCTGTGATGAGGGACATTGAGAGCACATCTCACATGTCCCCCCGTCCCCCTCAGTCCACTGCTGTGGCCATCCCAGGTACTGCCTGCACTGAGGTTGATCCCTCACCCATGGTCAAGTGGAAGATCATTCCAAAGTTGGCAGGTGGCGAAAAACATTCCGAGGAGCCTCCGCAGTTCATTTGATGTACAGGTTTTGGGCATTATCTGTGGCTGACGATGACTAAGCTGAATGCAGTTGTCCACCCTGTTCCAGAGGAAACTTCTCTGCCCAAAAGGTCTGGGTATTCGTAGAGTGTGGATTTTATGGTAGCTGGGAGCTCCAACATTAGGTGCATAATGGATCCCCTTAGGAACATGGCTGCCAAGGAAGGGAAGGAAGCCAGTGTGCACTCCATGTGCATACGGGGGGAGTTATTCCAGATGTGGAAAGGATGCTTCCAGATGCCATGAAGAGTACAGGGTGCACCCAATTGCAAGTGGGGACTATTGTCAGTACCAATGATGTGTCGCTCTGGTTTTGGGTGGCTAGTGAAAATGGTAGAGACTGCCAATCTTGCTTCTGAGATTAATGCGGAGATCACCATCTGCAGCATCGTCGATAGAACTGACTGTGGTCCTTTGGTGCAGAGCCACATGGAGGGTCTGAATCAGAGGCTCAGACATTTCTGTGGCCGTATAAGCTGCAGATTCCTTGAATTTCACCATCGGGTGGTGGTTTTCCGGGTTCCGCTTAACAGGTTCGGAGTCCACTACTTACCGGAGTTGGCTACACAGGTAGCAGGGGCTGTGTGGAAGGGACTGGGCAGTTTTTTAGGATTGAGTGTCTCAGGAAACCACAGAAAGGGTGTCCATTTAAAAGGGGGCAGGTAAAACACAGTAAAGTAGTTGTAAATTGTTGTAGCTATGTTAGGGAAGAACCAGAGCTCCAAGCCCTAATAGGAAGCACTGAAGCTCAAATAGTTACAGGTACAGAAATCCGGATGTAAGTTCAGCTGAAATTCTTTCAAACTATCTAACAGTGTTCAGGAAGGATAGATTAAATACAATTGATGGTGGAGTATTCATTGCTGTCAGAAGCAGTTTGTCTTGCAGTGAAATTGAAGTAGATAGTTCCTGCAAAATAGTATGGGTAGAGGTTGTACCTGACAATCTGACTAAACTATAAATTGGGTGGTTTTACCAACCCTCAACTCGGAAGATGTACTTGCTGAACAGTTCAAAGAAAACTTGAGTCTCATTTGAAATAGGTATTCCACTCATACAATTACAGTCAGTGGTGCCTTCCGTCTACCCTCAATATACTGGAAAATTATTTTTAACAATTAGTTCATGAGCCCACTCGAAGTGTAAGTACTTGCAAAAGCATACTTGACCTCTTAGCAACAAATAATCTTGGACAAACAGTGAGTATCGTGACGAATGCGGGGATTAGCGACCACAAGGCAGTTGCTGCTAGGCTGAATACTGTAAAACCTAAAACCATCAAAATGAAAAGCGAAGTGTATCTACTTAAAAAAGCTGATAGTCTTCACTCCTTCCGATCTGATCATGTAATTGTAAAAAAGAAGCGGAATGATTTCAAAGAGATAGTATCAACGAGACACACACACACACACACACACACACACACACACACACACACACACACACACACACACACACACACACACAGAGAGAGAGAGAGAGAGAGAGAGAGAGAGAGAGAGAGAGAGAGAGAGAGAGAATAACTACAATACCATACGTGTAGTGGAAATATATTCTCAGACCTCGTTTTACATTCGAACCATAGCCTTCTAGAAATGCCTGTACTTTGCTTCCATGAGTCAGTGCTTTCTAGAATACACCTGCGTTAATGATCCGTAACTAATGACAGAAAAAACTGAAGAACAAAGTTATGCCTCACGTATTCTGATGCGCTTCAAACTGACAGATGGGGGTGGGCCCTTTGCAACATTACATTCAACCTCAGTTTTAGAATGAACAGAGAATGATATGCCCATAAACTATACATTTTTGAACTCAGAATGAAATGCTCTTTTCTATACAATTTTTGGTCTTTTCACGAGAATATCCCCTTAATGAAGCCAAGGCATGCACTCCAGATTGTGTACCAGTCGGGTTCCCCTCAGAGTATGTCAATACAATAGCTCTATATTTAGCAATTACAGGGTGTTTCAAAAATGACCGGTATATTTGAAACGGCAATAAAAAATTAACGAGCAGCGATAGAAATACACCGTTTGTTGCAATATGCTTGGGACAACAGTACATTTTCAGGCGGACAAACTTTCGAAATTACAGTAGTTACAATTTTCAACAATAGATGGCGCTGCAAGTGATGTGAAAGATATAGAAGACAACGCAGTCTGTGGGTGCGCCATTCTGTACGTCGTCTTTCTGCTGTAAGCGTGTGCTGTTCACAACGTGCAAGTGTGCTGTAGACAACATGGTTTATTCCTTAGAACAGAGGATTTTTCTGGTGTTGGAATTCCACCATCTAGAACACAATGTTGCTGCAACAAGACTAAGTTTTCAACGGAGGTTTAATGTAACCAAAGGACCGAAAAGCGATACAATAAAGAATCTGTTTGAAAAATTTCAATGGACTGGGAACGTGACGGATGAACGTGCTGGAAAGGTAGGGCGACCGCGTATGGCAACCACAGAGGGCAACGCGCAGCTAGTGCAGCAGGTGATCCAGCAGTGGCCTCGGGTTTCCGTTTGCCGTGTTGCAGCTGCGGTCCAAATGACGCCAACGTCCACGTATCGTCTCATGTGCCAGAGTTTACACCTCTATCCATACAAAATTCAAACGCGGCAACCCCTCAGCGCTGCTACCATTGCTGCACGAGAGACATTCGCTAACGATATAGTGCACAGGACTGATGATGGCGATATGCATGTGGGCAGCATTTGGTTTACTGACGAAGCTTATTTTTACCTGGACGGCTTCGTCAATAAACAGAACTGGCGCATATGGGGAACCGAAAAGCCCCATGTTGCAGTCCCATCGTCCCTGCATCCTCAAAAAGTACTGGTCTGGGCCGCCATTTCTTCCAAAGGAATCATTGGCCCATTTTTCAGATCCGAAACGATTACTGCATCACGCTATCTGGACATTCTTCGTGAATTTGTGGCGGTACAAACTGCCTTAGACGACACTGCGAACACCTCATGGTTTATGCAAGATGGTGCCCGGCCACATCGCACGGCCGACGTCTTTAATTTCCTGAATGAATATTTCGATGATCGTGTGATTTCTTTGGGCTGTCCGAAACATACAGGAGGCGGCGTGGATTGGCCTCCCTATTCGCCAGACATGAACCCCTGTGACTTCTTTCTGTGGGGACACTTGAAAGACCAGGTGTACCGCCAGAATCCAGAAACAATTGAACAGCTGAAGCAGTACATCTCATCTGCATGTGAAGCCATTCCGCCAGACACGTTGTCAAAGGTTTCGGGTAATTTCATTCAGAGACTACGCCATATTATTGCTACGCATGGTGGATATGTGGAAAATATCGTACTATAGAGTTTCCCAGACCGCAGCGCCATCTGTTGTCGAAAATTGTAACTACTGTAATTTCGAAAGTTTGTCTGCCTGAAAATGTACTGTTGTCCCAAGCATATCGCAACAAACTGTATTTCTATCGCTGCTCGTTTAGTTTTTATTGCCGTTTCAAATATACCGGTCATTTTTGAAACACCCTGTATATACAACCACTCGCTCACAGAAAGATCCGTACCTAAAGACTGGAAAATTGCTGAAGTCACACCAAAACGGAAAGTAGGAGTAATCCACTGAATTACAGGCCCATATCACTAACGTCGATTTGCAGTTGGGTTGTGGAACATACAAATATACTGTATACGAACATTATGAAGTACGTCAAAGAAAACGATTTATTGACAGTCAGCATGGATTCAGAAAATATAGTTCTTGCGAAACACAGCTAGCTGTTTATACTCATGAAGTAATGAGTGTTATCAACGGGGATGTCAAATTGATTCCACATTTCTCGATTTCCGGAAGACTTTTGACACCGTTCCTCATAAGCATCTTCTAAACAAACTGTGTGCATATGGAATATCACCTCAGTTGTGCGACTGGATTCGTGATTTCCTGTCAGAAAGGTCACAGTTCGTAGTAACAGATGGAAAGTCAACGAGTAAAACTGAAGTTATATCCAATGTACCCCAAGGAAGTGTTATAGGCCCTCTATCGTTCCTGATTTATATTAACGACATAGAACTGAGTAGCGGTCTTAGATTGACTGCAGATGACCAAAACGAATTGCAAAATGATTTAAATAAGGTATCTGTATGGCGCGAAATGTGGCAATTGGCCCTTAATAAAGGAAAGTGTGAAGTTATTCACATGAGTACTAAAAGAAATCTGCTAAATTTTGATTACGCGAGAGGTCACACAAATCTGAAGGCTGTAAATTCAACTAAATACTTGAGGATTACAATTACAAAAAACCTAAATCGGAACGATCACATAACATTGTGGGTAGAGCAAACCATAGACTGTAATTCATTGGAAGAACACAGAGAAGGTGCAACAGGTCTAGTAAAGAGACTGCTGGCACCACGCTTGTTCGCCATATTCTGGAGTATTTCTGTGTTGTCTGGGATCCACATCAGATGGGACTGACGAATGACATCAAAAAGTACAAAGAAGGGCAGCTCGTTTTGTATAATCGCGAAATAGGGGAGATAGTGTCACAGACATGATAATTTGAGTGGCAGTCATTAAAACAAAGGCGTTTTTCGTTGTGACGGGATCTTCTCATTAAATTCCAATCAACAGTTTTCTCCTCCGATTGCGAAAACATTCTGTTATCACCAACATAAATAGGGAGAAATACTCATCACGATAAAATAAGAGAAATCAGGGCTCGCACAGAAAAATTTAAGTGCTCGTTTTTCCCGCGCGCTGTTCGAGGGTCATTGAACAATCTGACAGGCACTTTATTGTGAATAGCAGATTAATCATTAGATGTAGATCACTTACTACATGTATGGGCGTCACTTAGTGATCTTTTGTGACCATTGGGCGTTAAGTTTCACCTTAACATACTGAATCTTGCATGCAAGACCTACCCAGTGGGCACTTGCACTGCAACAGTACAACTTCAAGATCAGGCATGTAAAGGGGGAAGACAACATAGTGGCTGCAAGGGCCCGGGGCCTTCTCACCGCACGGTGTCATGCCCCACTGCTCCTGTACGCTGCACACTGCCACCTTTTCCAGACATTGCATTGCCACCAAGACGACATTTGAAAATTGAACATTAATTTCATTACGTAATTGTAAATTCAACCTCAAGAAACATCTCAATTTCTGTAAGAAATTTAAACACAATATCCTGTGCCCTATATTCTTGTCTTTGTTGACATTCATACTAGGCTTGACTTTCCAGCACATTAACTTCTTTTGTACATTTGGATATTTACTTGTTTCTTTCATGTTATCTGCAAACATTACCTGATTTTAAATGTGTTGTGGACCGTCACGTAAACTTTGAAAATTTTACATGGGTGAGAAGAAGCAAAGCTCGCAAAAATCCAGTCTGGAGGCTCTGGGAAAGCTTCATGTAACATTATGCAAACAATATTAAACTAGGCCCACCCATCCAAAGATTTACTGTACTTTACAATAAATTAATACTATAACACGATTCATACAGACATACTACACGCCACGACACAGCACACACACCACATCACACCATCCATGCAAAACTGTTCAGATGGTGAGACTTCAGACGAAGAGTAGTTCCCTATGGGGCTCCCTTCTTGGGAGTATAGGTGTGGCAACCACAAGGGCCTCTAATTACATTATTTCCATTTACCTGTGTCAAGTTTCTCCTGTTTTCTTTCGTATCAGCTTCTCTTGGCCAACTCTTTTTTTATGATCCCAACAGCATTAGCTTGTGAGGCCTGAGGGTGTCTCATTTTTCCCTTTTCTGTCTGAACGGGGCACAAGCCTACAAAGGCCAACAATAGGAATGTGCTGCCTAGTAGGAAGATGAGTGATTCTCAAAGGATAAGGGACCATCTGACAGAAAAGGTACTGTACTTTACCTGGTGGTAGTGCACAGGGGGGACTACAACGTAAAAAGTATGTAGTCACAAAAATATCCAGCACAAGTGGAAACCCTAGGCCATAAACAGTAGGATTCATCAATATGACCCATACTCCAACAGAGGAAGCAAATGAGGCCAAAGAATTCTTTTTTAACAGCTTGAAGGCATATAGTGATGCAATAGAGGGAAAAAAATGTGAAAGTGATTCCAGGAGAGATGAATGATGAATGTCAATGTGGGAAGTGAAAGTTTAGACCACATGAGGGAAAGTATGGTTTACATTGAGAATATAATGTCAATGGACTGAGGTTGGTTGATTTTGCTGTAAGCAAAACCATCGCCATATTCCCAATGAAAAATATTCATAAAAGGCTGTGGAAACCTCCATATCGAGAGATAGTCAACCAGAACTTTTTCTTCTCCGAAGGCGGCATGATAAGGTGAGGAGGAGGCTGATCCAGATTTGGCTGACTATATTGTGTTGGTCAAATACAGGTGGAGGACATCAACGAAAATCTATAACCACATAGAAAGGGGCAGGAAGTATGTGGATCCAATCACCACCAGTGAGAGGGAAAGAGAAAAGCAGTTGAGAGATTTATACCAAATAAATTAATGAATGACGGAGCTGATCCTCCTTGGTACACAAAACAGATCAGGACACTGTTGCAGGAACAATGAGAAAACATGCCAAATTGAAACAGATGCAAAATATTAAAGACTGGCGATCTTTTACAAAAGTCCTAAATTTAGTGTGGACTCCACACACAAAAAGTGGGCAAAAAGCCTGGGCAAAAAAAGTCTGAATAGATTCTGGTCATACATGAAGTATGCTAGCAGTAAGACACAATGCCTTCTGTGTGCGATAGCAATGGAAATACTAGTGATGACATTGCTGCCAAAGCAGAGTTACTTTCGAAATTACTTCACCTAAGAAGATTAAGTAAATATTCCAGAATGCGAATCAAGAATAGCTGCAACATGATTAATGTAGAAAGAGATGCTCGGTGCAGTGAAGCAGTTTACATCACTCAACAAAATTAAGTCTTCCGGTCCAGACTGTGTACTAGTTAGGTTCCTTTCAGAGTATGCTGATACAATAGCTCCATACTAAACAATTTTATACAACCTTTCGCTCGATGAAAGATCGATAACCAAAGACTGGAAAGTTGCACAGGTCACACCAATATTCAAGAAACTTAGAAGAAGTAATCCACTAAATTACAGGCCCATATCATTAACGTCGATATGCAGTAGGATTTTGGCACCTATATTGTGTTCGAGAATTATGAATTACCTCATAGAGAGCAGGCTATTGGCACATAGCCACCGTTGATTTAGAAAACATCATTCGTGTGAACCGCAACTAGCTCTTTACTCACAGGAAGTGCTGAGTGCTTTCAAAAAGGGATTTCAATCCGATCCCGTACTTCTAGATTTCCAGAAGGCTTTTGACACTGTAATAGAGCAGCAGCTTGTAGTGAAACTGTGTGCTTATGGAATGTCATATCAGCTATGAGACTGGATTCGCGATTTCCTGTCAGAAGGGTCACAGTTCTTACTATATGATGGAAAGTAGTCAATAAAACAGTAGTTTGTCTTGTTTCAGGGCGCAAAAACAACTACAGTAATACATGCCCGGGTCAAAACTGTAGAACAGTAATACAAAGTAGTTAAAAACGACTACACGTCAATCCTAATGGACGAAAGAGAAGCCAGCTAAACACAGAGACGAAGAGAAAGGTCTATAAAATTGACCACACAGAAATGGAGGTACAGAGCTAAAATTAAATGGCCTTCACCATATTGCTACGATGGATAAAAAGTAAAAGGCAGGTGACAGCCTGTGCGTCATTCGCTAAAATGGCCAATAACTCAGACGGCAAACACAAATGGGAACATAAGCAGTTAAAAAAGGGCATTCTGACAGGTAATGGTAGACAGTTAAAAGTTGGGCACAATGTGCATGAAGTGGTGGGGAAGCACCACTTGACAAATGGCAATGGCTAAAGAGACAGTGCCCAATACACAGCATAGTTGAAATGATACTCTCATGGCGAGAGGAGGTCGTCCAAGCCGCCAGGACAGGCTTAATAGCCTGGTGATCGGCATCATCACTAGTCTTCACTTCATGGGAACAAAGTGACACCACCTGCTAATAGATGGCAACAGAGATCATCGAAGGGAATACAATAACTAGTGGGCTGAGGGACGAAGACTGCAGCCTTGGCAGCAGTGCCAGTGGTCTCTTTTCATGTCAGACCGACGAGACCAGGAACCCACATAACTATCAAAGTAATTCCATCAAGAATGAGCAAGTGACAGCTTTCCTAGACCCATGGTGCTAAGGGATGAATGGTGAGCAGCACATACATTCTTTGAGTGGTGCTGAGAGGGTCTGAGCAGATGAAAAGCCTGTGTCACCAGATGTAATGCGTGGCCCGATACAGAGTGAAGAGCTCTACTGTAAATACTGAGCAGTGTTCCGGAAGCCTGTACCAGAAACGTCAGCGACAATGTCGAAGGTACACCCAATATCACAGTCAGAGCCATCAGTGTAAACAAAGGTGCTATCACGTATTTCCATGTGAAGGTAGTGGAACTGAAGGTGATAGAGCAAGGCTGGGGTAGTGTCCTTACGAAGAGAATGAAGGCCAAGGTCAACATGGGCTGCCGCAAAAAGTGAAGGTGGTGAAGGGTTCACATGCACTGGGAAAGTTGCAGGTAGCGTGAAGTTGAGCTGTCTGAGCAAGAGCTGAAGCCATACTCTACGAGGTAACAGAAGAGGGACATGCCCCATACTGGCGATCAAAGGAGTCTTTGAAGAAGCGTGTGATGGGTGACCACACTTGGCAGACAAACAGCATGTATATCTGCTATGGAGGAAGTCATGACACTAGGACAGCAGTAGTTCGGCAGATTCTGCATACAGACTCTCAACCAGGCTAGTGTAAAAGGCACCAGTGGCCAAACAAGCCACGATGGCGGCTAGTATTGAGACAGCATTAGAGGTCGGAGGTGCAGATGCGTAAACGAGACCCCCAGTCTAGTTTTGAATGGACAGGGGACCTCTACAAACGGAGGAGGGTGGTTTGACCTGCACATAGGGCATTGGGGACCACATACTGTGGGCTGCCAGGTTAGAGATGTGGGAGGACCAAGAAAGTTTCCTATCCAGAATAAGCCCAGGAATTTTGTAGTTTCAACGAACAGAAGAGCAACAGGCCCAAGGTGTAAAGGTTGTGGAAGAAAATTGTGCCGCCAGAAATTCAACACAGTTTTGTCAGTGTAAAAACGAAAGCCATTGTCGACACTCCATTAGTAAAGATGATCTAGACATTGCTGAAGACGCCACTCAATGTGGCAACTCCATGGAGAACTGTAATAGGTGGCAAAATAGTCAACAAAAAGGGAGCCAAAGATGCCCAGCAGGAGACGAGCCACTATAGAGTTAATGGCAATAGCAAACAGGACAATGCTCACGACAGAACCCAGAGGTATACTGTTTTCCTGGGTAAAAGTGTCTAACAAGGCAGAACACATACATACCACATACCTTAAAAACTCTGTCTTTTAAAAATTCCTAAAGGAAACATGGCAGATGGCCACAGAAACCCCACATGTGGAGAGTGCGGAGGATACCAGTCCTCCAGAAGGTGTCATAAGCTTTCTCCAAATAAAAAAATATGGCCACAGTCTGGGATTTCGGCAGATAACCATTTATGGCATGGGTGGAAAAAGTGACAAAATGGTCAACTGCAGAATTCCTTGCTCTAAATCCATACTGTGCAGTGGTTAGTAAATTGCAAGACTCAAGCCACAATACCAGACCAGCACAAATCAGATGTTCCATCACCTTGTGAACCCAGCAGGTGATAGAAATGGGATGGTCGCTAAAAGAAAGGTGTTTGTCCTTACCAGGCTTGGGTATGGGTATGATAGTGGCTTCATGCCAGCATCTGGGAAATGAGCCTTCTGCCCAGATGTGGCTGTACATATCAAGGAGAAAGTGCTTGCCCACAAGAAAAAGGTGCTGCAACCTCTGACTGTCAACAGCATCTGGCTCTGGGGCAGAGGATCGGGGTGAAGTGAGATCATGATCTAGCTCCTCTCAGTAAAGGCAGCATTGTAGCACTCATGATTCAAAGAAGAGTGCCCGAGCCTCCTCCACTCGTTTCCAATGGAGGAAGGCAAGCTGATACTGGGAGGAGCTCAAAATCTCTGCACGGTGTTTGAGATTGCAATAGGATCCACGATGACACTGCTAGTCAGGCCAGAAATTGAGGAATTTATGAACTAATGAATGAAACCCAGGTAGCTTTTTTGCTATCTCGAAGAACGCGACAACATTATGCACGCATCTGTTTATTATAAATATAGTTTTCCGATCATAGGATGACAGTTACAAATATGGGGAGCACGTCTCCATGCGCGAATTGTGTCTGGCCCACATCAGTCCACCAAGGCACCAGGACATGGCGTGATAAAGAGGAACTGCACTGAATCTGTGCAGCAGTAAGGATAACGTTTGTAAGATAATCTATCTGGTAATCACAATTGGGGAAATGTTTATTGAAGGTCACCAGAGAGGAGTAAAGCGTCCATTTGGCCTTAGTAAGCTACCCTGGGCAATGCAGAATAAGTCCAAATGGGAATAAGTGTGCATGGAGTCAAACTCTAGTCAGTGCTCCTGTGCGAAGGAAGGAGAGATTAAGTTAATTGAGGTGGTCAGCCAAGAGGGCACCTCTGACAGGTTGGGAGAACCCCAAAGGGGATAGTGCACATTTAAGTCACTGAGCAACAGAAAGGGGTGAAGTAGCTGCCCAATAAGCTGGAGGATGTCTGCCTTGGTAATATTGAATGTTAGAGGAATATAAACTGTTCGAAGGGAAAAACTCAAATGAGGATGGAAAAGGCTAACTGCAACAGCTTGAAGGTAGGTAGTTAGGGAGATGGGTCAACTATGAATTACATCCCTTATGCACAGCATCATTCCCCCATGAGATGAAATGCTGCCATCAGGGGTAGGAGGGGGGGGGGAGGGGAATCACAACAGACCAGGAAGATACGCAACAACTTAAAGCATCATGAGGACGCTATTTTGTGTCTTGAAGGCAGATAGCAAGTGGACGCTGCAATTCTAAGAGCAGCCATAAATCCTGTGTTGGATCGAAGACCGCAAACGTTCCACTGGAGGACTCATGACGAGGACAAAAGGGGTGTCACCTTGGTGGCTGCCAAGTGCCAGCTTTCGAAGACTCGCTGCTACAGGAGAGAGAGACATGATCCTGTTCCATGAGATCTACAGAATCATCAGCATTCTTCTGCTGTCAGGTCTACAGTCCAGGGCATAAAAACGGTTGGTGGTATGCACCAGCAACACAGAGGTCAGCCAGGCAAGGCTATCATGTGGCGACACTGTCCAAGAGTATCTTGGAGTCAGTGAAGGAGAAGACCATTTACCTTTGTTTGATTTCTTCAAGTCTTTCCAATTAGCAGGGGAAGATTCAGGTGTTGGTTGGCTGGAGGAACATAGGAAGTCTTCATGGAAGTATTCTTCTGTCCTTTCCAGCTTGCCAGTTGTGTGGCTTGTGACTTCACCCTGTGAGGCGTGAATTTGGTAGTGTGTTGCACAGCTGGAGGAGGAGACGGAGATGCTACCGTGGTGCTGGGCAATTTCACAACTGCAGTGCTAAATTTGAGGCTGCATATCTGCAAGGCCATGTCCTTTGTGGAGTGAGATGCAGCAAGAACAGTACTGCAGGTGCCAGATGGTAGAACACAGGGTTTCCACCAACTAGCCAACAACTTGTGAGTGACTGGGTAAGACACTTTGCCCTTTACTCCTGTCTTCTGGACAGCCAGCTCATTGAGATACATGGGACAATCGAGGAAGGAGGAGGCATGGTCACCATTGCAGTTGATGCAGCAATGAGATGGAGGTGGACAATCACCCTCCTGAGCACCCCTACCACATTTGGCACATTTGGCTGGGTGCCATCAGGACTCTAGTGCGGTTGGAATGATGACACTGGTAGCAGTGCATTGGGTTCAGAATATATGATCTGACTGTAATAGCTTCATAAACTGTTGATCTCTGCTGGAGAACCCACCCAATCAAAAGTGAGGGAGTGTGTGTGGGCCCTAAGGAGCCATCTACTTTTTCCTCATCTGATGGAAAGCAGTGATCAGAGGGATACATTTGGATTTCTGCCTCAGTCAGACCATCGAGCAGCCTAGTGTAAATAACACCACAGGAAGAATTCAGTGTTCAATGGACCTCGACACCAACAGAATAACCATTGAGGAGCAAAGCTGCAAGCAGCAGTAGTGCTTGAGAATCAGAAGTTGCCTCCAAAAGCAAAGTGCCACTGCATAAACGAGAGCAGGATTTCATAGGGCCAGAAACTGTGCCAACACTTTTCTGAATAATGAACAGGTTTACCATAATGAAAGAATGACCATCTTCAGTTCGTGAAGCAATATGGAACCATGGTGCAGTTGGGAGAGTGAATTGTTAGCCTCATTCCTTTTACGTTTTGTGGGCACTGACTGCGAAGATAATTGGCTCTTTGCAAAAAAAAAAATCCCAATGGTTAGCATCATCTCCAATGGCACACTTCTTCCAACTGGGGGCCCGCTTCAGAAAGGGGCACACCTCCCAAATACCTTACAGAGGGACCAATAGGCAATTTGCAAAGGTAGCAGCTCAATCTCCCATCCCTGGGGCTGTCCTGTACCAGAGACCCTACCTGCCGACCTGGGGCTGAATTACCTGTTACCTTCTCACCTGTTATGCATTAGACATGTGGGCTGGCCTTCAGGAGTGCATTGGGAGGAAGAAAAAGACGACTCTCGAATTCCAAAATGGAGGAAGGACAGGAGAAGGTGAACGAAGAGAAAAAAAAAGGAAAAGTGGACAGTATTATAATACTGAATACTGAAAATGTAGAATACATTTACAGAAACAGCCCAGACATGTCCCCAAGGGAGGGGGACAAAGAACTGCAAGATGATACACATGCAGCATGGATGGAAAAAGATGCTGCAAACACTGGAGGCCTGTGGTAGCCAAGCACAAACCTGCCAGTGAGAGGTGAGCCCTGGGGAGGGAGGAGGGAAGAGGGAGGGGGAAGCTTAAAATGGAAGTGATTTCTGGCATTCCCCAAGGTAGTGTTCTAGGCCCTTTGCTGTTCCTTATCTACATAAAGGATTTAGGAGACAATACGAACAGCCGACTTAGGTTGTTTGCAGGTGATGCTGTCGTTGATGAACTATTAAAGTCATCAGAAGATCAAAACAAACGGCAAAATGATTCAGAAAAGATATCTGTATGGAGCAAAAATTGGCGATTGACCATAAATAATGAAAAGTTTGAGGTCATCCATGAATGCTAAAAGGAACCCCATTGAACTTTGACTACACGATAAATCAGTCAAATCTAAAGGCCCTAAATTCAACTAATTATCTAGGAATTACAATTACGAAAAACAAATTGGAATACACACACAAAATATTTCAGGAAAGCTAATCAAAGACAGTTTTATTGGCAGGACACTTCGAAAATTTAATAGATCTACTAAAGAAACTGCCTGCACTACACTTGTCCTCTTTTAGTATACTGCTGCAATATGAGATTCTTACTAGACAGGATTGATGGATGAAGAAATTCAGAGAAGGGCAGCGTATTTTGTATTATCGCAAAGCAGGTGAGAGCAGGTGAGAGAGTCACTGAAATGATACAGGATTTGGGGTTGACATTAAAACAAAGGAAATTTTGGTTGCGACGCGATCTTCTCACAAAATTTGGAACATCACCTTTCTCCGAACGCGAAAATACTGTTGACGCCGACCTACATAGAGAGGAAACTATCATAAAATAAGGGAAATCACAGCTGGCACGGAAAGATGTAGGTGTTTATTTTTCCGTGCGTGTACTGCACAAGATTGGAATAGAGAATTATTGTGAAGATGATTCGCTGAACCCTCTGCCAAGCACTTAAATGTGATTTGCAGAGTATCCATGTAGATGCAGAGAAGTTCCAAAGAGAGATGGATGAATGTTCGTTTAAGAGAGGGGTGGGGAATTGACAAAAATGCAATGTCTCGGTCCCTTTGAAGCAAGCCAAGCATTGTATCGTGGGCGAGATACAGAGGCGAGCTAGTGTGCCGGGACTTCCCCCAAATCACTGCTAGTAGCGCCACGTCACCGTAACGCGTCTGCGGGTAGTGCAGAAATATTGCACAATTTAGTGTGAAATTAAAAATCAAAATTTATGTTAAAAACTTTGTTAAAATATAGTTCAATGTTATGTTGTTTCAAAGATCAAAGCTTAATATTCTAGACTTTACGTTTACGTAAAAATTACGTTTCAACAGAAAAATAAGTAGCGCTAAATAATTAAGCTAGAAAGCAAGAATTTTGTCAGAAGGTGCAGTTAGAGGTCATAAGTGGTGCAGGTTTTCAAAACCATGTAACAAAAATTAACATCGAAATTCACGTTTTTGGGAAAAATCAGAGGAGCTAAATAACTGACTTAGAAACATGAAAATTTGTTGTATGCTTCAGTTCATCCCAGAAATAAAAACTGACAAACGATGTTAAGCTACCTCATAGTTTTTGAGTATGTAAAAACCAATTTTGTAACTAAAATGTACCCAGTTCTTGTAGATTAATGATTTTAATGATTGAGAATTTTGGTTAAAGTGGATGATAAAACATAAGAAGTGACAGAGCTATACCATATTCGAGAGCTGTATTATCAATAACAGCAAAGTTCTAGTAAAGATAATATCTTTAAGATATGGTTCAGAGGTAACTATCTACCGTTAATTACACTGTAAAAATTCTAGAAGGCGAAGTTTTCATTCTAGCGAGCTGAAACTTTTTCGGCGATTTCAAACAATAAGTAATTTGTAACCATGTTATTAAAGATTATGTGCTCGAGAAAGCAGTCGTTCGGAGGCTGCTGCAGTATGCAGATAGCCGTAGACAACAGATGTTCCCTTGGCCGTCCCTTACGGCACCTGTATAAATGCAGCTAGAGAGGCAGTAGTAACGTTCACTTCGCACTTAGCCACTGTAAGATCCACGTCTGTTCAACGTCGGATCGCGCTCTGCCTCTGATGACGTCGAAGCCGAACTGTGAAAAATCACGTAGTTTGCGGTAAAAACGGATAGTGAACTTGCGAGGACTGCACACCGTCCTGGATCACTTAGGATTCGCCGAAGTAACTGTTAGTGTGCCGTCCGTGAGAATTACAATTCCGCGTGGCAGGTGGTGACTATTTCCACTTTCATAGCGAACATTAATTTGGAACATTTATTACGAACTCTCATTGAGTAATTTTAGACAAGACGAAAGACAATTTGGTAGGGACGTACCGTAGAGGTCGCCTCTGAACTGCTGAATGTGCTGTTAGAAAGATTTACTTTCAATTGAAAATAGTGAATTTCCAAGTGTTGTATGGGAGAAACTTTATGTAATATAATTTTGACTGAAACTTTATGAGTTTATTTAAAATCAGTCTTGATCCCGCAACAAAATAGGACAAACTCTTCTTTCAATGGGCTGCACCAGAATGTGGCCGTGCAGACTGGAAACTAAGGTCAGTATGTTTTCCTTCGCTTTCTTGCCGACCACAAAATTAAGTGCCAGACTCGCGTAAGAAAAACGGCGAACAAATTAAAGCAAATTAACTTTTACCTGCCGCCCCACACCTTGTTCCCAGTAAAATAATTACACAAGGGAAAGAAGAAAAAGGAGACATACAGCACAACAGGAGAAAGGACAACTAACACTATTATAGACTAAACACGAAAATAATACTACAGAGAGAAGCAAGAAACAGGTAGAAGGGGTAAAAACAATAGCAGATGACCGTGGCTGGCCGACCACGAGAATAAAAAGGAAAAGCCAGCCACTCTGCGACACATTAAAACATCCAGCCAAAAGCATTGAGAGGAGAACACAAAGGGACAAAGGACATGCGCGAAAATTTGCATAGAATGATAAAACCCACCATCACGTACAAAACGTAAAACTAAATTAGCCGATGAGGCCTTGTCAGATAAAATTAATGGCAATGAGCCCGGTAAATGAAGAGTCCGTCACAGGGCAGCAAAAGGACAGCTCACCAAGATATGGGGCACTGACAGACGGACTCCGCACCAACACAGCTGGGTCATCACGGCGCAGGAGGTAGCCATGGGTCATCCAAGCGTGGCCAATGCGGAGCCGTCAGAGAACCACAGAGTCCTGTGAGAGGCCTGCACGGTGGAATGCCACACATTCGTAGTCTCCTTAATGGCACACACTTTGTTGTGCGTGCTGAGGTTATGCCATTTCGTCTCCCAAAGCCGCAAAACCTTGCGGCATAGTACTGAACACAGGTCAGTTGCGGAGAATCCGATCTCCATAAGCGGTTTACACATAGCCTCTTTGGCCAACCTGTCGGCAAGTTTGTTGCCTGGGATTGCGACGTGACCTGGGGTCCAGACAAACACCACTGAACGAATGGAGCGTTCCAGGGCATAGATGGACTCCTGGATGGTTGCTACCAAAGAATTACGAGGTTAGCACTAGTCGATAGCTTGTAGGCTGCTCAAGGAGTCAGTACATAGAAGAACCGACTCCCCAGGGCATGAATGGATGGGCTCAAGACCACGAGACATAGCCACCAGCTCAGCAGTGTAAACACTGCAGCCATAGGACAAGGAATGCTGTTCAGTATGTCCTCCATGGACATACGCAAAACCGACATGAGCATCAGCCATCAAGCTATCATTGTAAATCACTTCATGGGCTTGGTACATGTCAAGAATCGAGAGGAAGTGGCAGCGGAGAGCCGCGAGGGTTAACTGAGTCCTTAGGCCTATGTGAAAGGTCCAGGCGAATCTGTGGCTTAGGTGTACACCATAGAGGTGTACGTGAATGGACCTCAAGTATAGATGGTAAAGGCAAGGACTCCAATTTAGAAAGAAGGGATCGGACATCAACTGCAATTGGAAGCCCTGATCTGGGCCACTGATGCGAGAGATGAACCGCCATGGGTGGGAAAAGGAGACTGTGATTTGGATGAGGAGGCGAACTACGAATGTGTGCAACATAACAGACCGGCAGTTATGCACGCCTAACCTGCAATGGAGGGACTCTGGCCTCCACAAGGACACTGATCAATGGACTCACCCTAAAAGCTCCTGTCGCTAGGTGAATGCTAGTGGTGTACTGGGTCGATTAAACGCAACGCTGATGACGCTGCTGAACCATAAACCAGACTCCCATAGTCAAGGTAGGGTTGAACAAGGGCTCTGTAGAGCAGCAGCAGTGTAGAGCGATCTGCAGCCCAGTTTGTGTTGCTCAGGCAACGGAGGGCATTGAGGTGCTGCCAGCACTTATGTTTAAGCTGACAAAGGTGAGGAAGCTAAGTCAATCAGGCATCGAAAACCAGTCCAAAGAATCGATATGTCTCCGCTACAGCGAGGAAATCGTCAGTAAGGTGAAGTACTGGTTCCGGATGAACAGTATGACACACGACTTTGCAGCAGACAACTGGAATCCATGGGCTAGAGCCAATGACTGCGCCTTGCGGATGGCTCCCTGCAGGCACTGCTCAGCAACATCAGTACTGGTGGAGCACTGCAAAATTCACAAGTCTTCTGCAGACAGACAAGGTGAGAGAGGAAAGTCTCAAGGGACAAGATTATCAATGGTAGAGCGACCCTGGCGGAAGGTGCTCGGACATGGAGCCAGTAAGCCAAGTGATGATGATGATGATTGGTTTTTTTGGGGCGCTCAACAGCGCGGTTATCAGCGCCCGTACAATTTCCCAACCTTTGCTCAGTCCAATTTCGCCACTTTCCTGGATGACGATGAAATGATGAGGACAACACAAACACCCAGTCATCTCGAGGCAGGCGAAAATCCCTGACCCCGCCGGGAATCGAACCCGGGACCCCGTGCTCGGGAAGCGAGAACGCTACCGCGAGACCACAAGCGGCGGACAAGTAAGCCAAGTGACTCCAGGACCCAACTCAACTGCTGACACACCATACGTTCCAGCAGCTTATGATGGACGTTGGTGAGACTGGTGGGCTGATGCTATCCACATCAAGCGCATTTTTGCCAGCTTTGAGCACTGGTATGATGGTGCTATCCCACCAGTGCAATGGAAAGACTGCTTTCGCACCAGATCCGGTTGAAGATCACGAGGGTGTCGCTTTTAGTCAGACGAGAGATGTTTAATAATCTGACTGGATTCAATTTGGCCCAGGAGCTGTGTTGGGTCAATGTGCAAGGGCACTGAGGAGCTCCCACTCTGTAAATGAGGCGTTATAGGATACACTTTGGCAGGTAGTGAACAAGAGGACTTTCCCTTCCAGCACCATTTGAGAGCGCAAAACACTGCGGGCTAATTCTCCGACACCGGCTCAAGCATGGTGCTCAACAATCGCATTTGCATCGGTAGATAACACGCCATTTATGTTTAA
This sequence comes from Schistocerca cancellata, assembly GCF_023864275.1. Taxonomy (NCBI): domain Eukaryota; kingdom Metazoa; phylum Arthropoda; class Insecta; order Orthoptera; family Acrididae; genus Schistocerca; species Schistocerca cancellata. The sequence goes on along the minus strand of NC_064628.1, from coordinate 222,133,823 downwards.
ACACCGGCAGCACCTGTTGGGGGTCTAGTACCCCAAAACCCATTTGATCTTTGCCCAGACTTGGGAAGGTGACATGGCACCCAATGGTCGAGAAGTATCTCTCCCAACACACCTGCTTCTATCATTTGATAAGCTGGCACACGTGGGCAGAGAGCCGTTTGAAGGCTATGAGGTGCTCCAGGGAAGAGCGCCGCTTGTGCCTCTGTAGAGCTGGCTGACACTTCTTAATTGCCTCAGCGACTTCCAGCGAGTACCAAGGGACTGCCTTTCGCCAGGGGCACCTTAAAGAACGAGGGATCGCACTTTCTGAAGCAGAAACAATCCTTGTAGTTACCTGCCCAGCCACCACATTGATGTTACCATGTGGGGGAGATTCAACGGTGACAGCAGAGGTGACATTTTCCCAGTCCGCCTTGTTTAAAGCCCATTTGGGCAGGCGTCCTTGGGCCTGACGCCAGGGAAGTGACAGGGGAAGTGGTCGCTACCACACAGGTCATGTGCTCTCCAGTGGATAGATGGGAGAAGTCCTGGGCTGCTAATTGATAAATCAATGGCCGAGTAACTACCATGAGCCACACTGAAACGTGTGGCGGCTCCAGTACTGAACAGGCAGAGGCCGAACTGTGACTAAAGTTTCGACATCTCCGCCTCTGCCAGTAAGCACGGCGCCATCCCACAAGGGGTTTTGAACGTTCAAATCTCCCAAAAGTAGGAAAGGTTTCGGGAGTTGATCAATAAGTGCAGTTAATACATTCAGGGATATTGCACCATCTGGAGGAAGATATACATTGCAGACAGTTACTACCTGCGTTGTCTTTATTCTGACAGCCACAGCTTCAAGAGGGGTTTGGAAAGGCACAGTTTCACTATAGACTGAGTTTATGAATGCCAACTCCACGTGGTACTGAATTGTAGTTGGTACCGTTCCTGTAGTATCCCCTATAGAAATGGAGGGAGGGGTCTGCATTGCCAGTAACCGTGTTTCCTTGAGTGCAATGCAAAAAGCAGGTGTACAGGTTGACAGATGCTGTAGCTCAGCCAGGTGGTGGAAAAAACCGCCGCAATTCCTCTGGAGGATTACATCAGGAGACTCCGAAGGCATGGAACATTCGATGAGGCAGTTTACACCTCAGGGGTCACCTACTGCCACTGACTTTTTGCCTGAGCAGTGTCCGAAGGACTGTCCTCAACAGACATCATAATCTCCACATCATCCACAGAGCTTGTAGGTAGCACTAGTGTGGGTGCCACCATGGTTCCCTTGGTCTTTGGGACCTTTTTAGATTTCTCTAACTGCTCCTTGGGTTTCCCTGGCCGCGAGGACTTCACTGATTCAGTCTCCAGGACTGAGGATGAGCATGAATCCCTATGACCAGCTACTTTTGGGCTCTTCAGCCACTGGCAGGCGTGACTTCCCCACTAGCAGAGACATGGGAAGGGAGTGACCCAAGGGACCCCTTCCTAGCCAGAGAAGCCAAAGAAAACTTCTGGTTCTCCAGCTCAGAAGTGGGGACTGATATCCCCAATGGTTGAGGGTGTTGCTCCCAAAGTAGGTGGTGCAGGAGCAACAGGGAGGTGAGTGCCCCCCACCATCAAGAGGACAGGTATGGTCTTCCAGCTCAGAGGTGACTGGGGTTCACACAGCTTAAGGGGCTAGAACTGTTGTGGTGGCCTGTGATAATTTCATAAGTGCAGGATGTAGGCATTCAAATTTCCTCTTAGCCTCAGTGTAGGTCAGTCGGTCCAGGCTCTTTTACTCCAAGATTTTCCTTTCTTTCTCGAGAACACTGCAGTCAGGTGAGCACGGCAAATGGTGCTCTCTGCAGCTGACACAGACGGAAGGCAGGGCACATGGAGTATTGGGCGTCCGCAATCTCAACATCTTATCCTGAAAGTACAGCTGGAAGACATATGGCCAAACTCTCAGCATTTGAAGTACTGCATTGGCGGAGGGATATAGGGCTTTACATCACAACAGTAGACCATCACCTTGACCTTCTCGGGTAATATATCACCCTCGAAGGCCATGATGAAGGCACTGGTGGCAACCTGATTATCCTCGGACCCCAGTGGACACGCCGAACGAAAGTACACCTCGCCGCTCTAAACTGGCATACAGCTCATCGGCAGATTGCAAAAGAAGGTCCCTGTGAAATATGATACCCTGGACCATATTTAAGCTCTTATGGGGTGTGATTGTTACAGAAACATCCCCCAGCTTGTCACAAGCGAGTAACGCCCGTGACTGGGCAGAGGATGCTGTTTCGATCAAGATTGACCTATATCTCATTTTGGACGAGCCCTCCACCTCCCCAAACTTCTCTAAATGCTCAACGAAAAACTGAGGCTTCATTGTCATGAAAGATTCTCTATCAGCTGGCACACAAGGTACTGGGGCGAATAAGAGCTTAGCCTGATGTTTCTCCATGGTGTGACCACAGAGGGCAACGATTTGCGGTCGTACTTCTGAGCATTGAATTGAGCCCATGAACACCCAGACTGATGGTGTTTGACCAGCAGCAAGAGACGATGTACTACACTTCATCTGCCCTGATGCTACCCACTCTGACCAGGGGCGCTACCCAGCCACAGGAAAAGTCACCTGGCAGGATGGCCATTGCTGGGTGTCCTGATGCCCCAGGGTGACAGGCATCTACTACTCAGCATATGTGGGGAGTTAACAGAGCAGGCATCAGCCGAGCAATCCCTGTGGTCTGGGGGCTACAAACAGGGTACACGGTGGCCCCACCACAACGGACTAGCTACTATGCTGGATATCAGGTGAAACCGAGCAAACAAATCCATTATTATAATAGAAAATGATACTTCACAGTTAATGGCAAAAGACCCACCCAGAAGGGTGACCTAACTGTTTGAGAATGAGAGAAGTGCAGATCCATATCGAAGTATGCGAGAGGTCTCAGTGCTTGAAGGACACTGCACCATGTAAAGTGCCCTTCAATTGGATTGTTCTTCGGGAAAATTTTGAAAAATGGAGATCAAAACCTACAGGGGACCATCACAAAGGCAGAAACGTGAGACACTCCTTTTAGTCACCTCTTACGATCGGCAGGAACACCTGAGGTCTATTCCAGCCCCCCGGACCCAGAGGGGGGGGGGGGGGGGGGGGGGGGATGGATGAAGAGATGAGATTATCATTGAGGAGGAAGCTAGCCCGGAAGAGCTATGTAACTAATGGAAAGAACAATGCAGTATGTGATTGAAGTCTAGCAGGAGCTTCAGAAAACAGTAACACGAAGTGTGGTACACTTGTAACGCCGGAAATGCATCTCCTATTTCCATCTATTGTACTATAATTTTTTTCCTTGTTTTGTCACCTCAAGATATGACATTTCTGTCTCTTTATATATTGTAATTGTTTTACTATTTTATATGCTGGGTCTTGCCTAGGGAAAACTATGCTATCGAACGAATACATTGATAGGTCGTGTGGAGAACCAGAGTGTTTAGGATCTTTGGTAGTGTTAACTCTGCCGCGTGGAGCGCGGGCAGAGCAGTCTGGCTCGAGTAGGGCAGTGGAGCAGGTGTGTTGTGTGACGCTCCCACGAGTTGCCGCGCTTTTGGGGTTTGGCGCATGTAATTTCGCTCGACTTGACATGATAGTTTCCAACACGGTGTCGCAGACGGGAAGCATTAGCTGGCGCACATCGAGAGCCCGTTTGGCCTGGTGACCGTGTCGAAAAAAAGGCGCGCCAACATCCAGCTTCTGCAACAGCGACAGCCGACAATGAGTGACTGTCGCCACCACCTCGATCGACGGCTTCAAACCTTCCATCAACCAACAAGGAAGCCTGGAAGCACGTCAAGTTTTAGAACTTTATGGCAAACCTCAGCTTTTAAAACTGTTGCATCACAAAAATACAGCAACTTAGCATGAACCTTTGTTGCTCATTGTCCCAATTGCATTACGAAGCAGGGTCCATTCCTTTTCCGGAATGAACCCGAGTGTCGTTGAAATTCAAACGCCAGCATCATTCGATTTCACTGCTTTAATTTCAAAGTTCAGTTAAGGTATTCATAGCTGGCTACAATATTTAGATTACACAAGCACAAATTATGAGTGCGAGTTTTGTTACCGTATTTTAGCTTACCTGTGACTGCAGCTCAGCTTGGTACGTACTAAATTTTACTATTGTTAATTGTTCAGAATCATTAAATTTAAGTTCACAGTTAAATCTCTTATTTCTAAATTGCGTAGATTCAAGTAGCTTTTGAAATGATTTTTGAGGTAGCCCAAGACTAACCTTATTTTACTGAATTTCGATGTGCTTCACAAACAAAGCTCACTATTGATTTCAGTCACTAAATTAACTTTCAATTTTCCGGTTTTATTAATTCTTTTGCAAAATTAAGTCAGAGTGTAGCGAAATTTATTACTTCTAACAAACTTTCAGTTTTCACACTACATGTGTCAACCTTCAGTTGCGATGCTTCTAGTGGTAATTATATGTGCAATAAGCTTTTTCAGTTATTGTAGTAGTTGTCCATAGGACTGGCGACCGTAATTTTCTCCAAATCTCAAATATCTAATTAACGCCAATTAATTGTTAACGTGACGACCGCACATTTACTTTCTTTATTAATTTTACCCTTTTCTCAAGATTAATTTCCACCAATTTCATTAGCATTTTTCCTTTCATTTAGATTTAACCCTTACCCCCCTCTTTACCGACAGATTAACTTCGGTGACTATTGCTTTTCCCAAATTTCCATTAGGTACACGCAGTTTAATTTTTCACTGTCATTAAGGTCGATAAGTGAGAGGGAGGTTACACACTGATGACTGGGGAAAGGCTACTGAATAGAATCGTGCTAGGAAGATATTCCACCGACTTACATGGGCCAGACAAAATTATGAAGAGACGAGATGAAGTAAAAATTACTGGCGAAGAGACTGTTGAGTCAGTGGACATGATATGTGATAAAAATAGACAGTGTGTTTTGAAGCGATACACTCCATGTTAAACTGTCCGAAATTTTAGTCTCTGGAAATACTGCATTGTAGTTATGAGTATTATGAAAATAATTCATTTCTCTTCAATTGTTTAATCATTTGAAGTTCCTTACATAGCGCTGAAAAATAAATTGTGTTAACAGCGGCAAACTCACTTTTCCCTTACAATACAACAAATGCCATTGTATCGAATATAGTAGCCTCAGATGTGAAATGATTTGCTTCACAAAATCCGTGCTGTAAATTCAAACCACAATTATAATTCAAAATTATTTGGAATTATGTTCAGCACATATTTAAACTTTTCTTTCAAAAGAATAGAATCATTAACATCCACACCATTCCCAATCCTTTGTTCACGCATTAACTGCGTCTCTCTAGCTCCGTGTTTCATTCCAATCTGTTAGTGTTCTTTGACACACATGATAAAACAAATAGTTTCTGTATAATAAGGGAATTCGTAGGTACTCAAACTGAATAAATTAAAAATTAGTAACATTTCATTTCAGATTTTGGGACAGCACAAAATGAACACTAAGCTAGTTCCATTTACTATTAGACAAAAGAAAGTGAAAAAACAATGCTAACAAACATATTTGCCCCAATGACCTCGCTGCTGTCTCATTTTCCATGCCTGATAACATCGACGATGTAGGAATTGTGGCATTTTAACTGTCCGCTATCTGTGTTACTGCAAATGAACTATCTAAAACAATATTTAAATATTAACGTCTTTAGAATGCTATTTCACAGAATGTTATTGCGAGTCATTTCTACCTGATCAGTACACTTGGTTGAAGTTGGTTGGAAGGTGTCAGACTTTCCTTTGTGTGTATTTGTCTACTTCCTTTTAACTCTCTTAATGCCTATGAACACACTGTTTTGGGCACAACTATGGCAACATTCCTTTCAAATCAGTACCAGAATTTTCGTGTTCATACACATATTACAAGACACAGAAGCCACAACTGGGGAATACCAGTGGTTTCAGGAAAGAAAAAGCAACAACAGATCACATGTTCGCCGTTAGAATTTTAACGGGGCAAGTGTTATGAGTACACTACAAAGAAGCATTAACTATGTGGATCTGGAAGCAGCTTATGGCAGTGTCAAATGAAATGGCCTTTTCAAAGCAATAACAGACATGGGGATACCACCGAAGCAAATAAGACTCGTGGAATTCACTAAATAACACCAACTACAAAATTAAAGCTAATCGTAAATATTCCAGTAATTTTCCAGTCTTGCAAGGACTTTGAGCACGGAGATTCTGTATCACCATCATTTAACTTCATTCTGGAGCCTTTCATGCACAAAAACTAACAAGCAAAACAGATGATACTACTTTCCATGACTCAGAATATGGCATTTGCAGACTACATAGCCATGGTTGGGACAAATAGAGAATATTTGCTGGTGAATATGTAGTTTTGGAATGCAAAGCAGCTGCACTTGGCTGGTCATAAGTATGGGAAAAAGCAAAATATAATACAATCAATGCTAGAAACAACAAGGTGGAGATGTGTTCATCAGTTTGAAGGGAGTAAGTCAGTTTAAGAAATTGGGAGCAATGTTTACAGAAGGTAATATGGTACCAACAGAGTTAAAGACCAACACAGTTTAAGGTGCTAATACAGCTTCATTAATGTGAGATCCTCCAACACATGAAGACAGCTGAAGACAATAGTTTACAAAACACTTACACAACCAGTTATGTATGAATCCAAAATCTGAACATACCACATCATATGTCTTGGATGCATGGAAACACCAAATAGCACACATGGTGTATGGGTTGTTATGTAAAATGGTGCTTTGAGAATTAGGACCAATGCAGAATCTTAAATATTCTATGAAAATCCACCAATAACTTTAGATTTAAAAGCACAAAGGTTACACTGGTTGGAGCATGTCCACAGAATGGAAGAATGAGTGCCAATGACGGTGCTAACTGCAAAGCCAGACGGTAGCTGCTCAGTCGGAAGACCTGGATTGTGATAGCTGAATGATGTAGATACAGATCTTAGGACGTCAGTAGTATGGAATTGGAGAAGGCTAGTGAAGCCAAACGATGATTGAAAGATAATGTCGACAAGACCTGTGCCCATCACAAGCTGTGGTTCCAGGAAACAATTCTTTCTGTCTATCAAATTTTAGCTTTATTTGGTTTATACTCAGGCATCAACCTTCAAGTCCTATATGTACAAAGGAAATCTAACAGGGCCACTCCATAATGTCCCTCTGTTAGGTTGATTAATTCATTAAAATTTAATATATGCTTAAATTTGGTTTCTTGAACTGGTGGAATCTATAAATTCAGCCACTTAAAATACTATCAATTGCACCTTCCCCTCAACAATCTCTCAAATGCTGATTTCAACGCTCACCAAAAGCTATCATTCAGCCTCATTGCCAATCACTCTTATTGAACTGTCTGCTCCTTCCATCCAGTTCACATGATAGCTGTAAGAAATCCTGAAAAATTTGTATAAGAAATACTCCCCACCAGAACAGTATTAAAGTTTTAGTCACCAGCTGTTGATGCATGTTAAGTGGCGGAGTGACACTTTCTTAACAAACATGTACAAAAAAGCTGGTTGAAAACTCAAAATTTACAGCAGTTAGATTTTGTTGTGAAGTAAACAATATATTGGATGGATTGGCTAATGGGAAGTTGAGATGACATCTTTTGTCACAGTAGACAAACTCAATTCTACGTAGATAGAAATTTATGCTTCATATGAGATTTATTTGGGCAAGTTTCTGATCACACGTCATAAATTTATAGCTGTCACCTACCGATCACCACTGATCTCCATGTGTCATTAAAATCTTAAGAGACAATGCAGCTCCTAGTACAGATATTCCCAACCACACTCATCAGAGCTCCCTTGTTATCCATCAATTAGGACAGTTACAGGTTTGTAAGTGATGGGTGCAGGAAACTACCATGTGGGATAACAGTGAGTGCTTTTTCAGGAAACTACCTTTAATGGTTCAGAACCCACTCAAGATAAAGACAAAGTGGACCTAACCTTTTTGAAGATGTCTACATTGAAACTACTACCAGCAACTCTCAGTTGTAGCAAGAACGATTACCGAAGTACAAAGGGCAGGTAAAACAAGTACAAAGATTTAGAAGTTTAATAGACTAGTTACAGAGGTCTTGTCATATCTCAAGAAGGAACTCCTAACATTTATGTCTGGCCAGGAATATTTACAACAACTGTGAATCAATTTTAGAAGTATAATTTAGGACTGACACCTACTTTGAAGTACAGCTCATGCTGGGAGAGACCCATGGAAGCCTACAAACTTCTAAAGAAACTAACTACTACATAATTAATGCCATACAGTACAGAGCTACAGAAAAAGAAATGGCAAAAAACCTCTGTGTGCTGTCAAAATGGCAATGCCTTCAATGAATAGCATAATAGCAGAACAATTTTGAAAGATCTCTCTCAAAACCCAATTAAATTATCTAAAATCTGTCTTTGGCGCCAAAGTCAGTGTCCATGAATGTCACAGCAACTATTTAGAGTTAACTAAAGAAGAGGCTATTATCACTAAAAGGTTGGACCAGAATGTGAATGTGAGTTAACCCTCATTTTAACCATTGTATAACAGACTCCAGCCAGCCAGCCTTCCTCAAACACTGTCATGAGAAGCCCTATATTACACACCTGGTAGACAGTATTAATGTCAATGTATTTTTTTTATAGATGATGCAGTTGTCTACAGTGAAGTAGTGTGGGAAAAAAAGCTGTACAAATATTCAGTCAGCTCTTTATACAATTTTGAAGTCGTGCAAATGATCAGAAACGATGTGACTACAATACCAATGAATTACAAAACAAACAGAATGAACTCTTACAAATACCTGGAGTCACTCTACCAATCCGTTTACAGAACACTTTTACCCCAGCTTACAACATTGCTCAGATAAGGCTCACAATAAATACTGAATGCATACAGAGAAGGACAACACAAATGGTCACAGGTTTGTTTGATCCATGGGAGAGCATTACACATGTCGGAAAACCTGAACTAACAGATGCTTGGAGATAAATGAACTAGCTCATGGAGCCAGTCTACCATGGAAGCCTATTTATGAAGTTTCAAAAACAAAGAGCAATCTAGGAATGTGTGTGTGTGTGTGTGTGTGTGTGTGTGTGTGTGTGTGTGTGTGTGTAGCAGAAACAGGTCATCCATTTCCCTTTCAAGCACACAGTAGCAATGGTGTAAGTAATCTCGTGGGCAACGGAGCTGGAATATACCTCAGTTACTTCTAACTCACAAAAAATGCAGTAGATAACAGCTCATTTTGTAAGTTTTACAATTTATTCTCTCAGTTCAATCTGTAAGTAATAATTCTATTAGAGACATGACACAAACCAACCGTCACCTCTGTTCCTCTCAAGAAATAAGCTTCTCAAGCTTCATCACCCAACTGATCGTGGTATTTGAAGTGCACAAGTTAATTCTGATTTAGAAATAACATATCACATACAATGGATGTGATGTGCACATAAGGTGGCTAGTGAATATGTAGTAGCAAGAGGTAGCATATTATCTAACACCAGTCCATAGCATTACCCCATTGCACCTGCAACATGCACTTAAGGGTGTACAGAACAATTACAATTTTTTTTAGGTTTGTGTAGGTGTGGTAAGGTTACTTAAGTTTTCGTAACGAACTACCCCAAGAACTACTGCATTCACAAGATTAATTTTCTAAGTAGAAAAATTCGAGAGTGGCAGGAGAAATGTTTTACTCATACCGCTGGAGGAAAAAAAAATGTTCAGATGTATGTGAATTCCTAAGGGACCAAATTGCTGAGGTCATCGGTCCCTAGACTTACTACTTAAACTAACTTATTCTAAGAACAACACACACGTCCATGCCCGAGGGAAGACTAACCTCCAGGGGGCCACACAATCCGTGACATGGTGCCTCAAACCGCACACCCACTCCACGCAGCGCTGGAGGAAAGATGCGCTTAGTACACTAACTTCAAACAAGTCAAACACAAAAAGCGGTACAACAGCAAAGAGCTGAATTAAACTGTAAATGCAGGAAATTCAGTCAAAATTCTTCATTGGCACACACCTCTAAGTTCAGAGCAGCGTGTCACAATGTGCAACAATGAAAATCTAACAAGCCTACTCTGGTGTATGCAGATTGAAACCCTTGAGCAAAGCCATGCAGCATCAGCACAGAAAATTAAGGGCAACTGTCAACTTATATAGATGAATTAAATGACATCAACAGCAGCCATTTCTCAAACTGTAATAACTTTGCACCAGCAACAAAGTAACACATGAAAGATACGGTTTTTGTAGCAAATGTTCCTACTAGCACTGTACATAAAGCTATCAGGAGAACCAATTTCAACAACTAATCAAATACAAACAGTTAAGATACTATAAGCTAATTGGACATCAGCAATGAGCAAACTGTCCAGGCAATGGCAATCAAAATTTTACAATAATACTGCCTGGCAAATTAATGATTAAACAAATACAACTAAGAACATGTTTAACAGAAAAACCCAACCTAAATTAAATATGTATTTTATTATACTGACTGGTCCCGACAAAACATTTGTTGTCAGGCACCCTTGCAACAAGATGCAGAACACGATGAATCTTGACCGCAGCTTGTGGTCTAGTGGCTAGCTTTGCTGCCTCTGGATCACGGGGTCCCGGATTTGATTCCCAGCCGGTTGGGGGTTCTCTCTGCCCTCGGACTTGGCATCGTCTTCAGCAACCATGAAACTAGGGCCTTTCTGCATTTTTCCTTTCATTACTAATCTGTTCACTACGCACTGACCCCAACAATGTACCACATTTCCATGCAGCTCTAGAAACCTTTGTTACATGTACATTGTAACAAATTCACACTTCTATAATACCTGTCCTTGACAGAGTAACATTGTCAGCCATTTCAGAATACACATAAGCTAGTGAAAGTTAAAAATTTAATTTATTTTCTACCCGATGTTCATCACCGTTTTGTTGCGGAACTACAAAACTTATACATAGATGACTGTACAGATGAAAACTTTTCATTATTTAGAATACAACATTTTAATCTGGTTGCACATAAATAAAGATAATTGAGTTAGCAAGTTTTACCCCTGGTCCATAAGATGGATATATTAAAATAATTACCAGATCCTTTCCTGTACATGTCATACTTGAAGTGTTTCATGTGAGGAAGGCTGAGAGTAAGGCACAAATGCAATGCAAATGGGTGACATGGCAATCAAATTCGAACAGGTTTCTTCAATACTTCTTGTATGCATTTTGTTAACATGTAATTACTCTCATTTGTCATGAACAGCAAGTTATGAGAAAAAAAACCACATGTTAAGACTGACATTACTGTGATACCTAGATTCATTAGTGTATTATGTACTATATAAATTGCAATGTAAATAACTGGATTGATAAAAGTATCTACTCACCAAGTGGCAGCAGAGTTGAAAGGGATGGAAGATGGGTAAAGGAAAAGGACTGGAAAGGTTTAGGAAAAAAAAATAGACTTATTGGACAGGATGAGAAGGAAAATCCTTCATTCTCATCCCATCAAGATGTCTCCCTGACCTAAGGTTCTAGGTGACTTTTACCAAACTCCATCCCTTCTATTAAATCTCACTAGCCCTTTTCCTCCCTTTACAACCCTTCTGTCAGAGGGAGCCACTGACTTCAAAAGCATGCATATGTAAAACGTTTTTATATGCATGTTATTCTGCCCCACTTTGTATTTTTTATCTATCCAATTACATTATATTGTCAAAAACTGATCATTTTCAACATAAATACCAAGAATGTCTTACCAACCAAAGACAGGAGACCAACACCCCACCTTACCACAAATGAAGCGTACATTTTTTTTATTGAAAATTGCTAGACAGTGCCCAGAACTGGTACTCTAAATAGCACAAGTTAGTGCAATGGGAGAACTGAAAAGCTAAGCAAGAATGGAGGCAATTATACAGACATAATACTTCAGAAACAGCTGTCACAAATTGAAATTGGCATAAGTGGAAACACGCAGGCACCAACATTTAGTAGTGTCAGGCCTGCTCTGTAGTAGGCAGGAACACTTCCACATCAAATGACAGCTATAAAATTCTCTCTGCTGATTAAATATCACTTATCTTGCGAAGAGCCACTCATTCAAGACATCTGTACCCGCTTGCCTACAACAATGGTTGAACACCAAACTAATCCACAGCTCGCAGTCTAGTAGTTAGCAACAATACCTCTATACTGTGGGGTTTCAAGCTCTATTACTGGCCAAGTCAGCAGTTTTCTTTGTTCATGGACTCATTTAATTTTCTATTCCTGAAAGACATGTAACTGAAGTGACATCAAAGACTTCAATCAGGCAGCTGAACAACCCCAGCCAGTCTCCCAGACAATGCCATACAATCATTTGAACATCTTGTCCTTATACTAGAAGTTCCTCTATAGATAATTTGATAAAAAAATACTATATACCAGAATGGATACAGTGGCTTCATTAAATGAAGTAAAGTAATGAACACTTCACAAATATGTACCTTGATGCTACTAATGCTTTGGTGAAAGAATCCACTAAGATGGTTTGAAACATTTATATTTTATTGTGATTCACCAATTAGTTATTCTCCACGTCAGGGTCAATGTTTCACTATTTCACCCAAGAGACAAATGATTTCATTCCTAAGAAAATGTAAAAATCATGCCATAACTAGAAGAATACCTTAATACCAGCTACAGCGGGTAACCCACCACAGGAAAGGAACTGTCAGTACGAACTTTTATTACTACAACATTGACAAAATTAGGCTTTGTTTCCACTATACCATTTTCAGAAGCGTATGTTTCCTGTGTTCTTTTTCAGTGTCTACAGTACACTCAATTGTACAAAACACTTGACTGAATATGCCAAATTTTTAACTAATTCTTTTAAATGGAGGTGCCAGAAAGGCTGTTTCAGCATAACTGCTGACAATGACAAAATTGATATACTGGAAAAATTTCATACCTTCGAGACAAAGATGATTGCCCTTACTGAAGCATGCGATAAGGGAGGTGCAGATCCAGAAAATTAAATGGGGCTGAACAAAATAAGTGTTGTTTCAATTTTTAGTATTTTGTTATATCCAAATCAGATGCAAATGTGTAAAAGATCACTTAGAAGTTTCCATTCCAATGGAATGAAGCAAGTGTATCTCACACATTAATAAATAGGAAACTGCCACAAGGTAAACACAGGAAGAATACGAAAAGAAATGCAATTCCTGGAAGCATCCTGAAAATATATGATCTTTTCCTCACATTATTCTGGAAGGCAAAATCAGTATTTGGATTCTCAGCTGTGTGTGGAAATTTATAAGGTGTACTGTGCTGCGTATCAAAACTCAGAGTTGTGAAATACAACTTCTGCAAGGCAGTATGTTCAGGAAAATTATAAGCATACATTCAGCAGACCACAGATGGATGTTCCTTCTCTTTGCGAAGAGTTTTGTGCAAAGTTAAGAAAGTATGCGAGTTTCTGGAGTTTCAAAATTTTTTGGAGCTTCAAAACTTTCAGCCAACTAATTTGCAGGTTCATCCTAAAAATAGTCAAGTTTCAAGAGGCCTTCAAGGAGGTCCCATCTGTGTATCTCCAAAAATGAAGAAGTGAATGGCAATTGCCTTTGACTATATGCAGAATTTCCTTTCAGAAGACTTATCCTTGGAAAATGAACACCTAAGAGATAAAAGCAGGTATTTTCTCCCTTAAAATTCAAGAAATTTTAAGTACTGTAATAACATGATTGGAGAGTTTGAAGTATGTGCTTACAGCGACTGTTAAACACTCTCAAAGCTAGTCACTGAAAAATCTTGCAATGAAGACATAAAAAGAATAAAGTTCTCACAACCACTAAGAAGTTACAAGATACTGGAAAGAAAATGTTCCTTAGGATGCAGTGGAATTTTTAGACATTCTGGAATGGCCAACAAGAGGCAGTCTAAGTGAATCTGTATAAAGCCATCTGTCAGGCTTTGTATGTATATATGTATTTATCTTCATTTCTTCAGGGGTTAAAATTGTAGTCACAGTGATAACACATTTTTTAATTATTACTCTTTTTCATTAATTTGTATTTCATAAAACACATGTGATCAACACACCTTACTGAATTTGTTGATCAATACAGGTCATGAATTTGCTAAAGCCCGCAGAGCTGAAAAGCCTTAAGTTTGTTTTTTGAAAACTGAAAGAAGTACCTATTAAATGTCCAGATTGTATTTTGAGTATGAAAAGTTATGTTCTATCTTATAGATAGAAGTAACAATAATCTATTTTGTTTTGTCATCTCTCTCTACACTTTTTCCTTCTGGAAAGTTGTGAAAACTGTCTTAGTTCAAATCTCTGCAATTCTAGTGCCTCTCCAGAAATGCACCCTCGAATCACTGCAATTCAAGTGCCTCTCCACAAATGCAACACCTTTTGAGGAAGTGCAGCTGAATAATGATGTTGCACCACTCAGATTATGCAACTTGGCACTGCAGTGCTGTCTGCATGATGAGAGTACCAAAGGCTGAGGGAAAGAAGCATTCATGGAGAAGGACAGAAACAAAAATGTTCCAGCATTATGAAATATTTTCCACCCTTGGTGGACAGCAACCTGCTCAATCAGCAATTTTTCCTTGCCATACAGCAATGTATCAGTCATGTCGATAGCAACGTTACTGTTGCCACACCACCGTAACACGACCAAGCCCTGGAATAAGAATGTTCAAGCCCAATAAATCCAGCTAGATGTTATCCAAAAACTTAATATTAATATTAAAACATGCCAAGAATTCAGGCCATCATATCAGTTTGTAGCCCATGAAAATTGTCCTTTAGCATTAAGTCTTGTTATGAGTCTTCCAATTTGTCAATTTATTTATCAGTTACAGAATCCTCCCTCCTTTAATCACTTTAGTTTTTGATTTTGTGTAAACTGTACTACATATTTACTTTATCAAATTATTGGTTACAGCAATGTTGAATGAACTGCAAAACACATGCTTTACAAGAAAGCACAATTTTGCATTCTGTCATTTGCAAACATGTTGGTTCACCATTAACATCTTTCATTACATTGTTTTGGAGAAACTCACCAAATGTGATTTGGGATAACACTGAGAAAATTTACAGATGCATAGAACAAAATTGCTGTGATAATGCCATCTTGTAAAGCCAAGTCACAACGATTATGTTGGAGGATAGCCATCAAGATGCTTTACGAAAGCAAAGCTCCGTAAAATTAATGAGGATGTCTGTATTCACATACTGATCGAGATCTGTCGCATTTCCCCTGCATTACCCACATCTTATCTGCCATTTAGCAAATTCTCTGCACAAAATGAAATCTGCAATAAGATGGTGCTGTGTCATTGTGTAATTTTTGCAGGCTAGAAGTAGTGCATAAAAACTATTTACTGCCTAATCATTATTGACAGTTGAGACGAGTGAACAGGTAAACTGCTGCATTACTGTGGCACATTCCACCAGAGACAAATCTCAACGAACATGGCAACTACTTCATATTGCCAGAATAGCCCTGTAATTGCAGTCCATTTGCTTCTCAAGTACTGAATGTAATTTTTACTGCACTAATTTTCACTTGTGTAACAGTAGTTGCTATTAATAGTATAAATTTATAGTCTTAGTTGTTGAATACTTTAATAAGCAGCATGGGGCAAAGCCGCTAAAATAAATAGACATATTAAAAAATAAGCTGACATATATTGAATCAAAGTACAAAATTGTATGCAATAACTTTTTACTACCATAATACTGTAATACATTTAAGAAATGCACTTTAAAGAAACCTACAGAAGAGTAAGGTACTTCCCACACTTCCAGGAAGTGTTATCTATCTCTTTCACAAGGGTCGTAACATGAAATTATGATATTATGTCATGAATCATTACAAAAACCAGCGCATCTGCTAGTTTTACTGAATACTTTTCAGCAAGAAGACTAGTCTTCAGTTCAGTATGGTATTTAGAATCCACACTGTTTTACATAAAAATTCTTACACTTACACAATCTAATGAGACTGCATATTCAGACAAATTACTTAATATAACTCAAACCTTCTGCACGTCCTCCAATGAGAAAGGTTGGTGGAAAATTTCCCAATTAACCATGGAAAAATATTTCCGAGTTAACCATGAAACAGTCACGCAGTCTAATTTAGGTACCTATGCTAAGTATTCTTGTGATTTACATTAAGAAACAAACAAGAAGCATTAGAACAAACTCTCAATACAGCACAGCAAATTTTAAAAAAACAAAGTCTCATAAGTCGTGCTGAAGATCAGCAGCACTGTTGCGACAAAAATCCTCTCCAGCATTAAGTTACTTAAAATATATCCTCATATCAGTCTTTGAGAAAGTATCACATACTACAGACTATAGTTAAAACATTGTGTTCCCTTTATCAAAATACTGTGCACAAGTGTTGGCATAGTTTGATACCGACCTTTCTCTTGGACTTGCAAATATAAGTTTAAAATTACTCTAAATCTTATATCACAGTACTGAGTGTATATTGAGTTATGGGCCACAATATGAGCTCCAATTATATAATAATTTATACATTTGAACGTTTAGTAAACTACTATTTACACGACCCTTGAGGGCGGACAGATCTTCAGGGGGTTAAGGAACATTCTTTGAGAAACAACCATTAGAATTATTGAAAACACAGAAAAAACAACGAAGACTTAAATATTGTCTCGCATTATGCACAATGCATACTGCACTTTTGCATTTCTTCCCAATGATGCCTTTTACTCCTAATGATACTGGAAATAACAGTACCAGCTGCCTGAAAATCTTTCATATTACAAACAGCTCATTTGGTACTCAAGTGTGTAACATATGAAAAAATAAAAAATCAATTTGCACTATAACAGTAGTCTATACTTCGGCATCTAGTAAGAAAAGTACCTATATTATCCTTATATTAACAAAACATATTATTAGCCCCCAACCCACCCCCCTTCTGAATGTTTCGTGCATCTCAACAGCATACAGAAATATTTAATCTCTACAAGATAGTAGTAACGGAAACTGGAATGTGGCTATTAATTTTCAAAATCTGATTGACACCAAATACTGAGAAAGTACTTCCCACACACCGATATTAAGATGAAACATTAAAGAGAAAACTGATTTAACTACATGAATTCTACGGAACAAAATTTACTTCTGAACAATCTACAGTTTAAAGAGCACAACTGGAATTAAATGAAGCAGGACTTGTTGAGGCCGTACCATTCTAAAAGGGAGACGGGTTGGGGGCTTACTGTTGAACAGCTGCAGGCTGGCTGTAACTGTATGCATATGGCATTGGCTGGTGGTATTGGCCAAATGGATTTGTTGCCATGTTTTGGTAAGCACATGGATTGGCCTGTGGAGGTGGCCTTGTTGACTGGAAGAACTTGTGGCCTAATATGCTCTGTAAGTTAGCATCTGCTGCACCAGCCTGCATCATAAATGGTGGTGGTACAGCATACATTCCCTGGGCTGCAGCCTGATTTCCACCAGTTGCTGGACCATAAGACTGAGCATTGTTTCTCTTTATTCTTTGGCCCTGCTGGTAACCATTTCTCCCAGTCTGGTTATTATATGGTCTTCCATTCTGTGGACTGTAACTCTGTGGTGTGTACATATTCTGCTGGCCATATCCGTTCTGATGGGCAAACCCTGACTGACTGTAACCATTCTGCTGTTGCGGCTGCTGCTGCTGTGGTTGCTGTTGGTGCTGCTGCTGTTGCATATATCCATTGCCGTTTCTATAGCCAGCTTCAGAATTATTTTTGAGATTTCCATTTGAGATATATCTCGGCACAGAGGAATGACGATATTCTTGATCATTGACATTCTGCATCGGCTGCCAGTTGTTTGATATGTTTCTCGATACATTTTGTGTACCATTGCCAGTTGCATCCTTGCTACGCGTGTTCCAACGATTGCGCCCTGTTAAAAAAAAGATAAAACAATTACTTTCCCTGACCATGTACACCATGAAATTGCATTAGCATATTTCCCACCTATTTCATATCAAAAGCTTACCCTTTCCACTAAAAGCAGTTCTAGCTAATGCTGCTAAATCAATCAGTTTTGGGTTGACTGGCTGATTGGCTTCCTCCAAAACAGCAATAAGTTCTTTCGCCTGGCGTGCATTGTTTGGTGTAAAAAATGCATATGCTGTCCCACTCAGGTTACAACGACCAGTTCTTCCAATACGGTGTATGTAGTCCTCTGAAGTGTTAGGATAGTCAAAATTGATGACATATTTCACATCTTCAACATCTGAAATTAATAAATTCAGATTATGTACACACACAAAAAAAGGACTTTTTTACTTAAACACATTGAATTTAATTCCAAAGCTTATTAAAAAAAACTGTGGCAGAAGGTTGAACAGTTCTGAATATAAAAGTGAAAGGGTTGAATAGCTGTTCCATATCTAAAAAGCTATTTTTTTAAAATAATTACAATCAATTTTACCAACTTACCCAGACCTCTGGCTGCAACATCAGTGGCAACTAGAATGGGACACTTCCCATTCCTGAACTCTGAAACCAAAGATCAAGGTGTGGAGAAGCTTATCAAAAACTATTATTCAAGGATTGAACATTAATTAACAATACAACCAACCTGTTAACACATAATCTCTTTCAGGCTGTGACTTGTCTCCATGAATACTGATTGCTGGCCACCTGGAACAATTTAATTGATCAGTTACTAGTTTTATATTAAAATTACACTTACAATGAAGGCAAAGTACAAGATATTATCTCACCCTTCTCTTCGAATGGATTTAGTTATGTCATCAACCTTCTTCTTTGTCTCAACGAAGATTATCGTTTTATTCCCCCTCTCAGAACATATCTCTCTCATCAGCTGTGACAGTCTGAGTGTAAAAAATAAAACTTTATGAGCAACAAATTAAATTCTAGACACAATGAACTTTACTTGACCAAGAAAAAGTACAAAATTTCAAAGAAACACAGAAAAAAAGACCACCACTCACTTTGTTTCCTTTTCATGCTCCTGGCAAACGTCAATAATCTGCATAATGTTATGGTTGGCAGCAAGTGTCAATGAACCAATATTTATCTGTATATAATCTGTAAGGAAGTCTTCTGCTAATGCCTGCACCTCTTTAGGCCATGTAGCTGACCACATCAATACCTGGCGATCTGGTCTGATCTGTTCAATTATTTTTCGAATCTGTGGTTCAAATCCCATGTCTAACATGCGATCTGCTTCATCAAGCACTAAGTACGTACAACGCCGCAAGTTTGTAATTCCCCTCTCCAGAAAGTCTATGAGACGACCAGGTGTGGCAATCACTATCTCCACTCCTCTCTCCAGATCACGAGCCTGTATAAGGAGAATTTAAACTGCTTACATCACTGCCATGCAAAAAAGGTTATCAGTTTAGAATGTAAAATGAAAGTCCCAAAATAAAGCATATATGCTATGCTTATTCACACAATTATAAATTACTGAATTATTTATCTCAGTAATTTTACTTTGCATTAGATGTTAAAATTAGTGGAAGACCACAAAAACTACACCTGCTCATTTTACTACATATTAAGATAAAATCTTACTAACTTGTGGTCCCTTTGGGGCTCCTCCAAAGATGCACGTATTACGGATCAATGTTGATGTCCCAAAATCTCTGGCCACTGTCTGTATCTGCTGGGCCAATTCTCGTGTAGGAGCAAGAATAAGGACAATAGGACCATCACCACGAGACAACCTTTTCTGGTTGTTGATGTGTACTGTGGCTGGCAGGACATACTGCAAAAGATGATATTAATGACTATGTTAAATACAGTGAAAACTTTGTTTTGCATTGCTGAGTGGTCCAGAATTTAAAAACAAAATTGAGGAAAATGTTAAAACCCACAAAATGAGCAAAAACACATGTAATTAGCCTATACAATTGAAAATCGCAATCATCTCCAATACTTTGTATAAAATCTGTGTAAGTGAAGGAAATTAAAAGTACAATACAATGTTTATAGAATAATTTGTGGTAGTAAATTTCACCAGTTCTTAAAAAATCAGATGTAAAACAGCAAGTAGAAACTTGTCAAAAGATTGAAATTGGTATCTGGGTACAAGGTAATCAAACTGTTTTCCAACAAGCTATGACTCCAATCATACATCCAAAATATGCGTTTTAGAGAGATTATCCTTTGTGCTCTTCCAGAAAAAACCAAAACTGATGAACATATTGCATTAAACCAAAAACAACACAGTAGCTAAGTGGTTAAACCATAAGCATACATGCTTACACCTGCTTCATGACAATTTGTCACCATTACTGTAACTGTTTAACCTGTTAAATGGGTAGTTTGCATGCATGAGCCTCTTCTGCAGTGGGTAATAGGCGCCAGGGGGCCCGTGCGCGGTGGTGCTGCATACTGTTCACACGCATAGAAGTTTTCCTTCATGATTTCGTTGTTTAATTTAAATTGATATTGGAAATAAATAAAATATATTGTAGAAGTTAACAAAACTTCATTTTCACAATATTACAAATTGTTTCAGTGTAAAATATTTTAAAACAAGGTGCTGCACACAAGGAAACTTCGCATTCTGAGCACCAGTAAGAAGTATCTTTGCAAAGGTCTTTTCTTGTGCACACCACACACCACCTTGTTGGTCTTTTTTGTTGTGGGCAGCAGGTGGTCTGAAAAATGCCTGGCCGTAAGGCGTGTTTTCGGCGTTCGAGGTGGGTACCCTACTGACATTTCTTGTGGTGAAGATGGTCAACTGTTCCCCATGACTAATCATGAAGCTCATTCTACTTTGTTTGTCACCATGCTTCTTGTACATAATGTATGCATTGAAGCATGCAATGTCCAAGTGGCGGAAAAGCTTCTGATAATTTTTTTCAGTCTGCTCCTGGCCATCTGGTAGCTTTGTAACTAAGAATCTCAACTATCCATGCCCGCATATTCTTGCTGTAGTCAATGACAACATGTGGTTTTTGAACGATTCCCTTCTTTGAGTTTACATTTAAACACATATCATCATAGAAGGTGCTGACCATAATGTCTCTTTTGTCCTTCCATTTCATTACCATCTGCTCGCCTCTGTACCCTGTTATGTACTTCCCTTTCTTCAGTTTTTCTTTTTTTACGAAGTCAGGGGACCCCTTCCTGTCTTGCCACATTGTACTGACAACATTGGTGTTATTGCTGGTTAGTTTGTGCACCAAATCTGGACTGGTGTACCGATTGCCTAGATAAATGCAGTGGCCTTTCCCGGGTAGATCGTGTGCAAGCTCCAAAACAATTTGAGAGGTTTTTTTCATCTGGATAGGGGCTACCATAATTAGTGTCCTTTCCAGTGTAAACAAAGTCCCATACATAAGCGAAACTGCTTTCACAGGGTTCATACAATTTGATGCCAAATCTGCTATGCTTTGATGGAATATATGGCCTCCATCCAAGCCGTACTTCCCAGAACAACGATTTATCAATAGTGATGTTCCTTTCTGGCACGTATACTGATCTGAATTTAAACTGCAGATGGTCCATAATGGGGTGAACATTGAATAGTTTTCTGCTGATAGTGCCTAGTGGGTCATATGAGGTACTGTCAGCGAAGAGGAGGAATTTCGGTAAAAGATGAAACAGCTTTGCACCAGCCAGTTTCCTGAAGAAAAGTATGTGTCAACTAATTCTCCATACTTTGAAACCTTTCAGAACTCTTACTGATACTATCATCACTTTCTAAAAGCAGCTGTTAAATCTCCGAATCTGATAAATGACTTCTTTTCGCCACTGCAAAACATCACTCACTAACGCAGCAGTAAACACAGACTAAAAAGGTGCACTTTTGTGGCTGCTTCACTGCATGCACACTCAAGTAGACAATGTTATAACTAGCCTAGAACATGCTGTATGGCCTGAAGAGAGCTGCCATCTAGTGGATGAAGCTCAATACAAGATGAGCATCAAACAGCAGGCCATTATCTCTTCATTCCCACTTTCTACTAGCCACAGAACGCAGTGGACGGATATATCCGTTGAACCCACTGTGAATTACCAGAGCATGGACAGATATCTGTCATACCCACTTAAAGGGTTAATGCTTTTCTTGCGAGCCTCACTTAATAAACAGTGGTGAGCATAAGTGTTATTTTAAACTTGACGAGAGAAACAGACCTGAAAAAATGAGTTTACTTTCCAGGTGACATTACACGCTTATTAGAAGTTCGCTCAGAGAATTTCTGTACACTATATAAAATGCAAATTTGAAAGAAAGCTCAGGTGCTACAGTTTCACTTCATGCCCTACATCGCTGCTGCCAATCTTCCCGATCTACAGTGTATGGTGCAAAGTATATATTTCCATGAACATCAGTCACAGAACATAGTCTGCACGGAAAGTATATTTTCAGCATTTCAGAAAATGCTTTCACCTCTACCTGCATTCGCTGAAGAGCCACTCCCCCTCTCCACACATCCAGTAGATGTGCTCATTTTACATGTGTTAGTGTGGTGTGGTGGCTGTAATGGCTATTGGGTGACTTAAATCACTAGGCATTGAGAGTTACCTAGCCAGAAATGGGCAGGGCTATGTTTCCTCAAGAGACACTCTTCGAATTTAAGAGAGATGATGATAATATTGTTGCCAAATAAAGTACACCAGAAATACATGCAAAAAGATGAGGCTGAGTTATAAGAGGCACAAGGAAAGGTGGTGGTTAGGCCCCTCAGTCCAGAACACTTTGCATAGACTGTCTCTTTCCATTACTGCTGCAACCTAGCAGTAGTTTCAAAATTGCACAGTTAATTTGTAAATTGTTGTGCAAGAAAGATCAATCATGGATACATCAGCATTTTGTCTCAAGTCTCCCTTCTCCACAGTGGCCTAAAATATTCCCTAATTCCACCACCATCCGTGATGCGAACCATCTGTCTTTTGAGCCACTTGTTCAGTCACATCAAAGATCAATAGGAAGAAAACGTGACGAAGTAAAGTGACACATGAAGTAAAAACTTATTGATGTAAATCTTACTAAGAAGAAATGTAAAATTGGCAAATTTTTAGAAGAGATCTTATGGGTTTTTCACAAGGACTACAAATTTATAATGTTCCACCATGAAAAATGTGGAAACGGACAATGTAAAATCAAAGTTCCACTGCAACTATATTCAATAATTGCTACAATGAACTCTGCTCATGGAAATTAACAGAAAAACAGTACAAAGACTGTTGAACATTGCGAGACGTTAGGGACAATGGGCTAAATATTGTGAGGCCCTTGTCAACTACAACCTTGCAATCAGACAAGCAAATAAGTCATCCTGGAAGGCATTCTATGAGGAAATCTAGAACACAGCTGCTCAAGCCACACTTTACAAAATCCTAACAAGAGTACCAATCGATCTAGGAGGTACGTTGAAGGAGAATGGGGAATATACAAAGACAGCACATGAGACACTGGAACTGCTCCTCGAAACTCACTTTCCTCAATATGCTCTGCTGGACAACACAGACCAGAATGTGATCCCGGCGAGACAATGGTTCTCAGACACTAAGAGAGTGCAACAGGCAGGAGAGAATCTCTTAAAGAGTTCTATGCAGGTTATTCAGGGTTAGCCTAGCAGTAGTAATCATTCCCAATGTTTGGAGGGCAGTGAAGGTTGTCTTCATTCCAAAGCCAGGGAGAACTGATCATACGAAGGCCAAGGACATGAGACCAACCAACCTGTCCTTCATTCTCAAAACATTGGAAAAACTGGTTAATTTATATGTTGGGGAGAGGAGGCTAATTAGGGACCCTCTACATTCAAACCAAAATGCATATCAACCAGGTAAATCATGAGAGACAGTTCTCCACTAACTCGCTGGGAAGCTGGAGAAAGCACTTCACTTCCAAGAAACAGCCCTCTGCATCTTCCTGGATATTGAGGGGGGGGCCTTCAATAACACGACCTTCGATTCCATTGTAAGGGCAGCAGAAGTGCATGACCTAGGGACCACTATATGTAGGTGGACAAGGGCCATGCTTAGTGGAAAGAAGGTAGAGGCTACCATTATGAATGAAAAGATGGTAAGTAACATCACTAGAGGCTGCCCACAAGGAGTAGTTCTGTCCCCTTTATTGTGGAATCTAGTGGTGAATGAACTCACTGAGGAACTAAATTCCAGACAATGCTTCTGCCAAGGATATGCAGATGACCTTGTCATAGTAATACTTGGCAAATTTACTGACAGAAATATGGCACACAGAGGATTGGACATTGTGCAAAATTGGTGCATTAAGCATGATCTGAGTGTTAATCCTAAGAAGACTGTTGTGGTGCTCAAGTTGGAATCTATAGCTCTTCAATGAAACTGTACCTGTGAAGGGGATAGTTAAATATCTAGGGGTAACCTTAGATGAGAAACTAAATTGGACCCTTCACATTAAGAGTATCTGCTCCAAGGCAAAAAGTACTCTAGTGAGTAAAAGAAGGGCTTGTGGTAAAAACTGGGGCCTAAGCCCAAGAGGTATGCACTGGATATACACCACAGTGGTTAGACATATGATTTCCTACAGGGCCATGGTGTGGTGGAAGAAGGTAGAGCAGCAGGTTGCAGCTAAGGAGCTTGCTAATGTGCAGAGACTGGCCTGCTTAGCCATAACACGCTGCACCACTCCAACTGCTGGGATGAAAGCCATGCTGGACATGCCTCCACTACACCTTTGGGTCAAGATGGACACAGCAGCTGGGGCACACAAACTGACAAAAAATGGATCTCATCGGGATATCCAGGATCACACACTAACATAGTGAGGTAAACATAGGAATGGCTGGGGAAATGCCTGCCGACTATATAGTAACTCCCAACTGCTTCAGCACGCCTTACAATATAATAATTGGAAGCAGGGAGCAGTGGGAACAAACAGTTCGACACCATATTGGGGACATTGGTTCACCGATGGGTCAACATCAGACCAAGGTGTTGGGGCGAGGGCGTACGGGGTTCGGCTCAGACTGGAGGGCATCATCTCTCTAGGAAAACTGGCCTCTATTCCAATCTGAAATTACTGCAATCAGGGCATGTGTGGAGAAGAATATGCATGGGTGCTACAATGACCGTAGCATCTACATCTATTCAGACAGCCAGGCAGTTCTGAATCACTGGTAGCTCCAGCAATAAGATCTAAGATTGTTGCAGAATGCCACAGGGCTCTGGTGGAGCTAGGGGGAAGCAACAGGGTAAATCTAGTGAGAGTCCCTGGCCACTCAGGATCTGTGGCAATGAACAAGCCAACAGATTGGCCAGGATGGGGTAACAACTCCCTTTATTGGACCAGAATTTGTCCTGACAATCACCAAGGTTACGATCAAACTAGAACTATGGAAATGGCTCAGGAAACAGCAAAGGTCCATAAACAAGAACATGGTAAGGTAATGATGCCCAAGCCATGTTTGAAAAGAAGCTCTATAATCCTGGGATTGAACAGGAAAGATCAAACATGACTGGACTAATGACCGGCCATGGGAATTTCAAAAAACACCTACACACAATGGGTATAACGGAAGAAGACCCTAAAGGTAGGATCTGTGATGAGGGTGACGAAACTGCATCACACCTAATCTTCAAATGCATGGCATTGGAGAGCAAAAGATACAGAATCTTCTGGACAACTAGACCTGAAGAAACTGTGTAACAAAAAGCTGGTAAAGGGACTCCTTGCACTATTTAAGGGCATTGGTTGGCTTAACTAGATACACAGGAAGCAATACCGCACAAACTGTTTCAGTGTGGGCAGTGGCAGGTTAGACCTAAGCTGTCTTAGCTTCCCTGTCAAAATCAAATCAAACCAAATTCTGCTCATAAATGCAGCCATTTGTCTTAGGAGACAAACTTCAACATTACCAAGAATTAATTTACCGTATCTGGTTAATTAGTTAACCCAGCAGGCTAACTATAGTTAACATTAACATTAAAAGGTTTGACCACTAAATGCTGTCAGCATCATTTCCTGGTACATAATATACCGAGCAAGTTACATATGCATCTTAACTGCCTGATGGGTGTGGCAATCTGGTGTGGGTGGTGAGGGCAAGGAGGCAGCATGGGGAGGAGAGGGGAGGGATAGCATGTTGGTTGGTTGGTTTGTCTGTCTGATTGTGTTTAAAAGAGGGGGAAGGGACCAAATTGCTAAGCCACCGGTCCCTTGTTCCGAATAAAACAATGCCACAAGGATGAGAATAAGAAGCGAGACTGACAACAAAAACCGACAGAAATGTAAAACCATAAGAACGGTGGAAGGGCAACGAAAACTTAAATGGACAAAAGGGGAGAACAAAAACACAGAAACACAAGAAACACAAGAAACAGGTACAATTGATTAAACGACAAATGGCTGGCTGATCATGAGAATAAAAAAGAGAAGCCAGACACACTGCAACACATTAAAACATCCACCCTGAAAGCACTAGGGTGGAGGACACAGAGGAACCAAGAACGTGCACTAAAACTTAGATCAAATGATAAAACCCACCCTCACGAATAACATGTAAAACTAAATCAGCTCATGAGGTGTCAGATAATATTAGCGGCAAAGATTCCGGTAACAGAAGATTTTGTCGCAGAACAGTCAACATGGGACAGTGCACCAGAATATGGGCCATTGTCAACTAGACACCGCATCCACACTGAAGCGGGTCTTCACAGCGCAGGAGGTAGCCGTGGGTCATCCAAGCGTGGCCAATGCGGAGCCAGCACAGAACCACAGAGTCCCTGTGAGAGGCCCGCATGAAGGACTGCCACACATTCATAGTCTCCTTAATCGACCAGACCGTTGCAGGGCATAGATGGACTCCTGGATGGTTGCTACCAAATGATGACAAGGGTAGCACTGGTTGATCTGAGGTGCTCAAAGTGCACAACATATAGCCATCAGCTCTGCAGTGTAGGGCAAGGAATGCTGTTCAGTATGTCCTCCATGGACGTACACGAAGCCGAGATGACCATCAGCCATTTATGTAAACCACTTTGTGGCCTCGGCACATGTCAAAAAGTCTAGATGAAGTGGCAGCAGAGAGCTGCGGGTTTAACTGAGTCCTTACGGCCACGTGAAAGGTCAAGGCAAAGCCGCGGCATAGGTGTACACCATGGAGGTGTACACATCGAGTACAAGTGGTAAAAGCAAGGACTCCAGTTCAGATAGAAAGGATCCGAGGCTAACTTCAATTGACGGGAGATGAACTGCCGTGGGTGGGAAGAGGAGACAGGTGATTCGGATACACAGGAGAACTACGAACACGTGCAAAGTAACTGGCCAGCAGTTGTACACACCTAACCTGCAACGGAGGGACTCTGGCCTCCACAAGGAGACCGGTCGCCGGACTCATCCTAAAAGCTCCCGTCGCTAGGCGACCACCACAGTCGAGTAAATGCAATGCTGAAGGTGCTGCCGAGCCATAAACCAGACTCCCATAGTCCAGGCAGGATTGAACAAGGGCTCTGCTGAGCTGCAGCAGCATACAGTGATCTGCACCCCAAAAACTGCTATGGTCATTAGCACCTGGTCTGTGACTTAGGAAAAGATAAAAAACTAAAATGGAAACCGGCAGCAATGGGAACAAAACTCTAATAATGGGAGAAACTAAAAGCAGAAGGAAAGCTTAAAAAACCACTACAGAAAGGGGTTGGTTGTCCCCAAAAAGAGCTTCAAATGACTGACGTCTTCTCACTGACACTAATAAACTCGAGAACGCGATCGACTGAGCGCGCGTCATCTGCTAAAATGGACGCTATATCAGGCGACAGCTGTAGACGGGCGCGTAACGGAGTAAAATAGGGGCACTCAAGTAAAAGGTGTCTTACCGTCCACAACTGAGAGCAGTGGGGACAGAGTGGGGGAGGATCGCCGCTTGAAAGATGTCGATGGCTAATAAAAAGATGTCGATGGCTAAAACGACAGTGCCCTATCCGGAGTCTAGTTAAAATTACCTCCTCCCGACGACGCATTCAGGAGGAAGAGGTCCAAGCACAGGGAAGAGCTTTCACGTCCTGCAATTTATTATGGGGAAGTGTCGACCAATGTTCGTGCCATAGAAGAACAACACGACAATATAAAATACACTGTAGATCGGCGAAGGGAATTGTGTGAATAGCTGGCCGAAGAAGAGACTGCAGCCTTGGCTGAGCTAGCAGAACAGTACCGACCGAAAGGTCCAAATGAGAGAGATTTGTCGTGGAGGCAGACAAAAATGTAGGGTCCCCAGTGTCGAGGCAAACAAGAGCCGCTTGGTGGAAGACATCTAGCCATAGTGAGCCATGCGGACAAGGATGTGGAGATCCCCAAAGCGGGTGGTGGGCATTGAAGTCCCCAACCAGCAAAAAGGGGGTGGAAGCTGACCAAGAAGATGAAGGAGATCAGCTCATGCCGTTTATGTGGACGATGGAATGTATACAGTACAAAGAGAGAAGGTGTATCCAGAAAGGGAAAGACGGACAGCGACCGCTTGGAAGGAAGTGTTTAAGGGGATTGGGTGATAATGGAGAGTATTATGGAGAAGAATCACGAGTCCATGTGCTGGAGTGCCTTCAACAGAGGGGAGATCAAATAGGACTGACTGAAAATGGGGGGAAACAAAGCGGTCATGGGGACGCAGCTTTGTTTCCTGAAGACAGAAGATGACCGGCGAGTAGGATCATAAGAGGATCATCAATTCATCCCGATTGGCTCGAATGCCGTGGATATTCCACTGGATAATGGACATAGGGTGGACAGAAAATGGAAGAATGTAACCAAGGTTGCTGTCAATGACTGCTTAGAGTTTGCGACCGACAGCGTGGAACGGCACTCAGCCAAAGGCAGAAGATCCTGATCTATAGGTTGTTCAGGAGCAGCTCCTGCCACCAGCGATCGGCCGGTTGATCGGCCGCCAGCAGTGCGCCTCGGCGACACAGAAGACGGCCGAGGGCGGTTACCGCCAGGTGGTGCTGTAGATGAGACGCCGTGGCGGAGAAAGAGAGGAACTGGGTTTCTTTTTAGCCTTCTTGGAAACATGTTTAGATGAAGGAGGAACCGATGGTTGTGAAGTTGGGATACGTAAAAGATCTTCACAAGTATGCTCTTTTTTGGAAGTCCGGGTGTCTGACTTTTGGGATCGAGATTTAGCAGAACCCGATGAAGGGTGAGCCATAGAGTGAGCAGGTGAAAGTGGGGAGGTTGAACGGGCGATCTTTGCGCTGGCCAATCTGACGACCGAGTCACTAAAGGTGAGATCACAAGTCTGCGTGGCCGCCTCCTTTGTTGGCCAAGGAGAGGCAAGGACAGTGCTGTATTTTCCTATCTGAGGCACAGTGGGCTTTCGAATGGCGAATAATTTTCGAGCAGCAAAGGTCGACACCTTTTCCTTCACTCTGATTTCCTGAATGAGCTTTTCATCTTTAAAAATGGGACAATCTCGAGAGGAAGCAGCACGGTCACCCACACAGTTGATGCAACAAGGGGATGGAGGTGGACAAGCACCCTCATGGGCATCCTTGCCACACGTAACACATTTGGCTGGGTTGGAACAGGACTCGCTGGTATGACTGAACCGCTGGCACTGATAGCAACATGTAGGGTTTGGGACGTAGGGGCGAATGGAAATTCTCATAATCCGCTTTTATTTTCGATGGGAGTTGAACTTTGTCAAATGTCAAGAAGACAGTACGGGTTGAAACGATGTTAGTGTCAACCCTTTTCATGACTAAACAGCCGTTACGCTCTGGTCAGACAGGTAGTGTTGAAGTTCCCCATCAGATAATTCGTCGAGGGAGCGTGTATAAACGACTCCATGCGAGGAATTTAAAGTGTGGTGCACTTCCACCCGGACAGGGAAGGTGTGGAGCAGTGAAGTACGCAGCAATTTTTGTGCCTGGAGGGCACTGACTGTTTGTAACAACAAGGTGCCATTCCGTAATCTGGAACAAGACTTTACAGGACCTGCAATTGCGTCGACACCTTTCTGAATAATGAAAGGATTGACCGTGGAGAGGTCGTGACCTTTGTCAGATCGAGAAACAACAAGGAACTGTGGCAACGATGGAAGAACTGTCTGTGGCTGAGACTCTGTGAACTTACACTTGTGAGCAGATGTAGTGGAACATGAGGAAACCATTGCGGAAGAATCCCCATGATTACCGGCATCTCCAATGGCATGCTCCTCCCTTGTGGGGGCCCTCTCTGAGGGCACTCCCGCCTTAGGCGATTGTTCACACCTCAGGTCACACCTCCTGTGAAACTGACGGAGGGACCAATCAGCACTTTCGGAAGGTATCAGCTCGGGTCATCACCCCTCCCTGGGCCTGGCCGTTACCAGGGGGTACGTACGTGTCCTACCTGTCTACCCGCGGCGGGGAATTACGCGTTACCCCGTCACCGGCTACGCATGAAAATGCGTGTGTCGGTCTTCAGACACGCACAGGGAGGAAAAAAGAGAAAAACAAAGAAAGGGAAAGGTGAAGAAGAGAGATCTCAAACGCCGCAGCGGAGAAAATGGTAAAGAGAAGAGGCAAGGAAAAAAGGACAAATGAAGGATGAAGACGTGCAAGCAGAGAAAGCGAAGAATGCGTTACAGTTTTAAGTGTCCATCTCCGGACGTAGGCACAAAACATACTCCCAGAGGGGGAGTAAGGGAAGGAAAGAGCCGGTGGTTAGGGGAGGGGGGCGAAGATGGGGGATAGGGAAGGATGCGGAAAAGGAAGGTATGCAGCCCAGAAAGGAAGGAGGGCCACATTAGCTCGGGGTCCCATGCTCGCTACGCACGTATCGTGCTGCGAGCACTTACGCTTAAGCCGACGAAGGTGAGGAAGCCAAGTCAATCTGATGTCTAAAACCAGCCCCATTCTCCTGGATATGGGGGAGGGAACTATGGGAGGCACCAACTTGGACACGCAAGTACGAAGTAACAGGAAATTTTGGATAAATATCTGGAGTGGGCCTCCGAGACCCACTCCTATAAAGTGGCAAGGGTATGGTGTCACCAGGTGGTGTCATACACTTCTTGTAAATAAAAAAAAGACGGCAACAAGGTGTTGGCATCTGGAAAAGGCTGTTCAGATGGCAGACTCGAGGGACACAAGATTTATCAGTGGTAGAGTGACCCAGGCGGAAACCGCCCTGGCACGGAGAAAGCAAGGACCCACACTAACCACTGACACACCGTATGTTTCAGTAGCTTACTAAGAACATTGGTGAGGCTGATGAGCCAATAGCTAACCACATAAAGCAGGTTTTTGCCAGGTTTGAGCACTGGTACAATGGTGCTCTCCCGCCAGTGCGATGGAAAGACGCCATCGCACCAGATCCGGTTAATGATCACCCACCAGTGCAATGGAAAGACGCCATCGCACCAGATCCAGTTAAAGATCAAGGAGACAGCTTGTAGTCAGACGAGAGATGTTTAATCACCCGACTGGATTCGATCTGGCCAGGAGCTGTGTCGGGTCAATTTGCAAAGGCACTGAGGATCTCCCGCTCTGTAAATGGGGTGTTGTAGGGTTCACTGTGGTGTGAAGGGAACAAGAGGACTTTCGCTTCCAGCCACCGTTTGAGATTACGAAAGCCTGGGGGTTAATTCTTTGCTGCAGAGGTGCGAACATAGTTCTCAGCTAAGTGTTTGGCAATTGCGTTTGTGTTGTTAGATAACAAGTCATGTATCTTAACACTGAGATCACCTGTTGGGACACCTGTGGTCAACATGTACCTCTGCCAACACTCCTGTTTCTGTAATCTGATAAGCTGGCGAACACAGGCACGGAGCCATGTAAAGGTTACGAGTTGCACCAGGGAAGGGTGCCACTTATGCCACTGTAGAGCTCACCAACACTTCTTAATTGCCTCAGCAACTTCCGGTGACCACCAAGGGACTGCCTTTCGCCAGGGGGGGGGGGGGGGGCACCCTAAACAACGAGGGATTGCATTTTCCGCCGCAGAAACGATCGTTGTTCACTGCTCAACCACACTGAGGTTACAATGTGGGAGAGATTCAACAGTGACAGCAGAGGTGAATGCTTCTGACTGCCTTGTTTAAAGCCCACCTGTGCAGGCTTCCGTGGGCCTGACACTGGGGCAGACAGGAAGATTGGGAGTGGTCGCTACCACACAGGTTGTCAAGTGCTCTCCAGTGGATAGATGGGAGAAGACCAGGACTGCAAACCAAGAGATCAATGGCAAAGTATGTGCCATGTGCCACACTGAAATGTGTGGGGGCACCTGTATTTCATAGGCAGAGGAAGAGTTGTGACAGTAAATTTTTGACTGTCTCTGCCTGGGCCATTAAGCAGTGCTACCCCACAAGGGGTTATGAACGTTAAAATCTCCCAAAAGTAGGAAAGGTTTAGGGAGTTGATAAATCTGTGCAGCCAATGCGTTCAGGGGTACTGCACCATCTGGAGGAAGATAAACATTGCAGCCAGTCATTTCCCGCTTCGTCCTTATCGTGACTGCCACATCTTCAACAGGGGTTTGAAGAGGCACAGGTTCACTGCATACTGAGTTCGGACAGACACAAATGCCACCTGCCACTGTTCACTATGGTTCTTGTAATATCCCCTATAGCCGTGGAGGGCAGGGGCCCATGTTTCCAAAAATCATGTTTCCTGAGGGCAATGCAGAAAGCAGGTGTAAAGCTTAAGAGTTGCCATAGCTCAGCCAGGTGGTGGAAAAAACCGCTGCAATTCCACTGGAGAATGACATTGGCACAAGGCTGGGAAGTCATGCACACAAGGAGGCACATTATGCCTCAGGGTCACCGACTGAGTATTTGGAGTCATTTCTATGGTGGATGAGGCATCAGTGTGATCCAGGTCCACAGGGGACGCTAAGATCTCCACCGCATCCTCAGGTGCAGAATTGGTAGGGAGTGACAGTGTTGGGGCGACCAGACAGTGCTGTTTCTTAGCAGACTACTATTTAGTTTGCTTGCTCTCTCACTTCTCTTTAGAGGCTTGCTGGGAAGATTTCACTGAAGCAGCTTCAGGCACGGCAGAAGACAAGCTCTTCGTCCAGCAGCTTTTGGCTCCTTGAGCCACTGGTGAGTGTCCACCATGGCATTAGTTGAGACATTGGAAGAGGGTCCCCAAGGGACCCCTTTTGCACGAGAGGAGCCGGACGAAGCTGTTGCAAGTACCACCCATGTAGTTGTTTGAAGAGAAGTGAGGACATGTAACAGTGACTGGAAGAGCCACTGTGAAGTGACCAGGAGTAACATTTTACCTGTTTACATCCCAAAAGAAATTTACTTGCCTCTTTCCTTATTGATTTACTTGCCTTATTAACCCTCCTACCCCTATCAATTGAGATAAGGAAAAATACAAATGAGAAGAATAACATCCCAGCCAGTTACCTTGGCCATTGCCCTATCGGCGAAAGGCCTTTACCACATGGATACATAAGCGGCAGTTTTAAGAGTTTATTTCCTCGATTTCTGAAAAAGTATGCATTTGTGGACCCTATACCTGATGAGAAATGCTCTATTTACAATTATCTATTGATCCCACCACTTTTGAGTCGATTGCTCGTCATAATCTTTTGGGGTGGTTTTCTCAAAAACAGGAAGGTGTTGAGCCAAAATATCTTAGAGCCCTTCCTTTTAGGTTGTAAACAAGCGACCTGCCAAATATTGAGCTGAATCGGTTGGCCATGTCTGAGGCCTTCCTCTTGTTAGTCTGCTTCATTGCAGATCATCCGCCCTGATGCCTCCCTCTCCGATCACGGGCTCTCCCCACGGGCACCACATAGCCACAGCAAAGGTCAACTGCCATGATGAGCATTGCCAAGAGTCCTGATGCCCCAGGAAGACAGAAATCTACTCCTTGGCATACATGGTGAGTTTACAGCTTGGGTATCAGCAGTGTGATCACTGCATTGTCAGCGGGCTACCACCAAATGTGTACATGACTGCCCCACCACAATGGACTGGTTACTGTGCTAGATATTGGGCACAGAGAAATCCAGTACTGCCATGGGGGCAAAAAGAGGACAGGAGACAACATAAGAGGATTTTCTTTTTTTTTTTTTTTTTTGTGGTTTTAGGGCGCAAAACTGCTAAGGTCATTAGCGCCCAGCCCGTGACTTAAGACAGTAAAAAACCGAATTTTAAAACCAGCAGCAATGGGAACAAAGTCAGAAAATTTGAGAAACTAAAAATAGAAGAATTCTTAAAAATCCACTACAGAAAGGGGGTGATTGTCCCCAAAAAAAGGTTCAAATGACTGACGCCATTTCACTGTCACTAATAAACTGGAGAACGCGGTCGGCGGAGCGCGTGTCATCTGCTAAAATCGACGATAGATCAGGCGATAGCTGTAGACGGGAGCGTAATGGATTAAAATAGGGGCATTCAATTAAAAGGTGTCTTACCGTCCACAGCTGAGAGCAGTGGGGACAGAGTGGGGGAGGATCGCCGCTTAAAAGATGTCGATGGCTAAAACGACAGTGCCCTATCCGGAGTCTAGCTAAAATTACCTCCTCCCGACGACGCGTTCGGGAGGAAGAGGTCCAAGCGCAAGGAAGGGCTTTCACTTCCCGCAATTTATTACAGGGAAGTGCCGACCAATGCGCATGCCATAAATGAGCAACTTGGCGACATAAACCGCTCCGTGGATCGGTGAAGGGAAGCGACCGAATAGCTGGCCGAGGAAGAGAGACTGCGGCCTTGGCCGCTATATCGGCCGCCTCATTCCCACAGATACCAGCGTGTCCCGGGAGCCAGAGGAACGCCACCGAGACGCCCCTCAGGTGGAGCAAGCGCAGACAGTCCTGAATCCGGTGGACCAGAGGGTGCACAGGGTAAAGAGCTTGGAGACTGAGGAGAGAGCTGAGAGAATCTGAGCAGATTACGTACTGTATCCGCTGATGGCGGCGGATGTAGTGGACAGCCTGGAGAACAGCGTAAAGCTCCGCAGTATAAACCGAACACTGGTCGGGAAGCCGAAATGATTTGGGGTGTCGCCAACAATATAAGCACTCCCTACACCTAACGATGTTTTCGAGCCATCGGTGTAAATAAATGTGGCCTCCGTCATTGCTGCACATAGAGCAGCAAATGCCCGACGATAAACAAGTGTAGGGGTACCATCCTTGGGAAATTGACAAAGGTCACGGAGCAGGCAGATCCGGGGACGGAGCCAAGGCGGTGCTGTACCCCAAGTTGTCCAGAAGGTTTTAGGAAAGCAGAAGGAAAGAGAATGGAGCAGTTGACGGAAGCGGACTCCCGGGGGTAGTAGGGAAGAGGAGCGGCCTGCATACCCTACATCAAAGGAGGCGTCGAAAAAAAGGTCATGGGCTGGATTAGTAGGCATGGAAGACAGATGGCTAGCATAACGACTCAGGAGTACTGCCCGCCGATTGGACAGCGGAGGTTCAGCAGTCTCAGCATAAAGGCTTTCCACAGGGCTAGTGTAAAAAGCTCCAGACACTAAACGTAATCCACGGTGGTGGATAGAGTCGAGACGCCGAAGAATAGACGGCCGAGCAGAGGAGTAGACTATGCTTCCATAATCCAATTTCGAGCGCACTAAGGCGCGATAGAGGCGGAGAAGGACCACTCGGTCCGCTCCCCAGGAGGTACCATTCAGGACACGGAGGGTGTTAAGCGATCGCAGACAGCGAGCCAAAAGATAGGAAACGTGGGAGGACCAGCTTAGTTTTCTGTCAAACATAAGACCCAAGAATTTAGCGACGTCTGAAAACGGAAGGTTGACAGGACCTAGATGTAAGGAGGGCGGAAGAAACTCCTTACGTCGCCAAAAATTGACACAAACGGTCTTACTGGGTGAGAAACGGAAGCCAGTTTCGATGCTCCACGAGTGGAGGCGATCGAGACATCCTTGAAGACGTCGTTCAAGAAGGCTGGTCCGTTGAGAGCTGTAGTAGATCGCAAAATCGTCCACAAAGAGGGAGCCCGAGACATCAGGAGGGAGACAATCCATAATTGGATTTATGGCGATGGCAAATAGTACAACACTCAGCACAGATCCCTGGGGTACCCCGTTTTCTTGGGAGAAAGTACGGGAGAGAGTAGTGTTCACCCACACCCTAAAAGTGCGCTCTGCCATAAATTCGCGAAGAAAAAGGGGCAGCCGGCCTCGAAAGCCCCAAGAGAACAGTGTGCGGAGGATGCCTGTCCTCCAACAGGTATCGTATGCTCTCTCCAGATCAAAAAATATTGCTACCGTTTGGCGTTTCCGGAGAAAATTGTTCATGATACAAGTGGAGAGAGCAACAAGATGGTCAACGGCAGAACGATGCTTCCGAAATCTGCATTGGGCTGGTGTTAAAAGACTGCGGGATTCTAGCCACCAAGCTAAACGGTAATTCACCATACGCTCCAAAACCTTACAGACACTACTCGTGAGAGAAATGGGGCGATAGCTAGAGGGGAGATGTTTGTCCTTTCCAGGTTTCGGAACGGGAACGACAATAGCTTCCCGCCACCGTTTGGGAAAGGTACTGTCGGTCCAAATTCGATTATAAAGGCGAAGGAGGTAACGCAGACTAGGGGTTGATAAATGCAGCAACATTTGGACATGGATACCATCCGGTCCCGGGGCGGAGGAGCGAGAAGATGAGAGGGCATGTTGGAGTTCCCGCATGGAGAAAACAGTATTATAGCTTTCGCGATTTTGAGAGGATGAAGGAAGAGGTCGCACTTCCGCTGCACGTTTCTTCGGGAGAAACGCTGGCGGGTAATTTGAAGAGCTCGAAATCTCAGCAAAGTGCTGACCCAACGAGTTAGAAATTGCGACGGGGTCCACTAAGGTATCATGCGCGACAGTGAGCCCAGAGACCGGGGAGAAACTAGGCGCGCCTGAGAACCGTCGAAGCCGACTCCAAACTTCCGAGGAGGGAGTGAAGGTGTTAAATGAGCTAATAAAGAATTTCCAGCTTGCCTTCTTGCTATCGCGGATGACGCGACGGCATCGCGCACGGAGCTGCTTATAGCGGATACAGTTGGCCAAAGTAGGATGGTGACGGAAAATGCGAAGAGCACGTCGCCGCTCACGTATTGCATCACGGCATGCCTCGTTCCACCAAGGAACTGGGGGGCGCCGGGGCAATTCGGAGGTGCGTGGTACTGAACGTTCCGCAGCTGTAAGGATAACGTCGGTAATATGTGTGACCTCATCGTCGACGCTGGGAAAGCGACGGTCATCGAATGTCGCGAGAGACGAAAAAAGTGTCCAATCGGCTTGGGCAAACTTCCAGCGTCGCGGGCGCATATATGGCAGTTGAGGCTGCAGTCTGAGGACACATGGAAAGTGGTCACTCGAGTGTGTATCATCAAGGGCGAACCATTCGAAGCGCCGAGCTAGCGGAACAGTACCGACCGCAAGGTCCAAATGAGATAAGGTTGTCGTGGAGGCAGACAAAAATGTGGGGACCCCAGTGTTGAGGCAAACTAGATCCGCTTGGTGGAAGACGTCTAGCAATATGGAGCCACGTGGACAAGGATGAGGAGATCCCCAAAGCGGGTGGTGGGCATTGAAGTCCCCAACCAGCAAATAGGGGGGTGGAAGCTGACCAAGAAGATGAAGGAGATCAGCTCGTGCCATTGGTGTGGATGATGGAATGTATACAGTACAAAGAGAGAACGTGTATCCAGAAAGGGAAAGACGGACGGCGACAGCTTGGAAGGAACTGTTTAAGGGGATTGGGTGATAATGGAGAGTATCATGGAGAAGAATCATGAGTCCTCCATGGGCTGGAGTGCCTTCAACAGAGGGGAGGTCATATCGGACGGACTGAAAGTGAGGGAGAACAAAGCGGTCATGGGGACGCAGCTTTGTTTCCTGAAGACAGAAGATGACCGGCGAGTAGGAGCGTAAGAGGACCGACAATTCATCCCGATTGGCTCGAATGCCGCGGATATTCCAGTGGATAATGGACATGGGGTGAAAGGAAAATGGAGGAATGTGACCAAAGTTGCTGTCAACTCAGAGACTGCTCGGAGCTAGCAACAGACAGCATGGAATGGCATTCAGCCGAAGGCAGAAGATCCTGATCCATAGATTGGTCAGGAGCAGTCCCTGCCACCAGCGATCGGCCGGTTGACCGGCCACCAGCAGTACGCCTCGGCAACACAGAAGATGGCCGAGGGCGATTTCCGCCAGGTGGTGCTGTAGAGGGGGCACGCCTTGGCGGAGAAGGAGAGGAACTGGGTTTCTTTGTAGCCTTCTTGGAAGAATGTGGTTTAGATGAAGAAGGAACCGATGGTTGTGAAGTTGCGGTACGTAAAAACTCTTCACGAGTATGCTCTTTTTTCGAAGACTTGGCGTCCGACTTTTGGGCTCGAGATGTAGCAGAACTCGACGAAGGGTGAGCCACAGAGTGGGCAGGCGAAAGTGGTGAGGTTGAACGAGCGATCTTTGCGCTGGCCGATCTGACGACTGTGGTACTAAAGGTGAGGTCGCAAGTCTGCGTGGCTGCCTCCTTTGTTGGCCGAGGAGAAGCAAGGACAGTGCTGTATTTTCCTGTCTGAGGCAACGTGGGCTTGCGACTGGCGAATAATTTTCGAGCAGCAAAGGTCGACACCTTTTCCTTCACCCTTATTTCCTGGATGAGCTTCTCGTCCTTAAAAACGGGGCAATCTCGAGAGGAAGCAGCGTGGTCACCCATACAGTTGATGCAGCGAGGGGATGGAGGTGGACAAGCACCCTCATGGGCATCCTTGCCACACGTAACACATTTGGCTGGATTGGAACAGGACTGGCTGGTGTGATTGAACCACTGACATCGATAGCAACACGTAGGGTTTGGGACGTAAGGGCGAACGGAAATTATCTCATAGCCTGCTTTGATTTGCGATGGGAGTTGAACTGTGTCAAATGTCAAGAAGACAGTGCGGGTTGGAATGATGTTCGTGTCAACCCGTTTCATTACTCTATGAACTGCCGTTACGCCCTGGTCAGACAGATAGTGCTGAATTTCTTCGTCAGACAATCCATCGAGGGAGCGTGTATAAACGACTCCACGCGAGGAATTTAAGGTACGGTGCGGTTCCACCCGGACAGGGAAGGTGTGGAGCAGAGAAGTACGCAGCAATTTTTGTGCCTGGAGGGCACTGTGTGTTTCTAACAACAGGGTGCCATTCCGTAATCTGGAACAAGACTTTACAGGACCTGCTATTGCGTCGACACCTTTCTGAATAATGAAAGGGTTGCCGTGGAGAAGTCGTGACCTTCATCAGACCGAGAAACAACAAGGAACTGTGGCAACGATGGAAGAATCGTCTGTGGCTGAGACTCAGTATACTTACGTTTGTGAGCAGACTTAGTGGAAGGTGAGGAAACCATTGCGGAAGAATCCCCCATGATTACCGGCGTCTCCGATGGCGCGCTCCTCCCTTGTGGGGGCCCTCTCTGAGGGCACTCCCGCCTTAGGTGATTGTTCACACCTCAGGTCACACCTCCCGACAAACGGACGGAGGGACCAATCGGCATTTTCGGAAGGTATCAGCTCGGGTAATCACCCCTCCCTGGGCCTGGCCGTTACCAGGGGGTACGTACGTGTCCTACCTGTCTACCCGGGGCGGGGAATTACGCGTTACCCCGTCACCGGCTAAGCACGAAGGGCGTGGGTCGGCCTTCAGACACGCACAGGGAGGAAGAAAGAGAAAGGGAAAGGAAGGAAGAGAGGTCTCAAACGCCGCAGCGGAGAAAAGGGAAACAGAAGAGTTAAGGAAAAGAGAAGGACAAAGGAAGGAAGAAGACAAAAGCAAGGAAGGCGAAGAATACAGTACATTTACGAGCGTCCGTCTCCGGACGTAGGCACAAACCATACTCCCAGATGGGGAGAAAGGGAAGGAAAGAGCCAGAGGTGAGGGGAGGAGGGGCGAAGATAGGGATGGGGAAGGATGCGGAAAGGGAAGGTATGCAGCCCGGAAAGGAAGGAAGGCCACATTAGCTCGGGGTCCCGTGCTCGCTACGCACGTATCCACAAAAGAGTTGTGGACCCCCTGGGGGGGACCCCCAACATAAGAGGATGGCATACACCAGAAAGTGTCCTAGCCCAAATATTTGAATCGCAGGTGGAGATGCAAAGCCACGGTAAGAGATTCAGGATAACTTGTGCACCACGTAAGGCATCCTTCCCCATATAGCCTGCACTTCTGTAGAATTGTGAAAGTGGCAGGTCAAACCATAGAATGAGATCTGAACTCATAGGGCCAAAAAGTGAGAGACCCCTTTTAATTGCCTCATACAACAGGCAGGAATAACTCCTAACTCCCGGACCCACAGGGGGATATCATGTTCGGGTGGGGGAGAATTAGTGCTGCTTGTGAGCCTGCAGGTAGACAGTATGGCTGCCAGGTGCAGTCAGATTTGGAGAGAACAGTAGAGGTGGGGAGGAAGAGAGGGAGGGGTAAGGGGAAAAAGGTGGGTGCACTGGCAGAATAGAAAGCTGTGTTGTGCTGGAGTGGAAGCAGGGAAGGAGACAGGTAGGTGGAGAACAGGGACTAACTAAATGAGGTATATTGTGCTGGACAATATGTTTAGCTGTCCAACTGTGTGTTGGCCACAGTTTGTTGACAGCTAGTATGTGGCCAGACAGCTTCGTAATTGTCATGTCCACAAAGAAAGCAGCAAACTGGTTGCTCCTTAGTTTATAAATCACAGGTTCCCCATCTGTGAGGGACAGGAGATGGCTGTGACCAGACTGAAGGTGGTCTTGCATCTAGTCTATTTAAGGGATACAAGACATGAGACAAGGTATTGGGAGCAGGATTGGAGTAGGGACAGACAAGTATGAGTAGGTGATTTCGTGGGTGACAGAATACCACTATGGGAGGGGTGGTAAGATTAGTGGATATGAATTTCCTTGTTTCAGGGCAAGGCAAGAGGTAGTCTAAAGCCTGGCAGAGAATGTGATTCAGTTGCTCCAGTCTTGAATAGTACTGA
Source organism: Schistocerca cancellata (assembly GCF_023864275.1). Classification (NCBI taxonomy): domain Eukaryota; kingdom Metazoa; phylum Arthropoda; class Insecta; order Orthoptera; family Acrididae; genus Schistocerca; species Schistocerca cancellata. Next base: position 222,092,869 of record NC_064628.1, on the reverse strand, counting down.
GTCATGAGGGAAGTGTTCCTTTGTAGCCAGATGGTGAGTATGTGGGAGGTTTAAGGTGACTAGAGAGAAGGCACAGGACCTCTGTTTCTGTATAATATTCACCCGTCTCACTGAAACCCTTGATATGTATGGAGAGAGACTGCTGATCACTAGACTTGAGAACACAGGCTGTATTGAAAGGGCTTCATGGTATGGAATGGCTGACAGCTGTTCCAAATGGAGGTGTTGCTATGGCTGGTAGGTTTACTAAGGACGGAGGTACTGAATTAGTGAAAGTCAAGAACCTAAAACATTTAATTCAATAAAAGGTAGCCAAATTAATTTAGAAACACTTATGTCTTAACAAGAAAACAAAAACCAAGAGATCAGTAAATTAGGACCTACAAAAACTACCACATGGCTAAGATACAACAATGTATTGCCATGACTTGTTAGACTAGTAATAGCAAACGAACTGAAAATTGAGTGACTATTCAGGACTGTGAAACCTCTTAAATGAAGGCACACATGTTAAGATTTGTAGTAATAAAATGAAGGAAGGTTCAACGTGTTTTGACTTTTGATTTTCAACAGGGACTATTAACTTGTGTTCACATCTGAGTGGCTATGTCAATCAAATTTTGTTTCAACTCCCGATTTTAAGAGTAATATGAAAAAATTCAACTGAGGCTGAGAGTTTCATGAAAGTCTGATCCAATTAATATCAGTAAACTGGTAGTACTTCTTGCAACCTAAGTAGATGAATGTGCACAAATAAGCTGAAGTACAATCCTTGGACAAGCCAGCACTATTGCGATTGGGAAAAACTATTAAATCCACTGACAAAATTCAATGTAACACTTCAAAAAGTAAAAACATATTTAATAGTAAATGGGTAATTTACAATTACAACCCAACATCCAAGTAACTTCGAAGTAAATGGTGTCTTACAGCAAGAGTCTTCCCTGATCCAGTCTGGGCTATTCCAACCAAATCACGGCCACTTAGCGCAATAGGCCACCCCTGGGCTTGAATTGCTGTAGGCTCTGACCATCCTTGCTTCCTACAAAGAAATTGACATTTATGAGAATCCAGTAACAATACCTAAATGGTTCAACAATATATATCTTTATCATTGAAAATTTAGTGTAGAGAATTTCATACAACTTTTAATACTAACTACATGATTCAACCCTGTTCTCAGCTGGCCTCTACAGGAGAAAATAGTGCTATATTTCAATTATACAGCCACTTTGTCTTCAATTTGATCAACCATGCCAATTCAAATAAAATGTTAATGTCTATAAACTGAAAACACCAGATTTTGTGAACATAATTCACTGCATATGATTCAACACGACACAGAATGACAACTTTCAAGGCAGTTCTATTAGCCTACACACTTTTTAGGTTGTGTCTCCAATTAGAGAAGGAAGAACACACTACACTAAGATACCAAAAATTTTGTTATGCAAATATATTCACACTCTGTAACACAAAGAAATTCTAAATCCTTTTACCCAGTCTCCCTTTCTGATGAAGCTTTCACACTGAAAATCTTTTCACTGCTACTGTCTACATGTCAACTGTCATTTTCTCCCACTGGCACAACTCTCCCCTTCCCCCCCCCCCCCAAAAAAATCCCTACTCTGCCACCTTTAAAATCCCTTAGTCCCACTGTCAGTGTGCAACACACTTTCTTCCCCATTTCCAATGACTTTCTTGCTTAGTTTGCTGTTTTTCTCTTCAATCACCACTGTCCTTCCTCCACCTCTGCCCCCTGTGGATGGTTTATTTGCGGGTTTTGACACAGACCTGGAAATAAATTGTGGTAGAGAGAATAAGTGCATGTGGGCAAATTTTTTCATGTTGAAGTTCACTGGTGTGGAGTTAAAAAGTGGGAGGGAGGGGGGATGTAACTCCACCACCACCACCACCACCACCACCACCACCACCACCACCACCAATATTTAGTCTCCACTGATTTGGATTTTTCATTTCCAGCGTCTTCTCTGTTCTGCTCCTATCTCTAATCTCACCCCCCCCCCCCCCCCGTTTCCTCCCAACATCAGTCTCTTCTCCCTTTTTCTGCCTCTGGCACTGTCCTCTCTTCTATCACCACTGTCCCTTGCTACTCTTTTGGTGCAAGGATATATTTGTGTGCCAAAATTTTTGGTGAGAAAGGCAGTATGAAGACTGAGGCAGCTAGTTCCCCAGATCAGACCATATGAAATCAATCAATGGTCTGGTTCCCAACATACTAGATTCTGATATTTTTTTTGTACATCTGTAGTAGTAGTAGTAGTTTGCATTAAAAATACCAAATTCAAATTTTTTGGGCTGGTCTCAATTTGACATCAAAATTTACCTAGTGGCATAAAGCAGGACTGGGAACACACATTGCATGCTGAATTGAGTATTCAGATGCTTAAAGTTCCCTAGTTTGAAGCCCCTTTCAATGTTTTGACATGCACTGGTAACAGACAGATTGTGTTTTACATTATTTACACTGTACGTGACCAATACAAAGGATCCATTTTGCCAGTTAAATAAAATCTGCACTTACGTATGGGATACACTTACACTTTATCTGCTTTTGATTTGTTGGTGTACAGAGTTAAGGGTTTTGTATACAAGCCCATACAGTAACAGGGTGAAAAACCCTCTTGACAAAACAAGTGATACTTATGAATGAATACAGTTGACACAGCAATAGATATAAAAACTTTAAGTTCTATTGTTTTTAATATGTGTTACAAGAGTGCACCCAAATTCATAGACAAAGTCTGTCAAAATCCCTCCCCCACTATTTTGTTTCTCGTTTCCACATTTATTTAATGGCAAATTGTATAGCATTGTGAACAAATTCAAACGTATGTTGAACATTTTTCTGAAGACACATTTGTAAGCAATAAGCTAGAAATATCTCTAAACCATTGTACTCATGCCTGATGTGCCTGCTTCAATGGCTATATCATTGTTTTAATTTATGAAATATAATTTTTTTATTTGTGTTCTCTTTTTTTACATCTGGTTTTCCCCTTGAAGTTGCTACCTTTTCAGATCCAATTATGTCACATTTGGAACTGTGGGTACATTGTTGTAAATCTGTACAATAATGATGCACAGCATTGTTTGGGGCAAAAAATGCTGAATCCACTGATTTTAAGCACCAAGCACACCAGACAATTGCAGTTTCATGACAGGAGTCACAGACAGTATCACAGTATTCAAAGCAAGAAGTGAAGATCTGCAAGTTTCCATTTAACGTAACCACTCTAGTACCATGCATAATTAAAAAGATTGCCCAATCTGGGAGAAGAAAACTGATTGTGAATGATGGATTGCATTTTTAGGGTATTATTTCTTAAATGCAAGTTATCAATTTTACAATTATGTGCAAAAATTTTTCAAGAAAAGTTTCCACAGCTGAAATGTATGTCTAATGGCTGACCTTATCTGTTCCACCAAGGATCAAATTCACCTCCTTCCTCTGCTTATCAATGGTGGTAAATATTTTTCTTAGTTTCTCCGATCCTTGAATCTGAACACAAGACAGATATTTTATTCAACCATTTCCTTATAAGCTCCAATGTCAATGTATCAAACATAGAAGTGAACACAAGGATTCTCATCTGTTCCATATAGATCTCTTTCAACTTTTGGTCCGAGCATGCAATTTTCTTCTTTCAAAACTTTGAGCAAGGCTGACAAATTTCCACTTGAAGATATAAGGGGCTGTATTGTGGAAGTGTTAAGGGATTTTTGCTACAAAGTCAGAATTCCACACACTGGCCTTTCCGATCAATACAATTTTCAATTTCACAGTCTTCACAAATTCATAAGCCTTTTTCTTCAATTATTCTTCACTATCTATTTGTACTCGAGTGATGAAATTATTCATTGTCCTTTAAACAATCCAGTGTTTTACTTTAATGAATCAAATTTGATGAAGTCTTTAACAAATGTTACATTACCATCAACCCTCGCATATAAAGCCTACTTCTGTATATCCAGATATTTTACTGGTACTGGTCTGTTCACAGCAATTAGAAATTTATTGAATACATACTTGGAAATACATAGCTTCATTTCTCGTCACACCTGTAGCAATTTTTGCCCCCTCCCCTTGTACAAATCTCTCTCTCTCTCTCTCTCTCTCTCTCTCTCTCTCTCTCTCTCTCTCTCTCTGACTGTTCTACATTTTACAGCTTCAAATTTGTTTTTAACACTGCCAAAATGTAATGGTTTTCCTACTCAAGGTCTGTCACATTTCTTTTCTATCATATTTATCCTTAAAGTTTTAAGACTTTCCATGAATGTCATTATTGGTAATACCTTTAGTATAAGATTTCAATGATTTGATTACAATAATTTCTTTGCTAGTGGTCAGTTTCCACATTATATTGCAGCTGATCGAACTCTGTACACAGTAAATTCAAAATATTTTCTTGTTTCATTGACATAACAGTATACATAACTGCACTTATACAAACAATAAAATATGAGATAAGAAAACAGACTGCACATCCAACACTGGGCATGTCTGCCATCACAATCAGAGACAAACTATGCATAACAATACAGAGTGATTTCCTCTACACTTGTCCCATCTCTGCTGCCCATGCACTTTGGTACAGCTGGTCAACCAAGAGAAAGAGGTGAATTCACCTCTTCCTTCCTATTACTGTCATGAAATAGGAATTGTCCAATGCTCTTGGTGTGCAAAATCTTTGTGCATTCATCATTTCAACTTTAAAAATTCTGTGCTTCCTGATTCTTGAAAACAAAAATGCACCACATGTAAAAAGAAAACAAGTACAACAACATATTTTTATATTTAACAAAATTTAGAGTATATAAGTGAACGATTCTATATGTTTTGCTATTAGTGTGTTCTAGTAAGCACTTCATTTCCCTTGTGCATTGTTTTTGGATGACTCCTCCTAGCACACACCAAGAGGGCAGACAAATTGGATTCTACACACCTAGTTCGCAAACTAAGTCCGAAGTTATTCAATACAGCACATACAGGCCTGAGTACATTACTCAAGAAACATGAAATTGTCGGTCATAGATGGGTCCTGGCACTGGTAGCCAGCTTAAGCTAGTGAGACACCACACACTGCACAGCATGTGGCAAGCACACCTGTAGCAGTGATCGGGTTACGGTACCCTTTGACCAGTATTAAGTAAATTTACTCCAAACCACATGCAATTAGGTGTACACATGAAAACGTGTAGTCATTTTAAATCCAAGGTAATTATTATTCAAGAAGATCACACCACACACAGCTCCCACTCTTCAGGTTTGCAAACCTGTTGTAAAGCATTTGAATACTGCACCAATACCCTTGGAGGGTACTTCCAAGTTTCTCAACACAGAGGAACCTAAGGAGAGATTTATCTTCCATGAGCATCCTTCCACCAACCAACTTCATACCGCAGAACAGGAAAGAAGTAAATTATCAATAGCCTTAAGAACAGCAAGGCCTCAGACAAAGTTGGTATAGTAACAGATACAGAAACATGCTGATTAACAATGTATGGGGAGCATCCACCAGATGATACTGGCCACATGGGCAACAGAGATTTTACAAGAAGGACTAATCCTCAGCTGAGATCTATCATCTTCAAGGAAGGGTAAGAAGATCAACCTCATGTGCTGCAGAGGCAAATCTCTAATGTCCAGTTTGTCACAAATCTGGAAGGCAGTTGCGCGAGATGACACCAATGCCATTGCGATGTGGACTGCAAGTGTTCACCAAGTCGGCCCAGAAGACTATAGAGCTTGGCACACCCACACACACCCCCCCCCCCCCCCCCACACACACACACACACACACACACACACACACACACACACCCCACACACCCCCCCCCACACACACCCACACACCCCCCCCCCCCACACACACACCCCCCCCACCCCCCCACACACACACACACACACACACACACACACACACACACACACACACACACACACACACCCCACACCCCCCCCCCCCACACACACACACACACACACACACACACACACACACACACACACACACACCCCCACACACACACACACACACACACACACACACACACACACACCTCCCACCACACACACACACACACACACACACACACACACACACACACACACACACACACACACACACAGGGAGGAGACTTAGCACTCCCAGCATACCTTCTTACTGTGTCTACTTAAATAAGCTTTGGCACAAAGTTGTTTGAAAGTGTCATTTGCAGACCTACTTATCAAAGTTTTAGGACTCTTCAGTTATCCCGAACAGATACTGAAATGTCTTTGGTATGCCAAGGCAGCAGCCATGGAGGGGGAAGTGGTCTATTTTTCTTTGCTGACAACACTTTTACAGGATGCATATATCTCTATGCACTTCAAAACATTCTTTTCCCACAGCTGGAGACTGATTTGAATGACTTCATTTACCAACAGGATGGGGCTCCACCACACTAGCATCTGGAAATGCAGGAATTTTTTAAATCTAAGGCTTTCTGAACAATGGATGGGTCACACTGGATCAAATGGTTCAGCCTTACATTACTGTCCTTCGAGGTCACCGGACCCGACTATGTCATTATCTTGTGGGGATTTATGGAAGACTGTTTATCGGCCTCCATTAACAACAACACTGAATGAACTGAGACATCACATAACAGCTGCTGTGGAAGCTTCGAGTGAAGACACGCTCACTGTTGTGTGAGAACAATTTTAATACCAAACTGACATCTGCCATGCATCTCAAGGGGCATATTAAACATCTATGGAAAGGTACGAAAAACAGTTTCCCATTCATCAAGAAACAAAATTCATTGTGTATGTTTACTAGTTTGACAAATATAGAAGAGCCAAATCAGATGATTCTTTTGACACACCCTATATTATGGAACTTTTATCACATATTTTGCAGCAGTATGGAACAGTGCACCTACTTTCCATCACACATTCCCTACAAAAAGGGATTTCTGTATCTGAATGTACCTTTCTGAGTGTTTATTAGTCGCTGATGACTGCTGTATTTAGCTAGTGTGGTGATATTTTGACTGCTTGAGCAAAATCTGTTTTCGATGTATTACTGCTTGCAGCTACACCTAACACTACTACTTAAACACCCTTCCTACATTGGTGTAGACATTCAGCCTTGCAAATGTAGACATTCAGCCTTGCAAACTATTTACCTCAGGGTTCAGCTATGTTGTGCCCTGTTCTTCCTCTGTGTAGATCTACTTCCTTCCATGTAGATTTCTGTAAATGAAGTGATTGTAAAACGAAATACTGCTTCTCTACTAAAGTAAAGTGTAGATTGGTTCCAATACATTATTACGAGGTACAGACATAGTGAAATTTGTTAAATTGCAGCAAATACAATGGCTACAACACATGCAGAGAATGGCAGAGGATGAAAGTCCAAAGAAAATAATGAAGAGTGTAATGCACTCATAAGTGGGAAAGGAGACCTTGAAGATGGATTGAGACAGTGGACCTCACCAGTATCAGAGTCCAGGGGTGGAAAAGAGTGGCAAACAACCGAGAAATATCGAGGTAAATCATTGAAAAAGACAAGGCTCACCAAGGTCTGAAGCCCAACAGAAGAAGAAGAAAAAACTGGTTCCTATTAACTCTGCATATTGTCAACCTCTGATAGAAGGCTACATATTATATGGGAACCAACCAATATCACTGTCTCAACCTCTCATTAGCTTTCTGTGAGTAGTATACAACAATGGCTTATATACATCATATTCGTCTTCCTCAGTGCTGGAAATCTTCCATGGTATCCGAGGTCCTTCATTCCTCTTGGCTCCACAGATTACAAATCCTCTCCAGCAGGTAGATTTTGCCACTGTTTGGTAATACTTTCCCATATTATGTGGCCCAATGTTTACAAACTAATTGCAATCACGCACATCTTTACTCTGAGCTCTACATGCCCTTCCATGAATAGCATGGATCACTACATCACTACAATTGGTCACGTCGTCATTAATTCCTTATTAAAATCTTTCTGCCTGTGGGGCATTTTCAGAACAGAGCAGTGTCACTCAAGATACTGACAATGCTCTGCATACATTACATGAAATAGATGAAGGATGGAACTTCCTGGCACATTAAAAATGTGACAGACAACACTAACTCAGGATGTTTGTCTTTTGCAATAGCAAATGAGAAAATGGCAGCAGTAAAGGTGTGAGGATAGGACATGAGTTGTGCTTGGGTAGCTCAGCATATAAAGCACTTGTCCACAAAAGGTAAAGTTCGAGTCTCAGTCTGGCACGCAGTTTTAATCTAACAGGAAGTTTCGTACCAGTGCACTCCAATGCAGGGTGGACATTTTATTTTAGGTGAAGGTTGTCTTGTGAATATTTAGTAAGAGATCAAGATTGTTAACCATTTTAATGAACACAAAGAAGAGATTTCAAATGAACAGAAGTTGAAAATTTGATTTTAAGACAATGTACGTACAACTTGTAAACATTTTTAATTTAATGTGTTTTCCCATGTGCTTGGAATGTATCTTTCTACTTAAATGTATGATATAACTTTTCATACTGGACATTCTGCCACAAATGGTACACGATTCCCAAATGTTTGAATTTCATATTGCTTTCATATCTGTATCCAGGATTTAGTATTTTGCTTGTTACCTGTACTACTGTTTTAAGCTATCCCACTTTACAAGCTAACATATAGCAGTTGGATGAAATGGTCTCACTGGCCGACTATTACGTTCACGCACTCATCAAGCAGACAGAAGACTGATAATTTCTTGCTCTATACACATATCTTAGTAGTTTTGTGACTGAGCAGTGTTTTTGTTGATTTGGCTAGCTCACTGCTGCCATATGCACTCCTCGGCTTCTCTGAACACGTATTTTCAATGTAATGTTTCACGTATTTTCAATATAAGGCTATTAAAATTTTGAGAGTCCCTGTGTAACTTAGTTTTGATATATGAAGTAACTGCTTTGAGCAAATGGTTATTTCTTTAGTTTAAGCTAAGTGTTTTTATACCTCTTATCATACAATAGCACAATTAAATTTGTTAATATGTATGCCATTTGATTTTTAGACACTGACCATGTCATGTGAAGTTTTATTTGAAATATGAACTACCATGTTTCAACATATTCGTGCCAGCATGTACCACAGGTGGCTCACACTATATCCTCCCAGTGAGTAGAGTGTACCACTGTGGCTCATGCTGAACTGATGAACCACCAATTGTGGTCACAGCAATACACTAAGGTATGTGGGTCACCCAGAAAGTAAAATCACCATATTTTTTCTTCAACAATTCTTTATTGAACATAATGAAAATTATACACAAAAATGATGTTTTTATCTTTACACCCTATATTCCACATAATCTCCATACTGTTCTATGGGCTTCCTGCAGCACGAAAGAAGGGTGCATATGCCGTGTCAGTACCAATCCTCCTGGTCGTGGAGTCAGGGCTTCCCTGCGAGTCACCACCTCATCGTCCTCAATACATTTTCCCTGAATGGCAGCCTTTAATGGTCCTAACAAGTGAAAGCCCAGGAGGTTTAGGTCAGGTGTAACAGCCATGGATGGTCTCACCAATCGCTGAAAGCTCCGCCAAATCACCTGATGACCTCACCCTCTGTTCCCAGCGACCAACTGTACTTCTGTCAAAAGCAGATGCTCCATAGCCTTTGCGTAAGTATTTGTGAACATTCCCCAGTTCCTTTCTCTGCAGTGAAATTCAATGACAGCACATTGCTTTTTAACATGCATCACATTACAGATGACATTTTGAAACTGTCCTGCAGCTACATTATGTGTCTGAAGTGACAGAATCTTGGTGCTAACTCAGGAGACTTCAAATGATACATATGAAACCTTTCACATTCATAGCATTGTTTTTAGATGAGAAAAAAAGAGATGCATTACTTTCCAGGCAACCCTCATATAATGTATTACCTATCAGACACACACAACAAATATGTCAATACAACTGTGTGTAATCTTCAATTACGTACCACCTAGTTTGTAATTTAGAGTAGAATTATTTTACATGTTATCTCATTTTAAAAGAATGGACTTGTGCCACTTAAAAAGGTCTGGTGTCTTTGAATATGACCACCTCCACACATCAAGTAACAAAAAGCATAGCTGCCCAATTAGGGAAGAATGAATGCACATATCACCCCACAGTGAGAAAATTCTCAGTGTGTGAACGTATGACTTGTTTACTGACAAAGTGACAAATGCCCGCATATGGGCTGCATTTTACAATTTTACATATGGAACTCACATCTGCGCAAGTTGAAATCATTTAACATTATCACACCCAACTCATATTTTATGTGAACTGTACTCAGTGATGTATACACAGGTTGTATTCATCAGCAATACATTCACAAGCAACCTTTATTTGTTACACTATGAGGTGGTCCTTCCCCACATTAATGTGTGTAAGATAAGATGGGATTACAGTCTTTCTGTGTCACAGACGTAGGAAGTTTTCATGTGCATTTATGACTTTGGTTCTTTAAGCTGCTACAACTTCTGCCATTTGTTTCACCACCAAGTAGCTTGAAAATGCCCTAAGGGCAAAATTAGCTAATAGTGAGAAATTGTGTATTCCAAAAAATTAAAACAACCTACACAGGATACTGACTTCCCTAAAAAACTTCCAGGTTTGTAATAAACTAATCCAATATGTTTAACCCAGAATTCTAAATGTATCTAGTATCTTTGACACCGTTTAACATGAATGACAATTTCAATCATCAATTTCAAAAAGTAATTGAGGCTCAAATTGTCTCCTGAATTTTATCTATCTTCATCTCATATAATGTAAGCATGCCATTTTGTTGCTCATTGTAAATTTGCAATTATAGTAATAATAAGATGTTACAGGCTTTACTGCTCAATGACAACAATAAGGACTTTATACACATTTTATTGCTGAAATGATACCACTATACTATACTATACTAATGTTGCACTTCATTTTGTGTAGATTTGCACCCTAAAAAACCAGACCTTTCAGTCTAAATTTATCGAACTCCGATCAAAGTTTCTAGTATAATGCAAATTATTCTGTTTCTTTACGCTTCATATTATAATAGTCTGCCATCACCAAATTACCTACACCCAACAATGACTTAACCTGACCTCTATGAAATCTAGTAATTGAAGAGTTTCACTTCATCAGCTGTAGGGAGTGAATCTCCCTACAGCTGATGAAGTGAAACTCTTCAATTACTAGATTTCATAGAGGTCAGGTTAAATCATTGTTGGGTGTAGGTAATTTGGTGATGGCAGACTTAATTAATGTATTATGGGGCATCTCCTTGTTCTACTGTGGACAACATAATATATATCACCTTCGGAACAATCAGCTTTTGCAAGAATGTAACTTTAGTATTTCAGGTCAATTAGCTTTTTCTATTTTTGGGATGGGATATTGCAGTAAAAGTAATCCCTGTCAGTTCAAGTACTTACGAAGTACTGGATAAATTGTTTCACTCCCAGATGTCTGCCTTTTCCCTCTTCCCGTGGGTAGCCGGCGTAGGGAATGCAACAGGAGTTTAAATTACCACATAAATGTCTAATACTGGTTGGTGAGGCAGCCCCTGTTTTGGTGTAATCTGATATGCTTCATGTCTATCTGCCATGGTGGCACCTGCTCCAACAGCTCTCCAAAGGCACCATCCATCCACACCCATGACCATATGGCACAACTGCCATTGCCAGAGTTGGATGCTGGCAGCTTAGATATGTGCTAGCAGAATAGGTATCAGCAGTTTGATAAGTTTTCTCAGGGCCTCAAGTGAAAGGGGTACATAAGCCCACCATGTCAGAGGCTACTGTTGTTTTTACAGCACACTGAGTCTATGCCAGTATTCTGCACTTATATTTAACACGGCTTACATGCGTTATTTAAGGTTCTTCCAGTCAGCCCACACTGTAGGAAAAATTTTGAAAATGAAAAACTCAGAAGGGAACAAAAAATTACTTCAGTCAAGGGTGATATAAATAAATGTATAGTCCGATAAAGGAAAACGAAACCCAGCCAACAGCTGGGGCAACTTTAAAGGCTACCACCATGTGAGGGAGAGGACAGATAGCGGTGGATTGCAGCACAGGAAGAAAGTGCTGGTTCCTCATGCTCACCATACTCCAAAACTGTTCGAAGCACTTGACCCGGTGAAAAAAAATTAGACATTAAAGGTGCCTCAATCCACAAGTATGTCTATATGCAGAACTAAGGCCAACATAAGTTTAAAATTTGAGAGACTACTTTGCAGACCATTTCTGTCAGTCACTGGTCAGTCACCTGTCCCAAGGTCTAAGGGGTTGTCCTACACTAAACACGAGTTTCCCTACAAATATATGAAGCAAAAAATAGAACTTTATAATTTTTGTATCAAACTTTTCCTTCATCCATTTAAATTTTCTGTCTCCCATTGTTATGGTGAGTGCAACCGCAACTCCATCTTTACACTCCTGTTTTATAGTCAAGGCACCTTTTATCATCAATACACTTTACCCCCAGAATGAAGTGATCACTGTTCACATAATCTATGTTGCACATCAACAGTGATATGTTCTCATCTGATGTGTGCAAATCACGAAACACTGATTGAAAAATGGCTTGTGCAATTGCTCAGACAGCTGGAATTCCTGCCAAAAAGTATTTTCTAGTCTGCAGCCTGTAATATGTATCCCACCCCCACAGTAGCTGTGGGAAATCTAACAATGTGTGGCCACCCTCACTCCACTTCGATGCTGCACTTTTATTTTAGAGTTTTTTCCCCAATTTGAATCCTGCTGGGAAGATCCATAGGCCTTAATCTAAAGGATCCCTATAACTGGGTAGTTAGCCAGTTACATTGCATGTAAGTGAGCACTGCTGTCAGTAATATAATGCCAAAGAAAACACCACAAAGCTTTAAATTCTTCATACTGACCAAGCTTGTAACAAATCTTTAACAAGGTCACTGTCGTACCTAATCCTCATCTTCAGACTGTTTCTAATAATCTTATCACATCTAGTATCAATTCTTTAACACTAAATACAGAGTTCAATATTCCAGGGCTTCACTTTGAGTGGTAATTTGTACACAGTTGCTATTCTTTGTTAGTGCCCATAAGTTAATTACTTTTCTGAACAGTGCACACACACACACACACACACACACACACACACACACACACACGGATTGTTCCAAACCATGATGCACTAATTTCTTACAGTTACAATCAACATTATGTGTTAAAAATGTTCTTGACATACTTACATTATTTCTTGCATTATATATTCAGGAAAATTTCCTTCTTCAAAAAACTGACTTGGGTGAGGAACATTATTTCCTTTCACAGTAATTGCATGGTTACTTCGATATTTGTTTACTTCCTCCACCGTCCTGCAAATAAATCAACAATTTTAATTCAATCTAGGGCACAGTAACATCTCCATGCGGCAATTGTTTATTTTTCTTAAGTACTAAATGTCCATTTACACCAATGAGCCAATTTGATACTCCTGAAAATAAACTACAAGGATTTGAAGTATTTAATCAGGTTATGCTGTTTCGATGTGGACTTCAATCATAAAAATTTCTTAATCAAAAGAGCAAATGCTAACACTGCAAATAATTTCCTACAATTACAGATATGAGGAAGAACAATAGTAAGCAGCAGTGCATCATGCCACCTAACTGTAGACTTGTCTATACCTGTGGCAAGAGACTGATCACACTATGAAAAAAGCCAAAAATTGGAGAACTGAACAAGTCTTATATGTACATTAGTATCAAAGTTAAATTATATTTATCATAGACTAATATTCTACAATATACTGTCAATGCAGTCTAAGAAACCAAGATCTGACAAGGTAAATATGTGAAAATAAACTGCATCCTTTTTCAAGCGAGGTGCTACTCTGAAGTTTTCAGAATACAGCATATAAACTTACACTAAGTGGATCTTATCCATCAAGATCACCTATAAAGTAGTCCCTTGGGGGTTTATATACCCCTTTGCAATTTTTCCATGAACTCAAACCTCCTTGGAATGCATTTTTCATGAGCCTTTTTACTGTAACTTCTGAGTCTTAATATCAAATGTGTGAAAATTTGTTTTTTAACTTTAGTTTCATTCTGGGGAATAAAAACTAATCAGTTCCAGGATGGGTGAATATTACAAATGGAAACAACTGTTTATCACCGAAAACTGCACAGTAATCAACAAAGTGTGACCTCACAGTGTTATGATGGAGGAAAAAATAGTGCATGTGCCACTTTTGTAGGAGAAAATCGTCCGATATATTCCACAAGACAGCCCCATAACACTGCATACATCCTGATTGACCTTCCTATGGTCTTCCAGCACCGTATTTCCAACAGCTGCAACATTTCCACCAGTAATGCCGGTTACAGCCATCCTGAATTGAGATCATCACATGTTTTGCCACCTTGGAAACAATTATAGCAGTTATGACTGACCTAAGCCACCTTCTCAACTGCTTCAAAGTATTTGTTTATATAGCAGTCTTCCGAGTAGGAAACAATGATTTATGTGCACATATCATTCGTAGACACATACCACCATCAATTTCACAAGCCACACAACATATGACAATGGGAAATAGTGCACAGAAACTAGTCAAGATGGGGGAAGTATATCCTGACATCACAGTGCTGTTGCTAAGTTTCAACTCCACAGTGCTAATGGCTGCAGGCGAAAACAATAGCCATCTACAGAGGCTATGACAACACTGAGGCATTGCCGAAGAGCCTTTTACAAAATCTTATTACTTTATTAGGTGAGTCAGCCCAAAGAAGATGCTGCACCCAGCCCTCTGCAACCGTTAGGGTTCAACTTATGCTGACAACTACAAACATAACCACCTAGTAAGCCAACTGAGCCATTAATTGTTAAAATATGATGTAGCCCTTGGCAGAATTTTGCCATACTAGTTTGAATTCATCAGCTATACACTTATTCTGGAACCTTTTGGGTAGCACATCACATTTGCTTTAATTTTTTAAAGAAAAAGGAAATCAAAATCCAGACAGAGAGGGAGGTGAAAACACTTTCTCACTGTTGACCAAGAGACAATACAAATGGTAGGCCTAATTATGAAGTATTCTGGTGTGACAATACCGTGTTGAGGTCGGCTGTCTCTAGTGATAGCCACATCAAAGCAAGAAAAGTATTTCAGTAAAGGATACAAATAATTTGGGAACATCTCATACTGATTCATTTGATATGCTGCAGCTGTCTCCAATTACCTACACGGACACCACAAGTGCATTCAACCATTAATAACATTTATAGTCAATAATTAAGGCTCCGACAGTCCCATAATCCTGAATGATTTCCAAATAATGAATTTACATTGAAAAATGTTAAGGGAAAGTGTTTTCATTATTTGTTCTGTGCTTTGTTTTCCAGAGGTCAGTTTTCTGCATTCAACTTCTCGTAACCTTAAAACTATCACTTGCTAAAAGCTGCACACAGCTACACTGTGATCAGAAGTATCCAGACACCTCCAAAAAATTACATTTTTCATATTAGGTGCATTGTGCTGCCACCTACTGCCAGGTACTCTATCAGCGACTTCAGTAGTCATTAGACATCATGGGAGATCAGAATAGGGTGCTCCATGGAACTCACGGACTTCAAAGGTTGTCACTTGTCACATCTGTGCACGAGATTTCCACAGTCCTAAACAGCCATAAGTCCACTGTTTCCTATCAGATAGTGAAGTGGAAACTTTAAGGGACATACAGCACAAACGCGTACATGCCAACCTCATCTGCTGACAGACTGACAGTTTAAAAGGATCGTAATGTGTAATAGGCAGACTTCTATCCAGACCATCAAACAGGAATTCCAAACCACACCAGGATCCCCTGCAATTACTACAACAGTTCAGCAGGAGGTGAGAAAACAGATTTCATGGTCGAGCAGCTGCTCATAAGCCACATATCACTCTAGTAAATGACAAACGACACCTCACTTGGTGTGAAGAGCGTGAACATTGGACGATTGAACAGTGGAAACTGTTGTGTGGAGTGACAAATCACACAGTGTGGGTGTTGCAAATGCCCGGTGATGATCATCTGCCAGCGTGTTTAGTGGCAACAGTAAAACAGTGTTTTACAGAGGGGGCTTGCAACCCTTGTTTTGTGTGGCACTATCACAGCAGAGGCCTACACATTGATGTTTTAAGCACCTTCTTGCTTCCCATTGTTGAAGAGCAATTCTGGGATGGCAATTGCATCTTTCAACATGACTGAGCACTTTTTCATAATGCACAGCCTGTGGGGGAGTGGTTACACGAGAATAACATCCCTGTAATGGCCTGGCCTGCACAGAGTCCTGACCTGAATCCTATGGAACACCTTTGGGATGTTTTAGAACACCGACTTCGTACCAGGGCTCACCAACCGACATCAATACCTCTCCTCAGTACAGCACTCCATGAAGAATTTGCTGCATATTCCCCAAGAAACCTTCCAGCACCTGATTGAATGTATGCATGCATGCATGCATGCATGCGGAGTGGAAGCTGTCAAAGGCTAAGGGTGGGCCAACTGAATTCCAGCATTACTGATGGAGGGCACCACGAACTAGTCATTTTCCGCCAGGTTTCTGGCTACTTTTGATCACACAGAATTTGTTTCTGTAGGATACAATTAAGGTATCACGGGTGTTCCTGAGATCTTCAGACTGTGGGGGTGGGGGGGCGGAAAGCATACACAACACTTAACTCCATGCCTCTACTTTGAGTTGTTAACATTTTTCCAGAATTATGAAGTACAGTATTTCATAGAAATCCTATGCTTACACTAGATGGCAAAGTAAAAAAACGTTTAATACCACCTATACAAATATAAGTTGTTCAGAGCGGGTGGGAAACTTCGTAGTCGATCTACTGAGTCACATTTTTAATGTTAAATACAATAATAAAACTGCAGAAAATTTTCATAATACGTTTACAGATTAAAAACAACTCAGCATAAATTCTTATGTTTTACTGCTGTATTATTTAAAACACCATCAACACAATGTGTGTAAATTTAGCATTTTATCCTACCTAAAATCAGCAGCCAACAAGAATGCAAGATGTCAGGAAGCAACCACTGATGTCACTACTGGAGTTCAAGCTTTTGATTTGCTGTTTGAAATATTTAGGGGATAGTTAAAGTCATTTTGTGTAGATAAACCTAGGGTTTCCTAGTGGAAGCAACAGTCTTCAAAAGCCACCACCAATTCCATCAACCTTACTACTACTCTAGTCTACATACAATAACTAACCAAAAAGATCTCAGCATCAAAAGAGCTTACGACAGTGAACAATCTTAAATAGGAGAATGAAAACAATGCGTGAAAAGGAAATTTGCTGCATCATTTTCAAACTATCCCAACATTCGTCTAAATACGAATTAGTGAAGCCCAGTCAACTGTAACTAGGGTCAGACAGATTTGAGCTATAATGTGATACTGGACCAGCCCCCCTCTCAGAATCTTGGCTGTGATGACAGACTGGTCTGTAGTATACACCAATGTTTACATACATGCCATATTTAATGTTATTTTTGTCACACCAGCTAAAACTGCAAGGTACACTCAGAAAATGTATATCAGATAATGAACAAGACTCCAGCAAGTCCTTTGCTGCATATTATGTACATATATTACTATGATAAATATGAGTGACACTTACTGTGAACCATTAAAATCTAAGGAATAACAGTTCCACCAGTTTTGTCAAAAATGAGAGGGCAAAATAAATAAATAAAATACAAAAAATACAAGTCCACATCCAGCAATAGACCTCCACTCCCTGAAGTAAACATTGAAAACCCACACACGAGTTCAACAAAAACCCAGGTTGCAGTTCAGCGAATTTTAACTGGACACTCCAATTCTATGTTGTCAGTTCAGTTATAGAATGTTTTAGGAGGGCTTCTTGCAGATCTTTACTCCTGATCTATTTGAAACAAAATTATCAAGCTCTAGACTAAAGCCACAGTAGGCAAAAATTCAAGAAATGCAATTCTAAACAACCAAAAACAGTAACACCAATACCTTTTGTAGAGGAATTTTTGCAACTGAACCACAACTGCCAAATTATAAAATCGTGACACACTAGTGACTACATACTGACAAGATGTATGCAATTAAAATTTCTATTTACTACAGAAGCGATTGATCTGGGGTGCAAGTGTATTTTGATTTTGTCTCCCTCCCTCCCTCCTCCCCCCAATTCCTGTACACTTGTGGGACAGAGCAACTTGCACACCTACTCAACCTAAGAAAGAAGGGGAACAGTGCAGTGATACTTCTTTTGTCACAGTGGTGGATTAGCTTTAGGAATAAGCAACGATTAGCACACAGTGCAAGTATATATGTCAGTAAGCTCAAAAGCAGTTCTAACAAATGTTAAAGATTAACAGTAGCCCATGTCATCTGAAACCTCACTTACAGCAGATTTACCCATACGGTATTCTGAAGCTTAGCTTGGATTAAAAGCTAATTGTTTAAGAATAAGCAAAGCCAATGAACATGCATACCAATGGTTGTCTGCAGCATGATCCTACATCTAGGTTCAGCAATTGTTCCGTACTCTTATACAAGAAAATCCTTTGTAACTAAATTCATGAAAAATACCACAGTGCAGGCGCTATCTTTAGCTCTTCCCTGAAATCCTCACATTCTAATAACGTAGCCAAAATTGTTTGTCCGCGATAAGTTAACATAAAAAATATAAATATGGGACTCTGAAGAAGACAAAGATACCAAGAGGCAAAACCGCAATGAATATGGCCACTACCAGAAATCCAAAGATAATGCCCTTCATAGAAATATACTTCGGTAACATTCTAATGTTACCACGCCGCTTTAAAGTTTACAGTATGGAGAACATTTTTGCGACCTAGTTTCGCAGATTTACTCTAAATCTGATTTTTCATTAAGTTTCATTCCGGAGTTCCTAAACCGAATACTACATAAATAATCCGCATTCACAAGCAGCAAAGTTTACCATACTGAATAGGTATTTTGACAGATACCATTCAGAAGTTATTGCTGCTAGAAGGAAAAAAAAAATCCAAAAGTCAAACACAAAGTGTCTTATCTTCGTCAGCTGTCAAGTGTCGATAACATCTGCACGTTGTAACTAAGTGCTTTGACAGCTTCCCCACAACCATCCCTCCGAAAATGGGGCAAAAACTTACCTATTAAGTACATTCGCGTGGGGGACGTAGAAGTTCTTCAAAAAGGGCTGAAGCGCGGTTGTATCCCACTGCGGTTTCTTTAGGTTTTCTCCGGGCTGTTTTTTCTTTCCATTTTTTGCAGCAGTTCCTTCTGTCTTAGTGGCGAAGTTCTGATTGCTCCAAAACCGATTTTTATTCACGAATTGATCTCTCTCCCCTCGAAACCTACAATGAAAGTAATACTCAAAACACTTCAAAGCTATTCAACTTACTTCTGTTACTAACTATCCTCGCAAAATTTGACGTATTACTGGAACATCCGAAAAAAATGGCGGCATAAGCCACTAAGAACTAGCACGCAACAAACTACCTCAATGCTAAAACAATTTTAAAAACTGCAAATTTTAAGAAATACGTACATAGTTTGGTTGGAATAGCCGTTGCTGCACATTTTACAGCAACGTTGCAGACTGGTTTCCAAGTGTCACTTGCCACCAACCAACTCTGTAACAAAAAAAAAAAATGATTGTATGAATAATCTTTGCTACCCCTTTTCTCCCTGTAGTTATAAAATGCAAAAACGTCGATAAATTACGTCCTCTAGACACAATAGACTAATATCAATCCCTTGACTTCTACACCTCCACTCACCTGACCGGCGAACAAAACGATAATGGCTGACTCTCTCAGCGCAGTACTAACCTTCGTTATACACTTCAGCCTGCCACTTTTCGACCAATCACACCAGAGCTCGCACAACCTCATTGCAACCGGCAGAGGTCTCATTTTTCGGTACAAGCGGGTCGTTTGAGACTTCGTTGGATTGTCAACGTTATCATTTCGTCTGAAAATTGCATATTAAATCAGAGATATTTATTCAAAATCAGATTTACTGACAATTAATGAGGAATTAAGTGACGCAGGCACTGAAAACATGAAAGGAAGCTACACTTTTCTTTTGCGGAATGTTTGAGTAAACGTTATTGCTTTACGTAGTTCATTTAGTGCAACGAAGCGCATACGATATTCGCAAATCAAGATTACCAGAAGCGCTAGACTGCCAAAACAAACCTTTTCGTCACGACAAGCCCTTATTGAGCATTGGATCTTTGCAGAAGAACTGGAATATATTTTTATTTTTCCAAGGCACCATAATTTCTCCTCGTTAGAAAATATTTTTCATACCAACTCGTCATTCTGTGACATTGGCAAGTAGTTAACGCATTAGCAGCCTAGAATTTCCAACCAATAATAACCTCTCAGTATCTGAATGTAAAAAGAAATAACAAATGTAAGATGTGCAGGTACTGCATGAAAAGAAAAAATATGCCAAATACTGATCAGTAGAACAATATGCATGCTTAGTTGCCCTCAACCAACATTTCATAGTACACCTTAATAGTAAACTGTTAATAGTTCTTGAATTAAAAAAGAATTCTGCACTTTTAATAAATCACAGAGAGCAAAGGAAAAGAAAGGTAAATGAGTTTGAAAAGATAAGAATGGTGGGTTACGGGGATAGTAAGAGTAAATGATGATAGTGAAAATAAAATATCTAAACGAGGAGCAAATACAAATAATGTGAGACAAAAAAGAACATATATGAAGAATGTAAATAGGAAACTGGATAAGAGAAGTTGTAGAAGTGAACGGAGTAACAGTGTTAATTAAGACCATGTAGAGAGTAATGTCAAATTACATATTGAAGAACCAGATTCCCAATTTAGAAACATTGGAGTTGAGAAACGTGATTCATATTACACAGGTAATGAAACATGTATGCAGACCGCTGCTTTTGTTCCATAACGCATTTCAGTAACAGAGTGTTGGTTGTTAATGATGCAGACAGTTTACTTGTGCCCATTCATTCTATTAGGATGTTTGGTACCAACTTAATAATATAAAATGCTGAAAAAAATCCAGGCAGCTGATAGACTGTACATTGCTCTC
Organism: Schistocerca cancellata; assembly: GCF_023864275.1. Classification (NCBI taxonomy): domain Eukaryota; kingdom Metazoa; phylum Arthropoda; class Insecta; order Orthoptera; family Acrididae; genus Schistocerca; species Schistocerca cancellata. The sequence goes on along the minus strand of NC_064628.1, from coordinate 222,071,703 downwards.
ACACCCCAACATACAATATTAGCATACATACAGTATTAGCAGAGATATTGCTGATTATGTGATACTGGCAGTGTGTATGTGTGAAGCTTAGCAAAGAGTGTATGGGTGAACGAATATTTCGTTAGGGTTTGCGAAATTGACACTTTTTTATGTACATTTTCATATTTAGGACTTAATTCTTATTAAAAAGCTACCCACTGCTTAACACAGAGAGACCCCTGCACCAAATTTCATTGCTAGCCCTTATCTCTTGTTTTCTGCTTGAGCACCGCAGAATCAATATTGTCTGACTCTCCATTCTTGGTGCCTGATGGTCTGGCAGTTGCCCTCTCATAAATAAAAAAATAAATCATTAATTGTACACTTGGAAAGAGAGCCCATCTTTAATCCTTAAGAGTTTTGGTCACATAAATTACATTTTTCAAATTTACTTTTATAGGTTGCAGAGTTACCTCATCACACCTGCCTTATGAATTTTGCTTAGTATAAATTACATTACTTCCGTATAATTGGGCCCTGTAATAGCCGTATGCTGAAATGGCTTTACAGCTATTTGCCCTTAACAGTAAATTCAGAGGTTAAATGCAGGACACGAAGTTATTATGGTACAAATGGTTAAGATTTTTATTAATGGTGATATATTGTCATTGTGGCGCATAAAATAGCAAATAATACACTTCATGTAACAGTTGGTTAACCAATTAAGTCCATCACTTTGCCCTATGTATGCCCAAGATGCCTCTGTTATTAGGCAGCTATTACACAAAAGAAATGCGTACAACAAAGTTAAACATAAAGGCATGAGGAAGGATAAGCAACAAAGATTTGTTTGAAAAGACCTGCTACATATTTCACTGCACAGTTAAATTGTATATATGCAAAATGCTCCAAATGGAGAAGAGTAAATATAATAAAAAATTATAACTGAGCGCTGAGGTACAGGTAGTAGAGATGTGCCAGAGTTCGTTTCAGTTCTAAAAGGCTACTGGTAATACTTGTAGCATATTGTACCTGTAAATGAAGAGAGAATCAGTAAGCTTCGTTTGAAGTTATTAGTTTGGTGTTCCTTAAATATTGTGCTAGGCATAATGCAGGCCCACTGTGCATGCTGTTCTTGGGCATGGGATGATTACTCACTGTTCACAAGCATCTGAAAATCACCCTTACTACTGCCAAGCAAGCGATTGGGAGCTGCTATGAATGGTTGTGTTTTTGAGAGCTACTGAGAGTCATGTACCAGAGATACCAAGAGTACTCAATTATTATCCTTTCCTGTTGATACTGTCTCTTCTACAGGAAATAAGAGCCTATCACTACTTGTCCACTTGGTTGTGATGACATGTCAGTGGCAGGTCTGCGCAGCAGAGAAAGGGTCCAGGAAGAACTCAGGATGTTATTCCCATCACCCTAACCAACAAGCTTGAGATGTGGTCTTCCACTGAAATTGAGCGAGTGAGACTAACTTCACCAATTGGAAAATATACTGTTTTCCATGTCAAGGGGGAGACGGCGGGGAGTGGGGGACACAAAATGGCAGGGGTCTGTTGATCATTGGCAGTCCAAACGTATGACAAATAATGGCACCCTTTAGGAAAATGACAGCAAGGGATGAGAACAAACACTACATGCACTCAGTGTGTCTGCTTAGAGACCTCATTCAACATGTTGTTGAGCCTATTCTGACAGTCAGCGAGGGCACAGGGGCATTGGGACAAATGATGCCTGTTGTCTGGCCTCCAAGGTCATACTTGTTTCATTCCAGTGAATGGCAGAGAAAGTTGAGAATACCAGTCTTTTTCACAGAGTTTCAACAAAGTTCACAGTCTGCAGCATTGCCTGCAGAATGAATTGTTGCCTCCTGGTTCTGAGTCGAGAGGAAGGCTTGAACCAGAGACTTCCAAGATTCTGAAACTAGCTAAACTTTGACTTCCTACACTTGTGCCACAGGGTTGAAAACTGTCCAGTCCCCCTAAGTGGATCAGGTGTGCACTATTCATGTGAGGCTGCTATCCAGGTAGCTGACTATATGTGGGGTGACACAAGTGTATTTTAGATTAGGTGACTATTCATCCACTCCAGATAACAATATCCTTAGGAGGCCTGGAAGTATCCTGGTACTGCTGATCCCTCCAAAAAATAACTCAGGAGTGTACCTCTTGTCACTCAGTATTATCCTGGTCTTGAAAGTATTAATCAACTACTTCAACAAGTTTATGACTACTTAACATCATGCCCTGAAATGAGGTCCACTCTGTCTGACATTTGCCCACCACATCTGTAATAGCTTTTCGTCGGCCTTTCAATCTCCACAATATCCTGCCAGATCCTATACTTATTCTGCACCTATTTCCCTACCCTGTGGCTCCTACCCCTGTGAGCTTACCTTCCATAAGATGTCCCCATGCACTCTTCTACCACCACCTACACCAGCCTTGTAACTGACAAAACATATACTATTAAATAGAGAGACACCTACAAAATAATACATGACATGTGTCAGCTGTTCTGTAAACACTATTCAGCCTTTTATGTCAGCAAGACTGCTGCCAAGTTTTGAGTTAGGATAAAAGGATATATAGGCAGAGGATGTACATGTAAGAGCCAAAGAAATTGGTACAATTGCCTAATATTGTGTAGGGCCCCCACGAGCATGCAGAAGTGTTGCAACATGATGTGGCATGGACTCGACTAATGTCTGAAGTAGTGCTGGAGGGAATTGAATCCTGCAGGGCTGTCCATAAATAGTTAAGAAAACGAGCATGTGGAGATCTCTTCTGAACAGAGTGTTGCAAGGCATCCCAAGTATGCTCAATAATGTTCATGTCTGGGGAGTTTGGTGGCCCAGCAGAGGTGTTTAAAATCAGAAGAGTGGAGCCACTCTATAGTAATTCTGGACAGGTGGGGTGTCGCATTGTCCTGCTGGAATTGACCAAGTCTGTCAGAATACACAATGGATGCACAATGAATGGATGCATGTGATCAGATTGGATGCTTACATATGTGTCACCTGTCAGAGTCATATCCAGACATATCAGAGGTCCCATATCACTCCAACTGCACACACCCCACACCATTACAGACCTCCACCAGCTTGACATGCGGGATCCATGGAGTCATGAGCTTGTCTCCTTACCTGTACACATCCATCCACCCAATACATTTTCAGATGAGGATCATGTGACCAGGCAGCATGTTTCCAGTCATCAACAGCCCAATGTCAGAGTTGATGGGTGCAGGTGAGGCTGGGCAGTCATCAAGAGTACATGAGTGGGCCTTCAGCTCTGAAAGACCATGCTGATGATGTTTGATTTCATGGTTCACATGTTGACATTATTGATGGCCTAGCATTGAAATATGTAGCAATTTGCAGAAGGGTTGCAGTTCCGTCATGTTGAAAGATTCTCTTAAGTCATCATTGGTCCCATTTTGCAGGATCTTTTTCCAACCACAGCGATGTTGGAGATGATGTTTTACTGGATTCCTGATATTCACTTGTGAAATTGTTGTATGGGAATATCCCCACCTCATCGCTACCTCAGAGATGCTGTGTCCCATTGCTTATGTGCCAACTATAACACCACGTTCAAACTCTCTTAAATCTTGATAACCTGCCGTTGTAGCATCAGTAACTGGTCTAACAACTGCTCCAGACACTTGTCTTATATAGGTGTTGCCAACTGCAGTGTGATATTCTGCATATTTACATATCTCTGTATTTGAATATAATAGAGGGAAACATTCCACGTGGGAAAAATATATCTAAAAACAAAGATGATGAGACTTACCAAACAAAAGTGCTGGCAGGTCGATAGACACACAAACAAACACAAACATACACACAAAATTCAAGCTTTCGCAACAAACGGTTGCTTCATCAGGAAAGAGGGAAGGAGAGGGAAAGACGAAAGGGTGTGGGTTTTAAGGGAGAGGGTAAGGAGTCATTCCAATCCCGGGAGCAGAAAGACTTACCTTAGGGGGAAAAAAGGACAGGTATACACTCGCACACACACATATCCATCCGCACATACACAGACACAAGCAGACATTATCTTGTGTCTTGTGTCAGCAACTAACTCTGCTGGTTGTACATTCATGGACAACAACTAATAGTTTTGGCTGAATCGCATTAACAATTTTTGCAGAATGAGGTTTTCACTCTGCAATGGAGTGGGCGCTGATATGAAACTTCCTGGCAGATTAAAACTGTGTGCCGGACCGAGACTCCAACTTGGGACCTTTGCCTTTCGCGGGCAATTGCTCTACCAACTGAGCTACCCAAGCACGACTCACGCCCCATCCTCACAGCTTTACTTCTGGCCTTTGTATATCCTCACAATAATAGGCACTAAAACAATACATTGTTTGATGTTTAAGTTACAGAAATTACAATTAAAACATAACTCATTCAGTTAGCTGAATATATAGAAAAATTCCTCCCTTTTAAAGAGTTACTTCTACCTCAAGGGTTAGGCTGACTTATTTGTTTAAATAATTGTATTAACAGATATAGTTAAGCAAATAATGTTTCTGACAAATCTGGTAATTATTCTGAATTAAATAAGGGCTAGCATTGCTAACATGTTTTCAAATAGAGCAAAATAAATACTTAAAAGAATCCTAGTAGTTCTTCTTCCAAATGTTTATAATTAGTACAGAATTTATATTTGTTTATAAGTCAACAGTAGCATTTAAGTCACAAAACAATTACTTATTTCACTGTATAACAAAAGATATTAACCAGGCTTAGTCAAAATAAATTAGGAAAATAATTGCATACATAAAACTATGCACAAAATTGGACAGGGTAGTCTATGTCTTAAGACTGAGGGCCAACCTTTCTCTTTTATGGAAATTCAGATTGTACTCATGTATGTTAAAGGTAATTAGGCAAAAAAAAAAAAAATGAATTTAAGGAGGCAGATGGCAGAACAAGTCAGGAAGTAACGAGATCCCAGCTTGCTTTGTCGCATTGCCCCCTGATTGTATTGACCAGACAGATATTGCAAACAGCTAACTGGGCAATTCAGTGACCACAAGTGACTCCAAAAATTGTGTTTAATTATCTACACACAAAAGAATATTACATAAGAAATCTCCTTATCAAAAACTACAGTACATACATTTTTCAAATTCCTACTGATGTTAACTAGCCATATGAAAACACCCAAACAAAACATTTACATATAGTGTATTTTACAATGGCACAAAATATCCACAAGTTATATTTTTAATAAAAATTAGGCATCTCCATCATAAGTGATGTCCTTTTTGGATAAACAAATATTACATTCTAAGTCCTGTATTGCTTCAAAAAATAAATGATCATGGGTTGCAAAAAGTTAAATTATGCTGCTCATTGCAGTTCACTTTCAGATGGAATATTTCACTTTTTCCATGTTTAGTATTTTCCACAAGCACTTCCACTCCTTTAATGACCTTTAAAACATTTTTTCACCAAGTCGTCCTTGCCTTCAACAGGTCCAAGTGGCAGTTAGTAAGGAAATGCACTGCTATTAGTTCCCTTGGAGATCGTACCCCTCTGCCACAATACATGAAAAAATCAGAAAAAGTACTCTACTTTAGTACACTCACTTTTACTTCTAACTAAGTATAAAGAAAAAAAAAGCTTCACACTAATGGCAAATAATGGTCATTACTTCACAAATAAATACATTACACAGTTCTCATAACATCACAATAATTAGCACTAAAATTGACTATAGTATGAAAGATGGGGACTTTCACTTATGGACTCATCATCTTAATGTCCAAAATATGTACATTACCTCTAGGAAAAACTCATGATGTGCAGTAGCATAGATTTACTAATCATTAGATTATTGGAAAGAATAAAGTCACCATCACATAACTTAATTACTACACACATCAGAATTAAGGGGATGGAAGTCATATCAAATCATTGCCCTACTTCTCCACTCAACTCTGAGTACTACTCTCATCAAGCAGAAAATTAAATTCTCACACGATGTTACCAAATAGTTGACCCATCAGAATATTCACATCACTTTAGCACCACAGTTATCAGTTAATCAGCAAAATTACTTTTCTTCATTCCAGTATTACCACTTTAAGCTCATAATTCTTTAGAGCACAAATAGAAGTTTTCAGATAACCTATAGATCCGATAATGTAGCACTATGACTATTTGACACTTGTTTTTATACAGTTATCTTTTTCATCACTCAATCTTGTCTGTCAGCTCCATTATTTTACTTACAATTTTTTTCCTCATTAGCTAGTGGAGTGTGTTCTCAAAAAATATCCCTACTGCAGAGACAGGGGCCCTAACCATTAAGACCCTAACATTACTCATTATTTCATTATAGCTTCACTATCTAATAAATAAACACCTGCTCTGCTTATCTGATACAAAATTGATTCTACTGAAAAATACTCCACAGTAACAAATCCTTATGCTAAGGCAAACTCAACTCTCATTACTGATCAGACAAAATAATCACTTAGAAAAATTATTATTTCACTGTATTCCATCAAATTGCTTGAGATTCTAGCCTGAAGGGTGATATACATAAAAATGTTGCCTATTCTATCCACACACATTACTCTGGGCAACTATGTTTAAGCTTTTATTTCCTTAATGTTAGAAGAGGCTGTACCATGACAAGCTTCTATAGGTAGATAGTTATCTCCATATACTGATTGCACTGAACACAATACTTCTATTATACCATAATTAATATTAAGACCTAATATTCAAGATGGTTTTTACTGCATATTGCCTCTGCTGCTGCACAAATTATACTAATTTCACCCATGAGCTGATTACTTCAGATGTTAATTATTGTTTCAAATAATGTGCACCTTCTCCTCCACATATGCCGACACCCTTCATTTTCTGTTTACTTTACCTCTTTGTTTGACAGAAATTCTTTAACCTTGACATCAATTTACTTTCTTCATGTTTCATAAAACCAGGATAAACACAGTATCTCATAGATTCTTATCGAATACCACTGCTGTTTTTTTCCTTTATATTGCCTTTTCTTCCATCCTCTTATGATTCCATTACTTATCACTAACACAACATAATATGTATATAGATAACACTGGTGAAACCTTTTTTAAAATATTCCTATACTAAATAATCCTGCTGTACAAAATCACATGAAACTCGAAGATAGAATGTTTCTGATTCACTTATAAACTACAGATAGGATAGGAGAAGAGTCTGACTGCTTCAAGAAACACAAAAAATGAGACAGACTGCTGGGGTAAGCGTTATTGCACCCATAATTGAATCCAACACAGAATGTTGAGCCCCCTACTTGTTTATTTTAAATGGTTTGATCCAGAATTACCATCTTCCCCTCCATATCTGTTCCTTGAATTTCTCATACCATTTCTGGCCCATTCTGGCTATCTTCCACCCAACCATTCCCTGAATTTCTACTACAATTAGTTATGTTTGTCCTATTACCTGAGACTCTCTCCCTAATTGATTATTATCATCAAAATTCCTCCCACAATCTTCCACTGTGGGCTTCACTGTCTCCACTTTAACAACACAATTCAAAAAATCATTAACATTGCCCCTAGGGGCAGGTACAAGCAATTCTATAACTTTCCGAGGCAACTTAGTTTCTAAACCCATATTTATTTATTCATTACCTAGCTTTTTGTCCATGTATTTCAATTTGTTTATCCAAAACTGACCGAAAACTTTTACAGTGCCCTTCCTGGAGTAAAATCTCTCCCCTCCCCAAAATTCATTCAAAATTCTCTGCTGCTTCTCTTTGGACCAATATTCATCCAAAAATGCTTTCTTAAAGCTATGCCACAAAGTACACCTATCAGCTAACTGAGCTCCCATCCATAAGCATCCCCTTTCAAAAAGCCTCTCACAAATGACGTTTTCTCTTTGTCATTCCATGTTTCAGGAAAATCATTAAATTCCCTAATGAAATCCAGTGGATACACTTCACTATATGTTTCAAAATTATTAAATTTCATAAAACTAATGAATGAAGGATTGTTTGGGATGCTACATACTCTATGCTTTACATTTTGTACCTTTTCCACCTTTTTCTCCATTTCAGTCAATATTGAATCTACATTCTTATTTACTTTTACCAGTTTTTCCTTTACCACTACTGCACAGTTGGGTTCTACTTCTGTTTCTAAATCATTTTTAATTTGATCGATTGTGTTTTCAAGTTTAATCCTACTTTCAGCACAAAGTTTCCTGGCAGCTTTGACTTCATCTTTACACTTTCTCGGAAGCCTCCACACTTCTACTATAGTTATCACAAAGTTTCTTTCTCTCTTCTACACATTTACTACTCATTAATGTTAATTTTGTTGTGACTCGCCGATCTTTCAAAGTGCCGCTGCACAGTTACGCACATCCTCTACATGCGGCGCTGTCTGCCAGCCATGCAGCAGCAGCGCTACCTAAGCAGCCAGCCAGCCAGTGGCCACTAGACTCGGACTCAGTTATGATTTGACTGTTAAAGTGTACAAACATCTTACTCTGTTTACTTGATCTGTGACTTTCATGTATTGCGTCTTCCTTGAAATATATTTGTTCAACTTGAAGTTGACCCACATGTTTCCGTGGCTACTTTAGAGCAACTACTGCAAGGTCTCATAGAACAGCAAACGCTTCACATAAATGTGATTCATTATTTCGACATGGCATCAAATGCGGGGCGTCTCTTTTCGTTGTCTCTACCTCCTTTTCCTCCTTACGACGAGACAGAGGAAGACTGGTCTGATTACGAAAAACATCTTCGACAGCACTTCTTGGCATTTCATGCCACGGACGAACAAACATGTAAGTCTCTGTTCCTTTCATGGATTTCACCTCAAATGTATCAGTTGTTGTTGCAATTGGCTCCTTTGAAAGATCCTGCATCTTTGTCCTTTGCTGAAATGTGCTCACTTCTGTCCATTTATTTTCAAAAGCAAGCGCATGTGGTAGCCTCTCATGTTGCCTTTTATCGTTGTCAAAAACAACCAAATCAATCCTATTGCGCTTGGGCTGCTGAACTTCACGGCCTCAGTAGAAAGTGTCAATTTGTTACTGAAGTTCACAAAGAATCCTACGCTGATTCCATGGTATGGGATGCTATTATCTGATCGGTGCCCGACAAAGAAGGTAGGCAACGTGCCCTTCAGTTGGCAAATCCAACTCTGGATGAAGTCCTATCCATCGCTCAGTCTTTTGAAATTTCTCGCGCCGCTGGAGCACAAATAGAGGCATGGGGCAACGTCGGGGAAATACAACCTCTGCGCGATGTTGACGAAGCGTGTGGTGTGTCCCCGCTGGCTGATGTGGCCGCAGTGCGCTCCCAAGCGCAGCCTTGGCCTAACCGTAAACAAACCTCTAAGAAACTGCAGCAAAGCCCACAGCAACTTCCTTCATGTCCACGGTGTTTTACGAAACATTCACGAGAAGATTGTCCACAATGTTGGGCTGTGTGTCACAAATGCAAAAAAAAGGGTCATCTGTCATCTGTTTGCAAATCCTACCGCATACATGATGTTCATGAACATGACACTGAGTCTGATTCTGTGTTGCCTGTCAATTGTACTTCTTCCCATTCAGGGAAGTTATTCCTCACTCCAAATACTTGGTTGAGATGTTCGCATGTAGGTGGATACTGGTTCTGCTGCCACTATCATCAATTCACAGACGTATCTTCAGTTGGGTTCTCCAACCCTGTCACCTGTCACTAGGCAATTACGGATTTACAATAAACAGAAGATTTCTCTCTTGGGACAATTTTATGCTGAGTTATCTTACAAATCTGTCGTTTGCACTGTTCCCATATTTGTGGTCGACCATAGTAACGCGGAGAATCTTTTTGGTTTCGATGCCTTTCGCGTTTTTGGGTTCTCCATAGATGACTCTGTTAATATCGTCTCTGATGCTATTTCTTATGCTCAATTGGATTCCTTGTTGACGACATTTTTGTCCCTATTTTTCTCCTGGGTTAGGCCGTGCAAATGACTTTGAAGCTCATATCACACTCAAACCCACTACTCGGCCTAAGTTTTTTTGGGCTTGGGCCATTCCTGTGGCCCTTCGTGATCAGGTCAAACGGGAGCTGGATCGTCTCATTGCTTCAGGGGTCTTGCTTCCTGTCACTTCCAGTGAGTGGTCCTCTCCTGTTGTTGTCGTTGCTAATCCAAATGGTGATATTCATCTCTGTGGTGATTTCAAAGCCGCTGTAAATGCTCAATGCCTTACTGACACTTACCCTATGCCTCGACCTGAAGAATTGTTGACTAAACTTGCTGGAGGCCAGTATTTTTCTAAACTTGACCTGTCAGAAGCTTATCATCAATTCCTCTCGATGCTGCTTCCTGGCAGTTTCTGGTCCTTAACACGCCTTTTGGCCTCTATCAATACCAACGATTGCCATTCGGGGTTGCCAGCGCCCCTGCTCTCTTTCAGCGATTCTTGGAACAGTTATTGCTCACTGTCCCTGGGTGTATAAATTACCAGGACGACATTGTTGTCACTGGCTCCACCACTGACGAACATCTTCAAAATCTCCATAGACTTTTTCATGTCTTACAGACTGCCGGTCTTAAGTGTAATCTTCAGAAATCAAAATTTTTTTCAGCATCTGTCATGTACTTGGGGTTTCAACTCTCTCAGGATGGTATTCGTCCATTTCAGCAAACTGTCGCTGTGATCAATGCCCTTCCTCGCCCTACATCTGTTAAGGAACTGCAGGCCTTCTTGGGGAAAATAGCATACTATCACAAGTTTTTACCATCTGCTGCTTCGGTGGCTCAGCCGTTGCATTGCCTGTTGCATAAAAACATGCCTTTTCACCGATCCACGTCATGCAATGCGGCTTTCCAGAAATTGAAGACTATGCTGAAACATGCCCTGTGCCTGGCTACTTATCGACCTGGCCAACATCTTGTTCTTCCACGGACACCTCTCAATATGGGGTCGGTGCAGTCCTTTCGCACCATTTTTCTGATGGTTCTGAACTGATGCCCAACAAATTGAAAAAGAAGCTTTGGCCATTATTTATGCTCTTCATAAGTTTGGTGTTTTTCTCTATGGATCCAAATTTCATCTTGTTATGGATCACAAACCACTTGTTTCCTTGTTTCATCCATCAAGGTCACTTCCTGACAAGGCTGCACACCGCCTCCAGCATTGGGCTCTTTACTTGTCTCGTTTCAATTATGAGATTCATTTCCAGCCGACGGCTCAACATGCAAATGCTGATGCATTGTATCACCTTCCCATGGGTCCTGATCTGGCATTCGATAGGGACGAACTTTTGTGTTTCAACCTAGATGTTGCCGAGCAGCGGGTTGTGGACCGGTTCCCCATCACCGGGGACCGGCTGGCAGCTGCTACGGGTTCTGACCCTACCCTCTCCAGGGTTTTACGCTGTATTCAGAAGGGTTGGCCAGATCGTCTGTCCGCTAAGATTTCTGATCTGTTGCGGAACTACTACACTTTGCATTACTGCCTCACGGCTAGGGATGGTGTTATCCTCCTTTCCACCGAAAATGCTTCGCCGTGTGTTGTGGTACCTGCATCTTTGCATGCTTCGGTCTTGCGCCTCCTTCACCAAGTGCACTGGGGTGTCTCTCGCACAAAATCTCTGGCGCGCTGTCATGTGTACTGGTCTGGGATCGACTCTGAAATAGCACACATGGTCGCTGCCTGCGGCCCTTGTGCGTCACACACCACCACCCCGAAGTCATCTTTGTCACCGTGGACCTCGCCTGAGAAGCCCTGGGAGCGTATTCATGCTGACTTCATGGGACCTTTTTTAGGTACTTATTGGCTTCTCGTTATTGACGCCTACTCTAACTTTCCTTTCATTGTCCGTTGCACGTCGCCTACCACCGCGGCAACCACCAATGCTCTAGCTCGTATTTTCTCTTTGGAAGGCCTTCCCTCTACTCTTGTTACTGATAATGGTCCGCAATTTGCCTCTTCCAATTTTGCGGATTTTTTTTGCCCGTCACGGTGTCATGCATGTCACGGCCCCTCCGTTCCATCCACAGTCAAACGGTGAGGCTGAACGACTGGTCCGCACATTTAAGACTCAGATGAGGAAATTCCTGACTTCTTCTGCTGCTGATGACGCGCTTCTCTAATTTCTGGCTTCTTACCATTTCACCCCCATGCGCGACCACAGCCCGGCTGAGCTCTTACATGACCGACAGCCCCGCACGCTACTTTATCTTCTGCGGCCTTCCACCTCACGGCCGCGGGTGCCTTCGATTGGCTGGTTCACCACCGACGACCTTGTGTGGGTGCGGGGATATGCCAGGCGGCCAAAATGGAGTCCTGGCCGCATCTTATGACACCGCACTGTGGCCAACGCCTGTATGAAATCCAGATGGACACAGACGTTGCAGTGCGTCATTCGGACCAGCTTCGGCCTCGTGTGCTGGCAACGCCTGTTCCAGATGCCACTACACCACCTTCAGCTCTACCTGATGCTCGGGATACTGGAATCTCTCATTACTCACAACGCAGTCCTCTCACCATCATATCAGTGCCAGCACAAGAACTGACGCCACCAGGAGACGTGTCAATGAAGAAACCAGATGACCATCATCTGTCGGAGCAACTCTACTCGCCTCCTTCTCCTACGGACGTGGACACATCGCCCATGTCTCCTGTTATAACAACCAGACTTGCTGCAACGGGCAGATTGGTGCAAGGGGCCCCAGCAAATTCGACCCCCACGTCTCTGTCATCTCGACCCGTTATCATCGGGGACACTTCTGTCCGTACAGGAAGCCTCCTCCTCAAGACTTTACGGCCAGTCAAACAACACCTATGGACGTTAGCAATCTACAGGCCACCTCCATCAAGACCTGTGCAAAAACTTCAAAGGGGGGAAAAGTGTTGTGACTCGCCGATCTTTGAAAGTGCCGCCGCGCAGTAACGCGCGTCCTCTACATGCGGCGCTGTCTGCCAGCCATGCAGCAGCAGTGCCACCTAAGCAGCCAGCCAGCCAGCGACCACTAGACTCGGACTCAGTTATGATTTGACTGTTAAAGTGTACACACGTCTTACTCTGTTTACCTGATCTGTGACTTTCATGTATTGCATCTTCCTTGAAATATATTTGTTCAACTTGAAGTTATAACAAATTTCTCATTAGTATTCTGTACTACTTTCTTTATCTTTTCATCACAATCTTTCACTATTGCCTCAATCTTCTTATTTAATGCTGAAAGATTAGAGCTGACTACCTTTATTTCCTTTTTAATTTCTTTCTACAGGTCATCCTTTAAGCTAGACATGTCAATTTTAATGCTATCAGTTTTATTTTCCACCCTACTAATGTCTTTTTTCATACTATTTTCCATTCTACTAATGGCTTCTTTTGTACACATACTACTCAAACTACTCATAATTTGCCTTGACATCGCTTCCAATTTTCTGTCTGCCATAAAGTTTTGCCTTTGCTGACATTCGCTACTAGATTCTTCCTCGTTAGCCTTAACGAGTTCACCCACTTCATTACTGTTTTCGTCCATTTCGCTCACATCACCACACAATGTAGATGACACTTTTATCATTTCATCTACAATATGACTTTTGTTCCCGTCATTCAAAGTTACATTCATGTTTGCTTTATAACCACTACCATCTACCAAAGCAGTCCCCATTAAGTGTTTCTGTTCATTTAGAAACTTAACCCCTACAGCTTTGTTATCAGTCACATCACTCCCCTGTTGTCCATCCTCCTCCATCACACTGTCTGGTTCATTAAGGCCAGTCATTATGTGCCACATACCTTATTTTTATTCACCCATCTCCTGCTGTTGTTGTCACCGCAGCCGTCCTCCATAACCTCAGCCAGCGATCTTATGTGCTTATGCTGTGTTGTTGATGCTCATACACAATCAAACTTTCGGATTACTGTAATTACTTTTCATTGTCAATTAGTCCGTTCACTGTCCTCAATAATACTGGTACCACGCGTGCTTTAAATTCAGTCATCCATTCAAAATGCGCTGTTCAATGTTCAAAGTTCACAAGTACTTATTTCTTCTGTCAAAATACAATATTCCTCGCCCAAAAGGACATCATATGTGAGGTTTGCCTGCTTTGTTTCTTTGCTGATAGTCCTGGGTGTCAATGCACTGCATTTTTATACTGCCCTGAAAAATGGGGGGTGGAAGTTCAACACTGAATACTGTAAATGATGCAGTCGACAGTTGCACAACTGCATTTCACAGTTCTTTACTTTCACTGTTCACAACTCCCCAATATTACACAATTATATGGCCAGTTCACTTTTGGTAAATGTTGAAAAGCCTTATTAATAGGTTGCAGACAACATCAGCGTACTGCTACAACAGTTTGCTGTTGAATATCTATGAGAAGTAAAAACCTAACCACACCATTCACAGTTTTTGCAGAATAATACAGTACATGTGATACTATTTTTCAAATAAATTAAACAGACATTTTGATTAATTGTTCTCATGCATGGCTTATTTGTGTTACACTTATTCCACTGTTAAGTTTATGCATTGTTGTTAACCTAAACAATGCATGGTTGGCACCTGAAAATCAGCCATGGACTCACTGTCTCGGGACCAAAAATTGGTCCTTTATATATGTAAGGATGAGCCAGACAGTAGAGGATTTTACTTTATTATATGAGCTTTCAAACGGTAACTTCATTTTTCTTGTTACGGCCAAAACTTGGCCAGCAGCATCAGCTGCCTGTAAACTTTCTCGTTCCACAGTCTAGCAACAAGAAGTCAGCACCAAGGCAGGCAAACTCGATCATGTGCCTCTCTTGTGAGCTGACGAAGTAACGCTGTTCCAGGCGTCGCTGACCAAGCCACACTCTGGAAAGTTCCATTGCCGCCCCCTCGGGTTTCTCGGTCCTGACCAATCAGGGCGGAGGAAGCCGCGTGGCTGTGCTGGATGTACTTGACCACCCGCTACCAGGCGCGTTCTCTTAGACGTGCGCCCTGTAGCAGTGAACACCCTCTGCTTCTCCAGGTGCTGCGAGCCATGGACTTAGTTTCGCAGCCGGCATGCTGTTCGAACTTACCCAATTGGCAGACACCAACTTTCATTAGCTTCGCGAACTATGTTTCACGAAACTCTATGCTATGGCTCACCCTTGCCTCCCTAGGCCTGGCTATGTGACTCCTTTTTAACATGCTTTCGCGAATAAATGGCCTTCATCTAAATATTATCCTGATGACTTAATTATGCCCACTGCATTCCGATCCATCCATCCTGTACATATATCCTCACAATAATAGGAACTGAAACTATACACTGTTTGATGTTTAAGTTACAGAAATTATAATTAAAACACAACTTACTCAATTAAGTGAATACATTGAAAAATTTCTCCTTTTAACAGTTCCTTCTATCACAAAACTTAGGCTGAATTATTTGTTTAAATAATGAAATTAACAGACATAGTTATACCAACATTACTTTTGAAAAACCTGGTAATTATTTTGGAATTAATTAAGGGCTGGCTTTGCTAATATGTTTTTGAGTAGAGCCAAATAAATACTTTAAGAATCCTAGTAGTTCTTCTTCTAGATGTTTAAAGTTAGTACAGAATTTATATTTGTTTATAAGTCAACAATAGACTCTAAGTCATGAAACAATTACTGATTTCAGCCTATAACAAAAGACATTAACTAGGAATGGTCAAAATAAATTAGGAAATTAATTACATACACAAGACTAAGCACAAAATTATTCCATAAGACTGGGGGCCAATTTTTCTCTTTTGTGGAAATGCAGATTATACTCATGCATGTTAATGGTAATTAGGCAAAAATGAAAATAAAATGAATTTCAGGAGGCAGATGACAAAACAAGGGAGAAAGTAAAGAGATCCCAGCTTGCTTTGCCACACCTTCTCTTCCACACTCTGTTAATCCATTATTTCATACCAGCCTCGACCATTCAACAATTTTCATGTACGTGGAAGATTGTGGCATTGTTTTGCACAACATGAAAGGCCAAAGTGTAGTGTATTTTTTCATGTCCACTTGTTTTTACACTTACAGTTTTAGTACCTTTCATGGCAACAGTTCTGTTACTCGGCACATCAAATGTCATATGAGTTTCATCCATGTCCGCTGTTTGCTTACTTCCACACTGGTTTTCGTTCAATGTTGGACAATCAAAGCAATGGAAAGATAATATTTTCTCTTCATACTATTGAGGCCTTTTCTGAGATATCGTGGTTTTGGTTCACACATTACCTCCATGATGCTTCACAAACCTGTAGCACCAACCAACTCCACCCTTAAAGTCTGTTAAGTTGAACGGTAGTGATAGCTTATGATCATGTACTTAAATCATTTTTATATTCATTCCAGTGCCATTTTGATAGTGTCCTTGAATCCATTTCAATGCATTTTCATCTAGTTTTGCTCATTTTGCATTCAGTCCTCTATTTCTTCCTCATTTCTTTCAGTTCTTTTCTTACTAGCCCATGAATTGTGAATGTTTTTTTCTGTTAGTGGAGGGCAAAAATGCCGCTCAGCTGCTACGTTTCCATGTTCTTTGCATATACTATCACTTTTAATTTATACCCCACATTGGATCAGTACTTTTTTTTTTTTCCACTACTGACCTAGCTATTGTTATCAGTAACACAAATCACTTTCAGTTCAAATTCACTGGCACTGTAGACTGTAATGATGTATCATTGGTTGGGCAGTGTTCTTGGTTTGTGATGGTAAGGCAAGAGGAAGACAGTTTTAGCAAACTTCTGAGTCCTCGCAACTCCTGTTTGTCACATCAGTGCACTGCTGCTGCCCGTTGAATATAGTGTTGCCTGACAGAGATTGGTGAGAATTTAAATCAAACAATGGACATATCTATTTTAATTTCAAGTGTAAGATGCACACGAATTTTGAAGCCATTTATTCAAAGAAAAAATGCATTTTACAGTCTGTAAAATATGGTAATAATAAAACAATTCATTAGTCAACATAATCATAGTACAGTTTTCAGTGATCCAGGAAATACTTATATTATTATAATAACAGTCATGAACTACAAGTTTTTATCAGTCAAGTTATTAATGTTGGTTAATGATGACCACACACAGATTTAATAACATACATACAGAGGTTGCCTGGTGTACAGATACATCCACATTATACAGATACAGAATCAGAAATCAATTTAAGCAGTTCGAAAACATTCCCATACTTGATTGGATACATTATAATAAACATAATATGTCATTATTTATATCTATAGATGGTACAGTCACAACAGTTGGCTACATGAACTTCATCACAAAGCTACAAAATTTGAGTTCCATAATCACCACTGTGACATGTGTGCTAACACTTTGGGGAAACAAATTAAGACTGCCACGCAGTGATGAGTGACATGTCTGCATCCTGGCACACTGGAAGTGATTGCTGCAGTTCAGTTCCCTGATTCCAATAAAAATATTCTTTTTAATTTTAAGTGTACAAAATCTTTGCAACAGGAGTTAGTGCAAACAGATATAAATGCATGGACAATTATGATTAATATTACACAACAAAATGTAATGAGGAAGGAGGCTTTATTAAAAAAAAAATAACATTAGCTATGTTACGATAATTACTCAGCGCTATCGTAAAATGCAGTGTAATTAAAATAAAAAAATCTGAAGCTTGGAAATAAATAAAGTAGAACAAAACACGAGCACACTTGCTGCTCCAGTACAATCCACTTGCCAATCAAAGAGCACCAAAAATGGTGTACAATTACTTGCAAAGAAATGGAAAATAAATGTCACTGGACATAATTAGTGCTACTGTCACACATATATATTGACACACACATATTCATATGAACATCAGAAGAATGATGTTGAATCATTTTTTTTTTCTTCATCCTTTTCTTTTCATACATTTTTCATTACTTAAGCAAAACTATGTCTTGAAACAGACGCTGGAAGCCAGTGTGCAAACTTCCATACCTATGGCTAGTTCCTCACCTGTAACAAGTGCACAACCAATGGTCACTAACACTAATTCTGTCACTAATGCGGCTGCCACAATCTCAGCTAACGTGGCAACTGTAAGTAATTTTCCTGTAGCTGATTTCGTTCCCACCTTTTCTCAGAAGTCCCATAAAAATGTGGCTAAGTTCATACAGAATATTTGCGATGTGGATTGCACTTGTGCCTGGCCGGATGATCTGTTGGTCAATGTAGCCAGACTGAAGTTGAGAGGGCAAGCCCAAATGTTTATAGAAACAGTGGACAAATTGCGTGATATGTGTGACTTTGAAGTTTTGGCCCACAGACTAACTACCGTATTTACTCGAATCTAAGCCGCACTCGAATCTAAGCCGCACCTGAAATATGAGACTCGAAATAAGGGAAAAGAAAATTCCCAAATCTAAGCCGCACCTGAAATTTAAGACTCGAAATTCAAGGGGAGAGAAAAGTTTTAGGCCCCACCTCCAAATCGAAACAAAGTTGGTCCATTGTAATATGAGATACAATTTAGGTCGAATGAATGACGATACAGCTACAGTAGTTTGGTTCGAGTCGAAAGCTTAGCAGTTAAGCTTTACCAGGTAGCCATTGCTATGCGTCAGGCGCTCCGTCCGTATTTATATGGATACCCTTCCTTTTTCACATGCTTCGTCTGGTTTGAATCGATTGCTTATTTTGCTTTGATCTGATAAGTGCCGTTTTCAATGTTATAGGTGTTTACGTCAGTCACTGTAAGCTGAAAATGCATTACTATACTGTGTCATGCATTGTTGGTCGCATTCTGATAGTGCGTGTTTACGGCCTGTCGCTGCTCGCGGCATGGCTTGCTTTTGTGCGCGCTACCGCTGCCTACAATTATAAAAAGAGAGGAATCGTCACATTAGCGAAACAATGGCAAGAGACTGCTATTTGTTGTTACTTACACTGCTGCTTTCTTTGATAATGATCAACAAGAACCAAATAATAGACTGCGTATGATATAACATGTTCTGAACGAAAGTTTGGCGAAAATTTTTCTCCGTTTGAAAATCTTTGCGGCCGCTTCTTTAGTACATCAAATTCTGCACAGAAATTACGCATCTTAGATTTAAAAATCTAGTCAGTTGCCGTGCTTCATTTCTGACTGTATCACTATTAGGCATAAGAGTAATATGAATATAAACATGACACGATACGTATATTCTTCCGCGTTTGCTGTTGTCTCACTCTAGTTTCGTAGTTTATTTGGCAGACAGGATTTAAATGAGATAG
This sequence comes from Schistocerca cancellata, assembly GCF_023864275.1. Taxonomy (NCBI): domain Eukaryota; kingdom Metazoa; phylum Arthropoda; class Insecta; order Orthoptera; family Acrididae; genus Schistocerca; species Schistocerca cancellata. The sequence continues at coordinate 222,052,465 of NC_064628.1, read as the reverse complement.
AAGCAAACACGAAAGAATACATGGCAAAATGTTTATATTCGTATTATTCTTGTGGTGAAGAGAATACTGCATGTGATTCACATTTCATCAGGTTCCTATTAGCAACCATCTCTTCTCACAGGTAGGAAAAAATTCAGAACGTAGAGTTGGCCATATTGACAAAAATCCCAGTATTACCAGTCGGATTTTCGTAGTACATTGAAATTCGAAGATGAACAATACGGAATTTGTATTTACTTCGTTGGATAATGTATGAAAATGCAGTGGTCGAAACTCGGGTGGAGAAAAATGCTCGTCTTCCAATTTTTCTTTTTTAATTTTATTTACTGACACAGAGGTTTTGGCGCCAGTATTTATCTTTGTGCCTACAAAGGATGCCTGTGTAGCGCTCAAAGACCTTGTAACAAATATACATATATTCGACGGCAGAAGTTAGTTGTGGCGGCACCTATCAACATTTTTCAGAACTTCCGCTTGCTTTGCACTCGATTCTAAGCCGCAGGCGGTTTTTTGGATTACAAAAACCGGAAGAAAAGTGCGGCTTAGATTCAAGTAAATACGGTATGCGTTATACCGATACCAGAGGTACCGGATACTATAGAGATCAATTATCAACCCTCAGGCAAAAGCAAAATGAAGATTTTGATGCCTTTAAGGATTGCATACAAGCTTTATCTTGTTGCACCTACAAGCTAGGCGAAAATGCCTGTGAAAATAGAATTTTGCGCTCAGAAGCAGAAGTGTGTGCAATTGATGTGTTTGTTCATGGTATTGATCCCTGCATCAGAGGAGAAGTTAAAGCAGCCTCCGCCACCTTAATGTTTGAAGCTGTTCATTTGGCAATTCTATGCGAAGATTTATTGCGTTTCTGCGCTGCTGCACCAGGTCCACCGGACCCAGTACCGGTTTCAACAAGGGAAGTATTTTGTCAATGTTATGGGAGACCCAACCACATGGCAATGTGCAGTCGCACACCTTTCTGCACTATTTGCCGGACTATAGGCCATACCAATGATGTTTGCCCCACAAAGCCACTATTTTCTAATCAGATGCCCGGCCACCGCTCCAACACAGGGTCGAATCAGGGAAAAGCGTGGGGGGCAGGCTCCACCACCCACCCGTGTCCCCGACAAAAATAATACAACCGGTGAGTACCCAAAAATGTCAAGAGGTGGAATATGTTAGTTTAAATGGCATACTCAGGAACAAAGTAGTTAGAATTTTGGTTGGTACTGGTGCACAAATTAGTGTATTATTTGTAGATAAAAATGATCAAAGGGTGTTACAGCCACCCCGATTCCATATCAGTGGCCGTGGAGAGGAAGTAATTGTCCCTGCGGGTTCGTGTGTGGTGAATTTGCAAATAGACAAGGGTAAATAGTCAAGAAATGGAAGTAGTAAGGTTAAAGAAAGGTGATATTGACATCATATTAGGGAATGACTTCTTGCACCGTTATCAGGGGACAGTGAATTATCGAATACGCACTGTGAAGTTTGGTGAAGCAATTCATCATTTCAGCGGTGCACCATCCCACCAGCCAGGAGGAAGCTGTGAAAGGTGCCATACACAGTCTCCCATAAAACCGCAGATGTGGACGATAAAAATCAATGACCCTGTAACGATAAGAAGTGGAAGTGGAAAGATTCTTTGGATAGATGTCAAAAATCATACACAGCTGAAGACAGACATTCTGGTGGATCCGCTCACCCAGAATGATGTATTAGATTGTCAATCAGTACATATAAAGAGAAGTATTTGTTGACTGGAAAGAAAACAGAAAGGTTTTTCCATACCGGTGAGTATAGATAATTTTAGTGTGAAAAATGTTGTGATACTGAAAGGTACTATTGTTACTAGAGGACAGGAAACTTTTGAAGAAGTAGGAGGAGCAGAGCTGCAATGAAGTAAAGATGAGAAGGGACGGAGGAGAAAGAAGTGTTCGGTTAGAGAAGTGCGCTATGTCGTGTCATCATGAAGGAGTCAATTGTCAGAGAATTTAAGTCATTTAAACGTTGAGGAGAAGAAGATATTGCAGCCAGTGTTAGAGGAATTTTGTTGGTTGTTTGAAGAGAGGCAATTCTTACCCACCACAGATTTGGTTCAGCACGAAATTTCGACCGGTGAAGCACGGCCGATTGCACAAAAACCATATCATATACCGTATCATTTGCAATCTGTAGTCAAAGATACAATTCAGCAGCAATTAGCTGAAGGAGTCATTCAGCCCTCCTCAAGTTTGTGGGTGTCCCCTGTGGTTGTTGTGCTAAAAAAATCAGTGAATGGAGATATGTGTCGATATGTGGGCAGTTAACCGAGTAATGACACCAGACACGTATCCGTTACCACACACTGACAATACATTAGACTGCCTAGGCAACTGCAAGTATTTCACCACCCTTGACTTGTGCTTTGGATATAATCAAATCCCTGTTGCACCCCAGGACCGCCATAAAACTGCTTTTGTCGTACCTACAGGATTATATGAATTTGTAACAATGCCTTTTGGATTGAGGAATGCACCCACCACTTTTCAAATATTTGTAGATTTGTTGTTGCATGGATTGAAACCCACTACATGCTTGGTATATTTAGATGACACTTTTATTTTTTCTAAAACTATTAAAGAACATACAGAAAGGCTGAGGGATGTTTTGGAATGGTTGAAAGGAGCTCACTTGAGTGTGAAACTGGAAAAGTGTGCCTTTGCTCAAATGAAGGTACAATATTTGGGGCATATAATAAGTGAAGAAGGTGTCAAACCGGATCCCCATTTGATCACAGCAGTAAAGGAATTTCCAACACCAACAAATATCAAAGAATAACAGTCATTTCTAGGCCTTGCAAATTATTACAGACGTTTTGTGAACAATTTTGCTACCATTGCAAAACCCTTGACTAAATTATTGAAAAAAGGAGCTAGTTTTATCTAGACCAAGGAATGTGATGAATCAATGCAACAAATCCAACATGTTTTAACTAGAGCCCCTGTACTAGCATACCCAGATTTTGAAGAGCTCTTCATTCTGTCGGCAGATGCCTCCGATTGCTGTAGGAGCCATCCTGTCACAAGAAATGGATGGAGAAGCACGGCCAATTGGTTATGCATCTTGGCTGCTTAACAAAGCAGAATTGAATTACAGTATCACTGAGAATGAGCTTTTAATGCTCATGTTTGGTGTAACCTATTCCTGATGTTATTTGTATGGGAGAAAATTTACTGTCATCACCGATCATGCTGCGTTACAGTGGATGCTAAGCCTGAAAGACTCTAGCAGCAGGTTAACTCGTTGGGCTTTAAAATTGAGCGAATTTGAGTATGAGGTAAAACACAAACCGGGCAAGTTGCATCAAAACGCCGTCGCATTAAGTCGGAAAGTCAGAGTGATTGTAACTAATGATGTTTTAATTGAAGAATTGTGGGAAGCACAGCAAAGAGATGTTAAATGTCAGAAATATGAGGCTTTGCCTGAATTTTCTGTTGAAGATGGAATTTTATATCGAAAGACCCCCTTGGGTAAATTAGTGGTAATTCCAAAAGAACTATGTCCCAAAATTATAGTACAATGTCACAATAGTCTGCGAGCATATCATAATGGTTTTCATGCCACCAATTGCTGAATAGCCACCCTTTACTTCTGGGAAGGCAGACAGCGAGACGTGCAAAGGTATATACAAAATTGTTTGCCTTGTGTTAAGAGGTCATTGCCTCGTCAGACGAAAGTGCCCATACAGCAAGTACCAAAAGCCACTTGTCTTTGGGCTTTAGCAGCCGCAGATATCGTTGGTCCTTTCCCTCTGAGTCCACAGAATAACAGATATATGTTGTCCATCATAGATCATTTTTCCAGGTTCTTAATTCTCATTCCCATACCGGCTTGTGCATTTGCCACCCATTTGGTGTTGCCCTATGGAAGTCCTGAAGCTGTACTTACAGATCAAGGCATGAATTTTAAGTCCACATTGTTCACAGAAGTCTGTCGATTGTTGTGAATCAACGAGTGGAGAATGACACCGTTTCATCCAAAAGCGAACAGACGCCTAGAGCGGGTCCATTGCACCGTTACGCACATACTTTCTTACTATGTCAATAAAAATCACACTGACTGGGACTGGTATGTCCAATACATCACATCAGCATATAATAGCCATGTCCATGAAGCTACAGGATATTCCCCTTATGAAGCAGTAAGTATATGGATGCGTTATGAATTCGCCTTTTGAGATTGACAAACTGAATTAAATCGAAAGATGTGAAAGGTTTGGCCTGATGTCAAAAATCCATTTGGAAAAAGTGAGAGTGAATAACACAAAAGCCACTGCTCAGCAGTTGAAGAGGGATAATCTGAAAGCAAAAACGCCTGTGTACAAGGTAGAAGACCTACTTATGTTAAGCAATCCAGCAGTAAGAAAAGGAAGAACCAAGAAGCTTACACCTACTTATGAAGTACCATACTGTATCATCCGGCTTACTTCACCAGTAAATGCAGAAATTCAGTTAGCAGAATGCACCAAAAGTGCCCTTACAGCAAGTACCAAAAGCCACTTGTCTTTGGGCTTTAGCAGCCGCAGATTTTGACACATTAAAGTTGTACAAAGATTCTGAGCCACCCCCACCCGATAGCGAAACAGGGCCTATTACGCCAGTAGTTCCACCCAAGAAAGCAAGAAAGAAGGTAATACAACTGCCTAGACCACTACGTAGATATGCTCTAAGGTCAAAGTACCCCTATGATTTATGTTCCAGGAGTTAGATCTGAGATGAAATGTAAACAGTTGGAAAGGTCCTGTGTTAAGTAAGGGAATTAATTGATGGAAAATGCCATCATTACTATATATTCATTTAAGTTGTGCATGTTAGTTATAAGTAGACATAAGAATTGGCAACCATTGGTAATAGAATTTAGGAAGTCACATGTTAATGAAAGTGATTGAAGTATTTGTAATCATTTTGTCTTGTGCCAATTAACGTCTCCAGTAATGTTGTCACAGCAGTCAAGAACTGAAAACCCAAATACTGGAATTAAGGGGAAAATTGTCCTTGCCAATAGAACATGCTGAGCTAAGGATCAGTTAATCTTGTATACGTCAAAGGGATTCACACTTCATGTGTTGACCGAGCGAGGTGGCGCAGTGGTTAGCACACTGGACTCGCCTTCGGGAGGACGACGGTTCAATCCCGTCTCCGGCCATCCTGATTTAGGTTTTCCGTGATTTCCCTAAATCGCTTCAGGCAAATGCCGGGATGGTTCCTTTGAAAGGGCACGGCCGATTTCCTTCCCCATCCTTCCCTCACCCGAGCTTCCGCTCCGTCTCTAATGACCTCGTTGTCGGCGGGACGTTAAACACTAATCTCCTCCTCCTCCACTTCATGTGTTGATTTAGTGAATACTGTTAAAGCTTTACCATAAAAACATGATAGTAACATGCCTTTGTAACTGCCAGTAGATCAGTGACAACATGCTGCCATCTACCTGATATTTGAAATACACACTATTACATGTATGTTTTTGCTAAATGATCACACAACAATAATAATAAGAATATGTACATCCAAGTTAAACAACAAATATGTTACTCTAAAGTACAAGGAGTCTTCCTTAAGTTCTATTTGATTTATTGTTTTCATAATGCGATTTGAAGAGACAACAAGGTAAATTTTTATGTTACCATGTATTTCTGTGTATTAAATGACAAGGAAGAAGTCGCTCAGTTAACGTCAGTCATTGCAGTTTGTTTACATACAACAAGCTCTGCTCCTCGCAGCTTAGTGCCCCCCCTCCCCTCCCCACTCCTGTCCCCTCTCCCCAAAGATCTTCTCGCCGAGTGAGTGGCCATTACGGTTCCCCTTCCCCTTCCCCGGCCCCCACCTCAGCCGTTGGCGTGGGCAGCATCTGCACCTCTCCCCTCGCCCCTCCTTACCACCCCCCTTCGCCCTGCAGGCCACATGATTCAGCCACGCTGGGTCCAGCACCCACACTACATTCATACCATTGCAGCATAACCAGTAAATCCAAGAAGATAGTTAAAAAAAGAAATCCACCAGCCTACTATTGCTTTACAGATTTTGCTAGTTTTACCCAATAATGGAAATCTATTTGTGATGTTTGTTTTAATTTTGAGTAAAGAATAAAACCTGGAGTGAAAAGAAATGTTTTTTTTTCCTTATAAACACTGTCTACACCACCAAAAAGTAGGAGACATTGGAATTTCACACCGGTCTCCAGCTGTGTTGTATTACCTCTCTTGTGGTTAATAAACAGGTCTACATGGCATCAAGGAAACTGGCCCTTGCCGTGATATTTATTCTGTGAACGAACGCTGTGTGGGAAACCCGTCAGCCAAAGGATCGAATTCGAAATGCCAATGTGCAATACAGTAAAGTCAAGTACCAACCAAGTCAATGTTAGTTCCAAATAACAACCCTAACATTAGTGTCCAGTTCAGAAGTTATTAGCCACTAGTTTCAAGTAAGTGATCTCTAAGAGAGCCAAGTCTTCTTCACAATTCATACAGAAGTATAAAAATTCATAAATTATGTACCTTTTAGAAAAACAGAGTATCCAAGCAAATATATGAGTCCTCATAATTTTGCAAATTTTAACGATTGAGTTATCTGAGTTCCTTGAAAACATCCTCCATGAATAACTGTCGTGAACAACAGAAGCTAACTCTGGAAGGAAATTTTGTGACCATCCCGAAGAACTAAACTCAACATGTAGCAAGAAGACCCCCCAGCCACCCACATACAAAGGCCTATTCAGTTCTATTTCATCCTCACCAACCCCCATTGGGACCAGGCTTGGCCATCTGCATTGTCTGCATTCAGGCAGCATCTGAGCTATGTCGTCTAATGCAATATACGACGATAGTACAAGCAGGAAGTAACTGAAGTCTTTACTTTATAAGGGATCATTTTTTACTTTCATTAACGCTATTCTATTGAAATTAAGGTGTAATCTGTTGCAACAGCAAGATTGGGAATGCTTTATGTATGTATTAATCTGGAGTTGTAAAGAAGGGACGGATAAAAGTTCCATGACCTGTAAAAGAGCTACTTAACAAGCCATCTACACCTCTATTTAAGTTATTAAGTACACGGCACATTGGTAGCCACCATAAGTGCCATAAAACAATCACTGAACCCGCATTTTGTAAGGCTTAATTCCGCCCACAGCATAGTATAGTAGCTTCGGCATTCATGCATGCAGACGCCAGTACTTCCGCAAAGCCAGTTGAAACCAGTCGCAGCCGTACTGTCAACTATAATGTCAGCAACATACAATCTCACGAGCACGATGCCTTTCTCCTCTTACTGCTCCAAGCAGCGCTGGATCCCAACACAGAATTCTTAACCATCATGTAACGAATCCTTTGAATAACTTTATGCACATTTTCAATACTAAGGAACTTACTTTCCTTCCTATACACTCTACACATGACAATTATACTATAATTCTAATAAAAACAAAAGCACTGACAGGTAAGTCATATTGAAATCTTCGAGATGCAACTAGCTTCATCAGCCAATCAATAATGAGTATATGGAAGCAGGTAGGTGAGAGAATTAACAAAAGGAACAACAATCATACCCTTGAACATTTGATTGGGAGACTGATAAACACCAATAATCGCAGTTTTGAGACAAGGAGCACAAATCAGCACAGGAAATATCATACAAAATGTTTAGTAATTATTGATGTGTTAACTGAAGGAGACATAAAACTACTTTACATTAAATATCTCTAAAGAAAATATTAACAAAACACTTCATTCTTCCACAGCATTTCTCATAACATTGACATAACTCAACAACAGCTTTGCTGTAGGTAGACATATTCAAGCCATGTCATTTGGTATGGAAATATAAACAAGGGCACAAGGGAATAACAGAGAATGCTTGCACTTATTTTGCTATGAAATGTAACTGGAGAATAAGGGTTTTGTGTAAGGGAAATAATAGTTTGTACTTTTGCTCTATTGAGGTTTTGCCAGCGTTTGTGTCACCATGATGAGTTGCCAATTACTTATTTCGATGTACTATTTTTACCATTGTTCATTTTGTCCATGTTTTGTTTATGTTATTATCAGTTTATTGGAGAGACTTGCTAGAGTTTTGTCAGCACAGGTAATCTAGTCTATGGGTACCTGAACCTGAACCTAATGTGTTACTTTGCAGCTAGAATTATGGGGATAATTATTCAATTTGTGGGATTCCAATTATGCCAGAGCAAGTTCCAGAGTATTCTCAGTTACTTAAGTGTGTATTAATAATGTTCTAGTTAAGAAACTACTGTGGAAGGGTAATTTAAGATGTAATCATGTTTTATTTCATTTGTATTTGAATATTTATCTGGAAGAACATACAACATGTCTACCCCTGTGATAGGTAACGTAAATAGAGTGAATCATACCCACAGGATGAGCAAGCTTTGGCCACATACCTAGTCTGTTGGATGAACAAGAGAACCAATCCCACAAGGGCACGTACCTTACGTGACACGACTGGCAATCGCGTGGAGCCCTAGAAATCTGTGCCATTCCTTAACTTTTCAATTTCACGGCATAGTCCATCCTACTCACTTTCATCTTTCCTCTCTCAACAGAACAAGACATGAAGAGTCATGCAACTCCCGCAAGGGCATGTACCTGATGTGATGTGACTGCAACTGTGCCGAACCCTAGCCGTCTGTGCCTTTCCTTAACTTTTCAGTTTTGTGGCATAGTCCACCCTAACCACCTTCATCTTTCAACTATCAGCAGAACTATTCAATTCAGGTGAACTAACACAGCCTTTAATTTTGATGTCAAAGAAGAGTTCACGGGAACAGTGTTCTGTGCTCTCTGACAACAGCTGATCAGGCACCATCAGACACGAACCACATCTAGCCCAAAGCTAAACCGCCAGTAAGCAAAAATCTCCATTCAAAACTGGAGCCTTCTTTGACACTGTTTTTCAGTTGTATTTTCCAAAGGAATACCGACTACTGAAGTAGCTTCTTGTCGAGTTTTTTTTTTTTTCTTTTTCCTCCCCCCCCCCCCCCCCCTCTCATTATCAACAACATTATCATAGTCCCAGGCAATGAGATGCCCCATCTGCACCAAACTGGTGTCACTTTTCTTTGTCGATACCTTCTCCAAATGTGAATGTTATTACACTTGGACGGTCAACCCAAAGAGGCTTTTCACTTTGTTTACTTATTGATATAGCATATGCAGCAATGTAACATGATATTTGTGTACCTCATTTTTATATTTTCATGTTTATGAAACAATTACATTTGGGCTAAAATGGATTTCATAGGAATTTTGGTACAGGATGTAACTGACATTATGTTAAAAGCTTTAATTACTTTGTCTTGAAGAATGCTAATTGTTTACTCTTCATTGATCAGTTAATAGGGAGTGTTTGGGGTTAATTTTTGGGGACTGGGAAGGTGCAGCTGTGGCAAGTCCATTCTGTAGGGAATGCTGAACACACTTCTCCCTCTGGCGCCACAGTGAAGTACTGAAACAGTAGGGGATCTTGGGGTGGGGGTGGTTTTCCTGTCTTTGGGGTCTATCATCTTTTCTCCTTCGATTCCAACACTCCGAATCTTCTATTTTATTCCTTACTTCTTGTCAGAGTACCAAGGTATCCACCCCTCTGTCCATATGCCTGCATCTCTATTGCTGAGACCCTTCTCAATTATCGTGTCGACACTTGTCATTGTTGACTAAAGCCTATTATATAGGAGGATCCGGGTAACAAGCTAGCAATTCTGCACTTTTGAAGATATTGAATTTATTTGAATATGTTTCACCTATAACACTTAACTACATAAGTCTTGATTCTGTATGCACAATTCATTCATACGAGTATTAATATTAGTGTTAATTACGGCGTATCTGTCACTTATGAACCAATTTTCTAATGCATAATGTAATTTTAAACAGAACCCACTGTAACAACCTATCTAGCGTGATGTCATGCGTAATCTCACCTCTGTCGCCTGTTGTTCTGATGTAATGCCATAATTATTGTTTTTTTGGTTATCGTCGAATAAACCATACCGATTAAGCACATCTATTCCCCTTTATTCAGTAATGCTATACCCTCTTTCTTGTGACGTTCGTATTCATCATTGCTCATTCTGAAACCTATAAATCTCTACTCCAATCTGGAAGTTTTGTGCAGCGTTGTGTTGTGCTCCTCGCACAGCGCACATGCACACTGCATGCACTCTGCGTTTGACGGTCAGTGTCACTTCTCAACTGCTGCGCTGGCCTTGGAAATTATCGTCTTCATGTCATTTGATGTAGCACAAGATTCAGCCTTGCAGCCAGCTGCCATGGCTGATGCAGTGTAGCCTTGCAATCAGCTGCCACACTCCCAATCACCTTATTAATGCTACTACAACGTTACACACTAGCCTTACGTTGTTACAACCATTCTTATTGTGATATTATTATGCCACTAATAACCTTTCATGCCACTATGGCTTACTCACTTACTATTCGCACTCATCTACCTATGTTTTGTATACCTGGAAACTCATTCATGATTCCCTTGTCAACTGATTTGCTTGCTTTATCTAATATATCAAATAATTACCTCTTATCGTCAATTGATGACCTTTTAAAACATGAGAAAGGACGAATTTCTTACGATCGCCTGTTATCACACTTAGATGAAAGGCAACCAGCCATTGAACTACATACCACCATTATACCCAGCGCCACAGTAACCCCAGTCACTGCCACTAGAAGAAAGAATCTATCAGGCATGTACCCTCCCTTAGTTTTAAAAGTGCAATTGTGATATCAACTAAGGTGGAAAAACTAGTGTAGCGTAGTGAAGTGCTCCCCCAGTGTTAAGTCCTTTTTTAAATCTGTACAAAACGTGTGAACCTCCCTTCACACCCCACTGCACTGAGTCCCAGTGAACGGGCTTGGCCACAGCCATGCCCTCTTTACACTGGCAGCATGTGCACTGCCACTGAGGACAACACACTTCGCCACCTTGCACCACTTGCCTTGCATGTGATTCTTGTGGTGATGTGAATATGTTAATTTTATTAAAAAAAAAGACAGAGAGAACATTTGGCATGTATGCCACACTCAAACCACACTTGTGCACTCATTTAATTTTGTTTTGAGTTTTCGCAACAAATGTGATTTTATTCTGATGTTTTGTAATGTTTATGTCTTATTTTTGTATACACACAATACTGTTGACATACGTAAGCACTTTAGTGACCCCTAGGAGTTCTTTACTGTGGGAACCTTTAATATCCAAGTAATATTTATGTTGTTCTGCAACCTAAAATGATCTACATCTAAGTAACCCACATTTTAAGTGAATTCACTTACTTTCTTTGCTCCCATGGAAGGGGAAGGAGTGTAAGGATGAGCCAGACAGTAGGAGATATTACTTTATTATATGAGCTTTCACATGGTAACTTCATTTTTCTCATCCCACGGTCTAGCAACAGGAAGTCAGCAGCAAGGCAGGCAAACTCGATCATGCGCCTCCCTCGTGAGCTGACGAAGTAATGTCGTCCCAGGCTTCACTGATGAAGCCACACTCTGGAATGTTCCATTGCTGCTGGAAAGTTCCATTTCTGCCCCTGCAGGTTTCTTGGTCCTGACCAATCACAGCAGAGGAAGCTGTGTGGCTGTGCTGGAAGTACTCAGTCGCCCGCCACTGGGCCCACTCTCTTGGACGCACGCCCTGTAGCAGTGAACACCTCCCGGTGCTGCGGTGCCATGGACTTAGTTTCACAGCTGGCATGCCGCTTGAACTTACCCAACTGGCAGACACCAACTTTTGTTAGCTTCGCGAACTATGTTTCGCCAAACACTACGCTCTGGCTCACCCTCGCCTCCCTAGGCCTGGCTATGTGACTCCTTTTTAACATGCTTTCGCGAATAAATGGCCTTCATCTAAATATTATGCTGATGACTTAATTATGTCCACCACATTCCCATCCGTCTATCCTGTACATATATCCTCTCTTGTGAGCTGACGAAGTAACGCTGTTCCAGGCGTCGCTGACCAAGCCACACTCTGGAAAGTTCCATTGCCGCCCCCTCGGGTTTCTCGGTCCTGACCAATCAGGGCGGAGGAAGCCGCGTGGCTGTGCTGGATGTACTTGACCACCAGCTACCAGGCGCGTAGTTATACCAACATTACTTTTGAAAAACCTGGTAATTATTTTGGAATTAATTAAGGGCTGGCTTTGCTAATATGTTTTTGAGTAGAGCCAAATAAATACTTTAAGAATCCTAGTAGTTCTTCTTCTAGATGTTTAAAGTTAGTACAGAATTTATATTTGTTTATAAGTCAACAATAGACTCTAAGTCATGAAACAATTACTGATTTCAGCCTATAACAAAAGACATTAACTAGGAATGGTCTAAATAAATTAGGAAATTAATTACATACACTGGACTAAGCACAAAATTAGTTACGGTGCTATATTCCATAAGACTGGGGGCCAATTTTTCTCTTTTGTGTAAATACAGATTATACTCATGCATGTTAATGGTAATTAGACAAAAATGAAAATAAAATGAATTTAAGGAGGCAAGTGGCAAAAAAAGGGAGGAAGTAAAGAGATCCCAGCTTGCTTCATCACACCTTCTCTTCCACACTCTTTTAATCCATTATTCCATACCAGCCTTATCCATCAAACAATTTTCATGTACATAGAAGATTTTGGCAATGTTTTGCACAACACGAAAGGCCAAAGTGTAGTGCATTTTTTCATGTCCACTTGTTTTTACACTTACAGTTTTAGCACCTTTCATGGCAACAGTTCTGTTACTCTTTCATTCTTTTCTTACTAACCCATGAATTGTGAATGTTTTTTTCTTTTAGTGGAGGGAAAAAATGCCGCTCAGCTGCTATGTTTCCATGTTCTTTTGCATATACTATGACTTTCAATTTATAGACCACATTGTACCAGTACCTTTTATTTTTATTCCACTACAGGACTAGTTATTCTTATCAGTAATGCAAATCACTTTCAGTTCAAGTTCACTGGCACCATAGATTGTAATGATGTATCATAGGCTGGACAGTGTTCTTGGATTATGGCGGGGCAAGAGAAGGACAGTGTTAGCAAACTTTTTTGAGTCCTCGCAACTCGTTTGTCGCATCAGTGCACTGCTGCTGCCAGTTGAATATAGTGTTGCCAGACAGAGTCTGGTGAGAATTTAAATCAAACAATGGACATTTTTATTTTAATTTCAAGTGTAAGGTGCACACGAATTTTGGAGCCAATTATTCAAAGAAAAATGCATTTTATAGTCTGTAAAATATGGTAATAATAAAATAATTCATGAGTCAACATAGTCATAGTATAGGTTTCAGTGATCCAGGAAATATTTATATTGTCATAATAACAGTCATGATATACAAGCTTTTATCAGTCAAGTTATTAATGTCAGTTTATGATGACCACACACAGATTTAAAAACATACATACAGAGGTAGCCTGGTGTACAGATACATCCACATTATACAGATACAGAATCAGAAATCAATTTAAGCTGTACGGAAACATTCGCATACTTGAGTAGAAACATTATAAACATAACATGTCATTATTTATATATATATAGATGGTACAGTCACAACAGTTAACCACATGAACTTCATCACAAAGCTACAAAATTTGAGTTCCATAATCACCACTGTGACATATGAGCTAACACTTTGAGGAAACAAATTAAGACTGTCATGCAGTGATGAATGACATGTCTGCACCCTGGCACACTGGAAGTGATTGCTGCAGTTCAGTTCCCTGATTCCAATAGAAATATTCTTTTTAATTAAGTGTGCAAAATCTTTGCAACAGGAGTTAGTGCAAACAGATATAAATGCATGAACAATTATGCTTAATACTACACAACAAAATGTAATGAGGAAGGAGGCTTTATTAAAAAATAACACTAGCTATGTTATGATAGTTACTCAGCACTATTGTAAAATGCAATGTAATTAAAATAAAAAATCTGAAGCTTGGTAATAAATTAAGTAGAACAAAACACGAGCATATTTGCTGCTCCAGTACAATCCACTTGCCACTCAAAGAGAACTAAAAATGGCTAACACTTTCTTGCAAAGAAATGGAAAAAAATTCTCACTGGACATAATTAGTGCTACTGTCACACATATATATTGACACACACATATTCATATGAATATCAGAAGAATTACAAATAACCTAAATTGGAATGATCACATAGATAATATTGTGGGTAGAGCAAACCAAAGACTGCGATTCATTGGCAGAACACTTAGAAGGTGCAACAGTTCTACCAAAGAGACTGCTTACACTATGCTTGTCCGCCCTATTCTGGAGTACTGCTGTGCGGTGTGGGATCCGCATCAGATGGGACTGATGGATGACATTGAAAAAGTACAAAGAGGGCAGCTTGTTTTGTATTATCGTGAAATAGGGGAGATAGTGTCACAGACATGATACATGAATTGGAGTGGCAATCATTAAAACAAAGGCGTTTTTCGTTGCGACGGGATCTTCTCATGAAATTTCAATCGCCAGTTTTCTCCTACGTTTTTGAAAACATTCTGCTGGCACCCACCTACATAGGGAGAAATGATCATCATGATAAAATAAGAGAAATCAGGACTCGCATGGAAAAATTTAAGTGCTCGTTTTTTACCACGTGCCATTTGAGAGTGGAACGGTAGAGAGACAGCATGAAGATTGGTTCATTGAACCCTCTGCCAGGCACTTTGTTGTGAATAGCAGAGTAATCACGTAGATGGAGATGTAGATGTACATTTATGTTGAATCATATTTTTTTCTCCATCCTTTTCTTTTCATACATGTACGCTATATGTAAACTGAATGACTTATAGACCATGAAAAAGATAAATTAATGAATTGTTTTGTGGCATGGTTAATGTTTTGATACATTTGCATGAAGAAAGGAAGAAATATGCTGTTCAATTTATTAATTCCTGTATCTTCATCTATTTGTTTCTATAAGTGGTAGCGGGTGGACATACAATTAGATCCATCATACCAGTATTGTTTAAAAATGTGTATTTCAACCATAAATTGAAAGTGTTATAAAAATTATTAGGAAAGCAAAGTTTATTCATTCATTCACAATGACTGCACCTGTCCATTCATCATTTCGCTCGCTGCCAAGATCCTGCATCAGGAGGTTCAGGGCAGACAAGAGTAATTTGTGTGAGCAGTGGTGGAGTGATCCTGCAGTGGCATTGTTCGAATCAGGACTGCACACAATGGAATTAATAAGAAACAGTATGTAAATCAAATTATGAATATTGATCTTAAATATATTGATACTGAAGGTCTCTTGACATGGTACCAGTTAAAGTTCACCCAGGATATGCATACAAATTTATAAATCATCTTCCAATTTCTTTCAACTATTCCTTCCAATCTTCTTTTTTTTCAATTATTCAAGCAGCAATTATTAATTAATTTCTATTAATTGCCCGTCCACATATGCCACTATTCAATGGTGACTGTTTAAAGGATGGCACCAAGTGAAATATGAACATACCTTTCATTTGTTGAGATAAAAAATTTTTTGAGATAAATGATTAATTTTATTGTTACAAGAAACTAATGAAACATTCATTGTATTTGTTACATGTCTGTGGAATTGGGAATAAGAAAATCATTGAAGGAGCAAATTAAAATTAAATTCTGCCTACAAACGAGATGCACTAGGAATGCTGATTTCAGCAGTAAAGGTACGAAGCTGTTACACTGTATGCTTATATGGCCTTGTTTGGCGCTGTCTCTCTGGTAGTAGATAATCTCTTTTCCTTCCAATTAACATCCTTTACGTAAAGTGCATTTCTACAAAAAATATGAAAATGTGTACAAAGTCATCATTAAAGTGCAAGATAAGTCATTCAAATTCTATAAGACTGTGTCAGATAATAATCAGGTTCACTAGTGAATATGCAACTAAATTTACTTTAATAGAAAAGCACTGCTACAGACAAAATTTCATTTTTGAAAAAAAAATATCATTGATAATTTTGTTAAAATTACTCACAATGGAGTCAAAGGAAATGGCCATTGTTGAAACTTCATTACAAAATGCAATATGCCAAGATGTCGGAAATCCGAGCTTGAACAGTTGCAGGTAATGCACCAACTTGTGAACTGGCCAATAGCAATGAAAACAATGAGAATGGTGTCCCGCTATCAAAAAATGATGACACTGGTAGTATATCTAATCATGATGTCACTTTTAAGACACTCGATGAAACAATTTCTCAGTTCTCACCAGGAAACATTTTTTCAAATAGTGAAACTGAAGGGCGTGACAGCGAAAAGTCCTTTGATTACTTGCTCATGACATTGCAAATGCAAGAACAGGAAACAGTTCATAAAATCAATGTAAATACTAGTGAGACACACAATTTGATACAACTCATGCAACAAATCACATAACAGTTTACAAAACAACAGAAATTTCAGGAAAGTGTAACACAACAACTTAAGGGTATGACACAGCAGTTCACAAAACATCAGGAAAATATAGAACAACAGTTTACACAGAAAAATCAGGCATTTAATGATTTCAAGAATATTATTAATCAACAGTTCAGTGAGGTGAGCAAAACTATAAACCCTTAATTATCTGATGAACTATTCAGGAAGTTGACAGTACTAGGTAAACAACTTAAACAAGAAATAATTACCCATGTGTCCTCCAATATAAATACGTTAATGGAAAAAGTATCATCTGTAGACAATAAACAGCAACAACTTGCAGGTGAGTTACAAAACATTAGTGAAGCATATTCTCAAATTAAGGAGACACAGTCACATAGGGAACTGATATTTGCTTATATACATGTATTTGAAAGAGACTAGGTATTGTTAAGGATTTTGTGTACAAAATGGAAGTATATCCTCACAAAACTTTTTGTTCTACTTCATACCCTATACCCGGGACAAAGAGGGAAGCAGTAAGAAAAGAGATTAACAGGATGCTTGAATGGGGCATAATACAACCATCATTTTCCCCTTATTGTAGTCCTATTTTGGCCATGAGTAAGCCAGATGGTAAGTTGTGCTTGGTCCTCGATGTCCGTAATGAGATTATTGTACCAGTCCAAACACATCCAAACATCTTAGAGGAACAGTTTAAGAAATTTCTTACTATAATTGATTTCCGATCCAGCTTATAAAATTCCATGATGCTAAATTTCTTGGTGTAATCATTCTCTGGTCCTCATATTGGCAAATAAAACTACATGGAGAAAGACGGAAGTATATCACCTTCATATGTGGGGGCAGGAGCAAATTTCAAGTACTAGCATTTGCACTGAACGAAGGGCAGGTGTATTTATCTCTGCACTAAACAAAGTGCCAGGGCCCAAGGTAACTGTATACGTGTATGACCTTTCAGTTACTACACAATCTTGGGTAGAACACTTAAGATAATTGAACAAGTATTGAGCCGCTTTTCTGGATATGGAGCAACAGCAAATCTCAAGAAATCTAATTTCAGACAAGAAAGGGTAAAATTTTTAGGACACATAATCTCTTCATAAAGCATACTGCCAGATCCTAAAAAACTTGATGCCATTGGGAACTGCCCTGTTCCTCAAAACAAGAGGCAATTAAAGGTATAATTAGGCCTAGTCTCATGTTTCAGGTAATTCATCCGTAACAAACTTATGAACAGTGATGCTTTACTCAATCTTCTCCAGAAAAACCGACCTTGTTATGGGACAAGCAATGTCAAACTGATTTCAAGAACATCAAGCAAGACTTATTAAATGCTAATATTTTATCTCATCCAGACATGAAGAAGAATTTTTGTTTATGCATTTTCACAAGGTCTGGGTGCGTGCCCTTTTCAAATGGTAGAAGAAGAGGGAAATCTCATCCCTAAAGTAATTAGCTTCGCCAGCCGCACCTTATTTGAAGCTGAATGTTCATATTCAGTTATGGAGTTGAAGGGTTTGGCTGTAATTTGGTTCTTTAAAAATTCTGAATATTTCCTTTGGGTCAAACACAAAAAAGTATACTGCGATCATCAGTTCCTATTGTTTTTGTTAATTTGTAAATTGCTACACCAATGGGGCTACACCAGGTGGGGCATATATTCAAGAATTCCATTTTGAAATAGTGTACAGAAAAGGAAACCAAAACATAATAGCTGATGCTCTTTCTGAATTACCACAAGGCTTACAGGAATTAAACGATCTTTTATAGCAGGATGGTGATAATAAGAGCTATGTTGATGGAAGACAAAACACTCTGCCCATACTATGTCCACATGTGTAAACACGTGGAGCAATTACAGCTGGAAGACACACACTGGAGTAAGGTAAGAGTGAAACTTACGCAAAATGGTGAGTTAAAAAGACTTTTCACTACTCACAAAGGTGTTCTGTTTCTATAGGAACCATCCTGAACAAGAACAATGGTGCATGTGTTTGCAGAGGAATACGTGGATGATTTTTCTCTTATACACACACAATACTTGGGGCCATTATGGAACTACAAAATGCACTGACAAAATAGAAAAAAATTGTTATTTCTCCAACCTTAGACGAAGTGAACTACAGCTGGTAAGAAAGTGTATCGTCTGCCAGAAAGCAAAACAGTAACATTTCCAAACAGATAAAATTACATCCCATTGTGGCTAAAAAAACCTCTAGAAAAGACGTAGCTGGATGTGGCTGGACCCTATCCTAGAGGTAAGAGGGGAGTAAAGTATATAGTAAATATGTATGACATTTTCACCAAATACGTAAAACTGAATGCTGTACAGAACATTACAACCAGTTCAATTACAAGACAAATCAAAGAGGATTATTTTGCAAGAGTAGGAAAACCAGTAGTCATGTTAACAGATAATGTGTTATATTTTGTTGGATGTAAATGGAAAGAGTTTGTAGGTTCCAACCAAATCAAACACATTTTAGTATACAAATTTCATCCCAAAGCATCCCCCCATAGAAAGGGTGTTTAAGCAATTCAACAGGTTTGTGTGGACCTACAGGGTGTTTCAGAAATGACCGGTATATTTGAAATGGCAATAAAAACTAAACGAGCAGCGATAGAAATACACCGTTTGTTGCAATATGCTTGGGACAACAGTACATTTTCAGGCGGACAAACTTTCGAAATTACAGTAGTTACAATTTTCAACAACAGATGGCGCTGCAAGTGATGTGAAAGATATAGAAGACAACGCAGTCTGTGGGTGCGCCATTCTGTACGTCGTCTTTCTGCTGTAAGCGTGTGCTGTTCACAACGTGCAAGTGTGCTGTGGACAACATGGTTTATTCCTTAGAACAGAGGATTTTTCTGGTGTTGGAATTCCACCACCTAGAACACAGTGTTGTTGTAACAAGATGAAGTTTTCAATGGAGGTTTAATGTAACCAAAGGACCGAAAAGCGATACAATAAAGGATCTGTTTGAAAAATTTCAACGGACTGGGAACGTGATGGATGAACGTGCTGGAAAGGTAGGGCGACCGCGTACGGCAACCACAGAGGGCAATGCGCAGCTAGTGCAGCAGGTGATCCAACAGCGGCCTCGGGTTTCCGTTCGCCGTGTTGCAGCTGCGGTCCAAATGACGCCAACGTCCACGTATCGTCTCATGCGCCACAGTTTACACCTCTATCCATACAAAATTCAAACGCGGCAACCCCTCAGCGCCACTACCATTGCTGCAAGAGAGACATTCGCTAACAATATAGTGCACAGGATTGATGACGGCGATATGCATGTGGGCAGCATTTGGTTTACTGACGAAGCTTATTTTTACCTGGACGGCTTCGTCAATAAACAGAACTGGCGCATATGGGGAACCGAAAAGCCCCATGTTGCAGTCCCATCGTCCCTGCATCCTCAAAAAGTACTGGTCTGGGCCGCCATTTCTTCCAAAGGAATCATTGGCCCATTTTTCAGATCCGAAACGATTACTGCATCACGCTATCTGGACATTCTTCGTGAATTTGTGGCGGTACAAACTGCCTTAGACGACACTGCAAACACCTCGTGGTTTATGCAAGATGGTGCCCGGCCACATCGCACGGCCGACATCTCTAATTTCCTGAATGAATATTTCGATGATCGTGTGATTGCTTTGGGCTATCCGAAACATACAGGAGGTGGCGTGGATTGGCCTCCCTATTCGCCAGACATGAACCCCTGTGACTTCTTTCTGTGGGGACACTTGAAAGACCAGGTGTACCGCCAGAATCCAGAAACAATTGAACAGCTGAAGCAGTACATCTCATCTGCATGTGAAGCCATTCCGCCAGACACGTTGTCAAAGGTTTCTTGTAATTTCATTCAGAGACTACGCCATATTATTGCTACGCATGGTGGATATGTGGAAAATATCATACTATAGAGTTTCCCAGACTGCAGCGCCATCTGTTGTTGAAAATTGTAACTACTGTAATTTCGAAAGTTTGTCTGCCTGAAAATGTACTGTTGTCCCAAGCATATTGCAACAAACGGTGTATTTCTATCGCTGCTCGTTTAGTTTTTATTGCCGTTTCAAATATACCGGTCATTTTTGAAACACCCTGTATATACTCTGTATTCAATCTGTATGTTGAACAAGCAGTGAAGGAAACAAAAGAAAAATTTGGAGTAGGTATTAAAATGAAACTTCCTGACAGATTAAAACTGTGTGCCCGACCGAGGCTCGAACTCGGGACCTTTGCCTTTCGCGGGCAAGTGCTCTACCATCTGAGCTACCGAAGCACAACTCACGCCCGGTACTCACAGCTTTACTTCTGCCAGTACCTTGTCTCCTACCTTCCAAACTTTACAGAAGCTCTCCTGCGAACCTTACAGAACTAGCACTCCTGAAAGAAAGGATATTGCGGAGACATGGCTTAGCCACAGTCTGGGGGATGTTTCCAGAATGAGATTTTCACTCTGCAGCGGAGTGTGCGCTGATATGAAACTTCCTGGCAGATTAAAACTGTGTGCCCGACCGAGACTCGAACTCGGGACCTTTGCCTTTCGCGGGCAAGTGCTCTACCATCTGAGCTACCAAAGCACGACTCATGCCCGGTACTCACAGCTTTACTTCTGCCAGTACCTTGTCTCCTACCTTCCAAACTTTACAGAAGCTCTTCTGCGAGTACTGGGCGTGAGTCGTGCTTTGGTAGCTCAGATGGTAGAGCACTTGCCCGCGAAAGGCAAAGGTCCCGAGTTTGAGTCTCGGTCGGGCACACAGTTTTAATCTGCCAGGAAGTTTCATATCAGCGCACACTCCGCTGCAGAGTGCTAGTTCTGCAAGGTTCACAGGAGAGCTTCTGTAAAGTTTGGAAGGTAGGAGACGAGGTACTGGCAGAAGTAAAGCTGTGAGTACCGGGCGTGAGTCGTGCTTCGGTAGCTCAGATGGTAGAGCACTTGCCTGCGAAAGGCAAAGGTCCCAAGTTTGAGTCTCGGTCGGGCACACAGTTTTAATCTGCCAGGAAGTTTCATATCAGTGCACACTCCGCTGCAGAGCAAAAATCTCATTCAGGTATTAAAATCCATGGAGAAGAAATAAAAACTTTGAGGTTCACCGATGACATTGTAATTCTGTCAGAGACAGCAAAGGACTTGGAAGAGCAGTTGAATGGGATGGACAGTGTCTTGAAAGGAGGATATAAGATGAACATCAACAAAAGCAAAATGAGGATAACAGAATGTAGTCGAATTAAGTCGGGTGATGCTGAGGGAATTAGATTAGGAAATGAGACACTTAAAGTAGTAAAGGAGTTTTGCTATTTGGGGAGCAAAATAACTGATGATGGTCGAAGTAGAGAGGACATAAAATGTAGACTGGCAATGGCAAGGAAAGCGTTTCTAAAGAAGAGAAATTTGTTAACATCGAGTATAGATTTAAGTGTCAGGAAGTTGTTTCTGAAAGTATTTGTACGGAGTGTAGCCATGTACGGAAGTGAAACATGGGTGATAAATAGTTTGGACAAGAAGAGAATAGAAGCTTTTTAAATGTGGTGCTACAGAAGAATGCTGAAGATTAGATGGGTAGATCACATAACTAATGAGGAGGTATTGAATAGAATTGGGGAGAAGAGGAGTTTGTGGCACAACTTGACAAGAAGATGGGACTGGTTGGTAGGACATGTTCTGAGGCATCAAGGGATCACAAATTTAGCATTGGAGGGCAGTGTGGAAGGTAAAAATTGTAGAGGGAGACCAAGAGATGAATACACTAAGCAGATTCAGAAGGATGTAGGTTGTAGTAAGTATTGGGAGATGAAGAAGCTTGCACAGGATAGAGTGAAGACCACAACAACAACAACAAGGTAAGTAGAGATGAACACATGACATTGAATAAGTTTTGAGATAGCATGACTACACACTGGAGTGAATGAATACACGGTTGAATATATGAAAAAGGTATTAGTAGCCATCAAATGAAGATTTAGTTTTAAGTTAGTATTAAGTTTTTTTCTTCCAGGGAATGATGCATTGACACACCCTAAAGCAAAGAAAGATAAATGCTTGTAGAGTGTTAGGTACCACATAAATATAAGAGAGGACGCACCACAAGATAAATATAGTTATAAGTTTATGATATGTATGAATGTGATAGTCTTAAAGTATGTGAAGAAGAAAACGGATGCAGTATGTCACATATTGCGACTCTGAACTAAAGTTGAACACTACCAAATAATTAAGGGGTCAAAACCTAACTACTGTGAGTGTTGACTACCCACGAAAACATCAAACATGTGATTAACATTGAAATTTTTCTGCTTGTTTGTTACTTATGTAAAAACTGTTTTACTATCATTGTATGTAACATATCATATTGATGATACATCTCCGTATACCTCAGCACATGGTTATCCTTTATACAATGAACATAACAAATAAATACTGAGCTGCACTTTTAAACAATGAATAAGTATTTCATACAATTTGTATCGTCTGATTTGAGTTGTGCCTATAAACAACAAACTATTTTGTTCTTGGGATAACAGTTGAGTCTATTAATGAGACATAACTGAGCATATAAAGGCCTTTCTGTGGAACTGCCTCAACCCTGTAGTGTGTAGATCAGCATATCAATATATGCTATAAATGAAAACAGAATCTGTGAGGGTAATCCCAAAAGTAAGGTCTCCTATTTTTAATAAGTACATAGATCTGTTTATTTCTACAATGGTTTACATCAGTTTACAGCTTGAACATTTAGCTATTTTTTGACATAATCACCACTTCTGTTGATGCATTTTTCAAGACGCTCTGGCAGTTTTTGTATGCCCATGTCATACCAGCTCGCCGCCGTGCTGTTTAGAAAGTTATGAACCTCTTCTTTCACCTCGTCATCGGAGCTGAATCACTGGGACCACAATTAATGCCGACTGGTACTGTGAGACTCTGAAACAACTCAAACAGGCAATTCTGAACCGGAGAAGAGGAATGTTGAACAAGGGTGCACACGTTCTCCATGACAACACTCTCCCACACATCACTCAGCAAACCATTTCTCTCCTGCAACAGTTGCAGTGGAACATAATCACGCACCCACCCTATATTCCTGACTATCACCTGTTCCCTAGGTTGAAAGAACATTTGGCCAGAAAGCAATTCAGCTCCAATGAGGAGGTGAAAGAAAAGGTTCATAACTTTCTGAACAGCATGTCGGCGAGCTGGAATGACATGGGCATACTAAAACTGCCACAGTGTCTACAAAAATGCATTGACAGAAATGGTGATTATGTTGAAAAATAGCTAAATGTTCAAGCTGTAAACTGATGTAAACCACTGAAGGAATAAACAGGTCTATGTACTTATAAAAAAATAGGAGGCCTTACTTTTTGGATTACCCTCGTATTATTGTATGAATGTTATATGATGAATGTATAACCAAATGAGAGTAAAATGTGTATTCATATAATTGGAATCAAATAATGTAATGAAATTGTAATTTAACAAAATGTACTAAAATAAAATGACAAACAATGAAAATATATATAAAAAGGGGAGAGAATATGTTACAGACTATAATGTTATAACTGACGATAATGGCATGTCAGCAAATGGATAGGATAACTGTGTTTTCTAATTGTATTTGTATTTTTTTGTTATGTGTTAGTATTTGGAAAGGACACTACAGAAACTTTATTTAATGCAACTGTATGAAAGACACTCAAAAACAAAGTGCAAAAACATACAAACCTGGTTGCAAAGTGTTAAGTGCGTGTCTGACATACATGGATGTGCGTGTGATAAACTAAAGATGGCAATACTTCATGTGACATGAATTCTCTGTGTGTGACAATGTCATAAAAGCAGTAAAGAACTTACTTTGTCAATGGATGTCAGATGTATGTCTGGTGTCCCCACTGAATAAGTGAGTGCGACAAGGTGAAATAAATTCCTTGGGCCGCTGATATGGAAACCAGTTGTCACCACATTGAAGATTTCACAAAGGATCACGCTGCTGAACACAAGCTTCACGAATTTGTGCAGTGAAAGCTACTGTAAACAACTGACATGGACACTCTGGCCTTGTACTAAACACGTGAGCGCAAACTGGAATGATAACAGACATTGCGCTGCGCATGCACACTTTGCAAGGTAAGCATTGTGCAGATGCTGACTGACAACAATGGGAATATGCGGTTACAGCAAGCACTTTGTTAGGAGAGAAAACTGATGTACGTATGTGTTAAAAGAAGCTGACATGCCCATATAAACTGATAACCATTTAGGATAACTCGAATGGCCAAAAATAAAGGCTATGACCATACTGGCTAGGATCAGGATTATTAACCCTCAAAAAGGGAAATAAGCTCAGACACTGTGCACCTCTGTATGATGTCAGTGCACAGTGTGTGATGATTGCCTGCCTTATTTCTTCGTTTGTTGTCCTCGGTGTTGACGTTTTGCATTGTGATACTGGCTGAAAAAGAGGGCATGGAAGTACAATACTGACTATTTTAAATGATGTAGCCGACAGGTGCACAGTTGTGTTTCACAATTCTTTACTTTCACTGTTCAGAACCCCGCAATAATACACAGTTATATGGCCAGTCCACTATTATTTAACTTTCAATAAGTCTCATTAACAGGTTGCAGGCCAACATCCACATACTGCTACAATAGTTTACTGTTGAACATCTATGAGCAGTAAAATACATAACCACATAGTCCAAAGTTCATTCGGAATAATCAAATATGTATGGAACAGGCACTGTCATTGTTTTAACACATGGCCTAATTGTGTTACACTTATTTCACAGTTAAGTTGATGCATTGTTGTTGTTCTAACCAACACAGGTTTCACGTCTGAAACTCGGCCGTGGACTGACTGTTTTGGGACCAAAAATTAGACACTTCACATTGTTTGCATTTAAATTTACAGAAATTATTGTGTTGGCAGAAGAGCCAACACTGTGTTACTAGTGGGGGCCCAAATGCACGCGTTTTTGGTACTTGCATTGTTTAATTCATAAATTTCTGGCGTATTATAGTATTTGAGAGTTGTAGCATCGCGTTTTAGTACCTGAATAGTGTAAATTCGCGTAGTCGTCTGTCATCTGTTTTTGTTTTGAACGGCCAGTGTCGGTTGGTCACAGTCAGTGTGCTCCCTGCCGCCGTTGGATAAGCAGCTGCAGCAGCAAGTCGTATACTCCTAGCTCACTCATTTGTTACATAGTTTAATTCTTAATTTCTTTGCGTGTTTTTGGTACTTGCATTGTTTAATTCATAAATTTCTGGCGTATTATAGTATTTGAGAGTTGTAGCATCGCGTTATAGTACCTGAATAGTGTAAATTCGCGTAGTCGTCTGTCATCTGTTTTTGTTTTGAACGGCCAGTGTCGGTTGGTCACAGTCAGTGTGCTCCCTGCCGCCGTTGGATAAGCAGCTGCAGCAGCAAGTCGTATACTCCTAGCTCACTCATTTGTTACATAGTTTAATTCTTAATTTCTTTGCGTGTTTTTGGTACTTGCATTGTTTAATTCATAAATTTCGGGCGTATTATAGTATTTGAGAGTTGTAGCATCGCGTTATAGTACCTGAATAGTGTAAATTCGCGTAGTCGTCTGTCATCTGTTTTTGTTTTGAACGGCCAGTGTCGGTTGGTCACAGTCAGTGTGCTCCCTGCCGCCGTTGGATAAGCAGCTGCAGCAGCAAGTCGTATACTCCTAGCTCACTCATTTGTTACATAGTTTAATTCTTAATTTCTTTGCGTGTTTTTGGTACTTGCATTGTTTAATTCATAAATTTCTGGCGTATTATAGTATTTGAGAGTTGTAGCATCGCGTTTTAGTACCTGAATAGTGTAAATTCGCGTAGTCGTCTGTCATCTGTTTTTGTTTTGAACGGCCAGTGTCGGTTGGTCACAGTCAGTGTGCTCCCTGCCGCCGTTGGATAAGCAGCTGCAGCAGCAAGTCGTATACTCCTAGCTCACTCATTTGTTACATAGTTTAATTCTTAATTTCTTTGCGTGTTTTTGGTACTTGCATTGTTTAATTCATAAATTTCTGGCGTATTATAGTATTTGAGAGTTGTAGCATCACGTTTTAGTACTCGTGTTACATCGCGTAGTCTCCTTCCGCCGCCGAGCAGTGTGTCAGCAGTGCACAAGTGGCAGCATTACTGCATTTACTAGGCAATCTTGTATTTTAATAACCGCTTCAATTTTGTGTCGTTTTGTTTGCGCTCTCTGTAGATTAGTTCAGACGTTCTATGCACAAGTTTTTAGCATGGATAGGGACTGCAACTGCTGTGTTCGGATGCAGGCTGAATTGGCATCCCTTCGCTCCCAGCTTCAGGCAGTGTTGGCTTCGGTCACACAGCTTGAGGCTGTTGCCAATGGGCATCACTGTGGGGGTCCGGATGGGGGTTTGTCGGGGACGGCCAGCTCGTCCCACGCATCCCCCGATCGGACTACGACTGTGGTTGCCCGGGATACTGCCCGCATTGAGGCTGATCCCTCACCTGTGGTAGAGTGGGAGGTCGTCTCAAGGTGTGGCAGGGGGCGAAAGACATTCCAGAGGGCTGAACGGAAGGCCTCTCCAGTTTGTCTGACGAACCGGTTTCAGGCTCTGTCTCAGGCTGATACTGATCTTCAGCCTGACATGGCTGCTTGTCCTGTTCCAGAGGTTGCCTCTCAGTCTGCAAGATCCGGGCAGTCGCAGAGGGTGGGCTTACTGGTAGTTGGGAGCTCCAACGTCAGGCGCGTAATGGGGCCCCTTAGGGATATGGCAGCAAGGGAGGGGAAGAAAACCAAAGTGCACTCTGTGTGCATACCGGGGGGAGTCATTCCAGATGTGGAAAGGGTCCTTCCGGATGCCATGAAGGGTACAGGGTGCACCCATCTGCAGGTGGTCGCTCATGTCGGCACCAATGATGTGTGTCGCTATGGATCGGAGGAAATCCTCTCTGGCTTCCGGCGGCTATCTGATTTGGTGAAGACTGCCAGTCTCGCTAGCGGGATGAAAGCAGAGCTCACCATCTGCAGCATCGTCGACAGGACTGACTGCGGACCTTTGGTACAGAGCCGAGTGGAGGGTCTGAATCAGAGGCTGAGACGGTTCTGCGACCATGTGGGCTGCAGATTCCTCGACTTGCGCCATAGGGTGGTGGGGTTTCGGGTTCCGCTGGATAGGTCAGGAGTCCACTACACGCAACAAGCGGCTACACGGGTAGCAGGGGTTGTGTGGCGTGGGCTGGGCGGTTTTTTAGGTTAGATGGCCTCGGGCAAGTGCAGAAAGGGCAACAGCCTCAACGGGTGCGGGGCAAAGTCAGGACATGCGGGGACCAAGCAGCAATCGGTATTGTAATTGTAAACTGTCGAAGCTGCGTTGGTAAAGTACCGGAACTTCAAGCGCTGATAGAAAGCACCGAAGCTGAAATCGTTATAGGTACAGAAAGCTGGCTGAAGCCAGAGATAAATTCTGCCGAAATTTTTACAAAGGCACAGACGGTGTTTAGAAAGGATAGATTGCATGCAACCGGTGGTGGAGTGTTCGTCGCTGTTAGTAGTAGTTTATCCTGTAGTGAAGTAGAAGTGGATAGTTCCTGTGAATTATTATGGGCGGAGGTTACACTCAACAACCGAGCTAGGTTAATAATTGGCTCCTTTTACCGACCCCCCGACTCAGCAGCATTAGTGGCAGAACAACTGAGAGAAAATTTGGAATACATTTCACATAAATTTTCTCAGCATGTTATGGTCTTAGGTGGAGATTTCAATTTACCAGATATAGACTGGGACACTCAGATGTTTAGGACGGGTGGTAGGGACAGAGCATCGAGTGACATTATACTGAGTGCACTATCCGAAAATTACCTCGAGCAATTAAACAGAGAACCGACTCGTGGAGATAACATCTTGGACCTACTGATAACAAACAGACCTGAACTTTTCGACTCTGTAAGTGCAGAACAGGGAATCAGTGATCATAAGGCCGTTGCAGCATCCCTGAATATGGAAGTTAATAGGAATATAAAAAAAGGGAGGAAGGTTTATCTGTTTAGCAAGAGTAATAGAAGGCAGATTTCAGACTACCTAACAGATCAAAACGAAAATTTCTGTTCCGACACTGACAATGTTGAGTGTTTATGGAAAAAGTTCAAGGCAATCGTAAAATGTGTTTTAGACAGTTACGTGCCGAGCAAAACTGTGAGGGACGGGAAAAACCCACCATGGTACAACAACAAAGTTAGGAAACCACTGCGAAAGCAAAGAGAGCTTCACTCCAAGTTTAAACGCAGCCAAAACCTCTCAGACAAACAGAAGCTAAACGATGTCAAAGTTAGCGTAAGGAGGGCTATGCGTGAAGCGTTCAGTGAATTCGAAAGTAAAATACTAGGTACCGACTTGACAGAAAATCCTAGGAAGTTCTGGTCTTACGTTAAATCAGTAAGTGGCTCGAAACATCATGTCCAGACACTCCGGGATGATGATGGCATTGAAACAGAGGATGACAAGCGTAAAGCTGAAATACTAAACACCTTTTTCCAAAGCTGTTTCACAGAGGAAGACCGCACTGCAGTTCCTTCTCTAGATCCTCGCACCAACGAAAAAATGGCTGACATTGAAATAAGTGTCCAAGGAATAGAAAAGCAACTGGAATCACTCAACAGAGGAAAGTCCACTGGACCTGACGGGATACCAATTCGATTCTACACAGAGTACGCGAAAGAACTTGCCCCCCTTCTAACAACCGTGTACCGCAAGTCTCTAGAGGAACAGAAGGTTCCAAATGATTGGAAAAGAGCACAGGTAGTCCCAGTCTTCAAGAAGGGTCGTCGAGCAGATGCGCAAAACTATAGACCTATCTCTCTGACGTCGATCTGTTGTAGAATTTTAGAACATGTCTTTTGCTCGAGTATCATGTCGTTTTTGGAAACTCAGAATCTACTATGTAGGAATCAACATGGATTCCGGAAACAGCGATCGTGTGAAACCCAACTCGCTTTATTTGTTCATGAGACCCAGAAAATATTAGATACAGGCTCCCAGGTAGATGCCATTTTCCTTGACTTCCGGAAGGCGTTCGATACAGTTCCGCACTGTCGCCTGATAAACAAAGTAAGAGCCTACGGAATATCAGACCAGCTGTGTGGCTGGATTGAAGAGTTTTTAGCAAACAGAACACAGCATGTTGTTCTCAATGGAGAGACATCTACAGACGTTAAAGTAGCCTCTGGCGTGCCACAGGGGAGTGTTATGGGACCATTGCTTTTCACAATATATATAAATGACCTAGTAGATAGTGTCGGAAGTTCCATGTGGCTTTTCGCGGATGATGCTGTAGTATACAGAGAAGTTGCAGCATTAGAAAATTGTAGCGAAATGCAGGAAGATCTGCAGCGGATAGGCACTTGGTGCAGGGAGTGGCAACTGACCCTTAACATAGACAAATGTAATGTATTGCGAATACATAGAAAGAAGGGTCCTTTATTGTATGATTATATGATAGCGGAACAAACACTGGTAGCAGTTACTTCTGTAAAATATCTGGGAGTATGCGTGCGGAACGATTTGAAGTGGAATGATCATATAAAATTAATTGTTGGTAAGGCGGGTACCAGGTTGAGATTCATTGGGAGAGTCCTTAGAAAATGTAGTCCATCAACAAAGGAGGTGGCTTACAAAACACTCGTTCGACCTATACTTGAGTATTGCTCATCAGTGTGGGATCCGTACCAGATCGGGTTGACGGAGGAGATAGAGAAGATCCAAAGAAGAGCGGCGCGTTTCGTCACAGGGTTATTTGGTAACCGTGATAGCGTTACGGAGATGTTTAACAAACTCAAGTGGCAGACTCTGCAAGAGAGGCGCTCTGCATCGCGGTGTAGCTTGCTCGCCAGGTTTCGAGAGGGTGCGTTTCTGGATGAGGTATCGAATATATTGCTTCCCCCTACTTATACCTCCCGAGGAGATCACGAATGTAAAATTAGAGAGATTAGAGCGCGCACAGAGGCTTTCAGACAGTCGTTCTTCCCGCGAACCATACGCGACTGGAACAGGAAAGGGAGATAATGACAGTGGCACGTAAAGTGCCCTCCGCCACACACCGTTGGGTGGCTTGCGGAGTATAAATGTAAATGTAGATGAAATGTAGATGTAGATGCAGGCTGGCGTGAGGAGCGATGGACTCTACTGACGTGAGGTCTGAAACATGACAGGGAATTAGAATTCAGAAAGCAGATGTAATTAGTTTGATACTTAACTTTGATCCATTAATGATGAATGTCACTCTTGACAGTACATGATTCACAATATTATCTGTTCAGAATAGTAACTGAATATGGCACCTTGCTAGGTTGTAGCAAATGACGTAGCTGAAGGCTATGCTAAACTGTCGTCTCAGCAAATGAGAGCGTATGTAGACAGTGAACCATCACTAGCAAAGTCGGCTGTCCAACTGGGGCGAGTGCTAGGGAGTCTCCCTACAACTGCCGTGTGGCGGCACTCAGTCTGCAATCACTGATAG
This sequence comes from Schistocerca cancellata, assembly GCF_023864275.1. Taxonomy (NCBI): domain Eukaryota; kingdom Metazoa; phylum Arthropoda; class Insecta; order Orthoptera; family Acrididae; genus Schistocerca; species Schistocerca cancellata. The sequence goes on along the minus strand of NC_064628.1, from coordinate 222,021,501 downwards.
TGGCGACACGCAGGTCCAATGTATATTAACAGACCGCAGCCGATTTAAAGGCTACCACCTAGCAAGTGTGGTTTCTGGCGTTGACACCACATTCCTCCCCCACAAATCGGCAGACGGTTGTGGTATAAGGCCTCCGCCCACTGTGGGGAGGACCCCATGTTGACATATGCGAGAGCCTAACAAAAGGCGAGGCTGTGCCACCCGCACCCTGCCATTCGGACCGCGGGGAGCTAGGGAACGCTTGAAAACATACTCCAGGGTGCACGCCAACATGCGGTGTACGTGCCCGTAGACAGACAGGAGGGGCCAAAGGGTCGAACTCCATTGCGCCGGGGTACCCGACGGGCGCAGATGACATATGGTCCGGAGCGGGTGAGAGTTCCATGTCGGAGGACAACTGGTCCCGGGGAGTGACCGGCAGCGTGTGACCCAGGGGGGCACCCGGCGGCTGCAGCGACGCGTCCGCTGCGGGCGTCGCTAGTGGGAGAACAGCGAAATGGAAGTCAGCGTCAGGAACACCTGGGGCTGAGGCAAGCCAGTAGATGGGCCCTGGGGTGCTGACCGGACGGCACCTTCGCTGAAAGCAGATGGTGAGTGGCAGATCCCGTGCGACGACAGAGGCACAGCTGATTGAGATGCCGGCGCACCACACCAGAGGCCCCCAAAACCAGAAACATAGCGCGTCTGAGGCAGCGAATAATGCGCCCTTTGAGCCAACGTCGTGAACTTCGATAGTGGTGGTAGTAGACAACGTCGCCTGGGGCAAAAGCAGGTGTCTGCCGCTGCACAGGAATCTCATGCGGCGGATGGAGCAAAGACATGAAGGTTCAATGAGGGCGACTGTGGAGCAACTCAGCCAGCGAGCAACCATCTCGGGGCTGAGAGCAATACGAGGACAAAAAAGAGCAATAACGTATCCTCCCAAGAGTGCGACTCTTTCAACTTCAACATCTGTGTCCTGAAAATCCAGACCAATCATTCAGCGGCACCGTTTGACTGTGGCGAAAACGGTGCGGACGTCACATGTTGAATACCATTGGCCTTGCAGAATGACTGAAATTCTGCGGACATGAATTGTGGGCCATTGTCGGAAAAAATTGTCTGTGGAAGACCTTCAATGCAAAAGATAGCAGATAATGCTTGGATGGTGGCAGATGATGTCATGGAAGACATCCAGACAACAAAAGGAAAATTACTGAAGGAATCTATCATAACCAACCATCGAGCATTCCAGAATGGACCAGCAAAATCGATGTGTAAGCATTGCCAAGGGAAAATGGCTTTTGGCCAAGCAAAGAATTTCTGCGGTGGTGCTGAATGTTGTTTGGCACACACCATGCAAGAAGAGCACATAGTCGCAATTGCGGAATCGATTCCTAACCAAGTACAGTGCTGACGAGCAAGTTGTTTCATTCTCAATATACCCCAATGTCCTTAGTGGAGAAACTTGAAGACAGAGGACTGTAACGAAGAGCCAACACTGTGTTACTAGTGGGGGCCGAAATGCACGCATTTTATTCATGCAGGCTGGTGTGAGGAGGGAAGGACTCTACTGACGTGAGGTCTGGAACATGACAAGGAATTAGAATTCAGAAAGCGGATGTAATTAATTTGATACTTAACTTTGACCCATTAACGATAAATCTCGCTCTTGACGGTACATGATTCACAATATTATCTGTTCAGAATAGTAACGGAATATGGCGCCTTGCTAGGTCGTAGCAAATGACGTACCTGAAAGCTATGCTAAACTGTCGTCTCGGCAAATGAGAGTGTATGTAGACCGTGAACCATCACTAGCAAAGTTAGCTGTCCAACTGGGACGAGTGCTAGGGAGTCTCCCTAGACCTGCCGTGTGGCGGCGCTTAGTCTGCAATCACTGATAGTGGCGACATGCGGGTCCGACGTATACTAACAGACCGTGGCCGATTTAAAGGCTACCACCTACAATTGTGATGTCTGGCGGTGACACCACAGAAATTACCATTAAAACTTAACTCGTTAGATTAACTGAATACATTGAAAAATTGACTCTTTTTTACAGTTTCTTCTACCATGAGGGTTAAGCCAAATTATTTGTTTAAATGATGAAACTAACAAATATAGTTACGCAAACAATACTTTTGATGAAACTGGAAATTACTTTGAAATTAATTAAGGGCTGGCTTTGGTATCACGTTTTTGAATAGAGCGAAATTAGTACAGAATTTATCTACATCTACATCTACATTTATACTCCGCAAGCCACCCAACGGTGTGTGGCGGAGGGCACTTTACGTGCCACTGTCATTACCTCCCTTTCCTGTTCCAGTCGCGTATGGTTCGCGGGAAGAACGACTGTCTGAAAGCCTCTGTGCGCGCTCTAATCTCTCTAATTTTACATTCGTGATCTCCTCGGGAGGTATAAGTAGGGGGAAGCAATATATTCGATACCTCATCCAGAAACGCACCCTCTCGAAACCTGGCGAGCAAGCTACACCGCGAAGCAGAGCGCCTCTCTTGCAGAGTCCGCCACTTGAGTTTGTTAAACATCTGCGTAACGCTATCACGGTTACCAAATAACCCTGTGACGAAACGCGCCGCTCTTCTTTGAATCTTCTCTATCTCCTCTGTCAACCCGATCTGGTACGGATCCCACACTGATGAGCAATACTCAAGTATAGGTCGAACGAGTGTTTTGTAAGCCACCTCCTTTGTTGATGGACTACATTTTCTAAGGACTCTCCCAATGAATCTCAACCTGGTACCCGCCTTACCAACAATTAATTTTATATGATCATTCCACTTCAAATCGTTCCGCACGCATGCTCCCAGATATTTTACAGAAGTAACTGCTACCAGTGTTTGTTCCGCTATCATATAATCATACAATAAAGGATCCTTCTTTCTATGTATTCGCAATACATTACATTTGTCTATGTTAAGGGTCAGTTGCCACTCCCTGCACCAAGTGCCTATCCGCTGCAGATCTTCCTGCATTTCGCTACAATTTTCTAATGCTGCAACTTCTCTGTATACTACAGCATCATCCGCGAAAAGCCGCATGGAACTTCCGACACTATCTACTAGGTCATTTATATATATTGTGAAAAGCAATGGTCCCATAACACTCCCCTGTGGCACACCAGAGGTTACTTTAACGTCTGTAAACGTCTCTCCGTTGATAACAACATGCTGCGTTCTGTTTGCTAAAAACTCTTCAATCCAGCCACACAGCTGGTCTGATATTCCGTAGGCTCTTACTTTGTTTATCAGGCGACAGTGCGGAACTGTATCGGACGCCTTCCGGAAGTCAAGAAAAATAGCATCTACCTGGGAGCCTGTATCTAATATTTTCTGGGTCTCATGAACAAATAAAGCGAGTTGGGTTTCACACGATCGCTGTTTCCGGAATCCATGTTGATTCCTACATAGTAGATTCTGAGTTTCCAAAAACGACATGATACTCGAGCAAAAGACATGTTCTAAAATTCTACAACAGATCGACGTCAGAGAGATAGGTCTATAGTTTTGCACATCTGCTCGACGACCCTTCTTGAAGACTGGGACTACCTGTGCTCTTTTCCAATCATTTGGAACCCTCCGTTCCTCTAGAGACTTGCGGTACACGGCTGTTAGAAGGGGGGCAAGTTCTTTCGCGTACTCTGTGTAGAATCGAATTGGTATCCCGTCAGGTCCAGTGGACTTTCCTCTGTTGAGTGATTCCAGTTGCTTTTCTATTCCTTGGACATTTATTTCGATGTCAGCCATTTTTTCGTTTGTGCGAGGATTTAGAGAAGGAACTGCAGTGCGGTCTTCCTCTGTGAAACAGCTTTGGAAAAAGGTGTTTAGTATTTCAGCTTTACGCTTGTCATCCTCTGTTTCAATGCCATCATCATCCCGGAGTGTCTGGATATGCTGTTTCGAGCCACTTACTGATTTAACGTAAGACCAGAACTTCCTAGGATTTTCTGTCAAGTCGGTACATAGAATTTTACTTTCGAATTCACCGAACGCTTCACGCATAGCCCTCCTTACGCTAACTTTGACATCGTTTGTTTATAAGTCAACAATAGGCTTTAAGTTATGAAACAATAACTGATTTCACCCTAAAATGAAAGATACTAACTAGGAATAGTCAAAATAAATTATAAAATCAATTACAGACATAAAACTAAGCACAAAACTAAATATGGTGTTAAATTCTTTATAAATGAGGGCTAAGCTTTCTCTTTCATGAAAATGCAGATTATACTCATGTATGTTAATAGTAATTAGTCAAAAATGAATTTTAAGGAGGCAGGTGGCATAACAAGAGGGGAAGTAAAAAAAATATCCCATCTTGCTCTGTCACAAGCAGGGGGCAACTATGTGGAACTATATTATCTTTTTTTTTTCTTTTTATACATGTAAGCTACATGTAAACTGAATGACTTACAGACATAATTAACAAGTTGTTTTGTGCCAAGGATAATGTTTTGATACTTCTGCGTGAAAAAAGAAAGAAGAAATATGCTCTTCAATTTATTAGTTCCTGCATCTTCACCTGTTTGTTTCTGTAAGTGGTATGATTAGTTCTGTCATACCAGTATTGTTTAAAAATGTGTATTTCAACCATAGATTAAACGTGTTATAAAAAGTTACTAAGAAAGCAAAGTTTATTCATACATTCACAATGAACACACCTGTCTGTTCATAATTTCACCTGCTACCGAGATCCTGCATTAGGAGATTCTGAGCAGATAAGAGGAATTTGCATATGCAGTGGAGGAGTGATCCTGCATTGGCATTGTTATAATCAGGACTACGCACAATGGAATTAATATGAAACAGTACGTAACTTAAATTATGAATATTGATCTTAAGTGTATTGATACTGAAGGTCTGTTGGTATTGTTAAAGCTCACACAGGATACATGCACAGATTTATAAATTATCTTCCAATTTCTTTCAACTTTTCTTTACAATCATTTTTTTTCAGTTATTCAAGCAGAAATTATTAATCAGTTTTCATTATTTGCCCACCCACATATGCCGCTATTCAGATTTCAGTAGAAATATTCTTCGTAATTAAGTATACAAAATCTTTCCAATGGGAGTTAGCGCAAATAGATATAAAAGCACAGATACTTGTACTTCCATATTACACAACAAAATGTAACAAGGAAGGAGGGTTTATTAAAAACTAACATTAAATATGTTGCAAAAATTACATAAGAGCATTGCACAATGCAACTGATAATTAAAACAAAAGTTCTGAAGCTCACTAATGAACAGAGTACAATGAAATTTGAGTGCACATGCTGCCTCTGTGCAATCCACTTTCCAGTTGGGAGAACCCAAAGCAGCTCACAATTACATGCAAAGAAATGGGAAACAATTGTCACCATGCATAATCAATATTATTATCCCACATATCATCTATTCATGTGAATTCCAGATGAAACTCTAAACTTGTAGATTATGGCTCTGAAAAACATTTGATATGAGCCCATCTAAGGATAAGTCTGAAGTTCAGCATGTACATACCCAGTACATCGGATCTGTTATGAAAGTGGAGCTAAAACACACACCAGTAAAGTGTAAGGACAATGATCAAAATATAGTAAAATACTAAAATGTATAATGTGGGAATGCGAGGATCACATAAAATATATTGGCCATCATATGGCAAAAAGAGGAAATAAAAATGTGTTTAACTAGAACACATAGGCATGTTGTAAAATATAAAAGTGCCTTAAAAACTAAGAGTTAAAAAATAAAAATGCTGTAGCTGGCAGAAGTCACTGTAAAAAATTTACTCTATTAATACCTCACAATTGCTATCTGGGGGAGAACTGCCGCTGGCTCAGTTACATTTTATGCTGTGTGATGTTCCATACAGTACATGTTGCTACCAACCAACAAACCACAGAGACCAGCCAGAAAGATAGAAACAAAGTAGCAAAACACAAAAACCTAAGAGATCAAACCGACCAACATGAATGCTAGTACAATCAAACAATCACTTTGTATTCAAAAATACTCCCATGCCAAACAATGAGTTTTATATGGAAAATTATCAAACAAACCAATATATGCACTAGGCATAAAATCAGTCTGTTCATTAAGAGCAATATCAGGCTGATTTTTCTTAGATTTATAAACCTCCAGGAGATTGAAGGGTACACCCCCTTTGGTGCATTCTGAAAAATGTGCATACTATTGTCTGTCCTATCTAACTTATGTCCACTCCTAGACAAATGCATACCAAATGCAGACCTATTCTATAGTTGCAAGGGCTCTCTAAATCTCATATTAAAAGATCTGCTGGTGTGGCCTGTATAGTAATGGTCACATTGGCCACTATGAATTCTATGTACTCCTGACCCTGAAAACATGCTTTTCTTTCCTATATTATGTCTAATTCTCAAGCTTAGCATATTATTTACTTGGAAGTGACATCTGATGCTGGACCTCCTGAAGCACATCTCGATTTTTTGTTATACTTTACCATGAAACGTCGTAGTGGCAGGCCTGACATTAGCAATATTTTTGCTATCATTTGCTAACTGGAATGAAATTCTCCTCTCTCCTTTTTTTTTAACTTTATTATAAAAACACAGTGTACCTTAGCTATTGCATTCTGTTTTCAGGTATATAATTCATCATGCATTTCTTCAATTACTAAAGGAAAACTAGTAAAAATGGCCTAGTTTTTTGGTGGACAGGAAAAATTTGCTTTAATTATTGCATCAGTACATGTCAACTTTATGTATATTGTTTTATGTATATTGTGAACTTATATCCATTCCCAGATTTTATAGTGGTAAGATCCAAATAATTAATAGGACCTCTCCTTCCAGTTCTGTAGTGAAATCTATTTTCAAATGCATGTCACCTATCAATTATGAAAATCCTTTTCCATCACTATATCAGAACAGGGATATCGTCTACATATTGCCTGTAATAGATAACTTTGTCTTTAACTTGTGGAAATTTCTCAAAATATCTACATTCTAAATCTCACAAGAATCATCTCATTTTTTGGGTCTATGGAATGGAAACTGAATCTAATCTACCATTTATGAAAATATCTGCCATCAGTCCACAAGACAATTCCCCATACCTATGCCATCTGTGGAAGCAATGATCTATAATTAAATAAGAAATGTATTAATATTATTGATGACACATACATAACAAACAAGAGCATGCACATTACACAAGAGAAAAAGCACCAGGACAAGGCAGGAAACAGAAAGCACTCCGAAGTTAGTAAATCAGTTAAAGCAAAGAAATTCAACACTTTTTGTCTTAATGATTGACTATTTGTATCGCCCTCCCCCCTCCCCTCCTTGTGATCTGTACAGTGGAGCTCTTGGGATGAATTGATATATATATCAGATGATTCTGCCGGCCCTGGTGTGTACTAGATGCAGTGTGGAAGAAACAGAGTAAGTGTCCTGAATCTGATGTCATCAAGCATCAAGAGTGATGAAAGAAATATCGGCTACTGCAGAGATACTGTACAGCAAACCAGTATCATGAGGTGCCAATGAGATGCTAGGAAGAAACCATGCCCCCTGTAGTTCTAGACACAACTACTGGACCTCTGCCATGAAATAGCATCACCAGTGGCCAGGAGGGCAGTTTTGTTCAAGATCAGATCCTGCCCACTTCCAGGAAGTTCCTGTCAGAGTATCATCATTGCACTGCCTACTCGCCATGACACAACGCTTGTCAACTGTCAGGAAGTGAAAAGACCTCCATCTCTTGTGAACTCTGCCTATGTGCCCGTGCTATCAGAACTGTGTCAACAAATGCCTATGACTCTTGTTTTCTAGTAACTGCAGTGATGTCGCACTATGGCCACTCTGAACTTTATTAATTTGGCACTCAGTAATCATGGTTCATTTAGTGTGTTCTGTACCACAGTTTCATAGCTACAGCTGAGCTTGGCAAATAAAGATAAGTTTTGTTGTAATTAATAAAGTATTACTTATTCAGAGTGTTCTAATTAATGTTTTATTACTAGCTATAAAGGCACATTTGCATGCCGAGCGTGAGTTTCCTCGGAAACGCGAAATATTAATTAAATAAATAATCAGTGACAAATAAATAAAGCCTATGGCACACAACTGCAGCGCTGTGTCGCTGATAAAACAAAAGCACAATTACGTTACTCTTATGTTTGATTAAGAAAGAGAGAGCTCTGGTAGAAGTGGTGCGAGAAGCACGTATTTTATTCTATTGTCTGGCACACCGCCATATTTCATGTTATAGAAGAATACTGCGAGTTGCAACCAGACTAGGCACTCGATTCTGTAAAGAATTTATATTTATAAAAGTAAGTAGGATTATGAACTGTAGGCTTATTCATTGAATATATCTGATTTAACTAACTGTGTAACTTTTTTATGTTTAGTAGACAATCACCTCTGTACGACGTATTGGCATGGCTGGCAAATTATTGAAATATTGAGATTTAGATTATGAGTCCGCATCTACCGCAGCAGTCTTTGGAAACGATTTATTTACGAAGTCCGATTATTTCAGTTTTATTTCACGGTCAACTACGAGTAACATTGCCTTTACGAGAAAGCCATTGTCAAGCGTCTGATACCGAATAATTAAACGTCCACGTTCCAGATAAGCAAATATTTATTACAATTACAATCACAATCACCATCATACAGATAGAAAAATTAATATTTAAATAATATTTTTTATTTTATTTATTTTATATTGGCGACTGCGTGTCGGACTTGTTATTTTGTCATTTGTTACATTGTTCTCTTTGTTTCATGTGAAAAATCAACTTTCTGGACCTGGACGTGAATGTATGAGAGATAACAAAAAATCTGAAGATATTTTCCAATTCTAAAATTTTGCGGGAAGACGCAATGAAACTTCCAGCAAAATAAGGTAAGACGCAGCATCTTTGCATTAGCAGGCTTGACCAGACGTATAATTCAGTGTATTAGCTTTTCAGTAGATTCTGTAGCGTTTCTTTCGTGCATAACAGTTTTCAGTGATAAATTTCATTCTCAGTACTTTTCCTTAAACAATAACGTATGCAACAATACCAATACACGAGTGTACAATATGGCCGACTTCTGTACGATACGTAGTAACATGGCCAGCAGCCATTACCAATAATCTCAAATTCAGTTTATATTTTTATATTAACAGACAGCCATTGTTGCTACGAGCGATTCATGCTCAACTGCATTTTATTTTAAAATCAGTGTCAAATATTTTCTTGAAACATATATCACGTGTGGCATGGTAATAACTAGAAATCAATACGCAAAAATGGAACAGCAAAGACGTACTATTCAGACGCAATCCGACTCGGACGAGAGACAAATGTTAGAAAATGACTTTACGACAGCAACCGGTAGTGACGATTTATCAAACATTGACGCAAGTGTTGACGGAAATTTTGGCAATAGGCCGTCCACTACAAAAATTTCAAAGTCTCAGTCAGAGCCCATGTTGATGCATGACGTCACGTCTAATGACGCGACGGGGGCACAGGCCTTGCAAACAGTAAACATTGCCGACATGTTACAAATGCTAATGAAACAAAACGCCGAAAACATGGCAACCTTACAGACACAAAATGACGCAATTAAATCTGACCTCATAGCACTCAAGACAGGTAATGACACTTTATGTAAACGTGTGGAACTTATAGAGGCCACACTGACCAAACAGATGACTGAACTCAGTACTAAATTTTCCCAGCTTAATACGAGACAAGAAAAGACTACAACTGACGTAGCACTTTTACAGACACAAGTAAAAAACCTTAATGTCACGTGTGAAGTTCTTACTGAACAAATTCAAACATATCCTTCAGTACATGACAACCTTGAAAAACGAATTACTGACGTACAGAATAAATTTGACAATGTTGAACAACACCTGACTGACATCTTACAATCTGATGCCACAGCTCATTTTCAAAATATTAATAAAGAATTTCATGATTGGGTAGTGAACAAAGACAAACATTTTGATAGATGCTTACGTGAAAATTTAACAACAATTGTGTACGACTCCGTAGCGCAATACATTACTAATAACAAACAGCTGATCAGTGACGCAGTACAATCCGTCACTGCACCCATGAGACAATTCACCGATCGACCACAGTCTGAATGTAACGAAAATATCAGTCAAAATGCACAGTTCAGGAACCAATATACATTCGAGTATGACACACACATACCGCACACGACAAACACACAAGAACAAAACGCACCACGACTACAACACATACCACGATGTGCAAACACAAACACAAGCTATTATCATGGTAAACCACAGCAACATTATCGTAATTACTCGCCAGCTGAACATACCAGTAATTACAGTGGAATAAATCCATATCACAATGCGAAGGAAGAAGAAAGCTTAATGAAACACAGGCAATTTCAGATTTTTATCCCAGAAAAACGAACCATTCATCCGGTGATTTTTCTTAAATCTTTTAGTAGCGCATTTCCACGCACTTGGAGTGACCGGAAAAAGATTTCATATATTGTCGGTTACATCCAAGGCGATGCAGTTGTCTGGGCATACAGTCAAGCTGACGTATGTACCACGTACAGTGAGTTTGAGCGTGCTTTTCTGAACAAATTCTGGTCGCAATCCGTCCAGGAGCGACTCAGAAGACAAATTTTAGAACCTGAAACTTTTAACAGTAAAAATGGCAACTTACGCAGATATTTTGAAAAATACTTGAACATGGGACACTTTTTAGACGAACCAGTCGCAACGCGTGATATACTCCGTGCGTTGAAGGCCAAATTGCCTTTCAACATTAAAGAAAAACTCCTACATATCCCGGATGACGATTCAGATTATTTTTTAACAGCCTTAGATTCGGTTGACATGTTACTTGAAGATCAGCGCTTCGCGCGGCAAAACAGCAGCCACGATGTTTACACTAGTGGTATGCAAAACATGCAGGCTTGCCAACTCAATTCTGGCGCGCCCACAGTTGGATACGCAGTACAGCAAAAACAGCAAACTCACATGCCGTTTCAATACGAAAATCAAAATCAACATGCGTATTCCAATACAAACAATAGTTACAACAGTAATAACACTTCATGCGGCAATCCATACAAAAGGCACCGCGGTAATAACTACAACGGTAACAACGGATACAAAGGCAACAACAAAAACACAAACAGAAATAGAAATAATAATAACTACGAGCCAAGACAGCATCAAGGTTGGACTCGTAATGATCAGTACTTCCATTCAAACTCTGCTTTACCACAGCATCCACCAGGACAAAATTGGAGCATACCTTACGACCGACAGGTAAGTTATAATGCGCAACAGCAACAACAACCGCAAAAGTTTGGAGATCATAATAGGCAATATCCGAATGTGAATATAATAGAAATGACACCTGATGCACAACATCAATCTGTGTCAGTACCTAGTACAAATGCTAATCCAACAAACTAGAAACAGTCACTTCTATGCCCCAGGTCGTGGCTGAAGAATTCTTGCGGGGCGACTGCAATGTTAATCAGTTATTTGACACCACACTTGAACAACAGAATAATGATATGCCGAATAATTCTAAACAAAAATTACCTGTTTTATTTATAAGATACAACCACAATGAGAATATATCAGATGAACTTTTACAAGACAGTACACAATGTCGTTCAAACACAAATGAAATTGTTTTAGCATCTACTACTGGTGTAGTAGGTGGGATTCCAACTACTATTATCCTAGATACAGGTGCAGCTGTGAGCGTTTTGTCTTTTAATTTCTATAAAAAGATGTGTGAATTGGAACCTGTGCCTGAGTTTCCTGCCCAAAACTGTAAAATAACTACTGCACTAGGTAATAAGTCATGTAGGGTTATGAAGCAAGTTTTTGTAAACGTTAAAATAGGTAATGGAACCGTACAATGGCCATTCCTGGTTGTACAAAACCTTGTGACAAATTGCATATTAGGAATAGATATTATGAGCGAGGAGGACTCTATTATAGACTTCTCCAAAGGTAAATGTATTTTAAATGATAAAGGCAGTGTAATTATTATTGGTTTGGACAGGAGAACTCTAAAGCATGACAAACACTGTACAGGGTTGGTTGGTTGGTTTGGGGAAGGAGACCAGACAGCGTGGTCATCGGTCTCATCGGATTAGGGAAGGATGGGGAAGGAAGTCGGCCGTGCCCTTTCAGAGGAACCATCCCGGCATTTGCCTGGAGTGATTTAGGGAAATCACGGAAAACCTAAATCAGGATGGCCGGACGCGGGATTGAACCGTCGTCCTTCCGAATGCGAGTCCAGTGTCTAACCACTGCGCCACCTCGCTCGGTCTGTACAGGGTGCAAGGTTCAGTTAGTACTTGACAATGACATTCAAGATATGCAAACACACTCATCTGACACAGAGCTAATGGACTTGAAAACATTGCTTGATCATAAGATAAGTGAAGCTACAGCTCTCAGTGTACATGAACGTATAAAACTACAGGAAGTGTTATCCAAATATTTACAAGTTTTTACCAAACGATTAGGTGTTATCAACACGTATGTGTACAAGATTGAAGTCAAGCCTCACAAGATCTTCTACCACAAGACATATAACGTACCGTTATCTCAACGACCTGCTGTGTGGCAAGAATTAAAGCAAATGTTGGACTGGAAGGTCATTGAACCATCCACCTCACCTTATTGTAGTCCTCTACTTGTTGTCAAAAAATTAAATGGAAGCATTAGGTTAGTGTTAGACGCACGAGCAATTAATGAAATAATTTTACCGGTTCACACAAAACCCGAAAATTTAGAAGAGCAATTACAGAAATTTCTAGATGCAAAATATTTTTCCACAATAGATCTCGCTAATTCGTTTTGGCAGGTGGGTATCACTCCTGATTCACGGAAATATACTGCATTTATGTTCGGGGGGCGAACCTATCAGTTTTGTGTTCTACCTTTCGGACTGAATGTCAGCTCTGGGGTATTCATTACAGCCCTGGATACCGTGTTTGGCGACGATTTAGTTGAGACAGTCACACACTATGTAGATGATATACTGATAGCTACACAGTCTTGGAAGGAACACGTTGACACACTTCAAAGAATTTTAGAAAAATACGCACACCGAGATCTTAGAGCATTTCATGCTGAATAATGTCAAAGTCATACCCATAAAAATATTGCTAAGCAACTCGAAAAACTCTGTTGTTACAACACAGATAATAAGTAGTGTAGAAATTTTCATTTCAGCGGTTCCAGAGTCGCAGTTGAAGGCAGAAGAACTCTTCTTTCAGCGCGCGCCACCACCTGGAAGACGGAATATCAAAATAAAATTTATGATTACGTAGCAGTGAATGATATATTAATTTTTCACGGAACATTTGTTATTGTAGGTACCACTGACTTGGTATGACACCTGACGAACCGACAGACGTCATCTGTGAAGCGATCTTTTACTTTGAGAAATAGATTAGACGCACATCTCTCAACACGAAAAGCATCTATCAGTAGTCAAGGCCACACAGACACTCTACACACACGCACAAAACGCGAGGAATCGAACATTTTTTCTCTCTTACTATTTTGAATATTATTGAGTAGTGAAAACGCCTGGTCTTGCCTACTGATGTAATGAATGTTGTGTCTAACCTATCTTAATTTCAGATGACATCACGTGACACAATGTAATAACCTATAGCTATGTAATGATGATGCAAACATGTTTATGTGCAACTGTATTATGTTTATGCTAAGAAAATATGTGACGTGTGTATGTATAATTACTTATTTTTTTAACTGATGTATCATGTAACTGTTACTATGTAAAAAAATTTGAACAAAACGAGTGCCAAAAAGACATTGCATAGTGAACCTCTGTTCACGGACATTAACGAACATTACTAACTCTGCAACTACGCAGAAACCTATGTGAAAGAAATGGTTAATGCCATTCATTATGCAGCGTATCTATGTAAACGCGATGAGTGATTTCTTTGATTAATAACTACGAACATTTAGGTGAGCTATATTCAGCAAAAAACTGAAAATGTGAAAGGCATAATTCGTGCATCATCTAGTGACATTACTACAGTACCTAACTTCAAGATGTTAACTGGATTAAATGGACACAAAGTGCCTGTCCAGAAAACAACACGACGGGTGGAAGAATTTTGGTTGGAACTTCAGGGAATGAAATGTTCTCGAAATGTGACGGACACTCTTACCTGGACTGTCCAAGGATCGACGCCAGCTATGTGCCGTCCGAGGTTCTGCAACCAAGCTTCCACGGAATGTAAAAAAAAAAAAAAAAAAAAAAACGAACTGCACGTGGACCAATTACTCGACGGGTCACGTCTGATCTGTAATGAGCAATGCCTTTAGTCACAACGAACTGCATCACAACGACTATAATGGAAATGGGAAATGGACACGCTTATGTATTAATCACGTTGTTATACAACGATGTTACTGTGATAAAAAAAAAAAGAAAAAAAAAAAAAAAAAAGAAAACACTTTACCACGACGATACTAACCTATAAAAAAAATTATTATTGTGCAGCAGATGAATAGATGAATATGAACTGTAATAACGACACGATGTGTATAGGTCAACGCACCTGAAACATACGGACATTTTTCTTTGAAGTATTTCAAAACAATACTATGTAACTAAGAACATTCAACAATCTAAGTTGTATTGTGTGATAACAAATATTGTAAATTTAAAACTAAGTTACCTGTCATAGAATGTAGTCTTCATATGTAATCTTGGTTGAATATTTTCTTTGTGCAACGACTGAGAAACACGCGCACACGAACAATATGAACTGCAATACTGTGCCGCGTGATCTAACTGTACGATATAACGGCAGTGCCGGAGTCACACAGACGCTTCTGCGCATGCGCGCACTCTATCTGCCAACATAAGAACTTTTACGGCGCACCCGCGTCATTCAAATTTTGTATATAATGTGTATAATGTAGGTCATGTAAATAGTTGTAGATAACTTAGATTTTCTTGTGCCTTTAGGTGAATTGCTCGCCTGCAGGTGTGTCCTTTCGCCTCGCAATTCAGGGGGCAATATAAAGGCACATTTGCGTGCCGAGCGTGAGTTTCCTCGGAAACGCGAAATATTAATTAAATAAATAATCAGTGACAAATAAATAAAGCCTATGGCACACAACTGCAGCGCTGTGTCGCTGATAAAACAAAAGCACAATTACGTTACTCTTATGTTTGATTAAGAAAGAGAGAGCTCTGGTAGAAGTGGTGCGAGAAGCACGTATTTTATTCTATTGTCTGGCACACCGCCATATTTCATGTTATAGAAGAATACTGTGAGTTGCAACCAGACTAGGCACTCGATTCTGTATATTTATATTTATAAAAGTAAGTAGGATTATGAACTGTAGGCTTATTCATTGAATATATCTGATTTAACTAACTGTGTAACTTTTTTATGTTTAGTAGACAATCACCTCTGTACGACGTATTGGCATGGCTGGCAAATTATTGAAATATTGAGATTTAGATTATGAGTCCGCACCTACCGCAGCAGTCTTTGGAAACGATTTATTTACGAAGTCCGATTATTTCAGTTTTATTTCACGGTCAACTACGAGTAACATTGCCTTTACGAGAAAGCCATTGTCAAGCGTCTGATACCGAATAATTAAACGTCCACGTTCCAGATAAGCAAATATTTATTACAATTACAATCACAATCACCATCATACAGATAGAAAAATTAATATTTAAATAATATTTTTTATTTTATTTATTTTATATAGCCACCTCAGTGTCCAACAAGTCAGACAAAAAAATTAAAGTGACACTAAGGATGCAGCTCAACATTTGTTCACAGTGGCATATTGTGTAACTAACTAGCAGTGCTATCTTCCTGTTTGTGTGTGTTTTTATACTGAGTGTTCATGATGTCTCTTCTGGATGTTTCTTTAATGAAAGCTACACAACTGCAGGAACAAAGGATTGAACAATTATTAAAAACACTGCAAGGAATAGTGGCAGCACCATGACTGACATCCCAGCTGGAAACAGCTCAACAAATGGTTCAAGTGCCTAAATTCAGATTGTTTCTGGGGCAAAGCAAAGATGGGCCAATTATGTCAAGCAGTTGTTAGTGCATACAGCAGTATATTTACCACTTGCTCTTCGCCTTAAGCTCAGATGTAGTCCAGTTAATAGTAAAACTGTTTCCAGATCACTGATCTTATGAGGTCCACTACAACCAGTTAGTTGACAAACTGTCAAATCATTTTACTCTCAAGTGCATGTAGTGGCCGCTCATAAGTTTTTCAGATTAAAATAGCAGCAACAGCAATCCTACAAACAGTTGTTAACAGAACTTCATAGCTTTACTAGACAATGTCACTTCCAGTATTCATGTGGGTTGAGTTACAACAACATTATGATAAGAGATGCCATTACTCAGAACATGTCTGATTCCCGTATTTGTGTTGCCATACTAAAGCATCCAAACACTGACCCCAGTACAGTATTGGCAATTCTTGAATCACAGGACACTGTTGACATAACTGAGCATGATATTCAAGCACCTGAAATATCTCTCATTAAGAGAAAGACAGTTCAGGGTCCAATGCCCATCTGCTCAGGTCAGACGTTGCCCTAAGTCTAGGTTGTGCGTGAACCAGTCACAACATCAGGCCACGGAGCAGCCTGTATAATTATCTAAGTTGCTTTCATATGGATGATAGGGCACAGTGACTGTGCCACAAAGCCATGTGTTTCACTTGTGGCAAACAAGGCCACATACAGTTGGTATGTTCAAGTATAGATGGTGTGCTGCAGTTTTCACATTCCATGTCACACAGTGGTACTACGAGTGTATGTTGTGTCTGCTGATCCTATTATTGTTTTGTCAGTTTGTGAGGACACTAACTCTGAACTTACCAATTGGCAATCCAACAAATTGTATGTTCAACAAGTGTATTAATTTCCAGTTAGATGCCGATGCTACTGTTATGCTGCTCAACCATGCTTCCTATGAATTGGTAGGCAGCCCACAGCTTCAGTAACCATGTAACTCATTGTCATTATACAATGGACAACCTATTTCAGTGCTTGAAGTGTGCAATTCACTAGTCACGTTCCATGGTACTACTAAAACAGTGTTACTTTATGTATTGTGCTCTCATGAGTCTACTAACATTTTTGGCATGAATAGCTTTGACCTTTTTGGATTGTAAATTCATGCAAAGGTGTTAAAATTAATTCATTTGGGTTTCTGGCCAATATAAATGTATTATATTATAAGAACAGTTTTCTGTTCTATGGTAGTTTAGGAAGGGCCTCATGCATTACAAGACCAGGTTGCTGCAAAGTTGCAGCAGTTGCAGGACAGTGATGCCATCAAACCACTGTCAGCCAGCCAATGGGCTTCACCCCTGGTGATTCTTAATAATCCTTCAGGTGGTTGAGATTCTGTGCAGACTTTAATCAACCATCAACCCACAAACTGTTGTTGATTCTTTTCCATTGCCCTTAGGATTTTGTGGACAAATTAAGTTAAGGTCACTTATTTTCAAAAACTGATCTCCCAGAGGCCTACCTGTGATGAAAAGTCAAAGAAGATTTCTGTGATCAACACACATGAGGAACTATTCCAGTTTCAGTGGTTAACATTTGGTAGCACTTTCACCTCAGCTATTTTTCAAAGGTACCTTGAACAACTGATGCCACAAGTACCTTCTTGTTCCAACTGTTTAGATGATATGTCTCTGATCATATGCCAGCAGAACACGTGCAAAATTTAGAGGCAGTGTTTCAAGTATGGTCCAAAGCAGCGCTGACATGCAACCATTCTAAGTATTCCTTCTTCCTTAATGAAATTCAGTGTCTTGGTCATGTGATTAACATGCACGGCATCCATCTGTCACAGTCACACTTAGTGGCCATTCTCGAGTTGCATGCACTGACCAATGTATCAGAATCGCAAGCTGTAATGGGGAAATAATTTATTACATCCGTTTTATCCTGAATGCTACTCAGATCACAGCACCTCTAAATCAGTTGTGCCACAAGGGTGTTCCATTCATATGGTCAGCCTAATGTCAGTCCACTTCCCAGCAGCTGAAAGACGCACTACTAAGTGATCAGTGTTTGGTCCACTTCGACACCAGCAAGCCTGTCATTTTTGCAGCAGATGACTCATCTTATAGCAATGGTGTGGTGTTGTCACACTGAATGGGCTCCAGTGGCTGGCCATTTGCATTTGGGTCAAAGACACTAAGACCTAGCACAACTACAGCCAACTTGAAAAGGATGCAATGGTTATCATTATGGGGCCACCCATTTCCATCAATACCTGTACAACCGCCTATTTTCTCTAGTTATGGACCACAGATCATTGATAGCTCTGTTCAGGTCCTCCCAGTCTGTCCCAGCATGTACAGTGCAGAAGTCACAACGGTGGGCCCTTCTTGCGTCCAATTACCAGTACGAATTGTCATATAGAACCACCATCAAACACTCCAATGCCAAACTCCTGCTGAGACTCATTATTGGCTCCAATGCTGCATTTGATTCCTCCAAGGGCTCCTGTCATCACATTGATTCAGAAGAAATCCAGTTTTTGGAAGATTTTCTGGCCACCTTCCTGTATGTGGTGCAGGCGATGGCATCGGACGCGACATTGCAGGTGACGCTCGAGTTTTTTTGTCGTGGGTGGTCAAGGAGCCTGAAGATGATCTGCCATGTGGTGGTTGGTCACCACTTTGTCATCAGCATGCCATCTCCATACGGATGGGCGTCCTCTTGATGCACACCAAAAGTGACGATGAAGAGCCGTTGTTGCACCAGGCAGTTAGTTGTTGCACCAGGCAGTTGGCAAGGTGCTATTGTACATGGCCGGCAATGGATGCAGAGTGTGCAATGTGTGCAGAGTATCAATCTACTCCCCCACAGTAGTACTTTGAGTGGCCATGTCCTGATGGGCCTTGACAATGTCTGCACATACATTTTGCTGAGCCATACTGGAACATATACTGGCTAGTAGTTGTAGATGTGTACAACAAGTTTCCCTTCACCATTCCAATGGAGTCTACCACACCAGCAGCACAGTGTCAGCTCTTACATTGATCTTCTGCACTGAAGGCTTACATGAGGTGATAGTGCTGGATAATGAGCCACAGTCCATGACTTGGGAGTTTGAACAGTTTTGTGCAGACAATATTCAGCATGTCCTTACAGGACCCTTTCCTCTGCAGTCAAATGGTGAATTTGTCATCGTATCGCTCCCGGCCCAAAACTGGAAAGTCGCCAGCAGAGCTCCTGTATGGTTGATGCCATAGGACTCTGCTCCATTTGATATGTGTATCACAGATACCTTATGTCCCTTCTCCTGATTCACAGTTTCAGCCTCAGCAACCAGTGTTCTTTCATGTGTTTGGAAGGGGTCACAGATGGGAACAGGGTGTCTTGTCTGAGGTGTTGTCCCATTCCACCTACATCATTTACAACCCTGTCAAGGGTTGCACAGGCAGCATTGAAACCAGCTTCAGCCAATCCACTCAGGAGATTCTACCACTCCCTTTTGTTCACAGATCCAGCATGTAGCCAGGGCATGCAGTGGTCATTGTCACAGTTGCAGACATCACTTGTGGCAGCACAGTCATCACCACAGCAGGAGACATCCATGGTCATCAACCTGGTGCCACCATCAGTGTCGCAGTCATGCTGGTGCCTGTGATGTGGCCAGCAATAGGATATCTGCCTCTGTGACTACAGCCACTGACAAGCACCCTTTGGTTGGCTTCCCAATTGGCATTTCCAGCCACTTGCAAGGTGGATACTGGGATGTGAATGGGTGATCTGCAATGACTTAAGTTTCAGCACCTACCTCCGCGGTTGCATCGGCACTCCATCCTCTCCCAATACCATCAAGTCCCGTCTCTATACCCAATGCTGGGGCAGATGTTTGCAGGGAGGGGGGAATGCAGTGTCATTGGGTATCAAGAATGGCATAAGAATAAGAAGTATTGACCACCAAAGAGATACATTACAGAAAGTGGTATCACGAGGTACCAATGAGATGCTAGGAAGAAACCATGCCTCCTGTAGTTCTGAGACACCACCGCTGTATCCAATGAGATGCTAGGAAGAAACCATGCCTCCTGTAGTTCTGAGGCACCAATGCTGTCATCTCTGCCATGAAATATCACCACCAGAAGCCAGGAGGGCAGTTCTGTTTGATGTCAGATCCTGCCCACTTAACAGGAAGTTCCTGTCAGAGAAAAATCATTTTGCTGCTTCTCTCCATGACACAGCCTGTGTCAACCATCGGGGTGTGAAAAGACTTCCACCTCCTGTGAACTGTGCCTATGTGCCAACAGTGTCAGAACTGTGTCAACAAGTGTCTATGAACTTGTGTTTTCTAGTGACTGCAGTGAAGCCATAGTATGGCCATTCTGAACTTGGAACAATTTACCACTCAGGAATCATGGGCCATTTAGTATGTTCTGAACCATATTGATGTGATTTGATTTGATTTTATCAGGAAAGCAAAAACAACATTGGTCAAGTCCATTGCTGTCCACACCAAAACAGAGTTTATTGTGCAGTATTTTTCCCTGTGTCTCTCATAAAGTCAGTGCAAGGAGATCCTTTACCAGAGCTTTGCTAGGCACAATTTCTTAAGCTCTGGTTGATCCAAATATTCTGTGTCTTTTAATCTCCTATGCCTCGCATTCGAAGATCACATTTGGGATCTTCTTCTATTATCCCCACTGCATGTAGGATTTTTTGAAAACCCCATGGCCTGTCAACAGTCCAACCATGAGTTTCATTTCTCTCCTGTTCAAGCCCAGGATTGCGAAACTTCTCTTAGAACATGGCTTCAGCATCAACACCTTGCCATGTTTTTGCTTTTGGACCATAGCCCAATACTCTACATGCTGTCTGTCTCCTTGTCCAGTCTCATAGTTTTATTTTATCATTGTGTTGGTGATTGTCAGGACAGGTTCTGGTCCAATAAATGGTGTCATCGCCCCTCCTAGCCAACCTATCAGCTTGCTCATTACCACTAATCCCTGAGTGACCAGGGACCCACAATAGGTTTACCCTATTGCTTTCCCCTAGCTCCATAAGGACTTTGTGGCATTCTGCCATGATCTTTGGTCTTATTGCAGAGGCTGCCAGTGCTTTCAGAGCTGCTTGGGTGTCTGAATAAACGAAAATGCTATGACCTCTGTAGCACCACCACAAATTCTCCTCCACGCACACACTGACAGCAGATATTTCTGTTTGAAACACAGTGGCCATCTTCCCTAGAGAGATTGCACTCTCCAACCTTCGCTGTACTCCATGTACCCCAGCCCCAACACCTTTGTCTGTTTTCAAACCGTCAGTGCACCAGACTATGTACCCAGTACGGTGTCGAAATTTGTTCTCCCAGAGCTCTCTTCTTCCAATTACTACATTGAAAGGCTTGTTGAAGCAGTTTGGAGTTATTATTCTATATAGTCAGCTGGCATTTCCCCAACCATACCTATGTCCTCCTCACTCAGTATTTTAGTGTGAGATCCTGGATACCCCAGCGAGTTCCAGTTTTTGCCAGTCTTTAATCTGTATGCTCCAGCTGCTGCCTCCATCTTTACCCACAGGTGTAACAGGGGCATGTCCAGCATCGTTCCCATCCCAGTTGTGGGTGTGCTGCTAATTCCGTCTGTAATGACTAAGCAGGCCAATCTCTGCACCTTAGCAAGTTCTTTAGCAGCTACCTGCTGTTCTACCTTTTCCACCACACTGTAGCCCATAAGTGATCATAAGTCTTACTACTGTGCTGTGTATCCAATACATGCTCTTCGGGCTTAAGCCCCAGTTTTTACAACAAGCTCTCCTGGTACTCATTAGAGTACATTTCACCTTGGGACAAATTCTCCTTACATGAGGGTTCCATGATAGTTTCTCATACAGGGTTACCCCTAGATATTTCAGTATCCCCTGGTAGAGTTTCATCAAGAAGCTTGAGATTCCAATGTATGTTGGATCTGCTTCCTTGTAAATGGTACTACAACAGTCTTCTTAGGACTCACCCTTATATTCTGTTTCCTGCACCAATTTTGCACAATGTTCAATACTCCTTGTCCCATAGCTCTGGCTGTATTTGAAAATTTGGCAAGTATTACTATGACAAGATCGTCTGCATATCCCTGGAAAAAGTTCTGTCTAGAGTTTAATTCTACAATGAGTTCGTTCACCATAAGGTTCCACAGTAGAGGGGACAGAACCCCTCTTTGTGGACAGCCTCTTGTGGTGTTTATTACCATTTTTTCTTGCATCATGGTGGTTTCTACCTTTCTACCACTACACATGGCTCTAATCCACCTGCAAATGGTGGTCTCCAAACCATGCACCTGTGCTGCCTTAACCATGGATTCCAAGGTCATGTTGCTAAAAGCCCCTTCAATGTCCAAGAAGATGCAGAGGGCTATTTCCTGAAAGTGTAGTGCTTTCTCCATCTTCCCTACAAATTAGTGGAGTGCAGTTTCACACAATTTTTGTGGTTGGTATGTGTGTTGGATTATGTGTAGAGGGGCCCTAGTCAACCTCCTCTCCCTAACACACACATTGACCAGTTTTTCTAATATTTTAAGGAGAAAGGAGGACAGACTGATTGGTCTCATATCACTGGCCTTGGTGTGATCAATTCTCCCTGGCTTTGGAATGAAGACAACCTTCACTGCCCTCCAGACATTAGGAATTATTCCTACTGCTATCCTAACCCTAAATAACCTGCATAGGAATCTTATTAAGTTCACTCCTGCTTGTTGCAGGAGTGCTGGAATAATTCCATCTGGGCCATGTGACAAGAACGGTTGGAGTGTTCCTACGGCAGCATGGTTCTTTCCGTCCCTTTACAACTGGTCTGCACCTACCTGTGAACATTGTCTCAGCAGATCATCAGTAGGAAAGCCGAGTGAAACCTACTGTACTTCGACGTGAACCAGGCTGCAATTAAAGTCACTAATCTACATTTCAGGAGGAACACGAAATGAAACGTTGGAAATTTTGTCCTCAATTAATATATTCTGAAACTTAGGTGAACAAGTATCACTGCCAAGCCCATGCTAGTCTTAACACAGTCACTCACAATCCCTTTCACTCATGTTAGCAAGTTTATGGTGCTGCATTTCCCGAAAACCTAATAGCTACAAAAATACTGATTGTTTTTGACTGAGAATGCTCGCCAGATATTAAGTCTGCCAGTATCAAATGCAGTCACAGTTTTTTAGCCACCAACCTGCTCAATACGCCACATGGAATATATGTCTTATCTCATCACAAAATTCACTTAAAAATTCCGAAATTTCTACACACACATCGGAATAATTATACCATCACTTTGCAACACTTTTGATGTATGAAACACTTCTAGATCCGGCAACTTATCATTTCCAGCGGAACTACTACTACACACGTCCAAACTGTTTCATGTCTAGGCTCCCACTCTACTCTACAATACTCTAAGTCTTCTCTACCAGCAGAGAAAGGCGCGCGAAGAATATTGCTTTACCATTGGTCAGTTCACTCAACAGCCAATAGCAAAACAACATTCTCCCGTGTCAATCCGCGCTTTTCATCAATAACCAATTGCAAAATAGTAAACCTAATGACTGCACTTTTTACCAAAGTAATTATCTAATATGCTGAAGTTTTGCTTATGCTTGAAGTTATTTACTATTGTTATTTATACCTGAATTAACTTTCCCTTTACCATAAACTTACTTTACAAATCTATTCTACAAAAATCCCCTTTGTCCGTATCCATACTTCTTCGATATGTTCCTGCACTAAATCCTGCTACATAACTCGTTAAACAATTATCTTCATATTAACCTTAAACCACACTCACGCATCATTCATATTGCCAAAACACATTTATAACATTTTACCTACACAAAAAGACATAATAACACTTTATGAAAATACTTAGAACAGTTTATGAAAAACATTCTATTACTTTAGTGCACTCTAGTGGGCACAATCGAAACTAAATCAGTCCCCTATCCAATATTGTCCCCTATCGGCTGATACATAAACTACAGGTGCGTCCAGTCTCGAGTCACCATCTGTCACTATCCAGCTCTGAGACACATCTCCCACTTAACCGCCTCCAAGGCAGGATGGTTATACAGCACTACGCCTCATTCCCACCACCCATTGGATTTTACTATGGTCAACACATTCTCTGGTACATTCCCAGTTTTCCCTTCGAACCCTTAAAACCAATATCTCACAGGGATCTCATCCTTGTCTACATTGTCTGCCAGAGTACTATGAGGAAAACGAGTCTTGAGGAGTAGTTCCAGCATTTCATGTGCTGTCCTTGTAATTGAACAGAATGGACAGTGTCTTGAAAGGAGGATATAAGATGAACATCAACAAAAGCAAAACGAGGATAATGGAATGTAGTAAAATTAAGTTGGGTGAAGCTGAGGGAATTAGATTAGGAAATGAGACACTTAAAGTAGTAAAGGATTTTTGCCATTTGGGGATCAAAATAACTCATGATGAGGATATAAAATGTAGACTGGCAATGGCAAGGAAAGTGTTTCTGAAGAAGAGAAATTTGTTAACATCGAGTATAGATTTAAGTGTCAGGAAGTCGTTTCTGAAAGTATTTGTATGGAGTGTAGCCATGTATGGAAGTGAAACATGGACAATAAATAGTTTGGACAAGAAGAGAATAGAAGCTTTTGAAATGTGGTGCTACAGAAGAATGTTGAAGATTAGGTGGGTAGATCACGTAACTAATGAGGAGGTATTGAATAGGATTGGGGAGAAGAGAAGTTTGTGGCACAACTTGACTAGAAGAAGAGATCGGTTGGTAGGACATGTCCTGAGGCATCAAGGGATCACCAATTTAGTATTGGAGGGCAGCATGGAGGATAAAAATCGTAGAGGGAGACCAAGAGATGGATACACTAAGCAGATTCAGAAGGATGTAGGTTGCAGTAAGTACTGGGAGATGAAGAAGCTTGCACAGGATAGATTAGCATGGAGAGCTGCATCAAAACAGTCTCAGGACTGAAGACCACAACAACAACAACGTTGTATACTCCCCATCCTCTTTCCTTACAGTTAAAAAAAAAAATGGTTCAAACAGCTCTGAGCACTATGGGACTTAACATCTATGATCATCAGTCCCCTAGAACTTAGAACTACTTAAACTTAACTAACCTAAGGACATCACACAGCACCTAGTCATCACGAGACAGAGAAAAAATCCCTTACAGTTCCTCTTGGATTAGTTGGTATCCCAGTGAGGATTTTGTGAAGTCTGGCCTGCACCACCATAGCTTCAACCTCCTCACAGAATACCTTCCAGGACGCCTGCTTTGCTTGCTTAATTGCAAGACTGTATTTGACAAGGGCCTCCCAATATTCTGTCCATTTTCCTTTCCTTCTTTCTTTTCCTTTGTACTTCTTTTCTCTCTGATTCCAGATTGTTGTTCCATCAAGATACATTCCTATTCGTGCACTTCTTGGTGACTGGGCAGTTGTCATGGTATGATGTCATGATGGCAGAGTCACTGCCTCTGCTACCTCCTCAAACGCTAATGGATTCCACATTGAAAAATACTGACTTCCAATAGGCTTGAGTTAAGTCCCTCTTGTACGCTGCCCAGTCCATTTTCCTGGGATTCCTGTAGGACATGGTCTGTCTAATGCCCATTTCAACCTTGAACTTAATATACATGTGGTCTGATGAGGATGGCTCTAAAGCCACATGCCATTGTTTGACATAACTAACCATCAAAGTGGAACCAAAGCTTATGTCAATTACCTCTTCCCTTCTTATATTCCTAAATGTAGGTCCCTTGCCCCTATTGAGGATCTCTAAGTTATTAGCTAGAAGAAATTCTATGAGGTTCTCACCTCTACTGTCAGTGTCGGTGCTGTCCCACACTACATTGTGGGCATTAGCATTGCATCCAACCAACAGTTGGTCACCCTGTCGTGCACAGGCTTCCGTCACTCTCCTCACTTCCTGAGAAGGAGGAGCACTGTCCTCATAAGGAAGGTATGCCAAGGCCGTTACAAACTTCCTAGTGATACCTTCCTCACATTGCCGCATTCTGGCAGTCACTAAGTCCCTAGAACAAAAGACCGCCATCGGCATGAAGGTGATTCAATTTTTTACATAAATGTACATTCTGGAGTTTCTTATATTTCTAGCATAAACCAGCTTACCTCCAGTGCCACTGAGGAGCAATACACCCCTTTTATATAAACAGGGTTCCTTAATCAGGGCCACAGCTACATCTTGTCTTCCCAGTAGACAAATCAGGGCAGCAGTGGCTCCTATACTGTGCTGCAGATTTATCTGCTGCACATTCATCTCCATCTTGCTGCCATTGTTCCTTCTGATGTCTTTGATTACCCTGATGGCAACCTGCGAGAACCCAAAGAATAGTCTCAGGTCCTGTTCCCGCATTGCCTTCAGGGACTTCTCTCTGACTTCCACCACAAGGGTTTGGTTGTTTGGTGCAACCTTCCGGCTGATTACCCTCCAATCCTCTGTCAAGACTTTTGGGTTTTGAGACCTATTTTGTCAATCAGAGTCTCAGGAGGGATATCCTTAAGGAGTTTTGACACCCAGATTAATATCTTTGTGGCCTTGAAGAGCTCAGCTGCTGTCTTTACCAGGAGCTTTGCATCCTCCCACAGTGATATTAGAAGCTCCTTTTCCTTAAGCCAGTCCATTGTACCCACCCCCTCACAGACAAAGGTAAGAGAACTCTCCTGAATTTGGGTCCTGGACCAGCATTGCCCCCAGTCTTCTCAAAGAGAGACATCTGCACGAGCTCCTCCTGCTGCGAGGTGATCTTGCCCAGCGGATAGCCTTGCTGGATGACCACCATCCTAAAAACTGAGATTGCAGTACTATAGGTCTGTTTCCCTATATCTTGCCTTGCCTTTTTCTGGATACGCTTATCCTGAGAAGTGGGAGTCTTAGATTCCTCCTTTGTTCTCTTACTGCCTATTTTCCTTCCTTTAGCTTTTGTTCTCTAAGAAGTTTCCTCCTCTGAGCCCCAGACAAGTCTTTGATCTTAATCTGATCCAACTTCTTAGTAATCATACCCACTTCTTGAACAGGTCTGTCCCCCTGTTCAGCAGAATGGATATTTTCCATCAGTTCCAGCCCCGATGTTTGGGTGTCTGAGGTCTCAACTTGCCCCTCAGTACTGCTATTTTATATCATGTCCATATTGGACCCATGAGAGTTGGGGATCCAATCGGTCCACACCACAAAAACCCCATGCGGTGCAAGGCTAACTACACAGGGAGGTCGCCCGGTATTCCTGAGGCTCCATTCGTGACACATCTTCCCATGTGCCGTGCACCCCTTGGCATGGATCACATCGCACCTTGGGTTGGGTATTGAGAAGTTGGGAAAGGACAAGGAATGGATGTGGGATGACAGGTCATTGTGGGACACACTTAGGCTGGTCCATCAACCAAGACCTTACCGACTGTAGGTTCCCACAGCCGGCATAGCCCTCAGCTTCACATGAACACACAAGCCTCCCCACCCACATGGGCAATGCTACTTCAAGGTAGTATCCCCCAGAGAGATTCTGAACCACAAGTCCACATATGTAGCTTCATAGCTACAGCTGAGCCTGGTAAGCAAAGATAAGTTTTGTTGTAACTAATACAGTATTACTTATTCAGAGTGTTCTGATTAAATGTTTTATTACTAACCACCTCAGTGCCCAAAAAGCCAGACACAGCACTGAGAGTGATCTTCTCGTGGCAGCATAGCATTGTTGATAGCTGCATCTGTTGGCAAAGGTAAGAGACAGGAGGATCCTCCTGGCAATTCAATGGTGTAGATTGGTCAGCTGCAGCATGCTGCAACATAGGTGTTGGGTGGCATTAGAGGAGGAAACCTATAGCATCATACATCTGTAATAAATAAGCCAGCTTGACACACTGAATGTAGACCTTCGTGTGTTTCACATTAATTCAAACTGTCATTCTGTGAGTACTACCATCTAAAGCCAAATGTGGGTTAGCATAATGTGGTTGCAAAGGAAGCCTAATGGAGTCTTTGGCAGCATCACATGAGAGTGCATACATGAGTAGACAAGTTTTTTTAGATAAAAATGGGAGGATGCACATGATGGGACACAGTGGATGGGCAGAAACTGGAAATGCAGTTTTTGATACATTGAATTAAGAAGGGGGTTCTCAAGGAGGGTAGTTCTGTTGTTCACTGAAAAATTTGCTCTTGCTGTACACAAATTCAGCAAATGATGTACCAAGGTCAGGTTTGAATGCAGCACAAAACCAAGTAATGCAAGGGGCAAGACCATCAACCAGAAGAGTTGTGATACATTAGGACTGACTTGAAAGACCAGTGCCATGTTATTGCTAGACAGGTGCTAGCTTGTGGTACAATGATGTATAAAACCACATAAATCTGCCATTTCATGAAACAATGTTGACTCAGATTGGCAGCCCTGGGCCATCATTACATTTGTAGAGCAGCCAAATTGCAAGATCCACATTTTTAGAAATGCCTGTGCGACTGTTTCTGCTGAGATACCCATGATGGGTAAAGTCTCTACCTATTGGGTAGATCCATCAGTTTCAGTGAACACATATTGAAGCCTTGCAAGGCGGTGAGTAACCCTACAAGGTCGATATGGACATGAGAAAAATGCTTTGTAGGCTCTTTTAATGTACTAACTAATTGATTGGTGGGCATGGCATCCCAGTTTAACTGATTGACAAGCCAAACAAATCTTAACCCACACTTGACAATCATGCTACACAGCCAGCCACACAAATCTATCCATTACCATTTGTACAGTGGTGTTGCCTCCTGCATGAGTGTGTCCATGAATGGCATTAAAAACCTGCTTCTGAAAACGAAAGGTTATGATCAGCTTTGAGAAATGTCACACCACATGAAGAAATTGTATATTGACAACAACTGTAGATGTATTCCTGTGTTTGATTTCTTGAGAAATTCCTGTAGCTCTGCACATTGGTGTCTTGAACTGCAGCCAGTTGTTTGAAGTCAACACTCATGGAAAATGCATTTATTCGAGAAAAACAGTGAACCATAACATTAGCAGCACTACACAAATGACAAATGTTAGTAGTAAACTGGCTAATGAATTGTATGTGGTGGAAATGCCATAGTGAAAAAGAGTATTGGGGGGATGGGGGAGAGGAGGAGGGGTTGGAGAAAGCCGCCAAGGAAACACATTTATTATTAGTAGACTGCCAAAAGTGCACTCCATTTCATCTGTGCTTCTGTCAATTTACAGAAAAAGAACCCACACGACTGCCATATACCAGCCACATACTATTGTAGAACAGCTCCTATTGAGGTCCGTCACACATTCATAACTATTGTTAGTGGTATGGAAGAAAGAGTGTCTGTTAGGAGCACAAGATCTCTTAAGATGGATTTCATATCTTCGAATGCAGATAACATTGCTGATTTTCATGTTAAGGAGTGTTGTCCTTGGGAAGTTGGGCCAGACAAGGCATCAGTGAGGGGTTATTGATAGCTGCATCGGAGCATTCTGTGTAATCAGTGGTGACGAGCAAAAATGTGTACAGGACCAGGATTCTAATTTGGGATTTCCTGCTTACAGGGCAGGTGTGTTAACCACTGCACTATCTGGGACACAGTTTTATTGCAACTGCATGGGCTATCTTGACACGCCTCACAGTCAATCCACATTCCCACTGAGCGCCACCTATCCGCAGTCCCTGTCCTTTTCCTTCATGCTCACTACTCTGAAGTTCCCACAGGAGGTCGGATGTACTTGTGCATCTGCCTCAAGAAGGTGGAGCCATTGCTGATCTAGGAACACCACGCATTCATATAACATATCTACAGTTGTGAACATGGACAGCCGACAGCTGTATAACAGAATGACAACAATGACAACAATGAAAATTTGTACCGTACCGAGATTCAAACCCAGATTTTCTGCTTATTGCAAGCAGTCACTATCTGAGAATGACTCACAGCCAGACTCAAACTTCCATTATACTTCTGAACAACATAAGCACTGCCACTGCAGGTAATAATTTTTGCATACCTAAGTCAGAATCTCAGAACATGAATACAAAAAAGGAGTTAAAAAAGACTACACATTAAGCCCAATCAATGTAAGGAAAGAGAGCTATGAGCAAGGACTTAGTCTTGGAGAAATGTCCACAAAACATGTTGCAGAGACAATGGAGGTGTGACAGATAAACAGTAAAATATGGTCAACAGCCTGCGTATCCTGATAACTCAGATGGTAAATATACATTAGAATGTAAGTGGTTAAACAAAGGGCACTCAGTCAGGAACTGGCAAACAGTCAAAGGTTGATGACAGTGAGTACAAAATGGTGGGGGATCACCAGTTAACAAGTGGCAATGGCTAAAATGACTGCGTAATACACAAGCCAGTTAAAATGATCTCCTCACAATGAGAGGACCAAGAGGAGGTTGGTCAAGCAGCTGGAAGAGGTTTAATTCCTCAGAGCTTGTTCCCATGAAGTGAAGACCAGTGATGCCAAAGTGACACCATCTGCTGACAGATGGCAAAACTGATATCTGTGGAAGGAGTGAAAGAACTATCAGGTTGTGGCAGCAGTGTCAGCAGCCTCATTTACCATCAGAACGACATGACTGAAACCCACATAAGCATCACAGTGGATTCCTCAAGAGAGAGCAAGTGGTAACTTCCTTGGACACATTGTACTAAGGGATGAACTGTGTAAGACACACAGGGGCTGTGAAGGGCACTGAGAGAATTGGAGCAAATGACACAATTGAAAAGCCTGTGTCACTGAATGTATTGTGTGGTCTGATAGAGGGCAAGGAGCTCTCCTGTAAATACTGAACAGAGTTCCAGAAGCTGACAATGAAAACTATCAGTGCCAATTATGAAGGCACACCTGACACCACAATCAGTCTGAAAGCCATCAGTGTACACAAAGGTACTATTGCTAAGTTCGAGGCAAAGGTCAAGAAACTTGTAGTCCCAGATCAAACCTGGAATAGTTTCCTTAGGAAGCAAATGAAGTCCATAGTGAACACAGGTTGCAGCCAAAGTCAATATAGTGAAGAGTTCACATCCATCAGGAAAATGGCATGTAGCATGACATGAAGCTACTGGAGCAATAGCCAAACACAAACTCCAGGAGATAGCAGAGAAGAGGGATGCAGCACATAGTGGCAGTCAAAGGAGTCATCAAAGAAGGAGTCATAAGATGGATGGCTGGGCATGGCAGACAAATGGCATGTGAACCCATTAAGGTGAACATCACTTCAGTATGACAGCAGTAGTTCGGCAGCTTCTGCATAGAGACTCTCAACTGGGCTAGTGCAAAAGTCACCAGAAGCAAACAGATTCCATGATAGTGGACTGTGTTTATATGGATGGAGGTGTAGATGCATAAACGAAACAACCATAGTCTACCTTTGCATGGACAAGGGATCGGTACAAACGGGGTAGGGTGGTTTGATCCGCTCACCAGGAACCACCATTTAGGACATGCAGGACATTCTGGATGCAGTGAACAGCCAGGTAAGATATATGGGAGGACCAAGAAAGTTTTCTATCAGGCGTGAGCCCCAAGAATTTTGTAGTTTCAGAGAATGCAGGAACAACAGGTGCAAGATGTAAAGATGGTGAAAGAAACCCATTGCACCACCAGAAACTTAAACGGTTTCGTCAGTGGAAAAGCGAAAGCCATTGTCAGTGCTCCATGAGTAAAGATGATCGAGACATTGCTGAAGACACCACTCAAGGAGACAAGTCCATGCAGAAATGCAACAGATCGTAAAATCATCAATGAAAAGGGAGCCAGATATGACTGATGGGAGACAGACCATAATAGGGTTAATGGCAAAGAGGCCAACGCTCAGGGGGAGCCCTGAGGCACCCTGTTCTCCTGGATAAAGGTGTCCAACAAGACACAACCCACACATACCTTGAAAATCTTGTCTTTTAAAAATTCCTGAGGGAAATGGGGCAAGCAGCTTAGGAAGTCCCATGTGTAGAAAGTATGGAGAATACCAGTCCTCCAGCAGGTGTCCTAGGCTTTCTCCAAATCAAAAAACATGGCCACAGTCTGGTATTTCCACAGAAAACCGTTCATGACATGGTATGGCAAAGTGATGAGATTTTCAACTGCAGATTGGTGCACTCAAAATCCACTTTGAGCAGTGGTTAGTAAATTGTGAGACACGAGCCACCAACCAGCCAGGCATGAATCATACATTCCATCACCTTGCAAACACAGCTGGTGAGAGAATTGGGGCAGTAGCTGGAAGGAAGGTGCTTGTCCTTACCTGGCTTAGGTGTAGTTATGACAGTAGTTTCACGCCAGCGTCAAAGAAACATGCCATCTGCCCAAATGTGATTCTATGTATGAAGGCAAAAGTACTTGCCCACAAAAGAAAGATACTGCAACATCTGAATGTGAATACTGTCTGGCCCTGGGGTGGAAGACTGAGATGAAATGAGAGCATGATCTAGCTCCCTCATAGTAAAGGTGGCTTTGTAGCATTTTTGATTCTGAGAGGAGAAGGACCTCTTCCACTGATTTCCAACATTTTGTAGCAGTAAGAATAATGTTTGTAAGGTACTCTACCTGGTCATCACAACTGGAGAAATGTTGTTCATCAAAGGTCACCTGGGAGGAGTAAAGCCTCCAGTCAGCCTTAGAGAGCTGCCAATTGGGATTACACATAGGTAGTGTAGGAGTCATCAATCAGATAGCACACGGGAACTGGTTGTTCGAGTCTCAGAGAGAATGGGCCACTCAAAATGATGGGCAAGCTGAGCAGTGCGGAATGAGAGGTCCAAATGGGAGTAGGTATGTCTGGAGCCTGAAAGGAACATGGGTGCTCCAGTGTTAAGGCAGATGAAGTTGAGTTGACTGAGAAGGTCAGCCAAGACAGCACACCTTGGACAGATTCTGGAAGAGCCCCAAAGGTGATGGTGTGCATTAAAGTCAGTGAGCAGCAAAAAGGGCTCAGGCAGTTGACCAAGAAGCTGGAGCAAGTCTGCCCAGCGACACCAAATGAAGGTGGGTTGTAGACATTACAAAGAGAAAAGGTGAAGCAAGGAAGGAAAATACAGACTGCAACAGCTTGCAGCCAGGTGTTCAGGAAGATGGTTTGACTATGAATGTCATCCCAGACGAGCAGCATGACTCCCCCCAGAAATGGAATACCAACCTCGGGGAAGGGGGGGAAGGGGGGGGGGGGGAAATCAAAGCAGCCTGGAAAGAAATGCGGTAGATCAAAGAGGTCACGAGGACACAATTTTTTGTCCTGGAGGTAGCAAAGAAGGGGATGCTGTGATCCAAGAGCAGCCACAACTCTACCGCATTTGATCTAATGCCATGAACGTTCCATTGGAGGAGATTCATGACAGGGAAAGGGGAGGGCGGTAAATAATGGAGGATCATCAGCTTGGCAGCTGTCAAGTGCCAGCCTTCAAAGACTCACTGCTGCAGGGTGCAGAGGCTGGAGGGTCCTGTTCCATGAGATCTACAGAGGCATCAGCAGTCACTCTGGGTTGGTCTGAAGATTCCAGAGCAGAGAAATGGTTGTTGTTGTGCACCAGTGCAACAGAGGTTGCCCAGGTGACAGTATCATGTGGCGACACTGTGTAAGAGGATCTCTGAGTCAACAAAGGAGGAGGCTATTTGTCTTTGTTTGATTTCTTAGAGCCTTTGTGGTTGGTAGCTGTAAACTCATATGGCTGTTGGCTGGAGGAATACAAAAAGTCTTCGTGAGAGTATGCCTTCTCTCCTTTCGGATCTGCCAGTTGTGTAGCAGGTGATTTCATCACCAAAGATGAAGATTTTGTGGCGTGCTGCACAGCTGGAGGGGAAGGGGTCAGGGATGCTACCATGACACTGGGCAATTTGACGACTGCATTGCTGAATTTGAGGTCGTAAGTCCGCATGGCAATGTCCTTTGAAGCAAGGCATAGCAAGAACAGTACTGTAAGTGTAAGATGGTAAAACACAGGGCTTTTGACCAGCCAACAACTTGTGAGCAACAGGTTAAGGCAATTTTTCCTTCACTCAGATCTCCTGGACAGCCCGCTCATTGAGATACACAGGACAGTCTCAGGATGAGGCTGCATTGTTCCCATTGCAATTGATATAGCAGGAAGAAGGAGGCAGGCAATCACTCTTGTGAGCATCCTTACCACAAGTAACACTTTTGGCCATGCTTTGACAGGGCATTTGAATGTTGTTGTAATGTTGACACTGGCAACAGCACATCGAGTTTGGAATGTGCAGTTGGACCATGATGACTTCATAGCTGGCTTTGATTTTTAACGGAAGCATTACTCTAGCAAATCTCAGGAAAAGAGTGCATGTAGGCGCTAAGGTTGCATCAACCTTCTTCATTACCTGATGGAGCAGGATAGTTTAAATAACACAATGTGAAGGATTCAGCATTTGATGGGCCTCAACATGAACAGGATATCCATGAAGGAGCAAAGCTGCAAGCAGTTGTTGGGCTTGAAAATCACAATCGGTCTCCAAAAGCAAAGCGCCATTACATAAATGAGAGCAGAATTACACAGTGCCTGCAATTGCATTAATACCTTTCTGAATATGTTGTTGTTGTTATTGTGGTTTTCAGTCCAGAGAGTGGTTTCCTGCATCTCTCCATGCTAATCTATCCTGTGCGACCCCCTTCATCTCTGAATAACTGCTGCAACCTACACCCTTCTGAATATGCTTAGTGTTTTCATCTCTTGGTCTCCCTCTATGATTTTTACCCTCCAATACTCAGTTGGTAATCCCTTGATGGCTTAGAACGTGTCCTACCAACCGATCCCTTCTTATAGTTAAGTTGTGCCACAAATTCCTCTTCTCCTCAGTTCTGTTCAGTACCCCATCTACCCATGTAATCTTCAGCATTCTTCTATAGCACCACACTTTGAAAGCTTCTATTCTCTTCTTGTCTACAATGTTTATCGACCATGTTTCACTTCCGTACATGGCTATATTCCATACAAATACATTCAGAAAAGACTTCCTGACACTTAAATCTATACTTGATGTTAACAAATTTCTCTTCACAGAAATGCTTTCCTTGCAATAGCCAGTCTACATTTTATATCCTCTCTACTTTGACCATCATCAGCTATTTTGCTCCCCAAATAGCAAAACTCATTTACTACTTTAAGTGTTTCATTTCCTAATCTAATTCCCTCAGCATCACCCAACTTACTTTGATTACATTCCATTATCCTTGTTTTGCTTTGATGGTGTTCATCTTACATCCTGCTTTCAAGACACTGTCCATTCTGTTCAACTGCTCTTCCAAGTCCTTTGCTGTCTCTGACAGAATTACAATGTCATCGGCAAACATCAAAGTTTTTATTTCTTCTTCATGGATTTTAATGCCTACTCCAAATTTTTCTTTTGTTTCCTTTACTACTTTCTCAATGTACAGATTGAATAACATTGGGGATAGGCTAAACCCTGTCTCACTCCCTTCCCAACCCCTGCTTCTCTTTCATGCTCCTCGACTCTTATAACTGCCATCTGGTTTCTGTACAAATTGTAAATAGCCTTTTGTTCCCTGTATTTGACCCCTGCCACCTTCAGAATTTGAATGAAAGTATTCCAGTCAACACTGCCAAAGGCTTTATCTAAGTCTACAAATGCTAGAAACATAGGTTTGCCTTTCCTTAACCTACCTTCTAAGATAAGCCATAGGGTCAGTATTGCCTTAGGTGTTTCAACATTTCTACAGAATCCAAACTGATCTTCAGTGTTGTTGGCTTCTACCAGTTTTTCCATTTGTTTGTAAAGAATTTGTGATAGTATTTTGCAACCATGACTTACTAAACGGACAGTTTGGTAATTTTCACCCCCGTCAACACCTGCTTTCTTTGGGATTGGAATTATTTATGTTCTTATTGAAGTCTGAGGGTATTTCGCCTGTCTCATACATCTTGCTGACCAGTTGGAAGAGTTTTGTCATGGTTGGCTCTCCCAAGGCTATCAGTAGTTCTAATGTTTCAACTTAGGTCTTTCAGTACTCTGTCAAATTCTTCATGCAGTATCATGTCTCCCATTTTGTCTTCATCTACATCCTGTTCCATGTCCATAATATTGCCCTCAAGTACACTACCCTTGTATAGACCCTCTATAGACTCCTTCCACATTTCCACATTTCTGCTTTCCCTTCTTTGCTTAGGAATGGTTTTCCATCTAAGCTCTTGATATCCATACAGGTGGGTTCTCTTTTCACCGAAGGTCTCTTTAATTTTCCTGTAGGCTTACCCCTACTGGTATATGCATCTACATCCTTACATTTGGCATCTAGCCATCCCTGCTTAGCTATTGTGCTCTTCCTATTGATCTCGTTTTTGAGATGTTTTTATTCCTTTCCACCTGCTTCATTTACTGTAGTTTTATATTTTCTCCTTTCATCAATTAAATTCAATATATCTTCTGTTACCCAAGGATTTCTACTAACCCTTGTCTCTTTACCTACTCAGTCCTCTGCTGCCTTCACTATTTCATCTCTCAGAGCTACCCATTCTTCTCCTACTGTATTTCTTTCTCCTGTTCTTGTCAAACATTCCCTAATGCTCTCCCTGAAATTCTCTACAACCTCTGGTTCTTTCAGTTTATCCAGGTCCCATCTCCCTAAATTCCTACCTTTTTGCAGTAAATTGTGGTCACAGTCCACCCCTGCCCCTGTAAATGTCTTACAGTTTAAAACCTGGTTCCTAAATCTCTGTCTTACCACTATATAATTTGTCTGAAACTTTCCAGTCTTCAGGCCTTCTGTCATGATTCTTATACCAAGTGTTAGCTATGATTAAGTTGTGCTCTGTGCAAAATTCTACCAGGCAGCTTCCTCTTTCATTCCTTACCCCCAGTCCATATTCATATAATACTTTTCCTTCCCTTTGTTTTCCTACTATCGAATTCCAGTCTCCTTGACTACTAAATTTTCATCTACCTTACCTATCTGAATAATTTATTTTATCACATCATACATTTCTTCAATCTATTCACCATTTGTGGATCTAGTTGGCATATAAACTTGTACTACTGTGGTAGGAATGGGGTTTTTGTCTGTCTTGGCCACAATAATGCATTCACTATGCTGTTTGTAGTAGCTTATCTGCATTCCTACTTTTTTATTCATTATTAGACATACTCCTGCTTTACCATAATCTGATTATGTGTTTATAACCCTGTATTCACTTGACCAGAAGTCTTTTTCCTCCTTCCATCAAACTTCACTACTTCCCACTATATCTAACTTCAACGTATTCATTTCTATTTTTAAATTTTCTAACCTTCCTGCCCAATTAAGGGATCTGATATTCCTCGCTCCGATCTGTAGAATGCCAGTTTTCTTTCTCCTGATAATGATGTCCTCTTGAGTAGCCCCCGCCCAGAGATCCAAATTTGGGACTATTTTACCTCCAGAATATTTTACCCAAGAGGACACCATCATCATTTAACTATACAGTAAAGCTGCACTACCTTGGGAAAAATTATGGCTGTAGTTTCCCCTTGCTTTCAGCTGTTCACAGTACCAGCACAGCAAGGCCATATTGGTTAATGTTACAAGGCCAGATCAGCTTATAATCTAGACTGTTGCCCCTGCAACTACTGAAAAGGCTGCTGCCCTATTCAGGAACCACACATTTGTCTGGCCTCTCAACAGATACCAGTCCATTGTGGTTGCACCTATAGTGCAGCTGTCTGTATTGCTGAGGCATGCAAGCCTCCCCACCAATGGCAGGGTCCATGGTTCATGGGGGTTTTGAATAACAAATGGATTAACTGTAGCAAAGGACTAACCTTCTTCAGTATATGATACCTCATGCAATCGAGGTGCTGCTGGGAGATTCTTGGAATCTTTAGCCTCATTCCATTTATATTTTGTAGACATAGCAGACATGGCGATTGGCTCATTGCAAGAAAGTCCCCCATGATTGCTAGTGGCTCCAATGGCGTTCTCCTTTCAACTTGGGAGCTTCTCACAGAAGGAGCCTCACCCACCTTATGTGTTTGTTCACACCTCACATCACAGCTCCCAAACTCCTGACAGAGTGACCAATTGGCATTTTGGGAAGGTAACAACTCAGGAAATCACCCCTCACTGGGCCTGGCATGTACCAGGGGTACATGCAAACCCTAACTGTCGACCTGGTGCTTGGAGCTACACATTACCCAGTCACCTGTTATACCTGTTGTGTGTCAGATGTGTGGGTTGGCCTTTGGGAGTGCACAGGGAGGAAGAAGAAGAAACCTCAAATGCCAAAGCAGAGGAAAGATAGGAGATGGAGAATGAAGAAAGAAAGAAAGAAAGAAAGAACAAGTTGTGAAAGGACAACTCTGGTGACCAGCCACTGAAATTTCAGAACACATTCCCAAAAAATATACCAGACATGTTCCACAAGGGAGGGGAAAAAGAGTAGCAGGATGACAGACATGCAGCATTGAAAGGGGAGCCATCTGAAGTGAGCTGTATCATCATTAATGTGAGCATGCAGCACGTTTTGGCAATAATGC
Organism: Schistocerca cancellata; assembly: GCF_023864275.1. NCBI lineage: Eukaryota > Metazoa > Arthropoda > Insecta > Orthoptera > Acrididae > Schistocerca > Schistocerca cancellata. The sequence continues at coordinate 221,982,924 of NC_064628.1, read as the reverse complement.
ATTCTTTATTTTCCTCTACGGTTGTCACTTTCCCAATGAGTTCACTAGCAATGTTCCTTGTGGTAAGAAGTTCTTTTAATAATGGCCATTTCATGTCTACAGATGAACATACAAGCACTCTGTCCGTCTGTTTATGAGCACTGCTTGAACATGTAGAACTTCCCTAAACAGTTTCATCATTCAGTGTGAGTTGAGCCACTCATATGGACATGTTGATGTGGAAATGAAGAACAAGTTGGCCCAAGAATAGATTTGGTGACATCCACAATCAAGGAGGTCCACCAAAACTTCTTCATGAAACCCAAACTCACTATCACACTGCATTGTCTCAAAGTGGGTATTTGAGATTTGTTTGCAGCCATGAGTTAGGATGCAACAGAAGTTAGTCTTCAGACTTCACTGGAAGGGTGTAACATCTGATTCTCAGCTGATTAAATAATTTTGTGCACTGCAGGTGCCCTGAATGTACAAATGATGTGATGTAGGAAAACTGTTAATAACAGAGCATCCATCAGGCATGCCAAAAACAACCACATTTACAATACAAAGATGAGATGTATGTTTTCCAACTGGGAGTTCACTGCTGATGTTGGGCTGTTTAATGAGGAAATTTTAGAAGAGCTGCTGTCCTTGTATGGGCAATTGCAAGGGGGAGTGCATTTTCAAGCAAGCCATTCAATGTGGAAATGATACCAACATTGTTCTGGGTGTCAGGTGATGTCATGACAAACATTACATCACTTGACAAGAAGGTAGCTGCTGGGAATCATAGGAGCTTGCCAGAGGTGTCATATGAGAGTACTGAAGGTGCTCCATAACAATGTAACTAGTTCCACTATTGGAAGCTGCTCTCCTCTAGCAGTGTCTCTTGTGACTACATTTGTGATGCCACAACCAGTTTTTGGAGCCCCATTTGTGTCATTGGATAACAACAAATTATGTATGTGGTCAGCAACGAGCAACTGTGAGTCTAGATTTGAGACGTTACTTGCAACTACAGCATTCTTTACCACTATATTAACTGATGAATGCACACTTGCTTTAGGTTAGCCTGTCACTCCAGCTTTGGAAACTAGAGACTGGAGATGATGGCAGAATACAGAAAGTGACTTGTTGCCAATGACTTCACTTTGTAAAACTTGCTGTATGCAGATGTTTATGCATATAGCATAGCATATTGTCCTTAAAGTGTGTGTACTTGTTCACTTGCAGAGTGTTATGTGCAACATCACACAGCAATAACAAGGTTTGAGAGTTTAATGCTCTGATTGTCAATATGAGTTGCAGGTTGTCATCTGTAGTTTTGTAGGTTTCAAAAGAAAGTTCTAGGAGCTGGAATAATAGATCTGCTTGTTGAGGCATGTACACATTACAGCTCATTAGCTAATTATCTGCAAGCTGCATATCATTCAAAGTGCCAAACACTTGACCGAAATTGAAAACTGGCTGTGGAATGCTAGTATTGTCCTCAGATGCACTGTGGAAAACAGCAACTACAAGACGTGATATGATATGTCTTAAGATATCAGAGAGTAACTTCTGTGATACAAGAGAGAGCAATAGTTAGCACCAGTTCTCGGAGAAGAGATTTGAATATACACTCCTGGAAATTGAAATAAGAACACCGTGAATTCATTGTCCCAGGAAGGGGAAACTTTATTGACACATTCCTGGGGTCAGAAACATCACATGATCACACTGACAGAACCACAGGCACATAGACACAGGCAACAGAGCATGCACAATGTCGGCACTAGTACAGTGTATATCCACCTTTCGCAGCAATGCAGGCTGCTATTCTCCCATCGAGACGATCGTAGAGATGCTGGATGTAGTCCTGTGGAACGGCTTGCCATGCCATTTCCACCTGGCGCCTCAGTTGGACCAGCGTTCGTGCTGGACGTGCAGACCGCGTGAGACGACGCTTCATCCAGTCCCAAACATGCTCAATGGGGGACAGATTCGGAGCTCTTGCTGGCCAGGGTAGTTGACTTACACCTTCTAGAGCACGTTGGGTGGCACGGGATACATGCGGACGTGCATTGTCCTGTTGGAACAGCAAGTACCCTTGCCGGTCTAGGAATGGTAGAACGATGGGTTCGATGACGGTTTGGATGTACCGTGCACTATTCAGTGTCCCCTCGACGATCACCAGTGGTGTACGGCCAGTGTAGGAGATCGCTCCCCACACCATGATGCCGGGTGTTGGCCCTGTGTGCCTCGGTCGTATGCAGTCCTGATTGTGGCGCTCACCTGCATGGCGCCAAACACGCATACGACCATCATTGGCACCAAGGCAGAAGCGACTCTCATCGCTGAAGACGACACGTCTCCATTCGTCCCTCCATTCACGCCTGTCGCGACACCTGCGGTCCCCTACGGCACTGCGTAGGATCCTACGGTCTTGGTGTGCATCCGTGCGTCGCTGTGGTCCGGTCCCAGGTCGACGGGCACGTGCACCTTCCGCCGACCACTGGCGACAACATCGATGTACTGTGGAGACCTTACGCCCCACGTGTTGAGCAATTCGGCGGTACGACCACCCGGCCTCCCGCATGCCCACTATACGCCCTCGCTCAAAGTCCGTCAACTGCACATACGGTTCACGTCCACGCTGTCGCGGCATGCTACCAGTGTTAAAGACTGCGATGGAGCTCCGTATTCCACGGCAAACTGGCTGACACTGATGGCGGCGGTGCACAAATGCTGTGCAGCTAGCGCCATTCGACGGCCAACACCGCGGTTCCTGGTGTGTCCGCTGTGCCGTGCGTGTGATCATTGCTTGTACAGCCCTCTCGCAGTGTCCGGAGCAAGTATGGTGGGTCTGACACACCGGTGTCAATGTGTTCTTTTTTCCATTTCCAGGAGTGTATATAGCAAATAATTGAGGAGATAGGGTGCAAATGATCCTCTGATAAGAAGAGATTGTCACACGAGAGATATCATGGTAGGCTGCACAGAACCAAAGGAAAAAAAACACATCTTCTCCACTGACGTGAATCTTTGTCGGGGCAGAGGTCGTAATGACAGTGGATCACAGGGAGAGTTGCATTATCCATACAGCAGTAGGTAGACAGAGGGGCATATTCATTGTGCTTGTTGTTGCTGCTTCTTCCCTGTATCAGCTGTGCTGAGGGTATTGAATCTTAATGTGGCCATTGCTCATTTTGGTACCTGAACAGCTGATCACACTCAGTTCACACAAACACACCCATAAATATCAAGCTTTCCCAACCCACGGTTGCTTCATCAGAAAAGAGGGAAGGAAAGGGAAAGACGAAAGGATGTGGGTTTTAAGGGAGAGGGTAAGGAGTCATTCCAATCCCGGGAGCGGAAAGACTTACCTTAGGGGGAAAAAGGGACAGGTATACACTCGCACACACACACATATCCATCCACACATATAGTCACAAGCAGACATATCAGGCACAATAGAAAAATGATGAAAGTTTGTGTTTGAAAGTTCTGGTTGCATAGCTGGAAGCTGCGATGGCATTTGGTACATTGATAAGTAAGGTGCCTGAGTCGTGGAAGGCGAAGGTAGCTGCTGTTGGCTGTTTAAAGGCCACATGGTGTAGCAACAAGAGATGATATTAAAAACACAAAAACAGTTTGGAGAACTTGTCATCGGGGTCACCAATGTGGAAGTAGGTACAATGGCTTAAATCAATACATTAAGATTCCACATGTAGAGATAAGTACATTAATGATCAGCTTAATGCAGTTATACATCAACACAAAGTCACTCCAATTCAAATCTTCACAACAAACTGAAGGTCCACACACTATCGGCTGCAAGCTCCAAAGAAGGCAGTCCAAAGATAGGTCACTCTTCCGATTGCAGGCCACCACAATCTCCTCACTTTGGATGCACACCACGCTCAAACTCTTACATGAATCAATGAAATACTATGAGTAACAAGAATAATGGGCAGGATACTATATTAGTAGTGTGGATAAGCTGAAAATTTATGTCTGATGATAAGCATGCAGTTACAATGACCACTGTCTCCAGATGGCTTAGTGGTCAGAGGATTTGCCAAGTAAGCAGGAGACCTGGGTTTGAATCCCAGTCCAGCACAAGTTTTCAACTTTCCCCATTGATTTAAATTGATGCCTACTCACGGCCAATGTCTGTAATTCCTTTGTGTTACAATCATATAACACAAACTTTTCTCCTTAATGTATTTCTTTTTGCAGCTGTTACAACCGTAGTAATTCATCACTGTCATTGTGAATGATTAACTTGTAAAAACACAGCAAATACATCTAATATTAAAGTTTTGAACCATGCAGAAACTGTATGCAAACAGTGGTATCCTGAGATCACATGGCAATACCAGTTTAATGTTGACAACATGCACAGAACACAATTCTCACTCCAGAGATATTTGTAGTCTGTGTCCTGCTCCACATACTTTACTTATGCATCTCCCTGATCATGGTGTAACATGAATAATTCATTATAATTTACACATCCATTCTTATAAAATGGCTGTGGTTCAACAACTACAGACTCAAGATTATGCAAAATGCATATATTTTCAGAAAGAAATGCTTCAACTGATGACTGATGACTACTTGTCACAATGAGTGATAATGCTCATTTCCATTAGCTGGTTATGTTAACAAGCAGAACTTCCTTTGGCAGCCTGATAAACACTAAAGACCTTCACAGTGATAGGTATGATGTGGGTTGATGAAGAAGTTTGTTATTTATTTATTTACTCATCAAGTTCCATAGGACCAAATTGAAGAGAAAATCTCTAAGGTCATGGAATGTGTCAGTACATGAAATTACAACATAAAAGTAATAACAGATAAAAATAAACGTTCATGAACCTGAAAAAAGTCAGTCCAAAAGTATAAGTAAAGGCTATCAGCAATACAATAAGAATCATCTTAATTTTTCAAGGAACTCCTTGACAAAATAGAAGGAGTGACCCATGAGGAAACTCTTCAGTTTGCATTTGAAAGTGTGTGGATTACTGCTAAGATTTTTGAATTCGAGTGGCAGCTTATTGAAAATGGAGGCAGCAGTATACTGCACACCTTTTTGCACAAGAGTTAAGAAAGTTGGATCCAAATGGAGGTTTGATTTCTGCCGAGTATTAACCAAGTGAAAGCTGCTTATTCTTGGGAATAAACTAATATTGGTAACAAAAAATGACAATAAGGAATATACATATTGAGAGGCTAATGTCAAAATACCCAGACTCGTGGACAGAGGTTGACAAGAGGTTCGTGAACTCACACCACTTATTGCCCGAACCACCTGTTTCTGAGCCAAAAATATCCTTTTAGAATGGAAGAGTTGCCCCAAAATATAATACCATATGACATAAGCGAATGAAAATAAGCAAAGTAGACTAATTTTCGTGTCGAACGATCACTCACTACTGATACCGTTCGAATGGTAAAAATGGCAGTATTAAGTCTTTGAACAAAATCCTGAACGTAGGCTTTCCATGACAGCTTACTATCTATCTGAACACCTAGAAATTTGAACTGTTCAGTTTCACTAATCTTATGCCCATTCTGTGAAATTAAAACGTCAGGTTTTGTTGAATTGTGTGTTAGAAACTGTAAAACCTGAGTCTTACTGTGATTTAGGGTTAGTTTATTTTCTATAAGCCATGAACTATTTGAAACTGAGCCAATGTTGCACACAACATCCTTTACTACCAAGCTAGTGTCATCAGCAAACAGAAATATTTTAGAGTTCCCCTTAATACTAGAGGTCATATCATTTATATAAATAAGGTACAGGAGTGGCCCCAACACTGATCCCTGGGGCACCCTCCACTTGACAGTACCCCGCTGATACCCCACAACACAGCCGTTATCAACATTGTGAATAATGACCTTTTGCTGCCTGTTTCTAAAGTAAGAGGTGAACCAATTGTGAGCTGCTCCCCGTATTCCATAATGGTCCAACTTCTGGAGCAATATTTTGTGATCAACACAACCAAATGCCTTAGTTAAATCAAAAAATATGCCAAGCATTCAAAACCTTTTGTTTAGCCCATCCAGTACCCCACAGAGAAAAGAGAATATAGCATTTTCAGTTGTTAAACGACTTCTAAAGCTGAATTGTACATTTGATAGCAAATTGTGTTATATAAAATGATCAATTATCCTTACATACACAGCCTTTTCAATAACTTTTGCAAACACTGATGGCATAGAAATAGGTCTAAAATTATCTACATTATCCCTGTCTCCCTTTTTATAAAGTGGCTTTACTACTGAGTATTTTAATCGCTCAGGAAACTGACCATTCCTAAAGGAAAAATTACAAATATGGCTAAATACAGGGCTCACATGTGCAGCACAGTACTTTAATATTCTGCTAGACACTCCATCATAACCATGAGAGTCCTTAGTCTTCAGTGATTTAATTATTGACTCAATCTCTCTCTTGTCTGTATCACAGAGGAGTATTTCAGACATCAATCTCGGAAAGGCATTTGCCAAGAAAGTTATATGATTTCCTGTAGAAACTAAATTTTTATTTAATTCACCATCAATGCTCAGAAAATGATTGTTGAATACTGTACATATATCTGATTTATCAGTAATAGAAATATTTTTACTGCGAACTGACTTTATGTCATCGACTTTGTGCTACTGACCAGACATTTCCTTCACAGCTGACCATATGGTTTTAATTTTATCCTGTGAATTAGCTATTCTGTTTGCATATCACATACTCTTTGCCTTCCTAATAACATTTTTAAGCACCTTACAATACTGTTAGCTCGATTGTGACTACTTCTAACATTCTGATATAATTCCGACTTTGTTCTACATTATATCCTTATCTCACTTGTCAGCCACCTGGGCTGCCCATTACTGCTAGTACCATGTTTACAATGTTCTAATGGAAAGCTACTCTCAAAGAGCATGAGAAATGTGTTAAGGAAAGCATTGTATTTATCATCTATGTTATCAGCTCTATAAACATCCTGCAACTATTGTTCCTTGACAAGGTTTAAAAAACTCTCTCTTGCTATTGGATTAACTTTCCTACATAGTTTGTAACTAAATATGACATTGGTAACTGGGCCATGCTTCTTTGAGGATAACAGTGAACCTGCAGAACATTACCTGTCGATGCATGAAAATTTCCTGATACCCAAACTATGAAGAAGACGTCTAAAGTGCATGAAAATGGGGTTCCAACAAGATGATGCTCAAATTTGATGATTGCCTAATTTTTCATAATTATGAAATACACTCCTGGAAATTGAAATAAGAACACCATGAATTCATTGTCCCAGGAAGGGGAAACTTTATTGACACATTCCTGGGGTCAGATACATCACATGATCACACTGACAGAACCACAGGCACATAGACACAGGCAACAGAGCATGCACAATGTCGGCACTAGTACAGTGTATATCCACCTTTCGCAGCAATGCAGGCTGCTATTCTCCCATCGAGACGATCGTAGAGATGCTGGATGTAGTCCTGTGGAACGGCTTGCCATGCCATTTCCACCTGGCGCCTCAGTTGGACCAGCGTTCGTGCTGGACGTGCAGACCGCGTGAGACGACGCTTCATCCAGTCCCAAACATGCTCAATGGGGGACAGATCCGGAGATCTTGCTGGCCAGGGTAGTTGACTTACACCTTCTAGAGCACGTTGGGTGGCACGGGATACATGCGGACGTGCATTGTCCTGTTGGAACAGCAAGTTCCCTTGCCGGTCTAGGAATGGTAGAACGATGGGTTCGATGACGGTTTGGATGTACTGTGCACTATTCAGTGTCCCCTCGATGATCACCAGTGGTGTACGGCCAGTGTAGGAGATCGCTCCCCACACCATGATGCCGGGTGTTGGCCCTGTGTGCCTCGGTCGTATGCAGTCCTGATTGTAGCGCTCACCTGCATGGCGCCAAACACGCATACGACCATCATTGGCACCAAGGCAGAAGCGACTCTCATCGCTGAAGACGACACGTCTCCATTCGTCGCTCCATTCACGCCTGTCGCGACACCACTGGAGGCGGGCTGCACGATGTTGGGGCGTGAGCGGAAGACGGCCTAACGGTGTGCGGGACCGTAGCCCAGCTTCATGGAGACGGTTGCGAATGATACTCGCCGATACTCCAGGAGCAACAGTGTCCCTAATTTGCTGGGAAGTGGCGGTGTGGTCCCCTACGGCACTGCGAAGGATCCTACGGTCTTGGCGTGCATCCGTGCGTCGCTGTGGTCCAGTCCCAGGTCGATGGGCACGTGCACCTTCCGCCGACCACTGGCGACAACATCGATGTACTGTGGAGACCTCACGCCCCACGTGTTGAGCAATTTGGCGGTACGTCCACCCGGCCTCCCGCATGCCTACTATACGCCCTCGCTCAAAGTCCGTCAACTGCACATACGGTTCACGTCCACGCTGTCGCGGCATGCTACCAGTGTTAAAGATTGCGATGGAGCTCCGTATGCCATGGCAAACTGGCTGACACTGACGGCGGCGGTGCACAAATGCTGCGCAGCTAGCGCCATTCGACGGCCAACACCGCGGTTCCTGGTGTGTCCGCTGTGCCGTGCGTGTGATCATTGCTTGTACAGCCCTCTCGCAGTGTCCGGAGCAAGTATGGTGGGTCTGACACACCGGTGTCAATGTGTTCTTTTTTCCATTTGCAGGAGTGTAGTTTGGCAAGTACGTTCTCCAGACCTCAGCATAAAGATCTTCAAATATAATTTAAGGATTTAGTGAAATGGGGGTATCCCTCAGTTTGGTGAAAATTGAACTGGGTGCATATTATATGAACTAGGTCCACATGACATCAGTTTATTGAACTTTAGAGTCCTTAAAAAGCAGTCTTAAACTTCTGAATGGAATAAGGAGGTGTCCTGAATCTCTCTGTTAGTTGGGTTCTAATTGACTAACTGGTTACCTAATTGACCAATGAGAGAGCAGCATTAAGCTTTGCATATGTAATCAACATGGTTGACCCAGAAGGTGATAGTTTGGTCATAAGTGGCTAAAATACAGAAAATAAAGATGAAAGGAGAGGAGACCTCATGTCTGCAGTGATGATGGTATCCCTTTGCAAGGAAGCACAGATCTTATTATTCATGTACAAAGAATTTACATATAGACATTATTTTCTCAGTGTCAGTTCAATCAAGGTAATATGTCAACTGTATGTCACATACTGTTGTGAGATTGGAGTTCTTCCTTTGAAACTACATAAATACAAATTAATTTTAAAAACCTATTTCAACACAGCTTCAAACCTCATGAAGTGACACATTTAAAGTAAATAACATAGCTGCAAATATCCCACTTGAAGATACGGCATTAAGTCATGAACTACATCTAAAGAAAGCTAACATGGGCTATAAAAGTCTAAATCAAGAAAATTTCAACAAAACAAACAATTCACATTGTTATAACAATGAAAATAATAAATTTTTGGCAATATAACGTAACTGGATAGATAAGAAATCCACTCACCAAGAGGTAGCAGGGGAACACACATATGAAAAAGGTTTCATGTTCGCTATCTTTCAAAGCCAGTGGCTTCTTGTTCTGGCAGAAGAAGGGAAAGGAAGAGGGGTGAAGAAAAATGAATGGAGAGTTTTAGGAAAAGAGGAGACTTACCGGACAGGATGAGACTCCTGACCCTGAGTTCTGGGTGACTTTTCCGAACTCTATCCCTTTTTCTAAATGTCTTCAGTCCTTTTCCTTCACCCTTCTTCCTTCCCCTTTGACCCTTCTGCCAGAAGTATAAAACACTGGCTCCAAAAGCTTGCATACACAAAATCTTTTTTATGAGGTCTGTTCAAAAAATTCTGGAACATTCATATTTTCATGCCAGTGTTATGTTGGAGTGAAATATGGTTGGCATCCCTGCACATGCCTGTGTAATTGTGTAATTACTGGAAGTTTCACTTTTGCATGTCTGTTAGTTATTGTTCAGTGCTGTATGGAGTAGAACATTGTGTTGTACAGTTTGCAAATTTCAAGTTAGCAGAGTCAGAGGAGCAACACGTTTGCATTAAAAAATGATGCAGAAAGCCTACAGAGGTAAGTGCTTAATCCATACTTGTTATGAGTGTTTCACATGGTTTAAAAATGGCCGGATGGAAGTTAATGATGGCCCTTGTTGAGGATGCCCTTCAATGTCTACTGATGATGCTCATGTCAGGAATGTCTACGAAATTGTGCATGCCAATTGAAGACTGACTGTCTAAGAGATTACAGAAGAATGTAACATTCCAGCTGGATCATGTCACAAAATCCTGAGACAGCATCTTGGAATGCATCATGTTACCGCCAAGTTTGTCCTATTTGCTCATGAATCAAACCCAGAAAGACCTCCACCTCACAATCTGTGAAGAGCCTTCGGGTTGAGCAAATGAGAATGAGATGTTCCTTAAGAGCATCATTACTGGTGATGAGGTGTGGGTCTGTGGTTATGATGTTGAGACCAAGGTTCAGTCTTCACTATGGGTTGGGAAAGGTTCTCCAAGATCACAAAAAGCTCATCAGGTCAGGCAAATGTCAAAGCCATGCTGATAGTTTTCTTTGACTTTGAAGGATTAGTTCATCATGAATTTGTGCCACATGTTCAAACTGTTAATTGATGGTACTATCTGGATGCGAGAAGAATATTCATCTCTGTTGGTGCATGACTATTGAACAAAAAAATGAAATTACTGTGCTGCCTCATCCTCTGTGCTCTCCAGATCTGACTCCTGCAGACTTTTTTTTATTTACAAAGTTGAAAATTCCATTTAAAGGATGAACATTTGCAATGATAGATGAGATAAAAGAAAATTCACAGACAGCACTTTACACAATCCAACAAGAGGTGTACCAAGACTGCTTCTGGAAGTGTAAATAGCATTGGGAGTCGTGTATCAATTGTGGAGGAGAGTAGTTTGAAGGAGACCACACAATAAGAAAAAGGTGAGCATAGAAATATTTTGAGGACAAAGTTCTGGAACTGTTTTGAACAACACTCATATATGTGTGTTCTCCTGCCACCACTTGGTGAGTAGACTTTTTATCTGTCCAATTACATTACATTCACATTGCTACCAGTTTTGTCTCATGACTAGCATACTACAAAATCATTATTACTCTTGTAGTCATGTAAATATCAGGCACTTAGGACTTTTCTCAAAAATAAGACATGCTGGTCAATGATGTGCTAATAACAGCTTGTATGCAACTACTAGCTCACTGTGTTACAGTAAATAAACTTCCCCCTTCCCCCCCCCCCCCCCCCAAAAAAAAATAAATAAATAAATAAATACAGAGAATGCAACACTTAAAGAATAAGATCACAAAAAACCCTAAATTTGAGAAAAAATCTGCAATTCTTCTTGGCCCCTTCCTTTGTGCTGTACCTACCAACTCATGTATTGCTCATCTGGTGACCGTCCCATCAGGTGAGTGGCCAGCATGTCTGCTTGCCATGCAGTGGACCCTGCTTCAGTTCCCAGCCAGATTTGTGATTTTCTCTGGTTGGGAAATGGGTGTTGTGTTTTCATCATCATTGACACACAAGTCACCAAATGTGATGTCAAATACAAAGACCTGCAAATCGGCAGTTGAACTTCGCCAGCTGATAATTTCTGGTCATCAGTGCCATGTGATCATTTCATTTTTGCTCATCTGGTCACAAAACTGAAGTGTTATAATTCCTAAAAATGGTATTTATTCTTTTTCTTTTTTTTTCTTCAGTGAGAATTCTGTTTGTAATTTGGTATAAATGTGATTTTTTTTTTTTTTTTGGGTGTGGGAGTGGGGGAAGGTACAAATTATTATGTCTCTTATATTTAATTATAAATTGTATGTATTTAATTTGGAAATTGGTCCTGGTACTTTACTATATTCCATCAGGATGCAGTAATGTAATTATATTGCTGACTTATCTATGGGAATTTTATGGAGAGCCTCTTCTATACATGCAACGATAAAAATCTAGTTAATTACAGCAACAGGAGCTACTAGGTCATGAAGCAAAAGTGCCAAAATCTGCTTGGGAGACTAAAACATATGACTTTCTTGTTGTGGCTTATTCACACCATGTATAGTGAATTGAAAATTTAAATAGAGAAAAATATAAACCAGAGACTTATTGAATTGCATTTTATAAGACATAAATTTACATCTCTGATGTAGATAAATTTGACTTTATGAAGAGAGCAGGGTGAAGCCTATAAACAACTTTTTGCTTCATAATTACATGGGAGTAAGGAATGTTTCAGTTCTGAAATTGTCTACCTCCTTTTGCAGGCTCAGAAATCCACAGTATGCCACGTCTGGCAAGGTTGCAGCATTTAAAATAACCTTGGAGCAACATTAATGTATCCTGGGAAAAATGTAATCCTCAGATTTGACATTCAAATCATTACTAGCAGTGTAAATGTGAAAAAATAATTAAAACAGGAATGCAACTGCTGTACTTTCATATGCAGCTGAGAGTAACACAATATTATTATCGTTTCTAGAATGAATCTTTCACTCTGAAACAAAGTGTATGCTGTTTGAAATATCTGTCTTATTAAAAGTGTGTGGTGGACCTAGATCAGAACTGGAACCTGGAATCTTGCTTATTATTTACTGACCCACCACAATTACAAAATTTTGTAAATTTGCCATTGTTCTGTTCCACAAGTGAGGGGAGCATATAGGGCAGGTGGGCGGAGAGGGGGTGGTGGGGGGGGGGGGGGGGGAATGTTGGCGAGGGGATGTGGTTGCAAAATACACTACTCACCTAGTGAGACAAAATACCTTAATTCAGTGCAGTAGAAAGAAATGCAGCAAGGACAATGTATGTCCATGACATTAAATATGGACTGATTAGTACTCCTTCAGACATCATTAAGTCTGAAAAGGATATGCAGCTGGTCAAGAAGAATAACAAAGTAGTGGACCACTGGGAACAAATTGAGGAGGGACAATTGATTGACACTAGTGTTTGTGATTGGGGGCTATTAATACCTTCAAAAAGCTGGGTTGCACAATGGTTTTGCTACAGATGCAAAAATGAAGTTTGAGGAATTCCAAGAGTTGAATCTCACAGCTAGGTTACAACTTTAAAAAGCTGTAAACAACCTATCATGGTACAATTGCTATAAATTAAATATTTGGGAGCCTATCAAATACTTATTTCTCAAAAGAATTGAAGGGATGGAAATGAGAAGAAAGCTTCATACCAAAATTGCCAAGAGCTCCAAGAGAGGCTACAATAACTCATTAAATGTTGGAAGGAACAGTCTGACCGATGCTGATGTCTTGATGCCAAATAAAATAACTTGTATTAAAAGACACTGAATTATGGTTGTGGAAAAATTACTATTAAAATTCTCAGGTGCATGAATTGTTAGCTTTATCTGTCTGACAGAAAGATTCTGGCAAATTCTGCCAACCAAGGATTCAGTCATATATCACATTTTGATATTAAATTGCCAATTCAGAGTATTACATTTTGGATTAAATACACAGTGCCTATGATTAAAGTTCCAGTTTGAAAATGCTGTAGAAAGAGATCCACTGCTCAGAATGATTTCAAATTTGAATAGCATATTATTAATGCAGGGGAAAACATCAAGGAATAAAAATAATTAACGAAAATTTTACTAATAGATGGCACTGTAAGCTTCTTAATGTAAATGGGATCAGTTGTAAATGACAAATGAATTGCAATATGATGGCTGTGGTTTGAGTTGCACATTACACCATTCGCACTGTTCACTATGCATGACTGCACAGATTCAGCTGTCAACAGTTGTGGCATAGTTTGTTAGGTAAGTACATACACCATCGCAAGATCATACTACATAGGATGAGAAAAATTGGTTTTTGATTTCCCAAGGCCAAAAACTGCATAAATAGCAAAATGACATTGGTTTTTTATTGTCCTGGAGCCAAGAACTACACAACAAGCAAAATAAAATCAGTTTTTAATTGTTGTGGGACCAAAAACTTCATAAAGAGCTAAATGACATTGGTTTCTAATTGTCGTGAGACTGGCACAAGAAATGTTGAATATGCTATCTGCCACTTTTTACCACAGGTTGAAATCATGAAAAAGCACATTCTGCAACAGATGGGAGTGTCTCAGGGGTCAGGTTCAGAATGTGTTGCACAATGTGTGCCTTCAATTCAGCTTCAGTCAGAGCTGAAGCACTGAACACAGTGTCTTTCAGACAACCTACAGCCAAAAGTCGCGCAGATTAAGATTAGGTGATCTGGATAGCCTGGCTGTAGGGAAATGACAGCTGACAATTCTAGTATTTCCAAAATACCTCTACGGTACTCACTGCACTACCTCTGCCATGCATGGAAGAGCACAGTCTTGCATAAAAATGTTGCTATCCACATATCCACGCTATTTAAGGGTTCGAATGACATTGGTGCACAAAAGGCTCTCATAGCATGTACCAGCGATGGTACTGGTAACAGGCCCTGCAGGACATCCCCTTGAATAAATAGGGCCCTACTATCAATGATGGCATATACCTGCACAACACAGTCACCTGCACAAAATGCAAAGGTACCAGTTGATGAGCATGTGGATTTTTCGCTGACCACAGCCTGCAATTCTGCATACTGACACTTTCCTCCCTATGCCACATTGGACTTCAAAAGAACCTGCCTTTTCAAATTTTATGTAAACTGAAGGGAAGGGGGAGAGAGAAAAGGAAAGGCAAGGGCCTAACCATGGCATCTGCATTGCAAATTTGTGTAAAATTAGCAGCAACAATTGAAAATGCGTGTTGGACTGGGACTCAAACCCAGTTCTCCTGCTTAATAGGCAGTTGCATTAACCACTGCATCACCTGAGCACAGTGTTTATCGCAAATGTGCAGATTACCTTGGCACACTCCCTGGCTGACTAATACTCCCACATAGCATCACCTATCTGCAGTCCCCATCCACATCCTCCATGTTCACCAATTTTAGATTCTTGCTGGAGGGAGAACCTAAATGTGCATCTGCAATGAAGGTTGTGGATTCACAGCCCATCAGGGTGAAAGAACAAACATCACACATTCATATAACTGTCTTGCCTCAATGGGCAATGAATTCACAAGTTTCAGTGCATATGCACATTTACATTCGAACTCCAGTGGGAATTTAAAATTAGCAAGCATAGAGGACATGAATGCAGACAGGAACTTCAGATAGGTAGCTCTAGGTGAGAGCGTGAATTGGGCAGGGAGTGTGCTGAGATAGTGCGCACATTTGCACACTGTGTCTGGGTGGTGCAATGGTTAATGCAACTGCCTAGTAAGCAGGAGACCCCAGGTTCAAGTCCCAGTCCAGCACACATTCTCACTCATCACCACTGATTCTGCACAAAGTCTTGAGGCAGCATTAATTCATTCTCTTTCCTTTCCTCTGTCTCCCCTCCCCCTTCAATTTACATAATATGTGCCACAGCTGCAGATCCCACATTCATACTATTTTCGTGTTTTGTAACCATTTTCTCCAGACCATTTAGGAGACATTGGACCAGTCCCCTTTTTTTGGTTTACCAGCAGTGCATGATCCTTCATAGAGACAGTCATGTTGTATGTCTCAAATGCAAACTGAGGAACAACCATGCATCACACAACTGCTGGTGTGGATATTCTGACACTTACAGCACCATCTCTTTCTACAGCATTTTGAAATTGGAACTTTAATTATGGACACCCTGATATCTGCTGATACTTTCACAAGAGCTGTGCATTAAGCCCTTGGGGAAGAATTCTTGGATAAGCTCACTTTGGTACCCTTGCTTAACAACAATGGAAAAAATGGAACCATTCAACCTCCAGTCAGACAGTGACATCAATATGGCTGTCATAGCTGTCATAGATTCTACTGATGGGTTGCTACAGCTCACACTTACAGATTCCATCATTGTTTGTAACTACAAATAAAGTCTACAGCCTATTATGTGCAATAAAGTCGGAAAGTCAGCAGGCCACAGTTAGTTCACTGATCATGAACCCTTTAATCACATGCTGTGTACAGTCTGACTACCTCTACTCTGCTATTCCTGGATTTCTCTTTGTTGACAATTGACCTGTTATTATCAGGCTCACAACAAAGCAGCCTCCAGTTTATGTTGTGTGTTGGCTGGAAGGGTGTCGGGAAATCTTGCTCCCTATTGACAACCTTGTCCAAAATAGACCTGTGATCAATCAAAGCACAATTGTTCTGCACAAGTCTCTCATGTGATGAACTTGCTAGTTAACTATCTTGTGGGATACTAAATTGATGATGAGGATTTAACCTGTGTGGATTATCAACTATTTCATTATGGAACCAAACTTCTTGGAATTGTGGCAGCAACAACTAATGCAACAATAGTGCCACAGTTTACAACAGCAGCACAATTTAGTTGCTTGAGAATCAGCTGGTATACCAACATACAATGAAGAGTTCATTTTGTATCACTTAAAGCATCAGACTGTTCCTAAGTTTTGATGAGTTGAAATACAGTGGGAAATTTACTTCCATCATTTTATGCTGTATTCCCAGACAAGTGGCATGACAACACTTCTTCACCAAAATGCATTATTATTAATTCTGTGCTATGTTCATTGGTAATATTCTCTTTCACACAACATTGTTAAAGTATCACTAGTTCTGAAGAAACTCATAGGAAAAAAAGAAAAATGTTGTTTATCCTGCCATTTTAATGTCAGGTTGCATTGCTCATTTCTAAATGAAATAGTAAATTCTCAATGAAGTCTAATACAAACTGTGATAATATACAAAATGAAAAATGTGAATATGTATTATATACATCATTTAAATAATGAAACAAGAAAAAATCCAGGATGGATGGTGAGACACAGAGAGGGACAACAAAAACACTATCTGAAAGTGAGCTTTTGGCCAACAAGGCCTTCATCGAAATTAGACTCTTAGACTCTGAGTCTAGCTTCAGCTGCAAGAGACTGTGGTCATGTGTCTGTGAGTTGCTTTTGCTTGCATGTGCATGTATATGTTGTCTAATTTCAACTAAAGCCTTGTGGCCAAAAGCTCACTTTCCAATAGCCTTTTGTTGTGCCTCTCTGTGACTCAGTATCTCCACTATAAGATGAGTAGCAACTTTCCTTTTCATAATATTGTTTTTAATAATTGGAACATCCAGGATGGAATGTAACAATATTATGAAAAGGAAAGTTGCCACTCGCCATATAGTGGAGATGCTGAGTCATAGATAGGCACAACAAAAAGGCTGTTACAAATTAAAGCTTTCAGACCATAGGGTCTTCATTGAAAATAGATTAAACACACACACACACACACACACACACACACACACACACACATGACTGCAGTCTCAGTTAACTGTAGCTACACTGCGAGCAGCAGCACCAGTCATGACGGGAGTGGTGACTGGGTGGGGGTAAGCAGCAGGCTGGGGGGGGAGGGGGGAGGGACAGTAGTGTAGGAGTGGCGGACAGTGCAGTGCTGCTGGGGAGCATGCAAGGATGAGGTGGAGAGACAGTAGGGCAGCTATGTGCAGTTGGGAGGTTAGACGGAGAGTTGGGGAGAGGGAGTGGGTAGCGGAAAAGGAGAGAAGTAAGAAGACTGGGTGCAATGGTGGAATGAGGGCTGTATAGTGCTGGAATGGGAACAGGGAGGCCACATGGGTGAGGACAATGACTAACAAAGGTTGAGAGCAGGAGGGTTATGGGAAAATAGGATATATTGCAGGGAAAGTTCCCACCCGTGCAATTCAGAAAAGCAAGTGTTGGTGGGAAGGATCCATATGGCACAGGCTGTGAAGCAGTAATTGTAATGGAGGATGTCATGGTTGGAAGTGTGCTCACCAACAGCATGGCCCACTTGTTTCTTGGCCACAGTTTGTTGCTGGCCATTCATGCAGACAGACAGCTTGTTGGTTGTCATGGCCACATAGAATGCAACACAGTGGTTGCAGCTTAGCTTGTAAATCATGTGACTGGTTTCACAGGTAGCCCTGCCTTTGATGGGATAGGTGATATTTGTGACCAGAGTAGGTGGTGGAGGGAGGATGTATGGGACAGGTCTTGCATTTAGGTCTATTACAGGGGTATGAACCACGAAGTAAGGGGTTGGGAATAGGGGTTGTGTAGAGATGGATGAGTATATTGTTTAGGTTCAGTGGATGGCCGAATACCACTGTGGAAGGGGTGGGAAGAATAGGGGGCAGGACATTTCTCATTTCAGGGCAGGGCAAGAGGTAGTCAACACCATGGCAAAGAATATAATTCAGTTGCTCCAGTCCTGAGTGGTACTGAGTTATGAGAAGGTTGCTCCTCTGTAGCCAGACGGTGGGACTTTGGGTGGTGGTGGGAGATTGTAAAGATAAGGCACAGGAGATTTGTTTTTGTATAAGGTTGGGAGGATAATTATGGTCTGTGAAGGCTTGAGTGAGAGCCTCGGTATATTTCGAGAGGGACCACTCGCCACTGCAGATGCGATGACTATGGGTGGCTAAGCTGTATGGAAGGGACTTATTGGTAAGGAACAGGTGGCAGCTGTCGAAGTGGAGGTATTGCTGGTGGTTAGTAGGTTTTATATGGATGGAGGTACTGATGTAGCCATGTTTGAGGTGGAGGTCAACATCTAGGAAGGTGGCTTGTTGGGTTGAGTAGGATCAGGTGAAGCAAGTGGGAGAGACGTTGTTGAGGCTCTGTAGGAATGTGGATAGGGTGTCCTCATGCTTGATCCAGACTGCAAAGATGTCATCAATGAATCTGAACCAGGTGAGAGGTTTAGGATTCTGGGTGTATGCGAAGGATTCCTCTCGATGGCCTACGAATAGGTTGGCACAGGAAGTTGCCATGTGGGTGTCCATAGCCATACCTCAGATTTGTTTGTAGGTAATGCCTTCAAAGGAGAAGTAATATAGTTGGGCACGGCGACTATGAAGTGGAGGTTTTTGTTTTGGAATCCGTCGGGCAATTGGAAAGGTAAGTATTCAATAGTCATAGAGCCATGGGCATTAGGCATGTTAGTGTAAAGAGAGGTGGCATCAATAGTGACGAGTAAGGCACCATGTGGTAAAAGGGACAGGAACTGTGGAGAGTCAGTGGAGGAAATGGTTGGTATCTATTATATAGGAGGTTCCGGGTGATAGACTGAAGGTGTAGGTCTCTGACAGCAGAGATTCTCTCAGTGGAGGCACATAAACCAGCCACAATGGGGCATCCTGAGTGGTTGGGTTTATGGTCTTTAGGAGGCGTGTAGAAGGCAGGAGTGCAGGGAGTGGTAGAGGTGAGCAGAGAGATGGACTCTGAGGAGAGGTTCTGGGATGGGTCTAAGGATTTGAGGAGTGACTGGAGATCCTGCTGGATTTCTGGAATGGGGCCACTGTGGCAAGGTTTGTAGGTGGATGTATCTGGCAGATGACAGAGTCCTTCTGCCACGTAATCCTTGTGGTTCAAGACAACAGTAGTGGAGCCTTTGTCTGCAGGTAGGATTATAAGGTCGGGATCAATTTTTAGATGGTAGATGTGGTTCATCCTGTGGATGTAAGGTTAGTTTGCATGTTGAGGGATTTGGGGAATGATGGTGAGGCATGGATCGAGGTTAAGAAATTCTGGAAAGTTAACAGGGGGCAATTTGGGGGCAATGGGGCTGGATCACGGTTGGATGAAATGAGAAATGTCCTACCCACTATCCTTCCCACCCCTCCCACAGCAGTATTCCGCTGTCCACCAAACCTGCACAACCCCTGCTCCCAGACCCTTATCTCATGGCTCATACCCTTGTAATAGACCTAGATTCAAGACCTGTCCCATACATCTTCCTACCAGCAACTACTCCAGTCCAGTCGCCTGTCCCAACAAAGGCAGGGCTGCCTGTGAAACCAGTCATGTGAGCTACAAGCTAATTTGCAACCACAGTGCTGCGTTCTACACGGACATGACATACAATGAGCTGTATGTCCACATGAACGGCCACCAACAAACTGTGGCCAAGAAACAAGTGGACCACTCAGTTGCTGAGCATGCTGCCAAACATGACATCCGCCATTTCAATGACTGCTGCACACTCTGCACCATATGGATCCTTTCCGCCAACACTAGCTTTTCTGAATTGCGCAGCTGGGAACTTTCCCTGCAATATATCCTATGTTCCCGTAACCCTCCTGGCTTCAACCTTCGTTAGTCATTGTCCTCACCCATGCGGCCTCCTTGTTGCCATTCCAGTACTATACAGCCCTCATTCCACCATTGCACCCAGTCTTCTTACTTCTCTCCTTTTCTGCTACCTACTCCCTCTCTCCAACTCTCCTCTGCTCTCCGTCTAACCTTCCAACTGCACATAGCTACCCTATCCTCTCTCCATCTCATCACTGCACGCTCCCCAGCACCACTGCTTTGTCTGCCACCCATACTCTACTATCCCTCCCCCTCCCCACCCCAGCATTCTCCTTAGCCTCACCCAATCATCACTCCCATCATGACTGGTGCTGCTGCTGCTCGTAGTGTGGCTACAGTTGCTTGAGACTGCAGTCACGCATGTGTGTGTGTGTGTGTGTGTGTGTGTGTGTGTGTGTGTGTGTGTGAGAGAGAGAGAGAGAGAGAGAGAGAGAGAGTTGCATTTGCGTGAGTCTGTTTGTGTGCTCATGTGGTCTATTTTTGATGAAGGCATTACAGCCCATAAGCTTTATTAGTGACACTGTTTTTTTTGTGCCTATCTGTGACTCAGCATCTCCACATAATTTTGTTTAAATAATGTTAATTTTTAGAAACCTGATTTGGTTTGTACAAGGGAAAAGGATACCAAGCCTTTCCACTGACTATTTAGAGGAAGGGATCTGATACATTACATGTCAGATTCACTGCAATTATCATATCTTTAAGATACTAATGTGCTGATTTCAATTTTTTTTAATCCTTCTGCATAATTTTCCATTTTGTAAATCATCTCAGTATTTTGAGGACCACATACTGGACTCAAAAAAGAAAGTGGAAGTAGAATCTATAAAGGGAAATGGGACAGAAAATAATTCCAGACAAATGTCACTGGAAATCACTTGTAGGCTATCATGATTTATAGCAGAGGCAGTGAAAGAAGATCTCTGACAGCTGAAGTGAACTTTCTGGGGCTGCTTTGCATATCTTCCTCAACCAACCACCATGGACTGTGTGGCTGGTCCCGGCGGAGGTTCGAGTCCTCCCTCAGGCATGGTTGTGTGTGTTTGTCCTTAGCATAATTTAGGTTAAGTAATGTGTAAGCTTAGAGACTGATGACCTTAGCAGTTAAGTCCCAGAAGATTTCACACACATTTGAACATTTTTTCCTTAACCAACCACATAACTCAGTTCTGTATAACTCCTTGTGCTAACACCTCAGTGTTGCTGGAACCCTATATACAACTTGTTTAAGCATGCAGCCATTTGTACTTTGGAGTTGAAAGTCGGCAACAGTGCTGACAGCTGTCAGGAATCTTCCCTCACTGACTGTACTGTTGTTATGAATGACAGAAAGAAGACAAAAGCACACACTTGAGCTAATGTGTTTTCCAGTCAACACAAGATATTCTAGTAATAAAAACACAAAAGATAAAAATCATTCATATGAAGAAAGCATTGTACAGTCTTTTACTCTTTTTCATCTTCCCCATTCTGGTCAACATCCAGTGGTATCACTAGCTGGACAAGTCTTGTCCATCAGTCTATTTGTAATTTGTTTATTCTGTCCTTCTTCCAGAATGCTGTCCTCTTGTACAAAGATGATTTGTAATTTGGGTCAATGGGGCCTCCCAGCTTTCTAGAACTGATGGAAACTCCACACAAGAAATAAGTGTTCTTTATCCCAGTCCTTCCAAAAGTTATTGGTTATCTTCAGCTGAAGCTTAAATTCTTCACTAAACATGCTGTCTTTGGGGGCTGAGGTCCTGTGGGTAATGTAAAGTCACACTACTGTGCAGAAGTGCTCAAAGGTAAACACTGTGTGCAGTTTGTATGATGAGTCTTGAACTAAGGGCAGCTTTTGTGTGCACGAGTACTATTTGAAGACCTTCCTCATCCTCACTGCAGAAGTTAAACACTTTGCAGATGCACAAATTTGTGGAATCAACTGTACAGTTCCTCCAACCTCCTCACCAAGTCACACGTGGTACTAAAAATATGCACAAGACGCTTTTTTGTGTGGTGAAGTAGTGGGTCCTGTCAGCAGAGATTAGTTTGGAGTTCAATTGTTTCTCAATTAGTTGGTTGACACTTTTGGGCATGATCTCTATAATTACTCTGTCATGTGCCACCCCAGCCTGTTAACCTCCGTAGAGTTTATAAGAATCTGTCTGTTGCTGAGTGGTTGGTTAGTTCTAAATGGGCAGCTCTAGTTTCAGTACAAGTGTATCCGAAAATGTAGCACTAATTTGTAATTTGCTTATATTTGAGCATGGTGGTACATCAAAATTTGTTCCAGAAATTTCAAACTGTTTGTGAGTCTTTACTGGCACTTGCACCTGTTAACCAGAGACGCTACATAAAATTTTACAGAAAGTAGATAGTGTCATAGGACAATACTGATGTCACAACAGGTATATAGTACTCACAAGGATTTATTTGTGATAGGACCACTCATGATTAATGATGATGTACTTTGATATGTGTATACTCATACATGACTATATGGATGTTCAATGAATTGTGGTTCCCTTTTCTAAAAATAAGATGGGTTACAATCTTCATTAGATGTGTCAGTGTATTGTAGATAACCTTCCAAATGCACTCTAAATAGGGTTTGAAAATCTTTGATGTGCTGGATAATGTTGGGCCTTTCACCAAAGCACCTATTTCGGGGAAAAATTATTCTTCCTGCGCAGTCTTAGCCAATGTGAATGAGTGTCTGCTACCTCTTCCATTGTAAGTTCCTTGTGTGTACCTTACTTCTGAACAAATTTTCTTTTGAAGTAGAGAGTCAACAGCAGTTTGTAATAGTTTCCAGTAGGGACTTAAATACATTCATTTAATCTATTTGTGTCTATGATAGCTATGGCACCTGAATGAGGAAAGTCTGAGTAGCCTCAAAGCTTACAATGAGTTAGGTGCAGTTTATGTGAAATGACTACATGGTTAGAGCTTAGTGGTCCATCCACCACTTTTTTTTTCTTCGTCTTGAAAGGTACTCTTTGTACAATATCTCCAATTTGCCAAATGTCTCGAAATAAGATTTTCTCCACAGTCTTGCAGTGACTGTTAATAAATTTCTTTCAGGTGCTACTATTTCCAAAATTTCATCACTGACTCATAGAACATTATATTTTTCAGAGTTCAGTAGTACCATCGATTTGTTATGTTCATTTGAATATGAAGCATTTGAATCAATAGATTATTCTTTGTCTTCCATTAATTTCTTACTCAAGTTTATTAGTCTCACCATTGTACCAGAAGATGTGATAAAATCATCTATGGGTGTCAACTGTACATGGTCCTTTATAATACACAGAAGAGCCAAAGAAACTGGTACCTGCCTAATATTGCGCTAGGGCCCCACAAGCATGCACAAGTGCCACATCACAACATGGCATGGGCTCAACTAATGTTTAAAGTAGTGCTGGAGGGAACTGACACTATGAATTCTGCTGAGCTGTCCATAGAGTATGAGGGGGTGGAGATCTCTTCTGCACAGCATGTTGCAAGGCATCCCATATATGCTCAATAATGTTCATGTCTGGGGGGTTAATGGCCAGTGGAAGTATTTAAACTCAGAAGAGTGTTCCTGGAGCCACTGTGTAGCAATTCTGGACATGTGGGGTGTCACATTGTCCACTGGAATAGCCCAAGTCCTTTGGAATGCACGATGGACATGAATGGATGCAGGTGACCAGACAGGATGCTGATGTATGTGTCACCTGTCAGAGTCGTATCTAGATGTGTCAGGATTCCCATATCACTCCAAGTACACATGCCTCACACCATTATAGAGCCTCCACAAGCTTGAACAGTCCTCTACTGACATGCGGGGTTCATGGATTTATGAGCTTGTCTCCATACCCATAGATGTCCATCTGCTCGATACAATTTGAAATGAGACTTGTCCAACCAGGCAACATGGTTCCAGTCATCACCAGTCCAATGGTGGTGTTGACAGGTCCAGGCAAGGTGTAAAGCTTTGTGTCATGCAGTCATCAAGGGTACATGAGTGAGCCTTCAGCTCCGAAAGCCCATATCAATGATGTTTCATTGAATGGTTCACACACTGACACTTGTTGATGGCCTGCGATGAAATCTGCAGCAATTTGTGGAAGGGTTACACTTCTGTCATGCTGAATGTTTCTCTAGTTGTCATTGGTCCCATTCTTGCAGGATCTTTTTCTGGCTGCAATGTTGGAGATTTGATGTTTTACCAGATTCCTGACATTCACTGTACAGTACACTCGTGAAATGGTTGTGAAGGAAAATCTCCACTTCATCGCTACTTTGGAGATGCTATGTTCCATTGTTCATGCACTGAATATGACACCACATTCAGACTCACTTAAATCTAGATAACATGCCATTATAGAAGCAGTAACCAATCTAACAACTGCGCTAGACACTTGTTGTCTCATATATGTAAGTGTTCCCGATCGCAGTGTCGTATTCTTCCTGTTTACATAGCTCTGTATTTGAATACAGTTTCTTTGGTGCTTCAGTGTATATCCCAACCTTAGATTGTCATAAAAGCCCCATTGGTCATCATTTCTTAATAGTTGTCTTTTCTACACTTTAAAACAGCTCTCAACATTGTAGAAGAGGTAGATACAATGACTGTGGCATTTCAAGGGAGGAAAACAACTCACTGCTGGTCTGCAATCACAAACAATGCATGAAACTCTTACAAGCCAGCTCTTTCCCACTCACTAATCCTTCTTGATTGTTGCTTGGTCCAACTGCTTCCAAATCTCAGACGCTATGGATAGTGTTACCAACTGACTCTTCAAAAGTGATAATGAGATTAACTAGAATGTAATTTGCTAAAACTCCTGGGCCACTTAAACTAAAAATTCACCCAAGTTTAGAGGGAAGCAATGCTAACCACTGAGAAATAAGTATTGGCAATGCATTTTCCACTATCTCCTAATAACAACACACTTCAATAAGTAACTCTAAAGTGTTATGTCTTGTTTTGCATGCTGTGTGGTTCTCCAGTGGATACAGAAGTAAGAAACAAATGCCATTCATGAACAGAGAATTCAAATATCCTAACATCAAAGAGTAAAAATAATGTGTAACTTTGTTGCTGTATTTGCAGTGTCAGTTGCTAACAGTAGATTTGAATGTAGAAATATATGCAGATACGAAAGATTTATACATATGTTGCTCTTCAATACAATGTCTATTCACAAAATGTCAAGCCCTGGACCCTATGAAATTCTGTAAATGTTATTCAACTGGCAAACACACAAAATGGGGTCAGCATTTGAATGTTCAAACTTAACTACACCCACCGTTGGAGAGATGTTTGCATCTCATTGGCAGAGGCATAATCATTTGTGGCACTGCCCTCATACTGCAGTGGCACCTGTAGGAAATATGGTGGTGTAACTGGCAGTGTGTGTATTTGAAAGTGCCACTCACCGGATGACAGCTGATACCGCGGGTACGAATGTAACATTCTCCTCCAGTAGAATTAAACTATATTTGATGGGCTGAGTTAGTTTGTCATCTCTGGAGACAGGTGGGTTTTTGTAACACAATGTAAACCATTGAAGGCAGTGACTGTGAAATCAAAGTTCTTCCATGCACTTCTTAATTTGAGATGCACAAGTCATCAGGGAACTGATATCGAAGAACATTCGAATATATCTAGTGACAATATCATCTGTAAGTTTAGGTTATCAAACAGGCATTGACTGCTGAAGATGGACATCATCCAGCACCCAAAAAACATGGCTTGTCCATTTGCTCTTGTCTCTTAGTCCTGTCATATTTACACTTGTTGCTTCAAGATGGCTAACTTAAGCATCCCATTAAAAACTACTCACTGAACTGTTGATAGGAATGCAAATTAGATGTTTGTAGGCTTCTCAAACAGTCTCTAATGTTGTGAACCTGATAGGAAACAGAAAATGCTGATTTCTCAATCTTACGATCTTGAGATGGTCTGGAATATCCTTTACTCTGTTGGAATCTTGTGCCCAGTAACTGTATTGTTTCCTAAATATACAGGTAAGCACCTCTGTATACCTAGTCTTGCACTTCAAACAAAATTCCTTGAAATGAACATTAGGAGCAGTGACAGTAGGTAGTATGTTCATAGATGCACTGTCTTTACCTACGGTATATTTTGTGTGGTGACATTTCATTGATCCCTTCACCTGAAAATTTGGTTAGTCTTTGTTGGTCCCTTTTCAATAGTTGTTCCTTTTGATATGGATTGCCCAGTGCCAGTGAATGTTTGAAGGGAAGGGATGTGTAGAATATTTACAGGAGAACATTGTCATGGCCAACCAAAGACTTCAGAGACTGGATCCACCTGTAAAATTTTACGAATGTCGAATGAAGAGTTTCAGAACAATCAACTCAGATAGGTCTTATCTTCTCTAAGTTATCCGAGTAAGCTTGTATTATCTGCTTGTGATCTCTGTATCTTGCCTGAAGAATTCTCTTAGCATCCCTTTAAGTTAACTCAATCACTGCATTGCCACTGATCAGATGTCTGGGCTTGACTTCAAGATGATCTTAAAGGAATGTGTTTATTAACAGTGGACAGATATATTACAGTTGATATAATTTTCAAACCATTCCCAAAATCTACTGTCTGCAGCCTTAAGCGTTGCAGACTTTACTTCATTAACAAATCCATCACAGAGAGCTACATGTATTCTATACTCCTCACCTATGAGAAGGTTGTGGATCATGGAGAGTGTTGACAAGGTGAGGCAAAAGTGACAGCAGTTCTTCCAGGTGCTCCTTATGATATTTAATGTCTTGGGTGGTTTTTCATAGAATAATTCCTTAATAATGGATATGAGGAACATGATGTGGTGTATCTCATGACACTTGTTTTCTATTCAAGCCTTGTACCTGTTCACAAGGCATTGTTGCCATCGTTATTCAAATAACACACTACACAAAATTAAATCTTCCATCGCTTTGAATAAACAGTGGCTACTTGAAGCAACAGGAAATAAAATGGATGATGAGAGCCAGAGATATTAGTACCGGTACTCAGTGTGTAACAGTTGGTAAGCGTTTAAAGAACATGCCCACAGCAATATAGCCACTTCTTGGTTCAAAGCATTTTACAATACTTCTTAAATGACAACAGCAAGTGTAATGAGCCATAATAATTGTCTTCTCTGTAAAGATTAATCTAGAGCATACAGCTGTGTGTCATATCTTTTATACGCAGCAGCTGCTTATCTCCCAGTAGGTGCCAGAGGGCAGAAGTGTACATTTAGCAGTAGCATGCAAGCTTTCTTCCCTCGGTTGTTGACACCCCACTGCTCAGCTGTGATTCACAGAATGAAGAAAATAGCATGTACTTGAACCAGACTGTTTTGCAACTCACAGTTTATTACCAAGACAATGTAAACAAAATATATTTTATAATATAAATTCAGACAAAGATGTATAGTGCCATTGCTCTTCTACACCAATGGCAGTTAATCTGCCATTTAATGCAGGTTTGAGTGTGTTGGTTTTCGCAGACATACCTGAATGTTACGAGATTGTTTCAATATTGTGAACTGGTCATACAGGGTGTTCATGTGACTGAGCTAACTTCTTACCAAATTCTGATTTCTTCCCACTCTGCTATGGCGTCCACAAGGGCTTCCATGGCAGATAGAGCTCCCATGTGTTGTTCCCATCATGTCACACACACACACACAGATATCCATTCACACCACACTTCATCAACACAAAACTCTCAAACACAGACACAAAGAAAAAACTGAATAACAGGGAAAACCAAGAAAGACAACAAGTTTAAAGCGAATTCAGTTCCTCTCAACCAGATGAGACTGCAACGAATCCTAATGAGACTTCAGTTCCAAAAAAAAAGAAAGCGGCTGCTGCATGTACAAGTGACAAAGCGGCCAACAATGGAACCCATCATGATGAAGATGCTATGGAAGCTGAACCAGTTCCAAATATTCCGGCCTCAAACTGTTATGAAGCTCTCTCTGGTAACAATGAGTCAAATACCACACAAAATCAAGGCAAAAATTGACCTGACCATTCAATCAAAGTTGACAGGACTCCAAGAGCACATGTTCGTCCAACTGTTGTCTACAACACCAAACTTTATTTGCAAATCCTCAGAGCCATCAAAGAGAAAGTGGTTGATCCCTCACAACAAGAACTGGGAAGGGAAACATTCCCTTTCAATTCATTGAGGAACAGGACTCTCACCTGCTCCATACCCTCCTTAAAAATGAAAATATTCCATTGTATCTCACAAATTAAATCCTGAAAAACAGCTCAGGGTTGTTGCTAAGTCTTTCACCAACTTAACAGGGCAACAGATTCTCCTGCCAAATACTCATCTCTCTTTCTTTAAAATAAAACTTGACTGTAGATAATACTTACGACTATTTTTCTGCATCATGTTGAACTTGGTTCCAAATCATCCATTGATGAGAATTTTCCTCTTGTAGCTGGGATAATTGCTTTCAAATTCTTATTATTGTGGGTTCTTGTGGAGTCCGTTTGATGTACATGATTGTAAACTTCCCATGTTTTTCTGCTATGTTACCTTCTTGTTCATTACTTGAGAGCAATCTAGAGAGAGTGTCTGGTACTACAGTATGGTCCTCTGTGACATATTTTGTCTGTAAATCAAACTGTTTTACGAATAAAGACCATCTAATCAACCTCCCATGTTGTAATTTGCATTCATTTGGGTACATTAAAGGCTTGTGATATGTAACTACTATAGTGTGATGGCCCCAGACAATGGCTAACATTTCCTTTTCATTGATACTGTAATTCTTCTCAGAACTGGTTAGCTAATGGCTGCCACATGCTATTGTTTGCTGTTGCTTCACTCCCTTCTCTTTGATTTCTTGAAAAAGCTGATGCCTGATTCTGTAATCAATGGCATCGACTGTGAGGCAAAATGGTAAGCTCAGTCCAGGGAGCTCAGGGTTATTGTATTAGCTAAAGTTCTCTTTATCTTCTCAAATGATATTTGACATTCCAGTGTCCACAACCAATTGTTATTATTCTTATGTAGCCTTGCTAAGTGTGGTTTACTCAGAGATTGCTCTGGAATAAATTTGCAGTAGAATTATCATCCCTCATACGCCAAATAGTAATTTTAATTGCATCGTTTGCTGTAATTTTCAGCTTCATTCTGTCCTTTTAAGTGCCTTGAATAACTCTTCTAGGATTTGGTAACACTCCTTGCATTGTTCTGTAGCTACCAGAAGGTCATCAACATAGCCAGTTAATCTAGGACACATCTCAGGCTCCAAAACAGTGTCTACAACTCCGATAAACACTGACATAGATAAGTTAATACCAAAGGGCGCCACGCTGTACTGGTAGGATCTTCCATTGAATAGATAGGCTGTGTATTTTCTACTATCTTCTGCCAATGGTATCTGCCAGTACTTACACATTAGATACCAGCTTGACAACTACCTCACTCCTCTAAACTTTTGTAAAATTTCTGACATGTTTTCAGCCTGTTTGTTTCCTCTTCAATAATCTTCTAATGTGGCATCCAGAACTACACATACAATTCAGTCACTACCCACTGCTCCGTCTTTCTAAGTTCTTCTTCCGTAGCAGCTCTATTAGCTAGTGATATGGAATAAAGTTTCACAGCAAAAGGTTGATGAGGTTTGTTTCTTAACCGATATTCATAAGTATCACTCCTGGCCAATTTGAAAATACTTTTTGTACTTTAGTAGCAATTCCCCAAGAGCATTGTGCTAGTCCATAGTGATGTCTACCATCCGATTTACTTTTTCCAATATTTTCTCTTCTACCATACTGTTGCCAGTGGGGTCCTAATTGTTGTGCCTTTCTTCTTGCCTCTCTATGTCAAGTTGTTTACACTCCTTAAGTTTTAATCGACATACTACTGTTTCTTTTTTTTGACATGATTCCCTCAAACTGTATACTTTTTGTCCGATTATCCTTTGTGAACTCCAAACATCTGCATTCACAATCTACAGTATGTCCATATCTAAGACAACACAAACAATCAGTTCTGGTACCACCAAAAAGTCTTGGTCCACCTAAAAGTTCCCTAAATTGATAGTTGTATATACTGATTTGGTAACAGGCTTGGTTAACAGTCCTGTGACACTCTTGATTCTAACCTTAGTCACTGGCATTGTTAGCCACTAGTGCTACTCTCCATATAGTACCTACCCTCATTTCTAATAAGGGCTGAAAACTATCTTCAATTATCCTATTGTCCCTCTGAGTTCTAATAAAAATATTTCCACTTCTTCACGTGAGTACATAATTGAAATTCCTCTCCAATCAACGACTGTCTTCTTGTCCAGTGGTTTTTTGATAGTTTGTTTAGGCATGTCTTCTGGTGCATTGTCTGTTATGTAGCTGACTCCATAACCAGTTTCTTCTTTGTCTTCATCAGCTTTTTCTAGCCATCCTGCCCATACAGCAAATAACATCACGTCTTCATTTCCCAACAATTTGATTCACATAATTTTAAAAGTTCCTCCTTCCTTCCAGTTAACATAATTCACTATTAATTCTATTGCAGCTTCAAATTCCTTTTCGTTTACACCTGTTAAATCACCATGCCTCCCTACTCTCTCCTTTGCTCTCTGTCAATCTGGAACCTCTTCCTCCTCATTTCCTCCACTGTTCTCCCCACCATCGTCTCACTCTAACTCCTCCTCCACTTTCTCCTTGTCTTCTACACCAATTAGTCTTTCTCTCTTTACTATGATATTTTCGTCTCCTCCATTCTCATAATGGTTCCTGCTTTATTCAATGTCTGTAAGATCCACCTTGTCTCTCTGAACGCCCTTTTGGTCTCTTCAAAATTCATCCTCATATCACTCAAGTCAGTTGTCATCCTCAGTGTCTTCTTCTTCTTTCTTCTATAACAGTATTCTCAAACCCCGTGCTCTCCTCATATCTAATCCAGGAAATAATTTGCATCTTCCGAGCTTCTTCTACCTCAATGACTTTGTCTCTCTCTCTTCCTCATCACCTTTTCCATCTTTATTCTCCTATTCCTATTCTATAGCTCTTCCCCTTTCATTGTCTCCTTTCCTATTTTCATCCTCTTCAGTATCAGATTCTACTGTCCTCTAAGGCTTCAATCTCAAATGACACAGCATCCCATAAATCTTACCATTTATTGCTGTGTCTGTTCACCTTCATTTGTTCTAAATTTCATTCTACATTGGCTTGGCTGGCTTCAACTATGTTATTAGAACTGGCTTCCATTTCATTGGTCGTCTGACTAGGATCTGTCTTGATATCATCACAAACTGGCAACTCTGATTCTTGCATGACCTCTGAAGTCATAATTCTCCATGCTGAAATTAACCTAGTTGCTTCATTGTTTCATTGAAAGTCAATCCTATAATTGGTGACAACTCTTTAGTATTACAGATCATAAGCCTTATCTCTTTATATTTCCCATCTTGTGTCTCCTCACTTTCCTGTTGTTGCCCATTACCACTCTCTTCTTTTGCCTCATGGACTTGAGTATGTGATATTTCTGCCTCCCAATCATCATAGCATCCATTGCCACTTCTGTGTGACTTTGCCCTTACCCTATTTTGTTCTGTGTTGACACAAGTGATGTACACTTGCTTGTTCGTTGCTAAGTACACCTGTTTGATGCACTGGCATGGCAACAGATTCACTGGAGGGGGGCATCTTCTCTGCTTACTTCTACCCCTACCCGTGGCTGTCCGACTTCACATGGTAGGTGCTCATTGTTGTTGCCCACCTTGATCTGCACTTCTTTTTGTGTTGCCATTAATTTTGGTAAACAACATATTTACTTATCAGTCCTGTACTCATCTCTACTTTTCTTTTACTTTTATAACTATTATGGCATGTCCTTTGCTGGCTGTGCCAACTACTTGGCCCTGGCCATTGTCTCATGTGTGTGCAAACCTTCACAAGTGTTCCTTAGTTTTCCTGCCAGTTCTGATTCTTCTCCTTTGCCTGCTCCGCTATTGTTTCTTCCATTGCTGGGTCTTCCTAGATCACTTCTACCTCTTCAACCTTGTGGTATGTTATTAATGTTTTGAGTCGATCCATTCATGTAGTCAAACGTTTCTCAGGTTGTCTGTAATTATTGAATTGCAATTTTGCCCATTGTACCTTCCTCAGAAAACTTTCTTCATTCATCCAAGGACCTCCTCCCACTATTTCCTGTCCCACTTTCACCAACTTCTTCCATAATGCCATATATTTTACTGCATCACTCCCAGATTGATTAGTATATCATTTTAGTCACTGTCTACAGTGAGTTTCTTAGCAAGTGTCAAAAGTTGTTTGTTTTGAAAACTAGTTTTCACCAGTGGTTGTTTTCATCAGTGTCTACAGCAGAGTTTCATAGCACATATCTATAGCCAACTGTTTGTTTGTTTTGCAAGCTAGTGGTTCCTCGTAGGCAGTAGTCAGTCAGGTAGCAACTGCTGGCTGAGTGACAGGAAAGTAACAGATTTTGTAACTTTTTAGAAGTTCCCAACCTAGCGCGACTTAAGTAGTTTCATTTGCATTCTTTGCTAGTCTTTTTTGAATTTCTGCTTGTTAATTTAATATTTACTAGACACAGTTCTCATGTTTTTGTTTGTGTCAGAAAGCAAACAATTTTTTGACATTTTACAAGTTCCTAACCAGGAGCAAATTATTTTGTCTCACCTGTGTGCTTTGGTAGTTCAGTTTTTGAGTCTCTGCATGTTAATCTAAATTACTAGACAGTTCTTGCATTTTCGTTAGTGTCTATTGTAGAGTTCCACAACGCTTGCCAATCACTGTTTGCTTGTCTGTGTAGTGTAGTTCTTCACCGTCTTCAGTATGGACTAGCACTGTATTTGCTGCGTGCGGACATGAGCTGAGGCGGTGGCACTTCGCTCTTTGGTCTATCTGGTTAGTCTGATAAAGAGGTTCCAGGTGCTATGTGTGGCTGACTGTGTCCCTTACCCAGATGCAGTCCATTGTCCTATTTCACAGGAAATGTCTCAGTCTTCAAGGCCCGGGCAGTCTCAGAGTGTGGGATTAATGGTACTTCGAGCTCCAATGTTAGGCACTTTATAGGGGCCTTAAGATGGCCACAAATGTAACTGCAAGGTTGACAAGCACACTTGTGTATGTGTGCTTGAGGAAGCATGCACAAATTCCTGGCTCCTACACACAGTTCAAGCATGCTTGCATGACCATTAGTTTGTTTACCAGAAAATGTAGGCAGCAGCAGCAGAGCAATCAGTTCCATCACTGAAGTGCAAAAGGAAGTTAGTGTACCAAATGAAGAGGTTGAAATCACATATTCCATTGAGAAACCTGTTTTTCTGGTACTGGAATACCACAGGTTACAACACAGACCTCGGCAACAAGGTGCAATTTTCAAACTGATGATCTAGCTGAAAATTTTGGCCTACACTTGCGCGCACATTTCAATTTAATGTTTATGCTCCAAGCGACATTGACAGAGCCATTTCTTGGGTGCCAGTCAGCTGTCAACTGCTATGTATTGCAAGCCTATGAAAGTAAAAACAGAGACATGGGCATAACAAAAGCTTGCAGGATTTCTGAAACTGAAATTGAGAGTTTCGAGCTGAACAATGGTGCTTGTTGTTACTAATCCAATATCAGTTCTCAAAGGAAATTTGAAATTAAAAAAAAAGTCATCATTATTGCTGCTTTAGTCAAGTAGTCAATCATAGGAAACACTTTTCTTTATCACTCATGAATGACTGCCCATCCAGGGTAAATGATGCAGGCTGAGATAATACTTTGGACTCTAACCTACACAAATAATGGTGATTTTATACACACAAACAAATTTACCACTTTAAAGTAATTCAGGCCAATGGGAAGGCAGTATCAAAGCACTGTCAATATGAACAATTTGAATTGAAATTTACTTCTTTTTGCTGGGAGTTTATGACTATTTCAAAGGATTGTCTTTGCAAAACTTCGAAATTCTCCTCACAGTGCTGAGGCTTGTTTCTGTGAAAGTCATTGTTTGTTTCATCAGCTGAGATGGAGCTCTTTATTTTTGTTTTCCTGTTGGCAACATTCACTGGAAAGAGTTAATGGAAGGAGTATCTGGTGCTGCCCAAGATGGACGAGGAACCACTTCATCACTCATCTGTAGATGTATTACAGTGTGATGCAATACAACAATCACTTCGAAATGGCTACATATGCAAGAATCTAAGGATCTGCATTAGATCATTGAGGTTGACAGCAAATGAACACAAAACAAGAGTGGGACGAAGTCATCCAACTCAGAACTAGCATGCCCTTATTCTTCTCTTTGCGAACAAGTTGTATCAGATTTGTTCTACCCTGTGGAACGAGCTTTAGTCAGTGATCAGTGTGGCACCTGAATCCATTTCCTTTGAGACACTACTTGTACAGGATGTGTTGGCAATTTCATTGTTCTCCGCACCGTGACTGGAGATCATTTTGAAAATATGTTATTGTGATGTTATTGCACAGACTGCTTGCAGAGGGTAAGTTTCATTAAGCAAGCTGATACTGTATGAGCTGCGGAGTGTACAGTGCTATCTGCTAGCACCTTTCAGAATTATTTCGAAAGTTGTGTATAAAATTCTTGCAACTTTCATAATAAACATACCTTTCTTTGCACTCGTTGATCAATCTTAATTCTCAAGACATTTAATTTTGAAATCAGGGACTCCTTTGCTGGGTACCCTGTAGATGCAAATTGAAGGGGATCACTCTGTCTGCTGCAGCAGGACATAAAGTGGAATCAATAGCGACAAGTGAAAATGTGTACCAGACCAGATATCCTACTTACTGACCAGATGTGTTAACCACTGCACCAACTGTGACACAGTGGTATCACAACTGCATGGACTATTTCGGCCCTCCTCACAGCTGATCCACATACACACCAAGCGTCACCTATCCGCAAATACATTCGATCTCCTGTGGGAATCTCAAAGTAATGAACATGGTGTCAATGTACAGGGACTGCAGATATGTGGCGCTCAGTGGAGATGTGGATTGGCTGGGAGGCGTGCTGAGACACGTCCGCATAGTTGCGATAATGCTGTCCCCAAGATGATGCAGTGGTTAACACTCCTGCCTAACAAGCAGGTGATCTCAGGTTCGAATCCCAGTCCGGTACACATTTTCACTCATCGTTCCTAAGTGCGCTTAATGTCCCTCTGCAGCTGACAGCAGTGTTCCCCTTCAATTTACACATAATATTTCACAGCTGCGGATTCTGCATGGTGTCTGTTCTTTTGGACGTGCTGAAAGAACAGACATCACACATTCATATAACCCTGTAGATGGTTAGCAGCTCTTGTTACGGCAGTTAGCACTATATGCAAACTATGGTATAATATTTCTTTTCTTAACAGAGCCTAGAGTATCATTAAGAGAGCCTGAGGGAAGTGTGATAGGACCACTCTTGTTTTCTACACATATGAATGCTCTGACTGACAGAATGAGAAGCAATATGCAACTTCTTCCTGATGACGCTGTAGTGTGAACGAAAGTGTTGTCAAATGACTGTAGGGGGGGTACAGGTTGACTTAGACAAAGTTTCTATTTGGTGTGATTAATGGCAACAAAAGTGTACGTTAATGCTGGTAAGTAGGAAAAATGTTTTTATGCAAAACTGGTGGTGTGCTGCTCGTAACCATCATGTTGATTAAATATCAAGGTGCAATGCTGTAAAACGATATGAAAGAGAAAGACAAATGGCTGATTTCAGTTTATTGGGAGAATCAAGAAAAGTGTAGCTCATCCATACAAGGGATCACTCACAGAAAGCTAGTGGGACCCAGTCTTGAGTACTGCTCAAGTGTTTGAGTGTTTGGGATCTCCATCCAGATGGCTTAGAAGACTTCGAAACACTTCCAAGATAAGCTGCTATATTTCTTACTGCTTAAGTCAGATCAACATGTGAGTATTATGGAAACATTCTATAACTCAAATGGGAATCCCTGGAGGTAAGAACACTGTTGTGAAAGTTGAGAGAACTGGCATTTGTAGCTGACTGTGGAGTAGTTCTG
The DNA here is from genome assembly GCF_023864275.1 of Schistocerca cancellata. NCBI lineage: Eukaryota > Metazoa > Arthropoda > Insecta > Orthoptera > Acrididae > Schistocerca > Schistocerca cancellata. The sequence goes on along the minus strand of NC_064628.1, from coordinate 221,946,791 downwards.
CTGCCGCCAATGTAACATTTCACATAAGAACTGCAAAGATAGGATAAGAAAAACAGAGAAGCAAGAAAAATAGAGAAGCAAATAGCATTTTTCCCCCTTGCTCCATTTTAGAGTGGAACAGGAAAGGGAGTAACTATTAATTGTACTTGTTCTTCCAAATTTATGGAAGGGCAGCAAAAGCAGTTGTCCCAGCAATTGTCTAAAAAGAAAAATACAGTGTTAGCTGCAAAAAAAAATGTGGTAGAGAAAGTGAACCCCATTATAGTGAATCACCTAAAACTTTCACCATATATATTGCAGAAATGGAAATTGCTACTGATATGCAGTTTTCACAGAATGGACTGGTAGTCAGGAACTCGTACTGTTAGTCAATAAACAGATTGTAATAATAGTTAGAAAGTGTATTTTTTGCACAAATATACATTTTTAACATGGAATAATGCCTATTGACATTAACAGATTAAAAGTAGGGTAAATTAGAATGTGTTTGTTGCAGGACTCTACTGCAAGTCATTTACGAGATATTGCATTTTGGAAAGTTTCCATACCAACATCTGTTTGTGTCATTCTATCTGTGTAGTTGTGAGGTACGATGTGTTTGCTTACAGTGTGCTTGTGTGTTCCCTGAATGCATTGCAAATTGCTAATCAGTCAGTGTGCGACAGTCCAAGCAGTAGGTCACGACCAGATGACAGGATTTACCATTGCACAAAAAGCCGACACACTCATGGTGTATGGAGAGTGTAGGAAGATTGCAGTTCATCCTTGTACAATGTATGCAGTAAAATGTCCCAATAGACATCAACCACCTCGACAATTATTTATCAACGTCTTCAACCAGTTACATGAAAGTGGTAGTGTAACACCTAGATAACGTAACAGAAGAAAACAAGTGACAACAGAAGAGGGGGAGAAATTAATATTCTTGCCACTGTTGCAGTTTACATGCACGTTAGCTTCTGCACCCTCAAACATGGAAACGGCACGAGTCAGGCAAGTGTCCTACCCATTCTCCATCGGCATAGGTTCCATCCTTATACATCTCTCTCTATCATGAGCCAAACGGAAACAATTATGAGAATAATACAGTGTAGGCTTTCACAGCCAGTATTGCCTTCACTTAAAACTTCTGAGCTGATAAGCCATCATCGATGTATAAAACTACCCCCTTATGTTTTTTCTACGACTGCAGGAGACATCTTCTGAGGTAAAGTGGCGAACTGCAGTCAGAGACGAAATGTCAGTACTTTTATACATCGACCACGGCCTATCAGCCCAGAATCGTGCTAACTTCTGTATAAGGGGTGTCCAAAAAGAAACGAGCCAGAGGCATAATTACATTAATTAGAAGAACCGACCCTGGCTGTTTAGACACTTGTCCCACTGTGGCACTAGGCGATGAATGGCTGTCTCATAAAGTTCCCAGGGCTGTGATGTTAACCAGTTCCGCACGTAAAGGTGGACGTCGTCGTCCGAGGTGAATCATTTGCCCCTATACAGATGTTCTTCTTTGGCCAAGATGACCCCCCCTTCTGATTCACTTCCTGCAGCATGGGACAACAGTGAATGCCCAGCATTACTTGCAAACCTTAACCACATCCGCCAAGCAATCAAATCAAAACGACCAGGCAATCTGACCTGGGGGGGGGGGGGGGGGGGGCGGGGTCATTCTGCTCCATGACAATGCAAAACCTCATGCAGCCAACACAATCACTGCACTCCTGCAGAAATTCAAATGGGAGGGTCTTGGCCACCCTCCATACAGTCTGAACCCCCCCCCCCCCCCCCCCCCCGTGATTATGTCATTTTTGGTCCCCTTGAAAAGGCTCTGAGGGGCAAACGATTCACCTTGGCCGACGACTTCCAGCTGCACGTGCGGAACTGGTTAACATCGCAACCCCGGGAATTTTATGAGACAGCCATTCACCCCCTTGTGTCACAGTGGGACAAGTGTCTCAACAGCCAGAGTCAATACTTCAAACATACATGTACTGGTTTCCGTAATTATGCCTCCGACTCATTTCTTTTTGAAAGCCCCTTTTCATGTACCTTGTTTAGTGATGCAGCCATATTTGTGGTGACCACATAAAATATGAAAAGATGAACTGTTGGTCTGTTGATAGCCCCTGTTGGCTTTCTCAGATGGAACGTCAGAATACATGGAGTGTAAAAGTGCGCAGCGGGATAGTGAACCATCAACTCATGGGGAAAGCTGAAAGATGCCGTCTACAAGGGCATACTAACCACACCTGACCATGTGCAACGACGTATTACTGCTGCCTACTTGGAAATATCCGCTGAAGTGCAAACACACGTGCAGCAACGTTCCGCACCAGACTGGAAGCGTGTATTGCCATTTTTTTTTTCCTTTAATGATTTTCAATTCCCCCCCCCCCCCCGAAGGGTGCGGGCTGGCAGCAGCTTAGTACGCTGCTCTACAGCCTACAGACTTTTATTTTAAAAAACGGAAGAAGAAAAGAAACAAGAAAAACAGGCGATAAAACGGTGATGTCAAGTGTAAAATGGCGGAAAATGCGGAAAGTTAAAACAGAAAGCAAAAGGGGTTGGCAACGTTAATAAAAGACACAGGAATCAGACAAGTAACATAGTACACACACAATTAAAAAAAACACGGCGACAGTCTGGTTTCTGTTAGCAAGAGATAAAAGGCACACCCAGCGACAGTATGATGGCCATTCGCAACACTTCCCAAAAAAACACAACACGGAACACTCAATGTAGAACACTGCATGAAAGTGGCGGCACAAAGATGACACTCCCGACCTGGAGGAGGGGGAAGAACAAGGAGGGAGAAAGGAAAAAAAAAAAAAACGACAAAGGGGGGGGGGATGGATTGCCACTGCTGGTGGTCATTTTAAACACAGCCTGTGATGGTCAATTGACTCGCTATCGGTCATAATCCACGTAACTATTGTACCCGTATACATTGTGTTGTTCAGTGTATGCTACCACAGGTACTGGATAAGTGGCAGTGTAGGTGTGGTGTCACCGCCAGACACCACACTTGCTAGGTGGTAGCCTTTAAATCGGCCGCGGTCCGTTAGTATACGTCGGACCCGCGTGTCGCCACTGACAGTGATTGCACACCGAGCGCCACCACACGGCAGGTCTAGAGAGACTTCCTAGCACTCGCCCCACTTGTACAACCGACTTTGCTAGCGATGGTTCACTGACAAAATACGCTCTCAGTTGCCGAGACGATAGTTAGCATAGCCTTCAGCTACGTCATTTGATACGACCTAGCAAGGCGACATTACGTTACTATTGAGATTATGAATAATGTACCGTCAAGAGCGATGTTCACCATTTATGGATTAAAGTTAAGTATTCCACCAGCTACATCCGTTTTTTCTAAAGTCTAATTTCCTTGTCCTGTTCCAGACCTCACGCCAGCCTGCGTGAGCTAAAACGTGTGCCTTTCGGCTTCCTCTAATAATACGGTGTTGGCTCTCCTGCCAACCCACAACAGTAGGAAGTTTTCAAAATACAACATATCATGAATGACACGCAGTATCTTGCAACAAACACCACCAACATTGTAATTTACCCTACTTTTAATTTGTTAATGTCGATAGGCATTGTTCCATTCAATAGATATATTTGTTGTAGCCGCCCTGCGTCGATCTGCTGTCGTCGACATCTCTGACTTAAAGCTAATGATGTTATCTACTGTATATGCCCCGCTAGTGGTGGGCAGGAAATCGCGAATGTTACAAATCACAGTGATTGAGAAGTCACAGATATCACGATAACAACTTCACAGAATCTAATTGCGATTTCAGTCACAGTTAGCTGTCGCAAGTAGCATTTCACATTCAACGCCATGACCCATCTGTTGGCCGGATTTCGTAGTGCTTTCTGTGATTTCACTGACAAGTCGCGGCTAGAAGTCGCAAGTAGCAACTAAACAGTAGAAGTGGCAAAAAATAACGTAACTGATAGAAATAACCAGTTACTGAGAAGTAACGGTAACTGCGATAACCGTTCCACTGATACAGGCAGTTGTTCCAATAACAGTCCAATGTCAACAGTATCTCGCACCATCTGTTGACCGAAGATCGTACTACGCTTTCCTGTCAACTCATCGGAGATCTGGCTAGAAACTAAGCAGTGGGTAGACCATTTGGAAGGTGTTCTATTGTTGTTGTTGTGGTCTTCAGTCCTGAGACTGGTTTGATGCAGCTCTCCATGCTACTCTATCCTGTGCAAGCTTCTTCATCTCCCAGTATCTACTGCAACCTACATCCTTCTGAATCTGTTTAGTGTATTCATCTCTTGGTCTCCCTCTACGATTTTTACCCTCCACACTGCCCTCCAATGCTAAATTTGTGATCCCTTGATGCCTCAAAACATGTCCTACCAACCGATCCCTTCTTCTAGTCAAGTTGTGCCACAAACTTCTCTTCTCCCCAATCCTATTCAATACCTCCTCATTAGTTACGTGATCTACCCACCTTATCTTCAGCATTCTTCTATAGCACCACATTTCGAAAGCTTCTATTCTCTTCTTGTCCAAACTAGTTATCGTCCATGTTTCACTTCCATACATGGCTACACTCCATACAAATACTTTCAGAAACGACTTCCTGACACTTAAATCTATACTCGATGTTAACAAATTCCTCTTCTTGAGAAACGCTTTCCTTGCCATTGCCAGTCTACATTTTATATCCTCTCTACTTCGACCATCATCGGTTATTTTACTCCCTAAATAGCAAAACTCCTTCACTGCTTTAAGTGTCTCATTTCCTAATCTAATTCCCTCAGCATCACCCGACTTAATTTGACTACATTCCATTATCCTCGTTTTGCTTTTGTTGATGTTCATCTTATATCCTCCTTTCAAGACAGTGTCCATTCCGTTCAACTGCTCTTCCAAGTCCTCTGCTGTGTCTGACAGAATTACAATATCATCGGCGAACCTCAAAGTTTTTACTTCTTCTCCATGAATTTTAATACCTACTCCGGATTTTTCTTTTGTTTCCTTTACCGCTTGCTCAATATACAGATTGAATAACATCGGGGATAGGTTACTACCCTGCCTTACTCCCTTTCCAACCACTGCTTCCCTTTCATGTCCCTCGACTCTTATAACTGCCATCTGGTTTCTGTACAAATTGTAAATAGCCTTTCGCTCCCTGTATTTTACCCCTGCCACCTTTAGAATTTGAAAGAGAGTATTCCAGTCAACATTGTCAAAAGCTTTCTCTAAGTCTACAAATGCTAGAAATGTAGGTTTGCCTTTCCTTAATCTAGCTTCTAAGATAAGCCGTAAGGTCAGTATTGCCTCACGTGTTCCAACATTTCTACGGAATCCAAACTGATCTTCCCCGAGGTCGGCTTCTACCAGTTTTTCCATTCGTCTGTAAAGAATTCGCGTTAGTATTTTGCAGCTGTGACTTATTAAACTGATAGTTCGGTAATTTTCACATCTGTCAACACCTGCTTTCTGTGGGATTGGAATTATTATATTCTTCTTGAAGTCTGAGGGTATTTCGCCTGTCTCATACATCGTGCTCACCAGATGGTAGAGTTTTGTCATGAGTGGCTCTCCCGAGGCCATCAGTAGTTCAAATGGAATGTTGTCTACTCCCGGGGCCTTGTTTCGACTCAGGTCTTTCAGTGCTCTGTCAAACTCTTCACGCAGTATCTTATCTCCCATTTCGTCTTCATCTACATCCTCTTCCATTTCCATAATATTGTCCTCAAGTACATCGCCCTTGTACAAACCCTCTATATACTCCTTCCACCTTTCTGCCTTCCCTTCTTTGCTTAGAACTGGGTTGCCATCTGAGCTCTTGATATTCATACAAGTGGTTCTCTTCTCTCCAAAGATCTCTTTAATTTTCCTGTAGGCAGTATCTATCTTACCCCTAGTGAGACAAGCCTCTACATCCTTACATTTGTCCTCTAGCCATCCCTGCTTAGCCATTTTGCACTTCCTGTCGATATCATTTTTGAGACGTTTGTATTCCTTTTTGCCTGCTTCATTTACTGCATTTTTATATTTTCTCCTTTCATCAATTAAATTCAATATTTCTTCTGTTACCCAAGGATTTCTATTAGCCCTCGTCTTTTTACCTACTTGATCCTCTGCTGCCTTCACTACTTCATCCCTCAGAGCTACCCATTCTTCTTCTACTGTGTTCTATAGCCCATGGGAATAACTGTGAGACTGCGCGCCATCTTTTGATAAGAACTGTGTACTATATCGTGCGTCTTCGTTACTTTTAGCACAAACAATTAAATAAAGTTAATGTCCGAGCGGTGGCTGATAGGAGCTGCAGTACAGGCATTAACAAGTACGGTCGTTCCCTTAAGCCACCGCCTCATATGTCAATTTAGTTTGGACGGGTACTATAAAGAGAGGTACAATAAGGAATTCGAGCGACTATGGAAATAACTGTCAGAGATCTGTATTTTCCTCTGGCAGTTATCGTTACTGGCTCACAGTTCTCGCTCTCTGGCAGTTATCGAGCTACCATTACAGGTAAACTGGAAATTGGCAACGGAATAATTGTGTGTCTGTGTTCCTGACACAGTGACTCCAGTCTTAGACCCCGGTGGTTTCAGAGAGGATAGTTACTGGAGCGAACAAATATTTACGTACTTCTTCGGAAATAGCCGCTGGCCATCGCGAATGACAAATAACATGTCAGGAAGTATAACATAATACAGTTGAATATAATAATTATTATCCTCATCATTTGTCAGGAGATTGTCAAAATATGTGAATATATGACAGTAACAGCTAATATTTACAGAATTGATACACTGTCAGAATAAAACACAGTTACGCACTTTTAATAAATTTATCATACACAGAATACCCGATCTTGACTGTTGCAACCAAGTGCTGTCAAAACTGAAATATAGCAGAATTTTTACCTAAGCTGGTCTATCAGTCTCTGTTACGATATTCATCTACAGAGTAGAAGAAGGGGTCAATCGAAGCGTCCGATACCACCCGTCCGCTTCGACGTAAAAAGGTGTTGTGGTGTGTGAATGTCATTACGGCACGGTGTTTATGAGTTGGTTTTTGTGTGTGTGTGTGTGTGGGGGGGGGGGGGGGGGCTGGCCGATCTACAGTAGTTTGCAATGCCGGAATTTGCTGGTGGTAATTAATTCTTTTTTTTTTTTTCTAGCTGTGATGTTTTGTGTATTTATGGAGTATTGAATGTGATTTAATTTATGTAGGGATGATTGGACTTTTGGGATTGTGGTTTTATTTTTCGCAGTTGTAGGTGTTGGTTTTTTGGCATCAGTAGCTGTGGTGGACCTATATAGGTCACTGGAAATGACCGATTCCCATTTTCATAGTTGTACATTTGATGTTTTGGTATCGTCATCTGAGGTTTACCTATGTAGGTGAAGGGAAATGTCCGATTCCAATTTTCGTGCTTTTAGTTGTGCATATTGGTGGGAGATGTTATTGTATTATTTATATGTATCTTCGTGTTTGTTGCCATGTGTATGTAGTGACGTCATAGACACACTTAAAATAGCCATTTCCGGCATATTGATTCAGATTCAGATTCTTTATTAGTCATTCAGCATTATTACAGGCAATAGACTTCGTCAGTTCACTTAACCTATTAATTTTATCAAATAAATTTTTACATATTTAAGTTGATATTGGGCATTTCTAAAAATTCTTCTAATGAATAGAATGGATTAGTTAACAAGAAGTTATGAACATTGTCTTTAAATAATTTGTCAGGCTTGATTGACCCATTCTTAGACAATTTGTTATATATTTTAATTGCCATATACTTATGACTATTGTTAGTTTTAGCTAATCTGTTTTGTGGCAACAGCAGAGAAGTACACGTTCTTGTATAGTAGCCATGCCTTTCATTTGTTACACTTAAATTAGGTAGTTCAGCAAGTATGTAGTTAACACTGTCAAGAATATATAAATTAATTACTGTTAAAATTCTATATTTAATGAACAATGGTTTACAATGTGTTCTATTATCTACCTTAGCCATTACTCTGATTGCTTTCTTTTGGATCACCATAATTTCATTTATTTTTCTGCTGTTTCCCCAGAGTATTAACCCATACCTTAAAACAGATTAAAAAAGGCAAAGTACACTGTCCTTATGTACTCAAATGTCACACAACACATCAGTCTCTTCAACAAATATATAACTCTTGACAACCTAACCACTATGTGATCAACATGAGAGTTCCATGTTAGACTGTTGTCAAGTACAATACCTAAAAACTTTGCCTTTTGTTTTTCTATTTTTGTAGTCTTTGATAGAGATTCTGGGTCTTTTCCTCATTTAATAGTAGACCATTGGTATTAAACCATGATGTTGCATTTTCTTTTGCCAATTTCATATCACTTACAAGGTTATCAAGTACATGGTTTACAGATAGAAAAGTTGTGTCATCTGCATACATATATGTCTTTACATCTATATTTCCTGGTAAGTCATTTATGTGTACAAGGAAAAGAAGTGGTCCCAATTTACATCCCTGTGGCACACCGTGATGAACCTTGAGTATGTTTGACAGATGACTTCCTGAACTCACCACCTGCTTCCTTTTATTGAGGTATGACTTGATTTCAAACACACTGTAAACCGTGCATTATCTGAAACCAATTTTTAATGGTTGCTGAGTTGCTGGCAGTTTATTGAAAATGCATGTTCCTGAATATTGGACCCCTTTTGGACCAAGGTAAGTGATTTTAGGTATTTATGTAGATTGCTGTTCCTATTTCTAGTACTGATATGCTTGTAACAAATTTCATTAAGGAATAAATATACTAGGAAGCAGTGGTTTGAATACAAAGTTCCTTGAACAGGTTCCTACATGATGTTCTTGAATTTATACCACAAACGTTTTTTATTACACGCTTTTAAATGCAAAAAACTTTTGCTATGTTTGATGAGTTACCACAGAATATGCTCCCTTATGAAATAATAGAGTGAAAAAATGTGGTATGCCCTTCCCAACTGAATTTATTATCGAGTTGCAGTCCCAGAAATGTAACACTGCCAACCTTTTCGATCTGCATGTCTTCATATGTTATAAACATGCTGTAGCAGGAGAAATCGAGCAGTTTCCAAATCTCACATAAAACTTGGATGAGCGTACTCACACTTTCCCAAATAGGACTATCTTTTACAGCACAGTAGTAAACGAATCTGTCACATTACGTAGATTTTTTGTTGTATTACAAGGCTGTACACTTTATTCTGTTATATGAGCAGCACAAGAAATTAAGCTTCGAATTTAACCTACAGTACTCAGTTTACATATTACTTCATACTTAAAAACGCACGTTGTTACCATTTTACTTAAACAGTGCTGTGGCGTAGTTCCGCGCACTTTCTGTTGCAGTTGCGAAGATAATATTTCTAATAGCGACCGATAACCTACAAACATATAATATGAAACACTAATGATCGTTCTAACATCAACTAAAATGTACCCAGAGTTAATAAGCTAAGGTTATGACACGATTCATACGACATTCCTGCCATTTCACACTAATCGCAGTTATACTGATAACTAAACTGATGGATTCCAACTATGTCGTTACTTAACTGTAGCTCCTCGGAGTATTCGGTATTCGCTAGCGAAAAATAACTTGGCAGTTATTAGTAACCGATAACAATAACGGTTATCAAAGAATAACTGAACGATTTATTGCAGCAGAATAGCCATTATAGTTTTACATTAGATTACAATCATTTGAGAGTGAATTACAAGGATGTATTGAGTGTCTGCATAATTCTTAGTAGATTACATTCAGTGCAGGTATTATAACAGATTATCATTGGAACCATTTATTGTGTAGTCTCTAATTGATCTGGTCCTCTTGTTGCATGTTACTATATGGTATCTCTCACAAGACTGCCCACATAGTGTACACTTGCAAAGGTTTGATGGTTCGTGGTATGCTGTATTTGCACAAATTTCATGGTGGAATCCGTGTACTGCGAGTCTTGTAAGTACGTGTCTCATCTCAAAATTTGCTGCTGTCCAAGTGCGGTCGATCATGGCCCCGGATCCATAGAATTTCGTTGGTACTTCCTCTCTTTTCTTGAGTAGTGATCTTAGTAGGTTCTCCGATGCTGATGTGTTGGGAAGTAAGAACATTGTCCTTAGATCCTCGATGAGGAAAGATTCTCGGGCGAGAAGGTAGACTAATCTTGATCTTGTGGTTTTTGCTACCCCTAATGCTCTTTTGATATAGGTTGCTTTTACTCTTTCCAATGTTTCTAAGTTCTTTTCATTTAGGTGTATCCATACGATTTCTATCCCATAAGCCAGTATCGGTATTATTTTTGATTTGAAGAGTGCCATAGCTGTGTCTAGATTTAGTGTTCTGATGAAACTTATTTCGTTTATCGCTCTGATGGCCTGCGTCGCTTTCTCTGTTGTGTGTTTAGTGAAGCACTTTGCGGACGGCTGGAGTGTTATCCCTAGATATTTGTAATCTTTTGTGATAGATATTGCCTTTCCTTGTAGTGCTATTCTTGTCGTTTTTGGGATTTGCCCACCTGATCTGAATACCATCATTTCCGTTTTGTCGGTGTTGATTACAAACTTGTGTTTTCTACACCATTTTTCCACGTCTTCTATAGTCTCCTGAAGTTTCTTTAAGTTTTTTGAGCCTATCACGATGTCGTCCGCGTACTCATATGCTTCGACATCTTCGTCATGAGCGATTTCCATAATGTCCTTTGCTGCCAGAATGAACAGGAGCGGGCTTAGTGGGTCTCCTTGGAGTACTCCGTTTGTTTGCCTTATTGGTTCAGACAGGTCGAGGTTGTCCGAGATCCTTATCTCATTCCATTCATTTATGGAGTTTATAATCCTCGTCCAGACGCTGTCTCTTCCCAGAGTTTCGTCGAGCATCCTTTTTACTAATGATCGGTCGAGGAGATCGAAGGCCTTTGTGAAGTCTATGAATACAGCATAATATTTTTGCTTCTTATCGATGGTTTCCCATATGTTTTTTAAGAGTAGCTCCACTGCTGTGATAGTGGATCTTTTTTCCCTGAACCCGAATTGAGATTCTGGGAGGTGGTCTTCCAAAGTGTGTCTTATTCTTCCTGTGATTAGTTTTGTGAATACCTTAAAAGGGTTGTTTTCCAAGGCTATTCCTCTGTATTTGTTTGTGTCCTTTGGGTCGCCCTTCCCTTTGTACATTACCCTTACTATTGATTTTCTCCACTGGCCTGGGATTTTTGCTGTTTCAATGCATTTGTTATAAAGTTTTGTCCAGGTTGGTGCTAGCAGATGGGCTGTGTCTTTAAGGTATTCGTTGTAAAGCATGTCCGGTCCTGCTGCTTTCTTCCTTTTTGTTGATTCAATGATGTTTCGGACCTCATTCGGAGTGAGTGGGGACCAGGCTGCCATCTCTTGCGGTGTGAGCTCTTGACTTGCTACTTGTGCTCCTTCTCTACAATCTTTGTTGAGAATGTCTTTGAAATGTCTCGTCCATTCTTCCATGCTTATATAGTGTGACTGTGCCTGCTTTCGGGGGCGGATTGCAATGAATGGGTCTCTCCTGGCTTCTTCAGCTAGTCTTCTTCCCTCTTCTTCCCTGTGTGCCGTTCTCTTCTCCCTTGTTAGTGTTTTGTAGGATCTTCTTTTCTCAGCATGTGTTTGTAGTAGTGAGTGATTATCTGTGTCCGTTTTTAGTCGGTGTAAGGCTTGGAGTACTTCTTTTCTTTACTGATAACACTCTTGATCGAACCATGGTTTAGCTCTTCTCAGTTTCCTGGGGGTAGTTGCTTGCTTTAAGAGTTTCTCCAGTTCAAGTGCTGCCTCCTCTACTTTTGAGTTGTCGATTAAGGACTCAATTTGTTCTATCTGGTCGTGGTATTCTTCCACTTTCCTTGGATCCAGTCTCCTTGAGAGCAGTCTCTTCTCTTGGTTCTCTCTTGCCTTCCAATCACTTTGTATGACTATGTTCATTGGGATGTGTTTTCTTATAGGTGTGTGGTTTGCATTCCAAAGTGGGCTTATGCCCCCTTTTATGTTTCCTCTTATGAGGGTGATATCAATAGCACTTTTGCTATTATGGCAGAAGTACGTAGGGACGTTTGTGTCGTTTAGCAGGATGAGGCCTTCTTCTTGTAGTGATTCGATTACTAATTTTGTTTTGTGATTCTGTACATCCAACCGACAGTTTAAATCCCCTGCGATAAGTAAAGGGATTTCTTTCAAGCTCCGTCTTATTTGTTGGCCCAGTTCTTCGATTATGTCTATGGCTGATTCGCTTGGCTCGAAGTAGGTTGCTAATATTGTGATGTGTTTTACTTCTGTTAGAATGGAGTGATTTAGTTCTGTTGTCGCTATAATTGGTGTTATCCACGGTTTCAATAGGACTGTTATTCCCCCTTGGGGTCGCCCCCTTTCTCCTTGCTTTGCCAGCATATTTATGCTATAGAATTTAGGGTGTTGCCAATGATCTGTGAGAAAAGTTTCTGTGAATATTGCTACGTCGTAACCTTCGAGAAAGTCTGTTGGAGCTATGCATGCTGCGTTTTTCAGTCCTTCTACATTCCATAACATTATCTTCATGTTTTTTCTCCCTTCATTTTCTCCTGGTTTTGTCGTCTCCGGGTACATCTGGTTTTGACACTCTAGTACTGGTGTGCTTCTCATATTGTCTGCTATGTTGTGGCATTGCTCGTCTTGTGCCAGTGAAAATCCTGAGTTTCCTTCGATGACAGCCTCTTGTAGGTTGGCCGGTTTCGGGCTTCATTATATAGGAAGTCCTGATCCCTGATAGGTTTCTTTTTTCTTTCTCCCCTCCCATATCTTATCTGTTGGGTCTCTGATGACCTTACTTCTTTTCCTGTTGTTTGCGTTATCTGTTCCTCTTTTGGGGGTGGGGTAGTGGGTCCTCTTCTGTTGCTGATGATGTTGCTTCTTTTTCCTCTATCGGGCATGGTGAGGTTTGTGGGTCTGCTTCTGTTGGTGATGGCGTTGTTTCTTTTTCTTTTATGTGGGACAGTGGAGACTTTCCTGCCTCTTCCTTCATTGGTAGTATTATGGGTATGTGTGTCTGCCCTTGTAGTTTGTCAAATTTTTCCAAAATTTCTTTGCACAGAATAGTTTTTCCATGGTTGTTTCTGTGTAAACCATGCCTTGCTCTCTTTGTGAGCTTGTTGCATTTATGAAAGTCACATTTGGGAAGCTGCTACATATCTTCCTAAATATCCTATTTGTTCTGGTAATTTCTTTATTTATGCAGGACTCGACCATCAAGTCGTGTCTTTGAGAAATGCTTAGCACATATACTTCAGAATGAGTAGCTTTCCCTAGGGTTTCCCTCAATACTCTTCTTGCATTGATACTTTCGTTTCTATAAATGTCGTTTCCTCCACCTATAATGACACATTTCGCATCTTTTGTTTCGGATGTTTCCCAGGATTTCAACACTTCACTTAATGGCGCGCCTGGCTTGGTGCTTCCGCTTACTTTTAGTTTGTTTTGCATATTGGCCATTTTTTCTGCCAAGCCTCTTCCGTGGCTGTCTGAGAAGATGTATACGTCACTTTTATTTCTATTATTCCCACTTGTCTCATACATATGAGCATTACTTTTAGTTCCCTGTTTGATCGAGTCTTCACTGGTGTCAGGAGGCTCAACTTTATTCGTTGTTTTCAGATCATGATGATTTTTACACTGTTTCACAAGCCAGGTTATTTTATGCCTAGTACTCTGCTCGATTTCCACTTCTTGTTTTTGTTTACGATCCCAATTTACCCCTTGTTTCACACGCCAGCTTATTATAGGACTAGCAAATGACTCATTTTCCACTTTTTGTTTTTGTTTTAGTTCCTTGATCGATTCTTCTAGGTTCTTTGTGTACTCTTTAGCTTGCAGTAGATCCTGATCTAGAGTTTGTACGACGTTTTCTTCCTGCATGTTTTAATAAACACATTGACCGTAAACAACAACTGATTACTCCACAGTCACAAATCGTGCTTACCTTTTGAAGTACGTCCTGTTCTTGTGTATAGCCAGCATTTCCTTCCTGTGCATTTTCTTGTTTTGATAAACACGTCGGTTGAAAACAACAGTAGCTAATTTCCCCCTTGTCACGTTTCATGTTTACTGCGACGAAGTGTTTGGCACATTTTGTATGAATCCATTTTTGACTCGCTGAACACAGTCTTAATCCATTTAGAAGACTTTCACTGCATAGAATACATTTTATATCGGTGAAAAAGAAATCCTGAAATTTCTTTAGGCCGTCGTTTGTCCCACCTCAAATGATGACACTGTCTTTTTTCGTATATTCTTTCGTCTTCTCGTCTATGTTACAAACCACGTCCGTTAACTATGCGTTTGGTTTTATTACAGAAGAGATGTAGTGTTTTTGATTTTGAGAACTGTTCATAATTTTTGCACAGTGACGACCATGACTGTCAGAAAGAATTTAAATGTTCTGTCTCTTATCACTGTGTATCGTTTTTTGGGGCACTGGTCGATTGCTTTTTTTACAGTTTTCATTTGTATTAACGCTGTTGTTTTTGTCAGGGCACTTCATAACACAGACACTTGAGTCCTTCGCTGTAGTATTTTTGCTTCTGGTCCATTCATGCTGCTTTTCTTTCTCACTATTTACAGTTTTTGTCGGTTTTGTTTTGATTGGTGCACTCGATTTCAGATAACCTAACAGTTCGGTATTTTCTTTTCGAAGTTTCGTTAAATCATTCTTTTAAGTGTTAATCGCTGTTTGCATGCTTATGATCCACTCTTTTAAATGTTCAATATCTGTTACACATTTGTTACATGGAATATTTTCACTTTCAACGGCTGTATTTCCGCGTGGTAGACCATTGCGCACTTCACACTCGTGAGCCATTTTATTTGACTTCATACACGTATCAGTAGTTCACTATTTCTAGACCGAATTTCCGGACACTTGAGTTATAATATAACGCGCAATGCATTTACGACTGCAGTATTCACTGATTTTTACGATTGTCGTACGTTTTCCTTTCAATTTACGTTTATATTTTTAGAGCCAACACACTTGCAGTTTACACTTTCCGCCATACTTGGCTCAGAATAACTGGAACTGTGATAACGGTTACTCCAGAATAACCGTTTGGCCCAACTCTACTAAACAGTGTAGGCTCTCTAAAACAGTGCAGTTAACAGCGCCATCTGTTGGCCAAAGTTCGTACTATGCTATTTGCTATCGAGTCAAACTGCGATTTCTGTGACAAGTAGCAACTAAAAAGCGCAGTTAACAGTGCCATCTGTTGGTCAAAGTTCGTACTATGCTATTTGCTATCGAGTCAAACTGCGATTTCTGTGACAAATCACAACAAGAAGTAGCAAGTAGCAACTAAAAAGCGCAGTTAACATTCTTTTCCTAGTGCCATCTGTTGAACGACGTACGTTCTTCGTTATGAGAGCCTTTCTCCTAAAAATATCAAGTAAAGTGTGCAAATGAAGGGCTTATTTCAATAGTGGTAAAAGTCCATTTTTGTTAATTTTGACATATAGAGTCCTAGAGTTAAATGAGCGCTGAAAAATCTGCAATTGAGATACCAGAAATATTCAAGCATTGGCTTCTTGCTAGAGATGAACCTTCATTTATGTTTTTGTTTGGAGCATTAATTTCAGAAGCATTATAGACAGAAAAGTGGAGGTAATGGACTTGTACCACTATTGAAATAAGCCCTTCATATTATATGACGACATGCACATTCAGCATCAGTTATGGTTGGTCGAACACAGCTGTGACTCTGAATGTATTATATTAATAAGAAGCAACATTGCCTTTTTCTCCTAAAAATATCAAGTAAAGTAACAAATGTGTTTGATTCTGCTTCCAATATGACGGTTTTGGTTAATACTCCACATGCCTACAGGACTTTGCAATGTTAACACAGCAGAACTCAGACATCTGTATAAGTGTAGTGAAATGAAAACAGTATTATTGAGTCATATGAATGCCTCACTTTCGTTCCGACACAGTTCAAGACTCGGGAGAAAAGTTGTAAACCTGGTGTTCTATACGGCAACTTCACACACAAGAACTTTTTGCCAACACTACTACTACCTGCATAAGTAAGCTTTTCCTGTGTTACTTTCAAGTAATGCACTTAAACTATTCCTTATTTAACTGTAAGATCTGTACTTCCCACTTTCATATAAACAGCCTCAAAATTCATATTCTAGACCTCGGCGTATGCTACTGGTCAGTGTCACACCAAGATTGTGGAGAAAGGTAGGGGGGAGGGGCGGCATGTCACTCTCCAACAAGTGTTTACCAATAAATAAGTGGGAGGAAAATTACGGGTATAGGACGGCTTAACATGTGGAAAACGAGATTTTCATTATTCACTCACTGTATTTAACATTATCATTTCTTTAAAATAGCATAACAACTTCAATAAAACATAGTTTAATCACTTATTCTGAACACACATTTCATAATTATGGCACTTTTAAACTGCAAATCCTCTAAGAGCTGTCTTGAATCTGCAGGATTCTCTCTCAAGAGCCTTGATGTGGATAGATACGTACAGCAACCAGCAATCAGAGTCGGAACTGTGTCTGCAAAATCACAAGGATTCTTAAACATTTTTGATGTCACTAATTACAAGCAACGTAATTGACAGAGTAGTATTGCTAATATTTGCTGTAATGAATGCCACTCAATGGGGTATATTTCACATTTGCAAGAACGATCTCGCTTAAGTAATTAAATTCATCGAAACACTTAGAAACTAACCTCTCGTCTGACGAAGACAGCCTAAAGACGCAGCGTCACAGTGGCAATTTCTCCAGATCTGTTGACAATGATATTTTGAATTATCACTTTACTGAGTGACTGATATGTAGTTCGGGTATCTGTGAACATAACAATATATTAGAATTCATTTTCTAAACACGAACAATTACAGTACTGTATGGCTACTTACATATTAATTACACTACTAATATTTTCACAGTCGTTTCTTTAATACAAAATTAAAGCCAACGGAAGAACAAACGTAAAACATGCTTACAGTTTTGTTGAGATGCAATTTTCTGTATGGACAAATGTAACTTTTTCATACGGTGGTAAATCGCAGAAATCGGAGGAGTCACAGAAATCGCAGAAGTAGCAGAAATTGCAGAAGTAGAATAAATCGCAGAAGTAGCAGAAATCGCAGAAATAGCAGTGCTAGAGGGCGGAGGGACACACGACCTGGATTCCTTAACTCCGACAAATCACAGTTAAGAATAACAGATACTGAAAAGTAGCATTCACAGAAATCACGGAAAATATCGGAAAATCGCAGTTTATCCCATCACTATGCCCGACTGTTCATTATTACCATGGAGGTAAGAATAAGGGGAGATGGCGCTACGTATCCCAGCTGTACTACGTTTTGAAGCCATGGTGGCGTGGCTCGCTGCCATGACACTCTGACCAAAACATTGCCAGTGTGCTATAGCGCTGCCATAATTACACCATATACGCATGTAACGTCATCAGATTGGTTGTTTCAAAGTTTTTGTTTAAAATAAAATCTCGTAAAGGCGAAATTCCGCGTTTTTTCTGATTAAAAATAGTTTTTAATGTAATATTACGAATAGCTAGCCTTCAATGTAAACGATACAATTTTGTTAATTCAGTAATAAACGTGTATCACAAACTAAATAATAGAAACTGAAAACTAAGTTAGCTATACCCTCCCTCCAAAGCCCCATAAATACATCTTGTTTGTAATACGTACTGGGACATTTCAGTTACATTACACTACTGGGAAACACTGTTCATTACCACCAATATTTACTGAAATACGGTACATAGAATGGCAAAGCTACACAGTGTCCTGTTTAGGCCTATACTTTACTCCAGTTAATGTAGTGTTAGCTTTTAATTTGGTACATGATGAAGACAAAGTGAGTTACTCAACACTTCGATTGTCGGCGATACGTACATATTATTCTGAAACGTGAACTTGAAAAGTAAGAATTTAATTCTTTGAATTAACATACCTTTTGAAAATGTTTTGGGTGTGTAGGGAAAACTGATGGTACAGCATTGTCTCGGAGCCTTACTGTTGAAAGGGAAGTTCGGTCTATGTCCTCTTCTCGGAAATGCTGAGAACATATAGTGCTCCATTTAGACGCACGCCAATTCTTCCTCCTCACGGCATTCTCCCACAGAGCTTTCCGACTTTCATTTTTAGGAAATCTAAAATCATACAGGAGAAAAACACGCTGTAGTACCAGTACCGATGTAGCACACGTTCATTCACAATGAAGTTGTAAAATCACACTTAACGAGACAACTTACACATGAAATGTTATTCCCTTCGATTTCGCATCACAATCAGAACGATTCGTACATCCGAACACCACACAAGTCACCATAATAGCGCAAAATCCTTCCAAAAGCGAGCGACAAGCCTATGCACACAAGCCTACAGCAGCAATGTTTTGGTCATATTGACATGGCTACCCTTGGCTGCACATAGCTTCACAGCTGTGATTTCACGGCGTCTCCCTCTATTCTTACCTCCATGGTTATTGCACTATCAAATTTCTTTGTCAAAGATTTAATCAAAGATGTGATCAAAAATTTCCGTAAAATGTATTTGACAAAGATCTTTGACGTAGCGCTAGAACGGCTATTACACTGTCATCATATTTTTCGTCAAAGATCAAGATGGCTGACAACAACAACTTATTAATTGCAGCAGTTGCATGTCCCACAGTTGCACAATGTGCACATGCGGAAGAGAAGCGGGGGGAAAAAAGGAAACACACCTGGGTGCAGCCGTGGGTTTTACGACGACATGTTAAAAGTATTCAATAAAAACTTGTTATGTGAGCTTATCGTGGAGGACGTCAAGTCGTACATCAGTTACTTAAGAATGGATGAGAAAACATATCTGTATGTGCTCAGTGAAGTGAATTCTCATAACAGAAAGCACAATATTCACTCAAGAAGTGCTACATCTGCAGAAGACAGGCTCAATGTAACACTCCGATTCCTTGCTACAGGAGAGGATTAGGTTAGGTTAGGCCAGGTCTCCAATCTTCTTAATCTATTTTTGTATTCAGGGTGCCTCACGTCATAAAGCGCCTCATCAACTTCATACATCTATACTAATTTTGTAGTTGTCAGCACACACCAATTGTATTTATCGGCAATGTTTATAAAAACACTACAGACGACAGAACGCTGCACCGATGTTAGCGGTCCATGTGGTAACATGTCACATTCCAGTGAACAGAAGACTAGCGACTTCTTTGATCAAATCTATAGCGAGGCCCTAGATTTGATCAAATATTGGACGACATTTGACAAAGTCCCTATTACAAAGATTTTTGACAAAGAAATTTGATAGTGTAATACCGACCTATATCTATACCTCAGATGGAGCAACCACAAACATCTTCATTGTAACAGCGATTAAATTTCGGGTTTTAATACTAATCATTAATGTTAACTTCTTGCTCAGACAACCACTCTGCATTTGTTGCTGCGTTACCGAAGACAAGATAGTTAATAACATCTTTTGATGTTAGTTATTATTTACTAATACACACATAATTATGGAAATCACTTTAGGTTTTTGTTAACAACATTCAATAATATATAATGATAATGAACAATTGCATTTTGTATGGAGGAAAAGAATAGTTACCCTAAAATTGTTCTCAGCCATTACGTTAACTAAAACGTCTGTGATTTTTATAGTTAATACTACTTTTTCTCGTGCACACAGTCCTCACATATTCTTAATCAGTGACCTTATGGCAAAAGTGTGTCCCATATAAATTAACTATAGTCAATTTTCTTGCAGTTTAACAGAAGTGCCCTGACCCCTTCCATACCATATCACACTGAAATGCTCTTTATATCGCACATAACAGCTGGGTAGACTTACTCAAGACTGTAAACAAGAGAACTAACAATAGCCATGCATGGTTTATATAGTAGAATTTAGAAACAAAATCAGCAGTCCTAAACCCTCTTTCATTTCCCCCCTGCTGAGGTTATTCTTATGAGGGATTATATATCGATAATTTTAATTAAAACTTTTTCAGAGCTATTAATTATTTTCGATATTATCGATCATCTCTCTCCTATATGAGAATGAGCCTGATAATATTGTTTTTAATTAACCAAGTGGTTGATATCCAACATCTCCTTAGAATTCATCGTTGATGCGATATCTTGATGAACATGCATCAATGCCAGTCCGTTTAAACAATCATCCTGCTGTGAAGATAAGTCTTCAGGTTGAGATATATTTTTGCACAATTCTGGTTGTGAGAGGAAATGTACGCAACAACTGACAGAAGACTACTATTCGGCAGTGCTGTCACTCTTTAATAGGCCTCTACTGGAGACTTCCATCGTATTTTCGTTTATTTGCTTCCAAACTTTTAGCTCTCTCTACTAAGCTACAAAACAAGGTATTTCATTTTTGTATGCTTTACCAATTTGCAAAACGTGCTCTGCCAGCTGTAAATCACACACGGTATTCTAGTGACGATCTGGTAACGCAAATCTAGAAAAATTAAAACCCTATATGAAGTTAATTGCGTGGTCGAGCAACACCCACACCTCGCTCTGACTAGAGGCTTGTTGCTCCATGGAATAATTTATCACTTTGCAAAACATACTTTATCAGTAATGTTCTGTTACAGCAATATTTGTAGCTAATTGATTCTTTGTAGCTGAGATGTTGGGAATCAAATTCCATTTAACAAATTATCCAGAAAAAGATATGAACTCTGACAGACGGTAATACCACAATCTAAGAGCGAAAGTGCACTAGTGCGGCCACGGCCATGACCAACGGCTGGCTGTGGCCACAGCTACTGCGATCAGGACTGCGGTTGTCCGGCACGGCTGGCAGTCGACTGGCCGCACATTGGTGGCACGGAGATAGCTACGGCTGTGCGCCTCTGGAATCGTGAGAAAAAACGAAAGAAGAAGCGATATTGAGAACATCCTATGTTGCAATCCCTCTCTAAAAACGGAATGTTTGTTACTTTTTTTTTTTGTGAACTTCGCGAACACATAGATAAATTCTTCAATTTCACTAGAATGTCTACAAAAACTTTTGATGAATTGTTAAAGAAAATTGGAGACACTATAAGGGGTATAAACACAACAATGGGGCTATGCATAGGAAATGAAGAGAAACTGCTAGTTACCTTAAGGTACGTTTTATTAAAAATTATTTTATGAAAATAAACAAGAAAAAATTTAATTTCACCTCACTTAGTAACATTGACTTCATTATTCATGAAACAACTGAGTAAAGGTGACGTAACACTATTGTCAATACTACCATCATAGATGGTTTCTTGTGGAGACTTCGCTATGTTGTCCTGTGAAGAAGAAGAACAAGCAGGTTGCGCAGGGTAGCTTTGCTGATAATATCCTTCTGCTTCACAAGGTAGCGATGTAACTTAAGGATGGCATTGAGAGAAATATACTGATGATTGTGAAGGCTGAAAAAAGTTCTATTGGTTGTGTTCATGGCTGGAAGTGGTTGGATAACTAGGGTTACATTGAACTTCTTCGATAATACTTAAGATACATCGTTTTACTGACAACTTCAAGCGCTGCAGAATTTTCTTACAATCGGGGACCAAAGATAACATAAAAGAGTATGTCCTCGTCTTTCATCATTTGTGCGTCTAGTTGCTGTCTTGCTTCTGCAGATTTTTGCAGCACATTGATTAATTCTCTACCAATTTCATCTTGTGGCTTCCTTTTCTTGCCTAGCACCCTAGCCTGTGTACGGTCCACTTGCTGCTTCACTTCCTTGTGAGGCGTGATTCTCAATGGTTTCAGGCAAAACGCTGCTGTGCATATGGGATGGTGGACTGGTGATATTTAAGAATGACAGCAAATTGAAATACAAATATTGTGTGTTCCTTGCAGCAGCAGAACCACTTTTACCACTTAATCGCCTCTTCTCTCGGTTGTAGGAGTCTTTGATATTGCGCCATTTCTTCTGTAATTACATACCTGTAATAATGAAACATTATTTTAACTACGAATGAATCCATTGTTTGCATGCTGAAACCGCAAGCAGTGATATGTTAACGAGTTTCCACATACCATGAGTTAATTTTTGAAAAAATATTACAATAATTCTGCTTATTGTTCCACGAAATTATGTTCAGGAAAAGGTAGCCTGAAATGTAACCTGTTTCCTAGAAGTGTGAACTGATTTAGTAATTTCTCCCTTTCAGATATCTAGCAACTGGAAATTCGTTTGTTGATCTGCATCATACCTTTCGACTTGGAGTAACAACAATCAGATAAATTGTAAGAAGAGTGTGTTCCAATCTGGATTACCTTGAAAGACGAATGTTTGTCAGAACCTACCAAAAACGATTGGTTGCAAATAGCAAAAGATTTTGAAACTAAGGCCAATTTCCCAAACTGTCTCGGTGCTGTTGATGGAAAGCCTGTGAGACTGGTGAAACCAGCAAACAGTGCATTAACTATAATGAATATTTCTCTATTGTATTAATGGCTGTTATAGATGCAAACTACAAATTTGTCACTGTGGATATTGTACCGTATGGTAAATGTGCTGACTCAACAATATTTCAACAATCAGTGTTCTATAAGCGAATACTGTCTAATAACTTGGACATTCCAGAAGACAAACAAATTTCAGAAATAAACAAAACGCTAGTGCCTTATGTATTCATTGCTGATAACGCATTTTCTCAATCGCACAGAATTCTGTGTCCATACATTGGTCTAGGACTTGGTATGAAGAAAAAAGTATTTAATCATCGTCATTGCCGAGCAAGACGTTTCATAGAGCGAACTTTCGGGATAATGGCAAATAAGTGGAGGATCTTTCACAGGCCTCTGAACGTAGACGTTGATTTCGCTATAGATATTGTAAAGGCATGTTGTATTCTACACAACTTTGTACGAAACAGAGATGGTGTACAATTTTTAGATACATTGTATTGATATCCCCGAATTCATGAGGATACTCCACAATCAATATGCAGGCATAGATCCAATTCACACTACAGAAATGTTTTTGCCGATTACTTTGCACATGAAGGCACTCTGCCATGGCAATTGGACTACATGCACTGAATTACATGTATATGTTGTGTTAATTAAATACAAATAAGTGTAAAAGAATTTGCACAACATGTTTTGTTCCTGCAGTGTTGCACGTTCACTGACCCCGAACATCATGGTCACTTCCTCCCACATTCTCTTCTTCAGGTTTCTATCAGCATCTTCTTCAGATGACAAGTCCCACAAAGAAGGCCTCTCCCTAATTTCTATAACAAATTTCTCCGTGTCGAAATCCATTACAAATGAGAGATTTTTGCATAAACACACAAGAATACTGAAACGTAAAAAACCGCACAGCTGGCGACTTTTGGAGTACTGACGACTTTTGAAGTACAAATCAAAACTATTTTGGGCCAGTATTTTCATTAACAAAACTAAGGTTATAACTATAGAATGGGTACTACACTGACTTTGTTCAAGATTTACTAAGTTAAAATAAGTTCTTAGCAGATCACGTAACATTGTTCAGCATTCAGTAAACCTGAATGTGGGAACTGCCTACAGAGTAAGAAAACCTTGACTATAGAACAATTCATTATTCATTACCCGCTAGCCTGTTATCATCGATAGCATATCGATTCATAATTCAAGTTTTGAACTCCCTTTATTTTTCGAATTGACAAAAACCATATGTAATATTAAGTATAATAAAATACATTTTTCGAAATGTTAACTCGCAGTCAAATTATTACCACATGCAGAGTGGTAACGCAAGAACAATTCGGTCGGGGTATCTCAAACATTATTAAGTTTTAAACAATGTACAACAAGACTGATATTGAGTTACCGAGTGAGTAGATTGTTTCATGACATCTAGTTTGCCTGAGTTTTAATGTATTTTCAGTGATTATAAATTGGTGAAGCTTATGTTGTGGTGGATTACATAATGGATTTACCGCAGAAGAAGAAGCAGTACGCTCAAAAATATCGGGATCATGGGAAGCAGAACCTGAATTCGTTGGAGACTTATCCAAGGCAAGATGTCAAGTATGTGTAACAGAGTTTTATGCTAAATTGTGTGATATTAGAAAGCATTCGAAAACTATTAAGCATAGACCAAAAATTGATTTAAAAAAAACTGCACAGCTGGAACGTCATCGACGGCTGGGTGCACACTGGCAACCTAGCGTATGCACTGCCCCATGTAACTGCACGTAACTTTGGCCGCAGCGAAAACTTGTACGTCCTTTAAAGCATGTTTAAGGTAGAACATGCAAAGATGATTTGAGTCATCACAATACACTCCAGGAAATTGAAATAAGAACACCGTGAATTCATTGTCCCAGGAAGGGGAAACTTTATTGACACATTCCTGGGGTCAGATACATCACATGATCACACTGACAGAACCACAGGCACATAGACACAGGCAATAGAGCATGCACAATGTCGGCACTAGTACAGTGTATATCCACCTTTCGCAGCAATGCAGGCTGCTATTCTCCCATGGAGACGATCGTAGAGATGCTGGATGTAGTCCTGTGGAACGACTTGCCATGCCATTTCCACCTGGCGCCTCAGTTGGACCAGCGTTCGTGCTGGACGTGCAGACCGCGTGAGACGACGCTTCATCCAGTCCCAAACATGCTCAATGGGGGACAGATCCGGAGATCTTGCTGGCCAGGGTAGTTGACTTACACCTTCTAGAGCACGTTGGGTGGCACGGGATACATGCGGACGTGCATTGTCCTGTTGGAACAGCAAGTTCCCTTGCCGGTCTAGGAATGGTAGAACGATGGGTTCGATGACGGTTTGGATGTACCTTGCACTATTCAGTGTCCCCTCGACGATCACCAGTGGTGTACGGCCAGTGTAGGAGATCGCTCCCCACACCATGATGCCGGGTGTTGGCCCTGTGTGCCTCGGTCGTATGCAGTCCTGATTGTGGCGCTCACCTGCACGGCGCCAAACACGCATACGACAATCATTGGCACCAAGGCAGAAGCGACTCTCATCGCTGAAGACGACACGTCTCCATTCGTCCCTCCATTCACGCCTGTCGCGACACCACTGGAGGCGGGCTGCACGATGTTGGGGCGTGAGCGGAAGACGGCCTAACGGTGTACGGGACCATAGCCCAGCTTCATGGAGACGGTTGCGAATGGTCCTCGGCGATACCCCAGGAGCAACAGTGTCCCTAATTTGCTGGGAAGTGGCGGTGCGGTCCCCTACGGCACTGCGTAGGATCCTACGGTCTTGGCGTGCATCCGTGCGTCGCTGCGGTCCGGTCCCAGGTCGACGGGCACGTGCACCTTCCGCCGACCACTGGCGACAACATCGATGTACTGTGGAGACCTCACGCCCCACGTGTTGAGCAATTCGGCGGTACGTCCACCCGGCCTCCCGCATGCCCACTATACGCCCTCGCTCAAAGTCCGTCAACTGCACATACGGTTCACGTCCACGCTGTCGCGGCATGCTACCAGTGTTAAAGACTGCGATGGAGCTCCGTATGCCACGGCAAACTGGCTGACACTGACGGCAGCGGTGCACAAATGCTGCGCAGCTAGCGCCATTCGACGGCCAACACCGCGGTTCCTGGTGTGTCCGCTGTGCCGTGCGTGTGATCATTGCTTGTACAGCCCTCTCGCAGTGTCCGGAGCATGTATGGTGGGTCTGACACACCGGTGTCAATGTGTTCTTTTTTCCAATTCCAGGAGTGTATTTTGTAACCTAATTTGAGTCCTTGCTTTCTTTTGTTACAACTATTCTATTTCTAGTATATTTGACTCCTGTGATTGAAACAACAATTTATGTGTTGCGTCAATTATGATAACATGTTTAATTAAACGCTAGCGTATTTTATATGTATATTGTTGCAAGCGATGCGTCATTTAATTAAGACAAAATAGCAATTACATGCGAGAATTTTTATTAATATTTTATTACCCCGTCCCCTCCCCACTGGCTTATTGCACCATTCACAGCACGAAATTTTCAGTACACCCCTAGTAAAATCAGTTTTAGCGACTTTCTACCGACTTTTGATATTGAATCTAGCGAGTTTAGTTTTTTAGAGTTGGCAACACTGCTTGCGGCTGGCCGCAGTCGGCTAAGTGCGCGTTGCCCGGTGCACTCCTACGTAAAATTGGCCGCATCCGACCAGCCGCAAGTTAGGCCATGGCTGTCCATACTAGTGCGCTATCGCTCTAACATAACAGTCGCGACACTCACTGCTGTAAAAGTCATTACCGTCTGACAGATGGACCGACACTTGCGCTCCAAGCAGCGAATAAGGTGAACATCAGACGCGTCGTAAGCATAATGCTTGTTTTACTTCCATTTCCTACGTAATTTACGAAATTGCCTCCAGGGGTTTGTGTAGTATCAGAAGATATATGTTTCTAAAAATGATTCTAAAATAAGCGCAAGTTTGGACAAAAACCATGAATCGAGTGGCAAGCTACAACACATTCGTGAAGAAACACTTGTGACGATGGATAGAATTGCAGCTTATCTCGTTGATATCAAAAGAATATAAACACACAGATTCACACGTAAGAAGCACAGACATGTACCTCTACATGCAAAAGCGATTGACAGCTCATTTATCGTTTTGTAGGCTACTGTGTTTGTCATTGTCACCTGTTCCCACAAGTACAACCTTCATCTTTATATTATTCTAAGTGGGACAAGCAACTGCCAAATAGTGGGTGAAATATGTTGAAAACATTACAATGAACTAATACATTACATTTCACGCAAAACCAAATATTTGAAAATTTTTCAAACAATCTGTCAGTGAACAAGGTGCTAACAAAATGATGTCATCACACGAAGGAAGCAAGGAAAATTAAGTGACTAACAACAGAAGTAAATGAAATACATACCAAACATTACTGTTTTAAAAAGGCACGAATAACTGCACTTAATGTAACTAACCACTTCATCGTCCAAAAAATTCGGTTCATGTGGCTCTGAGCACTATGGGACTTAACATCTATGGTCATCAGTCCCCTAGAACTTAGAAGTACTTAAACCTAACTAACGATTCCCTGACCCCGCCGGGAATCGAACCCGGGCGTGGGAAGCGAGACTTCATCGTCAAAGCAGGTCTGTGTTGACGATTCACACGAATCTGGCCCTGATACATGGAGAGCTGAACTGGCTGCTTCTGTGTTATAGGACTGTTTTCCAGCTTTAGATGGATTGTCGAATCTTTGTAGCAGTTTCCTCTTCCTCGTCAGTAGAGGTCGTTTATTTGGGATGCCAAACAGTGTGGGTACTGCATTTCACGCGAGTTTATTACTGTCTGCGTTCATGAACTGGTTTTGTTCTAAATGTAGCGAACAAAACCTAATATAATTATACAGGTAAACTGCGTCTTTTTTCATAAGGTCTTTTCGTCTGCTATTAACTAGCCATTTTCTGTTCCTATAACGAAACAATCATTAATACACATGTATTTTGCAAGTGAATCATGACGGTACAATTTAGTAACATGATGGTATATACCTCGCAGGATACTTATGAAACCCGAAAAAAAGAAAGCGGTGGTGTCTTCTTCCTGTTGTTGCTGCAATTTATTGCGCTACAAACGCTCCCGTTTGTAAAAACAAATGTAGAAATCAAAATAACAACCACTATTCGCTTTCACGATCGCGCCGAACTCACCGTTTAAGTTACTGGCCGCTTGGGGCGCGGTAGGCAACAAAATCGAGGCGAAGTGTCGCAACTGTTATGTTAAACTGTGGCAATACTCTTCTATAATACAAAGTGTGTATGAAAATTGGGCCTTTTGGTTTGACAGTTTGCTAGCCTGCAGAACGTGATTTCTGTGCCAGTCTCACCTACATTTCACATGCATCTTTGCTAATGTCACATTGTTTGGGAAGCCTTTTGTGGTTGTGTTGACAAGCTTCGTTGCTGAGAGTATATCAGTTTCGATGGCCTGTAACGATCAAGATAAAGGGAGAGTTATTCCCAAAATGTCAGCGGGGATGACAAAGCTCACAATGAATCCAGAAAAGATTATAGCCAGGAGCAGTGAAAATGTAGGTGTGGTACCTTTTGTCTCGTTTTATCATTTTTGCAAAATTAGAGGGAGACATTGGAAGTCATTTCAGAATGTCAAAAATCGCCTCATGTCTTTTCACCCATCTCCACACACCTTAGTATACTGTTATTTTTGTTCTTCCATGAGCAAAGGAGTTTGAGTTTCTTCTTTCAAGAGATGCATTCTTCCAGCTGACTCGCAAAGAAAGGTTGCCACAGCTGAAATAATTCCCACGTCTTACACTAGGTCCTGTGACGTCAGTACTGATGGCTAAGTGAAGTTTCTGTCTTGCACAATGAGTATAAAAAGCTCAAGATTGAATATTAGATATGCACACTTGAACACCTTATATTTTACCATTCATATTGGCCCCTCCATGTGTTCCCAGTACAGTTAAATGCCTAGGCTCAGGTGTTCCAATTCTTGCAATATATTGTAAGCTATGTTTTCACCAGTAAGATCCACAATCTGGGCAAACTTCAAGAAATTGTCTGATTTCATTTGTGCCCACACCAATACAGGGAATACAAATGGATAGCTGGTCACTAATAGAAACATCTGTAGGCTCTCGGCTGTAATAGAAGAAATTTATATCTTAATTTTGGCTACTGCTTTCTTATTAATCGCACGTAGCTCTAAGTTAATTCATTTTGTGTTGATCTGGTAATATACGAAGACAGCACGTTTTCATATGGTCAGGTTGTATCTCATAGCCAGGATCTAGTCAGAACTTCAATAAGTTCTGAAGTTGCCTTCTCCAGGAGAACTTCCCGATTCTAAGTCACTGTCATCCCTGTGCCCTCTTAATGGATTGTTTTGCATTCCACATAGTATAATGATTTTTGTAATGAGTGTACTTTCCTACACCAGTTCAACTATGCTCTCCTGGGATATCATTTGGTCAAAAATATCCATTGAATTTTCCCTCCATTATCATCAGGAAATTGTGAGAAGCTCCCGCATTAGCTTGGTGATATTTTGTGTTGTCGTGGTGTTTGAGAATGTCAACATTTTTATATAATTTCAATGGTTCTACACTAACATTCCCAGTTTAACATCTTTTATGCCCCCTAATGCTGTCTGAACATAACGCACACCTTTCATTGTCTACTACCAGAAATTTTACTGTGTACAAGTCACACACATCTCTTTAATTGACACAGGCCTAGTTGGAAAGGTTTTTATTACTTCGAGAACCAGTAGAAACTTAAAAGTCTGCAAATAGAAAATAAAAATGTGTAGCATCAGCTAACGCTATTTATAGAAATTAGTGGCAGTAATATTTCTTACATCTATGGAAGGAATCAAGCGAGGTCAAATACTTACCAAAAATATCTCAATTTATGAACCTGAATAAATCCTAAATATGTACAAGTTTTTCAGAAAGTAAAAAATACAACTTTATTTGCAGAGTGAGCAAAACATAAACAATAGCTCAGTTATCTGCTACACAATCACGAAACAATAAAAGATATGTTTCATTGTACTGTTTATCACAGATTATGACTAAGAAAGTAACAGAAGCCATGAAATTAAAGCATAACAAGTCACTCTTACATTCCATTCATTCCAGGCTTTTTGCACGTACAAAAACTGTGATTTCTCTCTCTGTCTGAGGGGTGCATTACTGTGGGTGGAAAGTGGTGGCAAGTGCCCCTTAAATAGAGCAGAGTGTAAGTGCTACTTCTGCAGTACCTGTAAGGGAGGAACTGACTAAATGATGAACTTAAGAAATATTAGGCTTCTTTGCCAATAGCTGGAATGACAAACATTTTGTATCCAGGCATTACATATTGTAGGTAACCAAAGATGCAGGAATGACTTTTCTTCAGCGAAAAAATAAAATTTTCTTACTTAGGCTTACATCTTTCATGATTACTCTGGAAACTTCAACAAAAAGACAAGAGGATATAAAGTGAATGTAAACAGACCATTCAATGCCATAATCAGAAATTGGTTGACAGACACCCTAATTTATGTGGAAGAAAACATTTCCAAAGTTAGCCATTTCTTGACTACTCAAGTCTGAGCATTTCACCTTTTGCAATTATCTTTGACTGAAAAACTAAAATTTATGCATACAAAAGACCACAATGAGGTAAAACTTTAATATGGTCTGTCTGAAAAAACTTATAAGATACTTATACCAACACACACACACACACACACACACACACACACACACACACACACACACACACACAGAAAAAAGTATTAAGTACTAAAAGACCCATAGATTAATGTGCAATGACACTGAAAAAAGTGAAAACAATAACTGGTGTGTTGTTCATGGTAGTGACCTTAATGTAACATATTCAGAAATGCTTTATATTTTCATACAGTTGTGGTTTACACAGTCAAATGAATCTTAATAATCAGACAACAGGATATGTAATTTCTTGTCACTGGTAATTTTAAGGCACATAAAGCTAAAGTAGTCCTTTCATATGCTTCTATCAGTCAGGTTGTCTTCCTGGACAGAATGAAGAATGCTGTAGGAAGTCCCTCCTCGAAAAGGGAGAGTCACTAACATCCCATCCCTATCCTGGCCCCTTCACAGAATTGAGGCATCCGGGTAACATTGACACCATCCATAAAGACAGTTTGTACACCAAAAATGTAGCTTCACAACTGAAGCCAATTTTTTTTCTTTCATAAATGGTGTACTGGAATCACTAAATAAAAATTCAAGCCAGTCAGTATATTCCTTTCTAAGCTTTCAATTGTCTGGGTCGCAAAATACTTCTCAAGCAAGTGTACTACTAAGGCCTCAGAGAGGCTTGCAAAACTGGCTACAAAATCTACAGTCAACGAAGTTTTCAATGGGAGCAGCAAAGCAAGTTGGGGTGGGGAAGAGGTAGTCTGACTGAGCAACTGTACTCCTTTGAGTGTGTGTAATGTCCCCACAGAAAATACCCTCTACCACGCACCAATTAATCATTTTCAATCAAACCATCCACATTCATTCACTTTGGAAAAGTTATCTGATCCGATTTTCTCATAATATATGCGGCGACAGCTTGACGACGCCAAAGTATTTTCTAGTGCTTTTATTCTTTGAAATAACAGACATGCATATATGCATTCTCCATGGTTGTTAGAGTGGTAAATACGACAGCTTCTGGAGTATCTGTTGAGGGATTGACGTGTTTCTGAGAGACACATATTCTGCTTTTCTTCTCTCTAAAGCGAGCCAATTAACATTTGTGCTGTTAGCGGTTTGTTTGAGGAGAAAGAGACTGTAAAAGGAAAATAATTAAGGCGTGGAATCACCGGAGATCTGGATATGTAATGGAGATGGATTTAATACACAATTTCCTCCATAAATAAGGTTTGTGACTTTTTTGTTCTGGAGTGAATGAACGAATGAGTTTTTTCTGAATCATTTGATGATTACGTTGGCCCTGTAATTAGAGGGGAAGTTTCAGCTGTGTCGAAGAGAGCCTGCAATCACTGAGTCTGTGTTAAATCGTCCTAAAAGGCTTCGTACACATTTGGAATTCGCAATCTTTCGTAAAAGGAACAAATTGTCCAAACGATTGATTCTCCCGAGTGACTGCAGTAATAATAAATGTAAAGATCTCTTACAGCAAGCCAGCCGCTGATTACCAAGACGGACTCCACCAAAGATCCTATTTGGCTGATTTCACATAATGAAATATTATATTAAAAACTGTACATAGATAAAGGAGAGAAAGAGAGAGAGAGAGAGCGAATGAAAATTGAGATAATACTAATAATCCTCCATTAGTCTAATTTTTCACCTGTTTTATCACGGATCAGCCATGGGGCCTTACTTTACTGTATAGATTTATGTGTGAAGGTGAAGGTTTCTTAAAGGCAACAGATACACGTCTATACAGACAAGACATTACACAGAGATACCGGCTAGCTGCATTCATCATCTATTCTTAGATAAAGAGATGGCAACTTATTATCCGAACATTTAAAAAATGTTAAATGTGTATGCTTCATTCGCTGTTGTTAAATAACTTACCTTTGTCGTATAAAACATTATTCACTATGTTTGCTAACAATATAAGCATTGCGATAAACAAAAAATGTCCAACTCTCTAGAGGCCGATTCCAACAAATTACTGGTTCAAAGCAAACTGTCATTAAACCTGAGTGAAACTAATTATATCCAGTCTAACTCCAATCACAAAATCCCATAGGAGCTATTGTACATGGCATTCAACAAATACAGAGGGTATACCGCTCCAAAGTCTTAGCCTCCACACAGGTAGCGGGGTTACATGGGAATATCTTGTTGGTTGGTTTAAAAGAAGGGGGGGGGAAGTACCGAACTGCTAGGTCATTGGTCCCTTGTTACCGGTAAAATAATTACACAAGGGAAAGAAGAAAATAAAGGAGACATACAGCACAATAACAGGAGAAAGGAAGAACCAGAAGAACGACAGAAGGACAACCAACACCACTAAGGACAAAACAGGAAAAGAAAACCACAGAGAGAAGCAAGAAACAGGTAGATAGGGTAAAAGCAAGAGAACAGATGGCCATGGCTGGCCGACCATGAGAATAAAAAAGAAAAAGCCAGCCACTCTGCAACAAATTAAAACATCCACCCTAAAAGCATTAGAGTGGAGAACACATAGGTACAAAGGACTTGCGCTAAAACTTATGTAGAATGATAAAACCTACTGTCATGTATAAAACGTAAAACTAAATTAGCCGATGAGGCGTTGTCAGCTAAAATTAAAGGCAACAAGTCCGGTAACTGACGAGTCCATCGCAGGGCAGCCAGAGGAGGACAGCTCACCAAGATATAGGCCACTGTCAGCCGGGCACCGCACCGACACTGAGGTGGGTCACCACAGCACAGGAGATAGCCGTGTGTCACCCAAGCGTGGCCAATGCAGAGCAGCAGAGAACCACAGAGTCCCTGTGAAAGACTCACATGGAGGACTGCCACATATTCGTAGCCTCCTTAATGGCACGCAGTTTGTTGTGCGTGCTGAGGTTATGCCATTTTGTCTCCCAAGGCCACAAAACCTTGCAGAATAGTACTGAATGCAGATCAGTTGCAGAGAAGCCAATCTCCATAAGCGGTTTCCACATAGCCTGTTTGGCCAGCCTGTCTGCAAGTTCACTGCCTGGGATTCCGACATGACCTGGGGTCCAGACAAACACCACTGAACGACTGGACCATTCCAGGGCATATATGGACTCCTGGTTGGTCACTACCGAAGGATGACAAGGGTAGCACTAGTTGATAGCTTGTATGTTGCTCAAGGAGTCAGTACACAGAAGAAACGACTCCCCAGGACACGAACAGATGTGCTCAAGAGCATGAGAGATAGCCACCAGCTCGGCAGTGAAAACACTGCAACCATCAGGCAAGCAATGCTGTTCAATATGTACTACATACATGAAGCTGACGTGAGCATCAGCCATCGAGCCGTCGGTGTAAACCACTTTGTGGCCTCAGTACATGACAAGAATAGAGAGGAAGTGGCAGCGGAGAGCTGCGGGATTAACTGAGTCCTTAGGGCCACATGAAAGGTCCAGGTGAAGCTGCAGCCTTGGTGTACAGCATGGCTGTGTACGTGAATGGACCTCTAGTATAAGTGGAAAGAAGGGATCGGCCGCTGATGCAGGAGATGAACCGCCGTGGGTGGGAAAAGGGGGTGGTAATTCGGATGTGCAAGAGAACTACGAGCGTGTGCAACGTAAGTGGCCAGCAGTTGTGCACGCCTAACCTGCAATGGAGGGACTCCGTCCTCCACAAGGACGTCTGTCAGTGGACTCGTCCTAAAAGCTCCTGTCAGTAGGTGAACACCACAGTGGTGCACTGGGTCGAGTAAACGCAATGCTGAGGGTGCCGCCGAACCATAAACCAGACTTCCATAGTCAAGGCGGGATTGAACAACTCTGTAGAGCTGCACTAGCTTAGAGCGATATGCACGCCAGTTGGTGTTGCTCAGGCAGTGGAGGGCATTGAGGTGCTGCCAGCACTTCCACTTAAGCTGACGAAGGTGAGGAACCCAAGTCAATCGGGTGTCGAAAACCAGTCCTAAGAATCGATATGTCTCCACTACAATGAGTGGATTGTCATTAACGTAAAGTTATGGTTCTGGATGAACAGTACGACACCGACAACACACGACATTGCGGCCAAAAATTGGAAGCCGTGGGCTAGATCCCATGACTGCGCCTATGGATGGCTCCCTGTAGGCGCCGCTTAGCAACACCAGTACTGGTGGAGCAGTACAAAATGCAGAAGTCGTCTGCATACAGAGACTGTGAGACAGATGGCCCTACAGCTGCTGCTAGACCGTTAATGGCCACTAAAAATAGACACACATTGAATACAGAGCCCTGCGGGACCTCATTCTCCTGGATATGGGGGAAACTAAGGGAGGCACCTACTTGGACACGGAAAGTACGAAACGACAGGAAATTTTGGATAAAAATCGCGAGTGGGCCTTGGAGACCCGAATATCTTTTCCTCCAGACCATAAAAAGGGTGTATTAGGCTACTTTTGTCGTTAAGACATGTGCCCACTAGCAAGCAAAGTTGCTTGCAAAAGCTAATTCTGCCAGTTCTCTGACATGGAAACACTCCCACCAACCAAGTTTTTGTCAACTTGCTGAAGTGGCGTATAAAAACAGTTCCTTCCATCTTGTTGCATGTACATGGCAGTTGCTGGAAGTTTTTCTCGAACTTACAGAGGTTTTGTGTGTTCAATACGAGTACAAAAATAGCAGTGTCGAGGAGAATGGCACAAAGGTAGATAGGCCAAAACATATGTACCACTGGAGATCTTGAATGTATGAGTATATTACTGACCACCACAGCCAAGGAAGTGGGAAATCAATTCAACGATTTCTTTGGTTTTCCAGAAGGGATGTAGAATGTCAGCACAATTTTAAATTTTAACAGATTTTTTTAATGTTAGCATAAACATAAATGCAGTAAATTTATATGAAAAGTAACAAATACTATTTGCAAAAATCGGAGAGTAAATAAAAGACCATCTCTTGGTGGTATAGCATGCCACACTTTTGTATCCTCTTTAGAAACACAATTGTACAAAGGCAAGAGATGTTTGAAAGTAGCATATGACGATCAGGAAGTTTCAACCTAAACAAGGTACTTAGATTTTATTCTATTGAATATTGATTCTCGATGACTTAATTATGTATGGCACTGTCTCCATTTCATCATCCAAACATTTTACAAAAAATGTATTCACAGTTACAGATATGGCAACTATCAGCTGTATAATAGAATGACAACAATGAAAATTTGTGCCACATTAGGACTCGAACTCGGATTTCCCTTTTTCCTGAGCGATCGTCTTATAATTTGGCTACCTGTGTACAACTTACGGCCAGACCCAAACTTCCGTGTTGTCATCCACGTGTCTACAACCAGTACTGGAAATTCATTACGTATAATCCCGCGCAGGGTAGACACTACTTGAAAAAGTGCTTGCCTGGTGTCAGTGGATCAATTACATGGACACTGCAATATTGTATTTATCAACACCAGGCAAGCAGCATCCAAATAAAGTGTCTCCCCTGTACGGGAAAATACATAATGGATGTACGTGTAGAGGTTGCAGACACTTGGTGGACAACAAATGGAAAATTCGTGTCTGGCCGAGAATCGTGCTCGAGCAGCCAAACAGTAAGGCGACAGCTCAGGATAAGCAGGAAATCGGGGTTCGAGTCCCAGTCCAGCACAAATTTTCATTGTCATCGTTCCATTATACTGCTGATTGTTGTCCATATTCATATTTGACGTATTTCATAAAGGCTATAGGTGTCGCAGTGCTGGTTTCTTCACACATGCATGCTTGTCGAAGGAAAACTGCATCGTAATTTGGAATGACACAGGTGCTGCAATATTGTATTGTATACATTTTCTTCTTAATTTTGATTTTCTAAACGATTTTTTTCAATAATAGTAATAATAATAAACATTACACTGTAAACTTCCACTTGCATATCTTATGATGGTAAGTACTTGCAACAAGTTCCCCAAATTAATTTGCCGGAGAACTTGCAGATGTACACTTGCGCATGTTTTTGCTCTAATGTAAACACCTCAGTAACTGCTTACAGAAGTTATTTGCTAGTGGATACATTACATGCCTATAGGACGCTCATACTGGAGACACAAATAAGAAAATCGGTTTTCTTTGGATACTTCCACTATTACGTAGAATGAAGTTATCTGCCAGTGAACTTCATGCACATCAAAGAAAATTTTCTGCCTGCAGAAAAACGCCGCCCAAACTATTTTAAGAATTTTCCCGAGAACCTCTTGTCAACATTACTAAGAAACTTGGGATACTTATCACCACTTCTCAATATATTTATTCCAATATTATTTCATAACTGAAAATCTTGTGTACTATGATACCAATGAAATGCACCATGATTGCAATACTAGGAAGGAGGGCAGACCTCCATTGTGGTTTCAAAAATCTAACCCAGGTACAGAAATGTGCACAGTATTGTAATATTAAAATACTTGGACCCATTTTCAAAACTTCTTCTTTATTCAAGTATAAATCCAAAATGGGATATTCTTTATACTAACGAAAAGAGGAAGTTTCAAAGTTTTTGGCAGGCAGGCAGTGATGGTTTCAGAAGCGGCCAGTAGAGTTCGTGCAGCAATAGGGCATCATTCCGTTTCACTGTCAGTTGTGAGAGATGGGGACTGCGTTCTTGAGTTCGTGAAAAGTGAGTCACAAATTACAGTACGGTGGACATTTCACACCAAATTCGATATTCAACCACCAACTTGCAAAAGCGTTAGCCATGTTGCTTAAACTGCCAATTTAAACAGGCTGGGAGTGTGTGCAAAGGAAAAAGCACATGCCGACTGTGTGTTTCAAGAGGATGTCCGGCGGATACAAGAACGTTTTGTGCACTGTCCCAGTAAATCTACCAATACAGCCAGTTGAGAACTTGGAATACCTCGACCAACTGTATAGAGAGTTCTGAGATGGCGTTTGCTGTACAAGCCCTACCAACCACAACTTGTGCAGGCTCTCAACCCCAATGACAAAGAGAAGCGTCTCACATTTCTACAGCGTGTAATTTTTAGTGATGAAGTGACGTCCCACCTTAGTGGAAAAGTCAAAGTCAACAGACACAATGTTCGCATATGGGGTTTGGAAAATCCAAATTCACCATTGCAACACGAAATAGGCTCACCGAAGATCATGTTCTGTGCTGTATCCTGTACAAAGGTCTACAGACAGCTTTTCTTTGTGGGAAAAACTGCAGCGGGAATCAGATACCTGGACATGTTGGAACAATGGCTGTTATGGAAGATTCACAGGATTTCATTTTCCAACAGGATCCGCCCAATTGGCGCCATGATGCACAAGGCTTTTTGAATGACTCCCTCCCTCAGCACTGGATCGGTCACATGGGACTTGAGTACCTGGCTCTGCACTTCTGGCCACCGAGATCTCCTGATCTCGCACCCTGGGGCTATTTCTTATAGTTATGGGGTTATGTGAAGGAAGCTGTGTACATCCCACTTCTACCAAAAACTCTGAGCGATCTATAGAACTGGATCACTGCTCCCATGCAGCCAACGGTGACCACATTGAACATTTATCATTTCTAATTATTAAATAATTCTTGAAAACTAATTAATTACAAGTTATTAAATTTATTAAATTGATATCAAATATTATGAAAAAAACTTTGAAACTTTCTCTTTTCTTTGGTATAAAGCTTGTTCATTTTGGATTTGGATAAATATGAAGGTCTAAAAATGAGTCCATCATTTAGTGTAAACCAGCATTTTGATTGTATGTTTGTCACACAATGGTAAACTTGGGATGAAATAGGACAGATTGCTACTCACTACGTACAAGCAGCATTGAGTGACACATGGGCACGTCTGAAAGCAGACTAAGCTACTGGACAAATTCCCTTTCAGAGGTAGGAACGAACACACACACACACACACACTATTTCTTTTTGTGCTAAGGCCCTTAGCCTTTGAAGTGTTCAATATCACACAGGCATTTTGAATTCCTTGTGTTGCAACCATGTTCTTTAATAATATGATAAGAAGCTCAGAACCTTAATCAAAACTGTAACACTAGGAATGCTTCATTTTCAGTGCAGGTGGTCCTAAATGTCTCATTAATGACAAATTGTTGAACAAAAATTTGTCGAAAACATCAACTATTTTGTCCAGTTCAGTCTTCCTAGTCAACTGCAGCTGCTAGCTTCCTGTTACTCAACTGGAACAAGAGTAAAATTGTTCACTAATTTAAGCACCTAATTCGTTATCATACTGTGGACACTATACTTCGATCAAAATCACGAAGTGATTGTCAGCTGAGCATGGGAGAGAGCAATTGCTGGTTCACGCTGGTCTGCATATGGCTGCAGCAAAAACTGCATGGCGTTTCTGTTTTGCGATTATTCACATACTGCCCATTGACATGTTTCATTGGGTTTGAATGAGTGTATAGTCTTATCACTTTACTGGGCACTATCACAACTAGTTTAGGACATTATCATTTGAGACAGACAAGCCACATACAGAAACAATGCAAACAACAAAAACAAAATCATGATTTTTACATGACCAGCTGCAAGTGTCTGTCGTCCGCAACTGTGATACCAGAGCGATACGTTAACAGTGAACAGAGTGAGAGGCTTGCGAAGTTCATTCTCTGGTTGTTTGTGTAGTATCTGTCAATTAGTTCGTTATCATTCACTTATATGTTGTAAAGGGGACCACACCGTGGTTCAGGGTGAAAAAAATCAATTTTCGGTTTTCATAAATTTCAATAGATTAAGATTTAATTAAGTACTTTGAAAAGGATTTTGCTGCAAAAAAATATTTTTTGAGCAATTAAAGAGAATTTTCCTACCACGTGTGTATGTGCCATGCCCTCTTTTCTGCATATACGAGGTGCATTCAAGTTCTAAGTCCTCCGATTTTTCTTCTCCAGACTGGAAAGAGATAGAAACATGCGCATTGTTTTAAAATGAGGCCGCATTCATTGTCAATATGTCCCAGAGATGGCAGCACCGTATGGCAGATGGAATTTTACCGCCAGCGGCGAGAATGAGAACTGTTTTAAATACTTAAAATGGCGACGTTTTCCTTACTTGAACAGCGTGCAATCATTCGTTTTCTGAATTTGCGTGGTGTGAAACCAATTGAAATTCATCGACAGTTGAAGGAGACATGTGGTAATGGACTTATGGATGTGTCGAAAGTGCGTTCGTGGGTGCGACAGTTTAATGAAGGTAGAACATCTTGTGACAACAAACCGAAACAACCTCGGGCTCGCACAAGCCGGTCTGACGACATGATCGAGAAAGTGGACAGAATTGTTTTGGGGGATTGCCGAATGACTGTTGAACAGATCGCCTCCAGAGTTGGCATTTCTGTGGGTTCTGTGCACACAATCCTGCATGACGACCTGAAAATGCGAAAAGTGTCATCCAGGTGGGTGCCACGAATGCTGACGGACGACCACATGGCTGCCCGTGTGGCATGTTGCCAAGCAATATTGATGCGCAACGACAGCATGAATGGGACTTTCTTTTCGTCGGTTTTGACAATGGATGAGACGTGGATGCCATTTTTCAATCCAGAAACAAAGCACCAGTCAGCTCAATGGAAGCACACAGATTCACCGCCACCAAAAAAATTTCGGGTAACCGCCAGTGCTGAAAAAATGATGGTGTCCATGTTCTGGGACAGCGAGGGCGTAATCCTTACCCATTGCATTCCAAAGGGCACTACGGTAACAGGTGCATCCTACGAAAATGTTTTGAAGAACAAATTCCTTCCTGCACTGCAACAAAAACGTCCGGGAAGGGCTGCGCGTGTGCTGTTTCACCAAGACAACGCACCCGCACATCGAGCTAACGTTACGCAACAGTTTCTTCGTGATAACAACTTTGAAGTGATGCCTCATGCTCCCTACTCACCTGACCTGGCTCCTAGTGACTTTTGGCTTTTTCCAACAATGAAAGACACTCTCCATGGCCGCACATTCACCAGCCGTGCTGCTATTGCCTCAGCGATTTTCCAGTGGTCAAAACAGACTCCTAAAGAAGCCTTCACCGCTGTGATGGAATCATGGCGTCAGCGTTGTGAAAAATGTGTACGTCTGCAGGGCCATTACGTCGAGAAGTAACGCCAGTTTCATCGATTTCGGGTGAGTAGTTAATTGGAAAAAAAATCGGAGGCCTTAGAACTTGAATGCACCTCGTATTTTAGATCTTTATATCCCCTATATTGCATGTTACGGATTTTTTTTTTTTACTCCAAAGTGTGTTGGCTATCCTTGGAATGCAACAGTCGGTATTCTTTTGTTTCTGCTGTTTGTAAATAACAAGCTTTCAAACACGCGATTAGTTTTGTTCAAGTGTGATTGCGAGTAGTTGTTATACTTACATTTGCAGTGCTTGTTTATGTGTGTTTATTGAAGATGGTGAAACATAAAGGCATTTTCAATAAACGACAATTTAGAGGAAACAAGTTTAGAAAGCTTTCTGTACAAGAGGTTATGTTGCCTGGCAACGATGTTTCTAATTGTAATTCTTCAACAAGTGCATCATCAAAGCAGCTCTCTACATTTCAAGAGAGTTACAACGAATTTTCTGTAAGTGACAAGGGGTGCAGTAACATTATCATAAACTTGAGAATATTATCAGATGTAATTTCTAAATTTGTACAATGTAGACAGTGTGGTGAGTCACAGAGTGCGAAAATTTGTGAGAGTGCCATTGGGAGGAAAGGCCTAGCAATTGCTTTGGATTTAATTTCCACTAAATGCTCAGCTGTGATTTCATTTATGAGTTCTTCAAAACAAGATGCAAATGGCCCTAATGAAATCAATACTAGATTAGTTTATGCCTTACGATCCATTGGCAAGGGCATGACTGTAGGGAGAACATTTTGTTCAGTGATGAACTTACATCAACCACCAAATAAATTTGAAAAATTGACTGCAATACTAGAGAAAGCTGTATGTTAGGTCAGTGAGGAAAGCATGAAACTGGCCGTTAAGGAAGCAGTGGAAGAAAATGATGGATGTTCAGATATTGCAGTTGCACTTGATGGAAGATGGCACAAAAGAGGACATACTTCTCTGAATGGAGTAGTAATTGCCACGAGTGTAGACACCGGTAAAGTGTTACATGTGGAGATAATGTCTAAATATTGCAAATGTTGTAAAGTCAACATACAGAACACAACTTTGTGGCTAATTTTAGAGGAACAAGTGGTGGTATAGAACTTCATGGACTACAACAAATATTCCACCGCCCCGTAGAAACAAGAGGTGCACGGTACACCAAATATTTGGGCAATGGTGACAGTAAGGCATACAACAATATG
Organism: Schistocerca cancellata; assembly: GCF_023864275.1. NCBI lineage: Eukaryota > Metazoa > Arthropoda > Insecta > Orthoptera > Acrididae > Schistocerca > Schistocerca cancellata. The sequence continues at coordinate 221,905,325 of NC_064628.1, read as the reverse complement.
GTGAACTCTAAGCCATATGGAGATGCCATTATTAACAAAATAGAATGTGTAGGCCATGTTCAAAAACATTTGGGAACAAGGCTGAGAAAACTAACTCCTGATATGAGAGGGGAAAAAAAATTAGAAGATGGAAAATTGTTGACCAGACAGGGTCAGTTAACTACACTCCTGGAAATGGAAAAAAGAACACATTGACACAGGTGTGTCAGACCCACCATACATGCTCCGGACACTGCGAGAGGGCTGTACAAGCAATGATCACACGCACGGCACAGCGGACACACCAGGAACCGCGGTGTTGGCCGTTGAATGGCGCTAGCTGCGCAGCATTTGTGCACTGCCGCCGTCAGTGTCAGCCAGTTTGCCGTAGCATACGGAGCTCCATCGCAGTCTTTAACACTGGTAGCATGCCGCGACAGCGTGGACGTGAACCGTATGTGCAGTTGATGGACTTTGAGCGAAGGCGTATAGTGGGCATGCGGGAGGCCGGGTGGACGTACCGCCGAATTGCTCAACACGTGGGGCGTGAGGTCTTCACAGTACATCGATGTTGTCGCCAGTGGTCGGCGGAAGGTGCACGTGCCCGTCGACCTGGGACCGGACCGCAGCGACGCACGGATGCATGCCAAGACCGTAGGATCCTACGCAGTGCCGTAGGGGACCGCACTGCCACTTCCCAGCAAATTAGGGACACTGTTGCTCCTGGGGTATCGGCGAGGACCATTCGCAACCGTCTCCATGAAGCTGGGCTACGGTCCCACACACCGTTAGGCCGTCTTCCGCTCACGCCCCAACATCGTGCAGCCCGCCTCCAGTGGTGTCGCGACAGGCGTGAATGGAGGGACGAATGGAGACGTGTCGTCTTCAGCGATGAGAGTCGCTTCTGCCTTGGTGCCAATGATGGTCATATGCGTGTTTGGCGCCATGCAGGTGAGCGCCACAATCAGGACTGCATACGACCGAGGCACACAGGGCCAACACCTGGCATCATGGTGTGGGGAGCGATCTCCTACATTGGCCGTACACCACTGGTGATCGTCGAGGGGACACTGAATAGTGCACAGTACATCCAAACCATCATCGAACCCATCGTTCTACCATTCCTAGACCGGCAAGGGAACTTGCTGTTCCAACAGGACAATGCACGTCCGCATGTATCCCGTGCCACCCAATGTGCTCTAGAAGGTGTAAGTCAACTACCCTGGCCAGCAAGATCTACGGATCTGTCCCCCATTGAGTATGTTTGGGACTGGATGAAGCGTCGTCTCACGCGGTTTGCACGTCCAGCACGAACGCTGGTCCAACTGAGGCGCCAGGTGGAAATGGCATGGCAAGCCGTTCCACAGGACTACATCCAGCATCTCTACGATCGTCTCCATGGGAGAATAGCAGCCTGCATTGCTGCAAAAGGTGGATATACACTGTACTAGTGCCGACATTGTGCATGCTCTGTTGCCTGTGTCTATGTGCCTGTGGTTCTGTCAGTGTGATCATGTGATGTATCTGACCCCAGGAATGTGTCAATAAAGTTTTCCCTTCCTGGGACAATGAATTCACGGTGTTCTTATTTCAATTTCCAGGAGTGTAGTTTTTACACAGCCCTCATGTGAATACATTTGCATAATTTTTTTTTTTTACTAAAGTGAAATTTAGTGCCACGTTAGCCTTTATTATACTTACACGCAACAGAAAACCCTGAGGAAGCAAAAGATAGAGTTATTAAGGACGTTTTTGCGACTCGTACAACACCTCCACAGATGACAAAATTACATCTACTTGGAAGACATTTGACTTATCAGGCTATGCAAGGTAAGTGCAAAGGAGCAGTGACCACCAGTGCAGCCAACGTCGAGCAACAGACACTGAGAAAGTGATATTTTGCTGTCAATTATAATACTATGTTCTTTATTTGTGTTTTATAGAAAGAAATGATATATATACACCACATACATGATGTCTGACCTTCACTAAAGTAGAAAAAAGTTCATGGTTGAACTCTTTGAGAGGAAATTTGATATATTATAACACACATTATGAGAGAGAAAATCTCTGAGAGATATATTTTCCATTTGTATAGACGGTATCCACAAGAAGTGGAGATATCGAGAAAGTACTGAGCAGATATGTGATTTAGTCATGCAAGAATTTGTTAAGGTATAATACACTTAGTCATATGAACAGTCAGAACACAAACAGAGAATCTGTCATGATGTTACACTAGACATACTTGACGAAAGGACACTTACATTTACCCATGATTTGGTAAATTGTAAGCACCTCCTTTCACACCCCCTTTGAAGGTGATGCAAACGTTATAATGTATTATGTTCTCTTTTTATGTATTAGCTGTAGGATTTGGTAGTTTATGGGTAGTGAATAGTTTCTTCAAGTCTGTCTTTCTTTCTTTCTCCATTATCCTAACACCTCCTGCAGCTGGGTACTGTTTGTTTATGGAATGTAAGAATATATTGTGTGACAGTAATCTTCAGGTATGAAGAAGGATATAGATGGCATTACAAGCCTGGTCAACCACTAGCCAAGATATGGAATCAAAAGAAAGAAAGAAATAATAAATGAAGGAAAGCTCGTGCTTTAAATATTAAGTCTGATATCCCTTGGCACACTCACACCTGAATTAAAAAAAAAAAAAAAAAAAAAAAATACCCCAATAAAAGAAAGCCAATGGGACGTACAAATTTTTAGTGTAAATATTTCACATGCATATTCTTGTAAATTTATATGTATTTGTATATGAGTTAAAACTTCGCATATTGTCAACATATTTTGAAATGTGACCACGAAATGTAAGCTTTCATAACTATGTAAACATGCTGGGACACAGTCAGCTTTGTTAAAATGTAAATATGACAAAAAGTGTTACAAACTGCGTACGTTATAAACGACGAAATTTGTGAAACTTCTGGTGCATAAACCAAATAACTGTTTGTAAACTGATATAAACTGCAATTTACTTCGACGATAATGAGGATTTTCACACTGCAAATGAATTTTTGTTGGCAAGTGTAAACGTGATGAAACACCTACCTTTGCGAACATCGACGCAGTTGTTCCTGGCCAGCCTTCAGATGCTTTGGAGACAAAAAAACTCAGCACCTGTGGTAGGCGATGTGGAGGCTAAAAACTACATCGACCATATATGCCCCGTGAACAATAGTCATTAAAACGCACAAGGACCTGGATTGTTGTGTCGTAACAGAAGACATGGACATTGCTTCAGATCACGCACATGCTCAGTCTTATGGTGTCTCCGGACTTAACACTCCATTTATGCTGGAATAACAACTTGTAATGAACACTATGTGAAAGTGAATACTGTGCAAGACTGTCATAACACAGCGATTTTGAAACTGCCACACGCGAAATTCAGTGATGCTATTGCACATGCGCAAAGACTATGTGCTGCCAGAGATGCATTGGAAAAACAACGCTGGAAGCGCACAACATGAACTGCGCTGGCGAGCAGCTTGCTCAAACAAACTATGTAAATATATGTATATTAATTTTGTAAAAGGGATCAAAACTGTAACAAAGTATATAGGTTTAGAAAGTAAGTATTGACAAAGGTTATCCCCTATGAATGCACGTGGCCTTTCCTATGAAAATATGCATATATTGACATTTAGGTATATCTATTATATTGTTTGCTAGCCTGCCAAGCTAAATGTTTAAGCGTGACAGTCGAGGGAGCGATGTAGCGGGACTTTGAATTTTGCCGCACTACACTCGTCCCCTCAGATATAAATTATACCGTCGCAGCAGTATGAGCGCTCGACGGCACAGAAAATACTAAAATTGTAACTTTTTTTTTCCTATCCGTCTATTGTCTCTCGAGAGCGGAAGCTTAATGCAGATTTGATCTGATGAAGGCGAAAAAACTTATTAATGTGTAGACATATTGAGGAAGTTATGACATTTGGAGGAGGGAACCAACGTAAAATAAATTGCATTTGATATCAAGACGGTTTTGTATATATTAGAAATTCCTGGACGATGAAACTAATTGCAAGATTTCGGAGCAGACTTTTCACGCAGAAATGAAGTAGGAGATTTCTGAAGATCTGCACACCGCACGAAAGAAGACATATTAACCTGGTAAATGATGAACTCTTTACCTACGCCATTTCCCCCTGTTAGTTACATTTGTTATTCTCTGTCTTTTTTCAAATAATTTTTGTAGTGGAAATTGGTTTGACTTTTGTTCAGAAATGCCACAAGGACCACCCCAGCAATAGCCTTTCCGAATCACGAAGTCCGATAACTTTTCTGATAATATGGAGTCAGATTTGCATTTCATTATTTCCCTTTTTTCACGGTCATTAACGATTATAAGACCCCTTTTTATTCACTCTTCTTCCTACATTTTCAACCTTTTCCTGTCTTCTCTATTTTTCTTTTTTAATAACCACTACATCGGGAACTGAAGGAACAGAAATTGTCTTCCAAGCACCACTAATACATTTATTTGATTGAGAAACTATATATGTACATATAACAATACTCAGAAGGTGGTATAACAGCAATTTTATTTTGTCCTTTGTGTTTTAGTTTCATTAGTTTATCCTTTGTGTTTTAGTTTGAAAGTGCCATACAACAGAGTTTACTTACAGAGCTGAAACAATTTTTATTGAATAACTACGTTCTTATTGACACACAGGATAGTTTTTTCCCCGTGTTTGGATGATTGGCCTCCTGTGAGTGAACACTTTTAAGAAAAATATCAAGGTTGATACAATCTTTGCAACTGATCACAAAAACAAAGCTAAAAATAAATAAGATAAAGAATCTACTGATGTAAAATGAGTGAATGTTGTGAGAACTGGTAACTGTCCGACATTAGCTGATAATATTACTATTATCTGATTCAAAGCAGGTGTAGTCTTCAGCATACTTAGGATTTTACAATTACACTCTGAACAATTGAAGGACCCCACTCATAACATGGGAGGAGACTTAGAAGGCACACACTTGTGTGTGATGTGCACCCACAAACAGTTTTTAATAATGCTTTACTTCAGTAAGTATTGACACAATCTTGTGCTTGCCAAATGATGATACAGATCCTCTACATATAAATTTCACAAAGCTAATAGATTACACTTTGATTAATGCTAGTGGAAATAACTGAAGTTGCATATGCCCTCGATGGTTTTTGAAAAAATTAAGGATATTTACTAATTTCCATACATTTCTTTAAATTACTCTGTGAGATCATTCAGCAGCTACACTCAAGCTGCCCCCCCCCCCCCCCCCCCATCTGACTTCCAGAAATCACGACTTCTAAGATGTTGACGTTCACTATAAAGTCTTATTTCACTTGGGAGATTGCTACAATTTGCTGATTCAATCTTCTGATCATTCATTCCAATTCCTTAAATATATTTACTAGAATCAGCCAGCATTTTAGGGACGAAAGATTAGAACTTATCGTCTCACCGAAAGAGGTAATTAGAGACAGAGTTCTGATTACAGGAGGATGCGGAAGGAAATCAGTCATACATACTCTTTTCAAAGGGATTATCCTGGGATTTCCCTGGAGTAATTTAGGGAAACCTCAGAAAACCTAAATCCGGATTTGAAGTCAACATTTTAGTGGATATGCAATCTGTAATGATTTAACAACCGCCATTGTTACATTTGCCTCTCCCCTCTGCCTAAGCACAGCAACACAAAGAATATTTTTGCAATTTATTTTTCATGGATGACACTGTGATCTAAGAAAAATCTATCTGGTTGAAAATAAAAAATCTTAAAAAGTACCCTTTGGCACTGTTCTCAGAGTTTGTTGCCTAGCACTAAACAAGGAACACTTATACAGGAAAGCCAAATTCCCCTGTGTAGTTGCACCACCACATATTTTAGCTACTTCACAAAGATCTTCTACTACTACTATTATTCTTTCTTTGCTCAATTATTATTGTTATTATTATTGAATCATCAATCTTCTGGCTAGTTTGAAGCAGCTCACCACAAATTCCTCTACTGTGCCAACCTTTCCACCTCGAAAGTAGCACTTTTACCCTGCACCCTCAATTATTTGCTGGATGTATTCCAATCTGTCTTCCTCAGTAGCTTTTACCAATTATTACAGACCAGTTATAGGTTGGAATGAACACATTTTATTGATTTACATATAAAATACAGACAGCTCTGTACATTTATACAATACATTTAGAATATAAATTATTATACTTCAAAATGACTGAAATAAAAACTTCAATAAAAAAGCGCTACGAAAGATGTAAATGCAAGATCTCTGTACACAATACCATCTAATTATTAAAAATCAGTCCAACAAAGAAAGATCACAGAGCCACATTCAGCATCACTAACACCACATCAATACTGTAAAGATAAGTGCACTAAATCCCACCCTCCCAGCTCTTCATCCATTCCTCATCACGACTGGCAACGCAAAGCTGAACGATGGAGGCAGAATACTGTTAGGCGTTGTTACATCACGCTAAAACAGAATTGCATATTGCAGAAATGGGTGAATACACGAACTAAATCTGCAGGTTTAAGTCTTTATTTCCAAATTAAATACTGTACACAGTCTGTAACAAAGCAACACAACAGCATGTGAGCTACCTCCAACAGCTTCAAATCAGGAAAGGTTAGGACTTTTATTTGCATATTAGAAGTGAAACTCCATGTCAGATCAAGAATTTCATGTTGATAATACTGAAGCATCCAAAAACAAATTAATTTGGACAGGTACAAAAATGACGTTGTATGGAGTGTGTTGTCATTATCTCGCTTCATCTCTCCCCCGTTGCCGAACTCCAGTAGTTATCCCCGATCACATAATCATCTAAAACAAATAAGCAATAGCACCAGGAAAAATATCTAGAATTAACATTAATTTTAGTGCATCAAAACCAAGCCAAATTATGTGAACATATGGAAAAGTCTGAATCCCCATTTATAAAGTAATCAACATTTCAAATTATCATTAATTAGGAACAAATTAAGTCAACTGTATGATGTTTCTCAAATGCACTATCTGAGAACCTGGTGACAAGAAGACACAAACCTTGCATGCTGCAGCCTAATGGTGACTGTACCCATAGCCATTGGCCAACGGTGACATCATCTGTTGTGTTGTGTTAGAGGTAACAGAAGAAAGTGATGGAGCAGACTGATTGGTATCAGTCTGTGGCAATTTCTGAGAATCAGTTGTGGTCTGGGATGTTGGTGAAGAGGGAGGTTGTTGCAATGCAGCTGGAGGAGGCAGCCCACCATTGCTCCCCAGGTGAACCTGCTGAGGCTGCTCCTGATTCTGCTGTGGGTGTTGCTCTTGTCGCCATGCACGATCAGGTGAAGACTCCCGCAACTTGCCTGATCGGTCATCCCGCCTGTCACGAGGGCTGCGACTTCTGGAACGGGTCCTGTCCCTCCTCCTGTCTCTGCTGCGGCTTCTGCTTCGTCTGTCTCTGTCTCTGTCCCTGTCCCTATCTCTGTCTCTGTCCCTGTCTCTGCTCCGACTACGCGTGCGGGACCGGCTGCGGCTTCGTGATCTCGTCCGACTACGGCCGCCACCTAGGCCGCGGCCACCTCTACCACGCCATCTGTTCCGACCTGATAAAGAAAATAAAATATTCATTTTTATTACATAAAACTTTTAGACACGTCACTCAAAGTTCTTTCAGTGCTGCTAGAGCAAAGGTAATATACGGAGATGCAAGATTTAAATAAATTTGTTGTAGGGATTAGTACTGAAATATAAAATTTACAATTCCACATAAGCAACATAATTTTTTTTTAAAGAAGCCTTTTGACAAATTCAGTAATCAATGGAGAGAATGAGCTGTTTATATTACAATTTAAGATCAATTCAACTGTCAATGTGCTAAGCCTTTTTGAGATACTGAACCACAACACAAGGCATCTTACTGAGTTTTCATTCACCAGATATTCCCAATTCACAGGTAAATGACTGCACATTAAATATAATGACTAATAGGCAAGTTTTGATGGATTATTGATAACAGAACAATGAGAATCTAATCAATTTGACAACATAAAACTTGTCCATGACCAATGGTACTGATTAAAGTTACCAATTTTCTCTCACCAACAGCACAGCTCAGTGTTTATGCTGAATTGACACCCCCACCCCCCTCCCCCAACAGCAAGCCAGTCTTACACCAAAGTTTTATTTGGAACAATGTCATCATCACAGATTTATAGGGCACACAAAACCACAAACAGAAGTTAAGCAGTCGCACACTTATAGAAATACCTGGTTGCAATTTTTTTTTTGTTCCAATAAAACAGTTGTTACTACCTTTGGAAATTAATATTATGTATGCCTGATCAGATTTCACCACACCCTCTCATTGTTAAGTGTATTGTTGCATCTTTCCTTAGCTGTTTCAAAGGAATCACACTTGTGACAAGAAAGAAAAGCACTACACTGTTATGTAACCCTACACGAAATAATATTCAGCTCAGTAACATGAGGGCATCACTGTCATAATCCATGCTGTGGACCTTATTTTAAGAGTTTGGAGGTTACCTATGAGGGCATCACTGTCATAATCCATGCTGTGGACCTTATTTTAAGAGTTTAGAGGTTACCTATCATAGGCACATAACATGATCTTCCTGTAATGTAGTGTTAGCTGCAAGAACAACTATTACTGTACATGGGTTGGTAAAAATCTTATGATTTTACACATGGCATTCAGACAGCAACCTTACAAGAATATGACAGTTAATACAACCAACCAGTTGCAACAAAATTTGCTTTAAACTAGTTTCAACATAAACTATGTCTGACATCAGCACATTTGAAACAACTGTTTTGATTTCCTCTGCATGTCAAAAACAGGTTGAAGAAGTATCTTGTTGCTACCAGTTGGCCGTATTAACTAGTCCTATTCTTGTACGATTACTGTCTCAAAGCCTCACTTGAAACAGTTTGGATTTTATATTGAAGACAGCCAGTCAGCATTGTTTAAAGTAAAATCATGTTGCAACTGGTTTGCTGTAACATGGAACTCTTACTACTGTACATATTACAGGGCACCAGAATGACTTAGCTCACCCACGTTACATTTGGTAACTTCATGTACTTTTTCTTCCCTGTAACTGTTATACCTAGAACTTTGAAACGTTGACAGCTGTTTTCAGCATGTTTTGTTAGCTCACTGAACCATAATCAACTATCAGTAAGTGAGAGACTCTCCAGTATATTGTTCACAGAATATACAACTATTTCTTGGCATTTCAATTAATATTGGATTGGATAAAAACCCCAAAAGAAGGGAAGGAAGGGTATGGGCAGAAAGGAGGATGGTCTTACCACCAGCACTTTTATATTCTACACCTTCATACATATTGAAAATCCATCTTAGCGTGTTTGGTGACAGGCACATTGTGTACCACTGTCATTCTGCCCCCGCCTTGTTCAATTCGACAGTGGTGTATGGGAAAAATTGCACAATTCCAACTGCTCTAATTTTACCTTTAAGGCCCTTCTGTGGATTATATGTAGGAGGAAGCAATACACTGATACTATCCACCTGGAACATACACTCTTGGAATTTTAGTAGTAAACCACACCATAATGCACAACACCAACTTTTGTAGCATCTGTCAATGGAGTTGGATGAGCAGTTCAGTAATAGGTGCTCACTAAACAAACTCTTCAGGAAACAACTGTTTTCTTTGCATCTTCTCTATTTCCTCTATCGATTGTCCCAGTCTCAACAGTACTTCAAGTATTAGTTGAATATAGGGTTTTTCCCCCCAACGAGTCTTGCATCAACCTTTACTACAATTAATTTTATGGGGGCTGTTCCTGACCAATTCTAGATGTTTAATGGGTGTCACTAGCTCCAGTGACTGTTTAGCAACTGCTCAATCAAACAATAGGTCTTTCTGCCTACTTATGCAAAGTGAATTGATCTGTTTATGCTGAGAGTAAATAGCTAATTCCTGCAGCAAGAAATGATAATCTTGCATTTCACTACAAATTTCTAGCAATGACTTCTCTATACACAACAGCATTATCTGTAGTCAGCCTAATAGGGCACTAGGCACTAACACCTAAAATTACAAAATAAAACTGTCACGCAGTGTACCACATTTGCATTAAACACTATGACATGGCACACTTCTGTACCACAATCAAGTCCACTGTATCTGAACAGTCTCTATAATTACAATTTGCTTGTGACTTTATGAATGCTGTTGTTAGAGTGCTGGAACTGTCAACTACTGTGTGAACATACACACTAGCAACACAAAATTTAAGGTTAGATATGTAAATGTATTAAGACATAATTTATTAACTCACTTAAATGTCTTATTACCATAAGCACACATAGTAAAACCGCAAATTGATGAACTGGTTTTATGGAAATTCCGCTTTTAATGAATATTTCCGTTGGTCCCGGTGATACAATAACAAAGTTTTTTCTTCATGCTTTCACCAAACCTCACTTTAAGCAAAAGTCTGCTTTTGAAGGATAGACATGGAAGATCTTGCAAATTGAAAGGCAGTTTTATCATACCCCCTAACACGTTCGAGCAGCTTTTTGATTTCTTTCCATTGAACAGTTGTGTGTGTGCATGTGTATGTGGACACAGTAAATAGTAATAGGACAGAGTGTAGTCCAACTATACTTCCTTTGTAGCTTTATCAGCACATGCATCAAATGGAAATCAATTCCATGAGACTTAGGTCATGTGCTGTGACACCACAGTCACCAAGTTTATGAAGCTCGGAAGTGTACCTGTTTGTTGATTGAAGTATCGAAGTTCTCAGTTTAACTTTTGTGGAGTTATGGCCTGCAAAAGTTTGAAGCTTACAGTTCAGTAAAACCTGATAATAATCCGAGACGTTGATGTCAGTCTTAGCTTAAATTTTTCCTACATGGCGAACAAATACAGCTCTGTCTAGATGTGCGGCTAATGATTCCTATGGATCCAAAATAGAGGAATGTTCATGTGTCTACATTCAACAACGAGGAAAACTAATTGTAGTTTCAAGGACTGAGAAGCAGAAGCATTCCTGTAAGGGGAAACATAATGCACAAAAAAGTTAATGAAACCACTATGAAGATCGACATTGACGCTTTAAGCGCATTGAACAGCTGCTGGAATAGTTAAAAAAATTATAATCTGTAGTTTAAAAATGTAGGTTAGACAGCTAGGCTCTGATCTTAGAAAAGTGTAACTTAATGGAAGAACATTACATTGCCACAATTTATATAGAGCTATCAGCCCACATACATTTCAATGCTGTTGAAACCCTTCTCTTTTATAATTTAATTCCTGCAAAAATCATGTTTCATCATGGGGGGGGGGGGGGGGGGGGGGGGAGGCGCCAAAGAGGTAAAAAAGTAAAGAAATGATTATGATACTAATGTATGTAAAGGGGGATGGAAATGAAAAGCTGTCTCCGCTATCAATTCCCATGTGTTTCTCAAGCATAAAAATGCTATTTTGTACTCAAGAGCACAATAGCAAACCCAGAAAATGTCAGAGTTCTTTGCAACTTTTTCAAGCAGTTAGATGCCAAGAGTGGTGCAGCAGGAAAAAATTGGTCTAATTATTGAACCATGCCCCATACATTCTAATGAAGCATATTTCTGAGGAATGTACAACTGCAAAAGTAATCTGCAGCCTCTGGACCAGGAAATAATACACACTGTTGAAAGCCAGGTACAGAGCAACATTTGTGTAAAAGTCAATTTCATTCCATGCGAGGAAGGAAGTGATGAGACTCAGCATTGTACAGGCTATGCCTCTGTTTTTGCCCGGGATTTTGTAAAACAGACTGTTATACAAATACTGGCTCTGGTAAATTTGTTGCTATTGAAGGAGACGTTCCAGAAGGAGAATGGAGTACCATAACAGACGAAGAGGAGGGCATTGTGACAAGTTTCACTGCTGTTGTGCAACCAATTGATACTGTTAACAGTTTATTTTCCTGTTTTAATATAGACAGATCAATTTTAAATTATATCAGGCAGCTTGAGCGACTTCTTCTTTCAGTAGAATATGCTGTAAGAACAAAACTTCTTGATCTTTTTGTTCAGTGAAGAGTGTAATAAACGTATATTCACTGCATTTATATTTGTAGCAGCACAGGATATTGGTGATTTTGTAATTAAGTAGCACTTTTATCACACGTATGAACTACAATTCTGGCTTTCTCTTTCCACGTATTCTGGCAAAACTCACGTACTCTGGCAAAACTCCAATTAATGAAAAAAATATTTGCGTACCTAGAGATTAATTAAAAATGGGTTTTACTGCATTACAATAAGTAGTATATCACCTATATCCTCAGGTCATCATATGAAGTCTCATTAACATTTAAAGCCTGCCCATTCTTGTTACCATCTAACACCCCCTTACAGTCTACACTCAACAGAAACTGACCATGCAGATTAGCATGAGCTACTGAAATTAACTCAGTAACTTTATATGGCTGATGGGCTGCAACATTGGGAAGTGATGGTAAAAAGCAAACTAACTGTCTTAACATAAGAACTCCATTTTCAAATGACCTTAATTCAGTTATTAAGCTTTTCAACTCTAGATATTTAAAACGGAAACATGTAATAAGAATCACATGTATAATTAATTTCTTTATTCTCTGGTTCTTACGAAGTTTTACTGATGCAAGGAATTTGTACGTTAACTAAACATGTTGAGGACAGTATTTTAACTGTACTGAACCACAGGTATCTAGAGTGGTTACAATGCAGAGAGAGCACAACAGGATTATCTTGGAAAGCTACAAAAGAACACATTCTGTAATGATTTTTGATTGCAAACACTAACAAATTTGTGTACAACGAAAGCTACAGCAGTGAGGTACAATTTTAATATGGTTTAGCTGAAAAAAAAAAAAAAAATTACCGATGCCTAGGTATTAAGGAATAAAAGTAGTGTGTAATAAGCCTGTAAGCCAAAATAAAAAGAAAAACAATAATTTTTGTGTTGCTGAACCTTAACGTAGTTCATGTAGAAACAATGCTGTTGTTTCTCATACAGTTGCGCTTTACACATTCACATGTTATCTGTTGAATCAATCTTATCAAGGTATGTGGTTTCTTCACACTGCTAAGTTTAAGGTTCACAAAGCCAGATTACTTTCAAATTCATATTGACTACCACTAAAATTTACACTTTCTTTGAAGGACAGATCTAAATATTCTACACTTGGGTGTTTTTGCCTTTAAAATATGTGGGCATGATGTGGGGAGTTGTTCTTTGCTTGTAACTTGTTTTATGAATTATGGGCGTAGAACATTACATTGCAATCTTCTTTGCAAACCCTTGACACTGCTCTTCAGTCACCTATAATGACTGTCACCAGAAGATTATAGCATGTTATATAGATGCACCTAAAGTTAAAAATCATCATTTAAAAAATACTAAATTACACACAGAACAGTTGAGGACTGTTGAATCTCAACCACCACCACCAAACTAAATCCGTATTAAATTAATGCTGAAAACTGACTCTGTGCACTCTGAAGTCTTAATGTGTGTCAATATAAATTTGAAGTAATAATCCATAGCAGAAATGTAAAATGAATAGTGTACATCATAAGCTAGTAACTAGTTACAAAAAAGAAAGAATAGCTGGCATCTCTTTCTTGGTATGTACATGCATACCCATTCCAAATAAATTTGTTTTGAGTATTTGTTGCATGGAGCATATACGATAGGGAACAGCAAGAAACTTCCTGGCAGAAAAAATTGTGTGCCAGACCAGAACTCTTAACCAGCGATTCTTTGTTTTCATTGACACCTTCTCCACAAACAGAGCTATCGGATCAAGACTCACAACTAACCCTTATCACATATTTACTTCCACCAGTAGCTCATCAGTGAGGCTATATTTGCTTAGTGAGGCTATATTTGCTCATTGTGGATATCTTGTGTATAGTCGGGTATGACAAATGATTGATGACTGTCAAAAATTTTTTTCTTTTCTGATGATTGGAGCCATAAGTTTTTGCATGATAGGAATTACAAGAAGTAAAACAGATGAAATAGATGGTTATCCAGTCTTGTATAAATTGTGAAATCAAGAAGTATAACTGCTATTCATTAAGCTCTGGCTAAAATTTTCTATTCACACTATTTTCAGTTAATGCATCCAACATTAATACATAGAAGGTGCCACTTGCCCAACTGTTTCCAAGAACAGTACACTTGCCGAATGTCAATCACTATTCACTGCTATTTTAATGCTCACCGTTCAGGCAATGTTTCCGTATTATTAAGTACTACATAAATAAAAATTTGATCACCTCTTCCTCCCATTCCTTTTGCCATTTCAGCCATTTCATACAACTTAGGATTGATGACCTGATTGGCTTCTCTTAATACTGCAACCAAATCTGCTGCTTGTCTTGCATTGCTTGGTGTGAAAAAGGTATATGCTGTGCCTGTTCTTTGAGATCGTCCTGTCCTCCCAATACGATGAACATAATCTTCCGAACTTGAGGGGTAGTCAAAGTTAATGACAAACTTTACATCCTCCACATCTGAAAAAGCAGCGAAACTATGTGAGTAAGCACAAAACAGACAAGCAATGTTACAACATTAATAACTAATTAAAAACACTTTCAAATCGAACAGCAGTACAGTAATAAAAGTATTAATTTTAATGTATCTACACGTTTATTTCCAATTTACAGGATCTTCTGAGATTAAATGAAATAATATTTAATCACTGATCACTATTAGTATAACATTAAAATGATTACTGATACCACATTAAACAATTAGCAAGTCATGACATTAGCCTGCAATAAAAAACCACAATGATTAAGGAAACGCCTGAGCAGGTGTAGTTTAGTTATTACCTGTGTGTGAACCACTAACAGGCCTAGTAGTGCAGTCAGGTGCACACTCCGCACAAGTTGCTTACTGCTGCCCTACAACTGGGCCATCTTAAGCAACTCGGTTGGGAGCATGCACCTGCGACGGCGAACGGGGGGGCGTGCAACCCCCTTCTGTTACTCGGCTTTCTCTCAGGGGCCTACCGAGTGGCCCGCAGGCCTACCGAGTGGCCCGCAGAGAAGCCAGAGAGGCACAGCCTGAACGACAATGCAAACCACCTTTGCATTATCTTGCTTGTGCCTCTGCAAGAAAAAAGAAAATAATCGAACTTGTTAATAACAGAAGTCTCCCACAGATCGTCACTTTCCTTTCACTGACTGAAGAGAACTCAAGACAGCAGGCCACTGCTATCCCAGTAATTTATCAAATGGCATTTTTAAAAATATTTACTAATACTATTTTGGAGGGCCGTGTAGCTCCAATGTTGTTACTGGCTGGCACCAACAGCTACAAAATTGCTTCTGCACGAGTTGCGTCCACAAACTGGCTGCAGCAAAGTATAGGTTCCCACAGACTGCATGTACTTGCCACTTACTGTAAGTAAAACTGATATCTCAATCAGTTTTCAGATTTCTGGAAACCAATCATATTAATAGAAATAAAAAGAATATTCATGGCCCCATAACCTATATATCATACATTTTCAATGAACCCAGTGGCATAAATTAGATATACTAACCACAAGGTAACACTTACCCCCACAACAAAATTAAAATTTGTGCAATATTTGACTTTGACATAGTAAACTGTTTCTTTACACACTCTGTATCCCACACTAACATGTAGCAAACAAAAACAGAAGGCTTCTTTTTTAAACACTTTACCATTCCCTTGCCTGAACCACTTCGCTTTTTACAGCATTTAATTTTGTAACCCTTAACTAAAGAATTCATGTATGTTCCTTAAATACTGTAACCCACAATATTTACCGCTGGAAATGTCATAAGTAAAAAGAGTAGTTTAAAAAACACCTAAGACATTTTCCATGCTAGTAGTGACCTGTACTCATCCGTCAATCCCCTTAAACTACTATCCTAATGTTGCCCTACTATTTGAAATTGAACATACTGATATTGCAGAAACCGAGGAAGAGAGTGAGGGGGAGTTAGGGAGGAGGAGGAGGAGGAGTTAGGGAGGAGGAGGAGGAGGAGTTAGGGAGGAGGAGGAGGAGGAGTTAGGGAGGAGGAGGAGGAGGAGTTAGGGAGGAGGAGGAGGAGGAGTTAGGGAGGAGGAGGAGGAGGAGTTAGGGAGGAGGAGGAGGAGGAGTTAGGGAGGAGGAGGAGGAGGAGGAGGAGTTAGGGAGGGGGAGGAGGAGGAGGAGGAGGAGGAGTTAGGGAGGAGGAGGAGGAGGAGTTAGGGAGGAGGAGGAGGAGGAGGAGGAGTTAGGGAGGAGGAGGAGGAGTTAGGGAGGAGGAGGAGGAGGAGGAGGAGGAGTTAGGGAGGAGGAGGAGGAGGAGGAGGAGGAGTTAGGGAGGAGGAGGAGGAGGAGGAGGAGGAGTTAGGGAGGAGGAGGAGGAGGAGGAGGAGTTAGGGAGGAGGAGGAGGAGGAGGAGGAGTTAGGGAGGAGGAGGAGGAGGAGGAGTTAGGGAGGAGGAGGAGGAGGAGGAGTTAGGGAGGAGGAGGAGGAGGAGGAGTTAGGGAGGAGGAGGAGGAGGAGTTAGGGAGGAGGAGGAGGAGGAGGAGGAGGAGTTAGGGAGGAGGAGGAGGAGGAGGAGTTAGGGAGGAGGAGGAGGAGGAGTTAGGGAGGAGGAGGAGGAGGAGGAGGAGTTAGGGAGGAGGAGGAGGAGGAGGAGGAGGAGTTAGGGAGGAGGAGGAGGAGGAGTTAGGGAGGAGGAGGAGGAGGAGTTAGGGAGGAGGAGGAGGAGGAGTTAGGGAGGAGGAGGAGGAGGAGGAGGAGTTAGGGAGGAGGAGGAGGAGGAGGAGGAGGAGTTAGGGAGGAGGAGGAGTTAGGGAGGAGGAGGAGGAGGAGGAGGAGGAGTTAGGGAGGAGGAGGAGTTAGGGAGGAGGAGGAGGAGGAGGAGGAGGAGGAGGAGGAGGAGGAGTTAGGGAGGAGGAGGAGTTAGGGAGGAGGAGGAGTTAGGGAGGAGGAGGAGTTAGGGAGGAGGAGGAGTTAGGGAGGAGGAGGAGGAGTTAGGGAGGAGGAGGAGGAGTTAGGGAGGAGGAGGAGGAGTTAGGGAGGAGGAGGAGGAGTTAGGGAGGAGGAGGAGGAGTTAGGGAGGAGGAGGAGGAGTTAGGGAGGAGGAGGAGGAGTTAGGGAGGAGGAGGAGGAGTTAGGGAGGAGGAGGAGGAGTTAGGGAGGAGGAGGAGGAGTTAGGGAGGAGGAGGAGGAGTTAGGGAGGAGGAGGAGGAGTTAGGGAGGAGGAGGAGGAGTTAGGGAGGAGGAGGAGGAGTTAGGGAGGAGGAGGAGGAGTTAGGGAGGAGGAGGAGGAGTTAGGGAGGAGGAGGAGGAGTTAGGGAGGAGGAGGAGGAGTTAGGGAGGAGGAGGAGGAGTTAGGGAGGAGGAGGAGGAGTTAGGGAGGAGGAGGAGGAGTTAGGGAGGAGGAGGAGGAGTTAGGGAGGAGGAGGAGGAGTTAGGGAGGAGGAGGAGGAGTTAGGGAGGAGGAGGAGGAGTTAGGGAGGAGGAGGAGGAGTTAGGGAGGAGGAGGAGTTAGGGAGGAGGAGGAGTTAGGGAGGAGGAGGAGTTAGGGAGGAGGAGGAGTTAGGGAGGAGGAGGAGTTAGGGAGGAGGAGGAGTTAGGGAGGAGGAGGAGTTAGGGAGGAGGAGGAGTTAGGGAGGAGGAGGAGTTAGGGAGGAGGAGGAGTTAGGGAGGAGGAGGAGTTAGGGAGGAGGAGGAGTTAGGGAGGAGGAGGAGTTAGGGAGGAGGAGGAGTTAGGGAGGAGGAGGAGTTAGGGAGGAGGAGGAGTTAGGGAGGAGGAGGAGTTAGGGAGGAGGAGGAGTTAGGGAGGAGGAGGAGTTAGGGAGGAGGAGGAGTTAGGGAGGAGGAGGAGTTAGGGAGGAGGAGGAGTTAGGGAGGAGGAGGAGTTAGGGAGGAGGAGGAGTTAGGGAGGAGGAGGAGTTAGGGAGGAGGAGGAGTTAGGGAGGAGGAGTTAGGGAGGAGGAGTTAGGGAGGAGGATGAGGGAGGAGGATGAGGGAGGAGGATGAGGGAGGAGGATAAGGGAGGAGGGAGGGAGGGAGGAGGAGGGGAGAGCACACACTGTACTCACTTATTTGTACATTCTCACTGAATAATGAAATATTACTTTAATTCATATTTAACTGGGACTAAAGTAATAGTTGTTGAAAAATATCCCACTTCTTGTGTACTGACTTCACAACCCAATAAAAACTCACTGCAGTGTGGAACATTTGAAACTGTAGAAGCCTTCCAACCTCACAAAAAGTCTAATAAATGAAAATTGTTTACTGTCTCTTTCAACATATATTTATAAGATTTGTGTACATGACATACATACATACCTAAGCCTCGAGCAGCAACATCAGTAGCAACAAGAATCGGTGATTTTCCTGTGCGAAATTCTAGAAGAAAATAAAACAAGTATCACTTTACACCATTCAACTTTTTGTCCACTTACATTGCATGCATGCCAAACCATTATATACTTTATGATTTCCATAACAACTCAATTGGTGCAATGCTTGCATTATAATTAGCATAACAATCCAGTGATTTTTAAATATGTGTGTGTGTGTGTGTAGTAATAAACATTATAAAATTATAATTAGAACAGTTGGCACATCATCAAATATGATGTGCAAACTGAAGTGCTGATATTCAAACAGCAATCAACAGATTTACGGATGCACTTATCAATTATATCTGCCCACTCTCAAGTATAAATATTGGCAATTCAGTCCTAAACAATGGACCATACACCCATACACACTTAAGCATAACCAATTCACTAATAACTTATTATGGCAGGGTTCTATTACATCCATTATTGGAAAGATCTCTGTTGGGCTCTACGAGGATGGAATCCAAACATTAGTCTGAACACCGAAGGCATAAAGTTCCCACACGTTGCTATACCTCCTATTTAATTCATGACATGTTAGAGACACAAAGCCACGCCAAGAAAGGAGGCCAAATCTTTATGTACAATATTCAAACAGCAATCGGCAGATTTATGGATGCACTTAACTATAACTGCCCATTCGTAAGTATGAATATTGGCAATTCAGTCCTAAACAATGGACCATACACACTTAAGCATAACCAATTCACTAATAACTTATTATGGCAGGGTTCTATTACATCCATTATTGGAAAGATCTCTGTTGGGCTCTACGAGGATGGAATCCAAACATTAGTCTGAACACCGAAGGCATAAAGTTCCCACACGTTGCTATACCTCCTATTTAATTCATGACATGTTAGAGACACAAAGCCATGCCAAGAAAGGAGGCCAAATCTTTATGTACAATATTCAAACAGCAATCGGCAGATTTATGGATGCACTTAACTATAACTGCCCATTCGTAAGTATGAATATTGGCAATTCAGTCCTAAACAATGGACCATACACACTTAAGCATAACCAATTCACTAATAACTTATTATGGCAGGGTTCTATTACATCCATTATTGGAAAGATCTCTGTTGGGCTCTACGAGGATGGAATCCAAACATTAGTCTGAACACCGAAGGCATAAAGTTCCCACACGTTGCTATACCTCCTATTTAATTCATGACATGTTAGAGACACAAAGCCATGCCAAGAAAGGAGGCCAAATCTTTATGTACAATATTAAAACAGCAATCGGCAGATTTATGGATGCACTTAACTATAACTGCCCATTCGTAAGTATGAATATTGGCAATTCAGTCCTAAACAATGGACCATACACACTTAAGCATAACCAATTCACTAATAACTTATTATGGCAGGGTTCTATTACATCCATTATTGGAAAGATCTCTGTTGGGCTCTACGAGGATGGAATCCAAACATTAGTCTGAACACCGAAGGCATAAAGTTCCCACACGTTGCTATACCTCCTATTTAATTCATGACATGTTAGAGACACAAAGCCATGCCAAGAAAGGAGGCCAAATCTTTATGTACAATATTAAAACAGCAATCGGCAGATTTATGGATGCACTTAACTATAACTGCCCATTCGTAAGTATGAATATTGGCAATTCAGTCCTAAACAATGGACCATACACACTTAAGCATAACCAATTCACTAATAACTTATTATGGCAGGGTTCTATTACATCCATTATTGGAAAGATCTCTGTTGGGCTCTACGAGGATGGAATCCAAACATTAGTCTGAACACCGAAGGCATAAAGTTCCCACACGTTGCTATACCTCCTATTTAATTCATGACATGTTAGAGACACAAAGCCATGCCAAGAAAGGAGGCCAAATCTTTATGTACAATATTCAAACAGCAATCGGCAGATTTATGGATGCACTTAACTATAACTGCCCATTCGTAAGTATGAATATTGGCAATTCAGTCCTAAACAATGGACCATACACACTTAAGCATAACCAATTCACTAATAACTTATTATGGCAGGGTTCTATTACATCCATTATTGGAAAGATCTCTGTTGGGCTCTACGAGGATGGAATCCAAACATTAGTCTGAACACCGAAGGCATAAAGTTCCCACACGTTGCTATACCTCCTATTTAATTCATGACATGTTAGAGACACAAAGCCATGCCAAGAAAGGAGGCCAAATCTTTATGTACAATATTCAAACAGCAATCGGCAGATTTATGGATGCACTTAACTATAACTGCCCATTCGTAAGTATGAATATTGGCAATTCAGTCCTAAACAATGGACCATACACCCATACACACTTAAGCATAACCAATTCACTAATAACTTATTATGGCAGGGTTCTATTACATCCATTATTGGAAAGATCTCTGTTGGGCTCTACGAGGATGGAATCCAAACATTAGTCTGAACACCGAAGGCATAAAGTTCCCACACGTTGCTATACCTCCTATTTAATTCATGGCATGTTAGAGACACAAAGCCATGCCAAGAAAGGAGGCCAAATCTTTATGTATCGTCACATTCCTGTTGCTACACAACAACATACAAAAAATGACAGTCTCTTTCAGGTGTGTTAAGTACACGCATCTCAAACAGTCAGCTCCATTGATGTTCATTTTTGTAAATAATATCTGCAAAATAACAATATACTTAATGCAATGGTGAACCTGAAATACAGCTACAAAAAAAATCTATTTGGGAAACAGAGCAGATACTATGCACAACAAGAAATTACTAGAATGCCTTGTATTAAAAAGTAACCGATATTTCTTCTTTCATTTGTTATTGTTAGCTATGTATATGGCACTGGATCTCAGTCTCTTCAATATTCATATCACAGTAGTTCTCTGCAACCATATGACAACTGGATGACAGGATTGCATAATGTTGAAGTACAAAGGCCATGAACCATTCTAGACTGTCAACGACAATCATCATGCAGTCAAACCCGCAAGTAATTTGTTGATAAGTCTACTAAAAACACACAAATGTAACACTACCTGCATGACACCACACCATAAATATTACACCGAAAGTTTTACAATAGCAAGGAAAAATCTCAGTGAGTGAAAAAAATTGTAAATTCACACTCCTTTGGATGGGAATTCTACAAAGAGTATTTTTGTACTGTGATCCATATGTGTTAAAACTCCTTTCCCCATAATCTAGCAGTAATGGTCAAACAACAATCACAATACACAGAAATCCAGTTTTTAACTGGAGACTTAATTTAAACTAAAGCAGTTTGAGTTATCAGAATACACACAGTACAATACTGATTTTAACTGTGATATGTTGTCCTGGAAATAGTAACATGATAGCTACTGTCGGGCACTACGAGGATGGAATTCAAACATCTTGTTTGAACACCGAAGGCATAAGTTCCCACTCATTACTATACCTCCTGTTTAATTCATGACATGTTAAGGACACAAGGCCATGCCAAGAAAGGAGGAGAAATCTTTTGTACAATCTCATTTCCTATATTTGTGCAAGTGCAGAAAACTTCTTACAAAATTTGATAGGCATCAGAAAGTACATAACTTGACACTTACATTTCATCATTAATCTTTATAAATTTAACAATATGCCTAAACCAACTAAGCTTGGAACTACAGCTACAAAAATTTAACTAATTGGAACACAACATGCACTAATAAACTACTAAAGTCATGGACATCCTGAAAAACTAAAGCAACTGCCCAATGTTTTGACCACTTCTCTGCAAAGTCTCTGATACACGATTTCTCATTTTGTATACTTGAAAAAAAGAGACAGCATTGGTCGTATATTTTTTACTATCGCAAAATCGATTTTCTGTCACTGAGTGACCATCTTCAGTGCTATATTGTATAACTTAAATTAGGATGCACTGTTGTCACTAAGCTTACGGCAATCACATAGACTCATTTTGTGTTTGTCACTAATGAAGGCAGCCCCCCTTCCCTCCCCCCAGTAGCATTCACACTACAGAAGCTCTTGGCAAACTCATGTCTTATGTATGACAGGATGAGAAGACCACACAGGATGAAAGATTACTTCACTGATCATTGTGTGTGTAAAGTTCTTTCCACTGTCAGCAATTGTGTTGAGGCACACATAGGACACCAGCCAAAGAAGCCTATGTAAACACACATGCAACTATCAGCAGGAAACTTAATTGTAAGTTGCACATAAAGTTTTTAAACACTCAGTAAGTAAGGGGAGGGGGCTCTATGTGCTGGACATGAATTTCAGTAAAGTATTTGCAGAATTTCCAAAAAAAACTTCTCACCAAAAAGTCAATCTAACACCATTAAGCACATAAGCACTGGTCAAAACTGCTATTCCCACAATACAACAGTATTGGGGCAACACGTTCAAGAAAAACAAAGAAATCCAATTTTATGACATGACTAGAGGCATTTAGTTTACACTAATCAGTTGTCATGTGGAGTAGTACTCGAGTATGCAATACAGTAAAATGTGGCTTGCTTATTCCTTACTTAGGATTTGTTCTCCTGGAGACGGTAACACATGGGAGGTAATATAGAGCTCTACAAGGATGGAATCCAAATGTCTATCCCCTGCCTAATTCATGACATAAGAGGACAAGCCCATGCCAAACAATGAGGTAGTATTATAAATGTATAATTAATCCTTGATTTGCGCACACACACACACACACACACACACACACACACACACACACACACACACAGTAATACCCTAACACACTGCCAAATTATTTCAATATATCAACTGGGAGGGAGGATTTGTAAAACAAACAAGAATTCATTCCCCACAGACAGTGCAGTTACCACAGGTTTCTCCCACTAAGTGTTTGTACTACATACCATTTTCCCTATCAACCAAACATAGGTTGCACTGAATTTTGCAAATGTTTGTCCATGATCCTAAATGTAGAATTCGCAGGCATGACAATAATATGTTACCATCAAGTTCTGATTCTCACTACAGAAATCAGAAACCCCTCACTGGAGAGAATTCAGCTTGCACGAGATCC
This sequence comes from Schistocerca cancellata, assembly GCF_023864275.1. NCBI lineage: Eukaryota > Metazoa > Arthropoda > Insecta > Orthoptera > Acrididae > Schistocerca > Schistocerca cancellata. The sequence goes on along the minus strand of NC_064628.1, from coordinate 221,881,894 downwards.
AGTAGAAGTTCACTTTGACAACACAACCAAAGCAAAACAAATGGAAACTAACATAGAAACAATTACAGATACTGTATGCAACATAAAACATATAGCTGAGTTTGAAATTATTCTCTATAGTAATGTAACTAACCAGTTTACAACATCGAGGAGCTAAAATGTTGGGTGAGGAACTGTAAATCCCCCTCTCACTCACAGTGAAACTACTCACTAGATCCAAACCGTCACTTATTAATAGCAAAAATTTTTTTCTAATGAAGTGAATTAAGGACACATTAAAAAATAAATCTGGGTGAACTAAGGAATAACTTCCAACAAGGTTAAAATTAAATTTTGTCAGTTGGTGAAATAGGATAAGGACATTATGTCTCTACTATAATTGTTACTATTGATGCCAAATTTCTTTGTAAATATGTCATGGGATGCTGAGGAGTATGCAACATAATCTCAGGAGGTTCTGTTGGGCTCTACGAGGATGGAATCCAAACATATTAGTCTGAACACCGAAGGCATAAATTTCCCACATATTGATATACCTCCTGTTTCATTCATGACTTGTTATGACACAAAGCCATGCCAAGAAAGGAGGCCAAATCTTAATATGTATATTCACATCACATGTATTTTTTGTTGCCAGACACAATCACTTAAAAATAGTAAGTCTTTCTGCTGTAATCAGTACAGGCATCTCAAATGCTCAGCTCCTTTTATTCTTACAATTTATCAACATTTGCAAAATAGCGATGTACTTAATGCAATGGAAAATCAGACTTGCAGAAAAAAATAAAGATTTGAAAAACTGGGAAACAAAGCAGCCTACAATGCACAACTAAAAATAACCAGGACATCCTAATGAAAAAGCAAAACATTTCTTCCTTTGTTTGTTATTGCTAGCTGTGCATTTGGCACTGCATCTCAGACTCTCCAATATTCAATCACAGCCATTCTTGGCACAATAACTTTATTACAGGATCCCACAGAAGACAGAAGTACTTAATAGGTCAAAGAGAGTGGACTGCTCTGGATTGTCAGCAAAAATCATCATGCAGTCAAACCCACGACTAATTTGTCGAATACAGATCCAGACGGAAACATTCCACGTGGCAAAATATGGGCAGTAGTGTGTTTTTCGTTGTGCCTATCAACATACCATCGCTTTCTTGTTTGGTAAGTTAGGATGCTGTAACTTACCAAACTAAAGCGTTGGTATGTTGATAGAGACGAGAACACACACACACACACACACACACACACACACACACACACACACACACACACACACACACAGGCAGACATATGCAAATGCAAGGAGGTTGGGCAGAGATGTCCATCGAGGCGGAACTACAGAGGAAAAGATGAGGTATGAGCGGCGGCAACTTGAAATTAGCGGAGGTTGCGGCCTGGTGGGTAATGGGAAGAGAGAATATACTGCAGGGCAAGTTCCCATCTCCGGAGTTCTGATAGGTTGGTGTCAGTGGGAAGTATCCAGATAACTCGGACGGTGTAACACTGTGCCAAGATGTGCTGGCCATGCACCAAGGCATGTTTAGCCACAGGGTGATCCTCATTACCAACAAACACTGTCTGCCTGTGTCTGTTCACGCGAATGGACAGTTTGTTGCTGGTCATTCCCACATAGAAGGCTTCACAGTGTAGGCATGTCAGTTGGTAAATCATGTGAGTGCCTTCACACGTGGCTCTGCCTCCGACTGTGTACACCTTCCGGGTTACAGGACTGGAGTAGGTGGTGGTGGTGGTGGTGGTGGTGGTGGTGGTGGTGGTGGGAGGGTGCATGCGACACGTCTTACACTGGGGGCGGTTACAAGGGTAGGAACCAGAGGGTAGGGAAGGTGGTATGGGGATTTCATAGGGATGAACCAAGAGGTTACGAAGGTTAGGTGGACGGCGGAAAGACACTCTTGGTGGAGTGGGGAGGATTTCATGAAGGATAGATCTCATTTCAGGGCAGGATTTGAGGAAGTCGTATCCCTGCTGGAGAGCCACATTCAGAGTCTGATCCAGTCCTGGAAAGTATCCTGTCACAAGTGGGGCACTTTTGCGGTTGTTCTATGGGAGGTTCTGGGTTTGAGAGGACGAGGAAGTGGCTCTAGCTATTTGCTTCTGTACCATGTCAGCATGGTAGTTGCAGGATGCGAAAGCTGTTTTCAGGTTATTGGTGTAATGGTTCAGGGATTCAGGACTGGAGCAGATTTGTTAGCCACTAAGACCTAAGCTGTAGGGAAGTGACCATTTGATATGGAATGGGTGGCAGCTGTCATAATGGAGGTACTGTTGCTTGTTGGTGGATTTGATGTGAACAGATGTGTGAAGCTGGCCATTGGACAGATGGAGGTTAACGTCAAGGAAAGCGGCATGGAATTTGGAGTAGGACCAGGTGAATCTGATGGAACCAAAGGAGGTTGGAGAGGAAATTCTGGAGTTGCTCTTCACTGTGAATCCAGATCATGAAGATGTCATCAATAAATCTGTACCAGAATTTGGGTTGGCATGCTTGGGTAACCAAGAAGACTTCCTCTAAGCGACCCATAAATAGGTTGGCGTACGAGGGGGCCATCCTGGTACCCATGGCTGTTCCTTTAATTGCTGGTATGTCTGGCAAATTTGAGTGTGTGTTTGTGTGTTTTTTATTGTGTTTATCTACCAGCACTTTCCCGTTTGGTAAGTCACAGCATCTTTGTTTTTTATATATATTTTTCCCACATGGAATTTTTTATAAAATGGAAACTGAAGGATGCAACTGCTGATTTTGTATTGGCTCCAAACATCACCTGGTATCTATATCGAGGGTCCACATGTAAGTGTCTGTTAAAGTTGCATTCCCCATAATTGAGCACTATAGGTAGAATGGAAAAATCCTGTTTTATAAGTGAAGGCTTCTAGTTCACACTAAAGCCAGCTGTCATTTTGAGTACCATCAGAACACACAATAAAGTGAGATAACTCTTTTCTTTTTTACTTTGTGCACTTTTCCTGGAGACAGTCACATAGACATACTGTCATATCTTAAGAGGATATAGTCATGTTTTAACACCGAAGGCATAAGTTCCCCTTATTACTTTACCTTCTGTTTAATTCATTACTTGTTAAGGACACAAAGCTAAATGAAGAAAGGAGGAAATATTAAGTATGTGTAAAAGGCCTTAACATGTTAGCCATCATATCTTCACCTCACTCCAACACTGAAGCAAGCCAATGCAAGCGGCAGCAACAAGCTGGAAAGGGCAGTGCGGGAGTACATTAAAACACAACATGAATGCATTTACCGCAGGTACCGATTGGTTCTCCTGCAACTTGTTAATAGCTCAGAGTCGTAATAACTTTATCCAACACCATCTATGTTGAAGCTTCGACTAGGTAGGATAGTAATTTTTTTGCAAATTTTTTCCACGAGTTCATAACTGTAGTTTGTACACATGACAGAACAAGTCGGCATCCAGTTTTGTTTTGTGTTTCAGAAATCAGTGGCAGAAACTTCCCACTGACCAGTAACCAACAAACAAAATCACTGGAAACCTGCTTTAATAACCTAACCAAACCAAACAAAGTAAAACAAGTTAGAAGCATTGTAACTACTTTTAAAAATGGAGATGTCTGGATGAAACAATACGTAATAGAAGGGAAAGTCAACCACTCCACCTATAGTGGACTGATGGGTGGGGCATAGAAACACACAACATAGAACAGTATTCACATTAGCTTTTGAGCTCTTGTACTTTTACTACTAAAGTACACACATTCACAGACAGACCCAGACAAACACTAATTACTGAAAGCAGTTGCCCAGGCTGATGGAGGTGGGGTGGGGGTTGGGAAAGTTTGTTAGTTGATTTGGGGGAGGGGACCAAACAGTAAGGTCATTGATCCCATCAGACTAGGGAAGAACTGGGAAGTCGGCCCGGCCAGGCCCTTCCAAAGGGGAACCACCCTGACATTTGTCTGAAGCAATTTAGGGAAATCATGGAAAACCTAAATCTCAATGGCTGGACATGGGTTTGAACCATCCTCCTCCTGAAAGCGAGTCCAGTGTGCTAACCATTGCGTCACCTCACTCAGTTAGGGAAGAACACACATGGCAATGAGGCAGGTCTCTCACAACAGATGATTCAGTGACTGCAAAACAAGACAAAATTAATTCTGTGGGTAGAGCATTTAAAAGAGAGAAAGAGAGAGAGAGAGAGAGAGAGAGAGAGAGAGAGAGAGAGGAAGAGGAGAGGGAGGGAGGGAGGGAGGGAGATGTGTAGACAGAGGAGAGTAGGCAAAAATAAGTTGAGGTAATGGGAAACTGCTTAGTGGAGGTTTGGGGCAAGGGGATTGCAACTGCGCAGGGTCTGCTGGGGAGAGAATTCCCACCGGCATAGTTGAGAAAAACTTGATATGGGAGTGAGTATCCAAATGGCCCACATACTGAAGCAGCTGTTGAAGTCATTAGCGTAGTAGTGTGCAGCATGTCTGGAAAGCAGATGGTCAGGTTTGGAGTTTGCCTCACTTTTGCAGTTGCAATCCAAGTGAGTAGACAGTGGATTACTTGTCATGTCCATATTGAATGGTGCACAGTAATTGTAGCACAGCTGTTATATAAAACTACCACTTTCGCACTTGGCCCTGGGTAGACAATGCTAGTATCCGGACTGCAGTAGGGGGTAGTGGATGGGTGCATGGACTTGCCCTTCGCAGACTCATAGGGTGCTAGGTTGAGAGAGGAATGCTCAAGGTTATTCTGTAGGTTGAGGGGAGTGGGTGGCGAAACACTAATTTTGGTTATGTGGTACTTTTACTAGAAAACGAGTGAGAGCTCAAACTGTACATAAAAACACACAGCTTAAATTATTAATATTAAAGAACTGATTGCCAGATCATGATAAGGCTCTTATGTGGCAGTTTTTTCCCAAAAAATGTTAATCACAAAGTGAATTATGTTCAACCTTTTTCTATTAATTAGGATGAAAAGTGACCAAATAAGTATTTGTTGTTCGGCTATGTAGCAGATATGACAGAAAACTCACAGGAGGCATTCAGCATCTCAGCCTCGGAAAACTATAAAAAAATATTTCCATGGTGAGAAGAAGATAAGCTCATTAGGACCAATGGAAATTGTCTTTAGCTAGATGCAAAGTGTAATGGAATTATTCTCTATTTTTGGATTTAAGCTCTTGTTAATTTTTAAACCATGAACTGATGCTGAAAATCTAACCTTACTTAAACACTTCATGAGCAACTACTAAAGTCTGAAATCATAGTTGCCTTGGAAATGCCAACTGGTATGCTTGTAAGTTAGCAACAGTATCTCTAAGGGTCCCGTCGGGCACTTCGAGGATGGAATCAAACTCTAATCTGAACACTGAAGGTTTAGTTCCCATATATATCTATACCTCCTGTACAATTCAATGCATGTTAAGGACAGTTATGTCAAGGAAGGAGGCAACACTATCAATGTATAGTCAGGTCTTAGATCCACCTGTCACAAGACACAATGAATTTATTAATAATCTAATGGTAAAATGTTCCAGACATTTATCCACGTACGATCATGACATTTAAAACCAAGCAACAAATTGGAAGCAATTTTATATCTGTAACCAATTTCAGCAAAATACTGCCCCAATCAGCGCACAAAACATTGCCAATGCTACTGGAAACTGATCAATTAGCAGTTGACAGTAAAAAATTTTGCACACCAACGCATTACAACCTTGGTATTACAAGAATTTAAGTGAGACATTGGTCTTAATACCAAAAGCAACACCAATGGCAGGAAATTCTCACTGCTTTCTTTAGTTGCTGTTATTGCTGTCTTTATTTGCTGTTAAATTCAAGTTGTGTTAAGGAGAGACGGAGACCCATTGCGGAGGTCAAGTGCAGGCTAAAAACATATAATGCTCATGTATTACAAAATAACAATGTTAACACGTTTTCTAAAACCAACCTTGAAGAACCCAGTCTCTCTCTGGTTGAGATTTGTCTCCATGGATGCAAGATGCTGGCCACCTGTAATAAGTCCACTGTAATAGTAAATTTCAACCACAAAATTTACATTAATGCAACATCCATTACCATAAATTTCTAAAGATGAACTTTTTAAAATCTTTGAGGCAACAAAATATGCTGATCCAATCTATATATCATACATTCTTGCTGTGAAGCAACAAAAGTTAACACTGTAACAAACACCATGTGAAAAATCGCACCGAACAGATTATAAAAACAATGTAATACATGTGAAAGTGGGTGTCCAATGCACACTGCAACATCATGTGGTTTCAATCAACAAACATCACTATAGTATGAAGGGTATCCATATATATATTTTTTATTATGCAGCCCAAAATTACAGCCACCTGGTGACAGGTCAGTGGAAGATTTTCACAACAATCAAAGGGTACTTTTTGTGTGGATCTGAATATTTTTCAAGCCCAGAAAATGTTAGTGGACCTTCAAAAATTTCAAATTTGAGCTAATGCATCAATTCTTGTGTTTGCTAGAGAGAGTGTGTCTAAGCACCATCACACACAAAATAATACTATCAGAGAACAAAAGAAAACCCCTAAAAGTGCTAATTTCTGTAAGTTTGTGGTTCCCAGAAGTAAGTTCTCTAACAATGTGCTTCAAACCTGATTTGCCTTTATTATTTTATTTTTGTGAAGTCTGCCAAACCTTCACGAAAATAGAAATAAAAACTGTTTATGAATTTTTCATCAATTTTTCTGAATTATATCATTGCTGAAAACAGCCAGGTTTCAAGAGGGAAGAAGATGATTTCAATGGCAGTGCCTTTTTTTAGAGGGCTAATGAAGGTAAGGAGAAGCAGTGTTACCTTTCCTCTATTCCAACTCAAAGCTAAGCTACAGAACAAGCCTGAGAAACAAATGTTACTCACACACTACTTCCAGCACTAATAAAAAACTGAATTTACTTTTCAGATTGAATAAGGCACTTGTATCCATGGCTTCTTTACAACTATTGTACAGTAGAAACTGATAGTCTTCATAAAGCATGACAAACCATGTCTGGATAAAACAATGACAGAAATTAGGCTACCCCTTAGAATATCTGAAGAAAATGTGAAGGAATTTCTTTGTAGAAGGAAAAACTCTCGACAGCTCCCTGAAGTTCCAGTCTGTATCAACAAATTTAAGGCTTACAAAATTAATACAATTTAAATTCCATTATCTAAAATTGGTAACTCCTCCCTTTCTCATTCCAAAAATGATTTGAGAGATTGCACTTACACTTAATGAACTAGTAAAGAAGTATCTGGAATCTGTTCAAAATTAACGAAAGTGAGCATTTCAAAATTTTGTGCAAGTCACTTCTGTCACTACTTACCCATCACGTCGCATTTTTCTCGTAATTTCATCGACACGCCTCTTTGTTTCTATGAACACTATGCTTTTATTCTCTTTCTCAGCCATTATTTCTTTTAATAGCGTGCTTAACCTGCAAAATATTAACTGGATTACTATCAATAAAATGATTGTCCAACTCCTTATGTTACCACTTATTTATCCTGCAAGATACTCTAACCTTTTCGATAACTTAATACAACATTAAAGGACTAGCAAAAAACATTGTAACAGATGTTTCGTAATTATTATAATTTCACCTCACCAGAGAAAAATCACAGAACTTATGAAATTCATTAACACTCGCAAAAATGCCGTAGAGCCTAAAAACTGAGAAAAAATATTTACATGCAAACAATGATGAGATTATAATGAAAGCTACCTTTCAATCATCATAATTGCAGAGCTGCATTAAGCTGACACTGCCAATGCTCTATACTGGTGATTGACAGGCTTCTGCAAAAGGAGTAATGCTACAATGGGCATCAATGAAATATTTTCCAAATCATTGAAGAAGACCCCTTTAGCAGTATACAAATGAATTACACTGCCTTTTATATGGAAAGTACATAGACAGTCCTATCATTTTACAACTGCTGCAATGTAAGGGATTCTCCGTAGCTATCAAGAAATACCATTTCCGTTCAATAAACTTTAACGTGGATAAATAGCATCTTTATGTAAGAAGAAAAAGAAGAAGATGATGATAACTAGAATTATGTTATAACAATAATCCACCTTGTAAATTTATAGCTGAGTCAATAACAACACAGGTGTGGAACCAGTTGACTGTAAGAACTCTGAGTAGCCATTCTTTTAACAAATACTCTCAAGAATTTGGGATCACTGAGAAAACTAAATAATTTGTCCTCTATGTCAAAGAACACTCACACCAATGAGTTGTTACGGGTTTTGAAAGATTTACGGTCTTAAGTTTGGGAGTCATACTTCAAAAACCAGTGAATCAGTGTAAATAACTCAGTAAAGGTCTTACACAGCATACAGCTAAAGGTCATAACGCGGCTCTCCATGTTTGTCTGCCCCATGCAAATCTCTTCCCTACAGAACTACAGCAGCCTACATCCATTTGAACCTGCTCACTACTGACAAGCCTTGGCATCCCTCTATCACATTTACTACTACTCAGTGCTTCAGGATGTGTCCATCTAAGTTTAGTCAAGTTCTGCCATAAAGATGTATTCTCCTCTATTAGATTCAATGCCTCTTCATTAGTTGCCTACTCATCTAATCGTCACAACTTTTCAAAAAGCTTTTATTCTCTACTTCTCTGAACCACTTCTAGTGTGTGTCTAGTTCTGCCCAAGACTACAGTCCACACAAATAATTTCACAGACGACTTTTAAGTCTTTAACATTTGTGTTACACATGCGAAAAACTAGGATATTGCTACTTATCCTGCACAGCTAATACAACTATTACATCAGTAAGATAGCTAACAATGTTCTCAATTTTATCTGTGTGCCTACCAATGACCCTGCAGCACTAACCTCTGACAAGTTTACTTCTTTCATTACGTATTCAATTACCATTTCTATCTAGACATGTAATTTAACAACGGTGCAGTCCCCAACACTCAGTCTTTACTTTTCATTCCGTCCAGTATGTCTCCCCTGACCCGGGGTTCTGGGTGACTTTTCTGAACTGTACCCCTTTTCCTAAACCTCTCCAATACTTTTCCTTCACCCCTTCAACTCTTCTGCCATAAGGAGGAGTCATAGGCTCCCGGAAGTTTGTAAAATTTAAACGTACGTGTGTGTGTGTGTGTGTGTGTGTGTGTGTGTGTGTGTGTGTGTGTGTGTGTGTGTGTGTTTTCCTTGCCACTTGGTGAGTAGATTTTTTTATCTATCCATTTACATTATATAGATATGTAATTTAAATTGTACACGGTACCCCACCAGAGATAATTACCTTAATTATTTAGGCACCTTTGTAAAATACCACAGTCTGATTAGGCAGTATGATCATATGGTGGAAATATTTATGGAGAAAGGAGTCAGGGAGGAATATCAAAATTACAACACCAATGCAAGAACCCTCCAGACACAGAGAGAAGCAAAGAAAGTGACTGCAATGCTGGTTCCCATTACACAAAGGTAAGTTTCTTCGAATTAATGTAGGTCTAGATTTTCAGTTAACTGTGTTCCTAGAAAATTCAAATACAGTGGTACCTTGCTGAACGTGCACCTCCCATAATGTGCAGTTCACATAATGAGCAAAACAAATTATAAAAAAATGACTTGTTTAATGAATGATGTTTCACACAACGAATGATGATTTAGTGTCACAACACCAGCCCTTTGCATGCAGCGGGAAAACATTCAACAACATCAACACCTTCCACTGTCGGCAGCAGCATATTAACTTTGTCTTTCAGTTTTGGTTGAGTGCTCTTTCTGCTACCATCTTAGTGCAGTTTTGAGCACACACTTATCTAAACTTGTGATCACACAGTGTTTTTTTGTGTGCAAATTTTAATAACCTTCGTAGAGATGTCCCCGAAAATACAGCCACAAGAGACAACCCTAAAAGAAAGAATATTACCTTCGAAATGAAATGTAGAATCATTGATAAACACGAACATTATCTGAGTGTTGCTGATTTAGCACGAACATACAATTGGTCTACATCAAATATTTGCACTATCCTCAAGAACAAGGACAAGGACAAGATTAAGTAAAAGATGCTTCCTTCCAAGGAAGTGACAAGAGTAAACAACAGTTTCGTATTCTGGATGATGTCGAAAGGTTGCTCACTATATCAATAAATGAAAAGCAACTGCAAGGCGACACTTTCAACAAGAACAACGTTTATGAGAATGCGACAATAATTTTTGCCAACCTCATAACAACGAAAGGGTCATTAGCGGCCGAAGAAGTCGTCGATTGTTCAAGAAGTTTAAGAGAAATACCAGCATCCATAGCGTTGTGAGGTGCAGCAAACTGCCAGCTCCAACACAAAGGCAGCAGAGAACTTTATCAGCAACTTCAAAGTGCTCTTAGATTCTGCGTATAATCTGCCGCAAAAGGTTTTTAATTGTGACAAGACGGGTCTATGCTGAAAAAAGATGCCAAAATGCACCTTTATAACAGCGGAGGAGACCGCACTGCCCCATCACAGACCAATGAAAGACCACCTCACACTACTATTCTGTGCCAATGTAAGGGGTGTTTTGAAAATTAAACCGCTGTTTGCATTCGGAAACCCCACAAGCCTTCAAGAAGTGTGAAGTCCAGAAGAGCAGGTAAAATGTGATTGGGGGGGGGGGGGGGGTCTAACAACAAGGCTTGGGTGACACATGATCTTTTTTGTGTGGATCAATGAAGTGTTTGGCTCTTCAGTGAAAAAATACTTGCTTGAATAAATCTGCCACTCCAGGTCTTGCTTTTTATGGACGACACTCCTGCCCATTCTCCAGGCCTACAAGACAAACTCCTTGAAGAGTTTTAATTTATCAAGATCCAATTTCTGCCTCCCAACACCACTCCATTAATCCAGCCTATGTACCACCAGATTATTTCTAATTTTAAGAAACTCTACACTAAACCACCCATTGAGCATTGCTTTGAATTGACTGAAGCTACCAATCTCATTCTCAGTTTTGGAAATATCAATTCAACATCGTTGCCTATGACAAAATGATAGAAAAGGCATGGGAAGGGGTTACAAAGAGTACTCTCCCTTCTTCCTGGAAGAGGTTTTGGCCGCAGTGCTTTGTCGAATGTGACTCTGAGGTGTTTGTTTTAGTCAGTACCTGTGGAGCCTGTAGTCAATGAGATTGTGTCTTTGGCCAAAAGCACAAGATTAGAACTGGATAAAAACAATATTGAGGAGTTTGTGGAAGATCACAGTCAAGAAATGACCACCAAAGAACTTAATTTTCTGCATTACCATATTTTACATAAATTTGTACAGGATAACCTGTTCTGCTTAAAGAGGAGTGTTTCACACTGTGAGTGAGATTCTAAAGTGAATAATGCTGCCTACACAAGGTTCCACTATAGTATCTTTATTTCAAAACACCAATGTTAATGACAATGTCACTGTTGCTTAACTTTAAAATGGTCATATGTTAACGTAGGGTAATACGAGTCCTCAAAGAACTGTAGTCCCTATCTCACTGCTGTAGCACAAAGACAGTGGCCACAGAAATAATAAAACAAGCCAACTGCATGAGTAGCAAGAAAGGGACATACAGTGCATAAAATTTCTGACTATCAATTCCAGGTAAACCACAAAAAACTTCTGTGACTGGCATACCTTTCTCTTTTATGCAATACCAAAATATTTAATTTTGGGCTGCCTACAGGAAATCAACCTCATCAACGAGTCAAAATAATGAAGCATCTCTTCACTGTACCTGGACAGTGGAGCAAGTTGAAGTCACCCATGAGGGCGATTTATATTTAACAAGAATGAATTAACAACTAGGATCCTTTTTGAGTGATGGATGTGGAATGGTAATATGTTTCATTCTCCAGCAATCTATTTTAGCAATACAGAATGTTCCCTCCTCCAACACTGCTATCAAAATAAATGTCAGGTGTTGCTCGGAACCTGATGCCTGACAGACGAAACAGACTCATCCAAAACGGGTCTATGTTATCATCCTTATTCATTGTAACTGATACGGTAACAGAATATCATTGAAACATTTTTGTTGCTGTTCAACTTTATTTCTTTAGCAGTAAGAGTCACCGAGCACTCATTACAAAATCAGCAACGTAAAGTTTCCTACCCCCATGAACCATGGACGTTGCCGTCGGTGGGGAGGCTTGCGTGCCTCAGCGATACAGATGGCCGTACCGTAGGTGCAACCACAATGGAGGGGTATCTGTTGAGAGGCCAGACAAACGTGTGGTTCCTGAAGAGAGGTAGCAGCCTTTTCAGTAGTTGCAGGGCAACAGTCCGGATGATTGACTGATCTGGCCTTGCAACACTAACCAAAACGGCCTTGCTGTGCTGGTACTGCGAACAGCTGAAAGCAAGGGGAAACTACAGCCGTAATTTTTCCTGATGGCATGCAGCTTTACTGTATGGTTAAATGATGATGGTGTCCTCTTGGGTAAAATATTCCGGAGGTGAAATAGTCCCCCATTCGGATCTCCAGGCGGGGACTACGTCGTTATCAGGAGAAAGAAAACTGGCGTTCTACAGATTGGAGCGTGGAATGTCAGATCCCTTAATCGGGCAGCTAGGTTAGAAAATTTAAAAAGGGGAATGGATAGGTTGAAGTTAGATATAGTGGGAATTAGTGAAGTTCGGTGGAAGGAGCAACAAGACTTTTGGTCAGGTGAATACAGGGTTATAAACACAAAATCAAATAGGGGTAATGAAGAAGTAGGTTTAATAATGAATAAAAAAATAGGAGTGCGGTAAGCTACTACCAACAGCATAGTGAATGCAAGATAGACACGAAACCCATGCCTACTACAGCAGTACAAGTTTATATGCCAACTAGCTCTGCAGATGATGAAGAAATTGATGAAATGTATGATGAGATAAAAGAAATTATTCAGGTAGTGAAGGGAGATGAAAATTTAATAGTCATGGGTGACTGGAATTCGACAGTAGGAAACGGAAGAGAAGGAAACATAGTAGGTGAATATGGAATGGGGGTAAGAAATGAAAGAGGAAGCCGCCTGGTAGAATTTTGCACAGAGCATAACTTCATCATAGCTAACACTTGCTTCAAGAATCATAAAAGAAGGCTGTATACATGGAAGAATCCTGGAGATACTAAAAGGTATCAGATAGATTATATAATGGTAAGACTGAGATTTAGGAACCAGGTTTTAAATTGTAAGACATTTCCAGGGGCAGATGTGGACTCTGACCACAATCTATTGGTTATGAACTGTAGATTAAAACTGAAGAAACTGCAAAAAGGTGGGAATTTAAGGAGATGGGACCTGGATAAACTGACTAAACCTGAGGTTGTACAGAGTTTCGGGGAGAGCATAAGGGAACAATTGACAGGAATGGGGGAAAGAAATACAGTAGAAAAAGAATGGGTAGCTCTGAGGGATGAAGTAGTGAAGGCAGCAGAGGATCAAGTAGGTAAAAAGACAAGGGCTAGTAGAAATCCTTGGGTAACAGAAGAAATATTGAATTTAATTGATGCAAGGAGAAAATATAAAAATGCAGTAAATGCAGCAGGCAAAAAGGAATACAAACGTTTCAAAAATGAGATCGACAGGAAGTGCAAAATGGTTAAGCAGGCATGGCTAGAGGACAAATGTAAGGATGTAGAGGCTTATCTCACGAGGGGTAAGACAAATACTGCCTACAGGAAAATTAAAGAGACCTTTGGAGAAAAGAGAACCACTTGCATGAGCTCAGATGGAAACCCAGTTCTAAGCAAAGAAGGGAAAGCAGAAAGGTGGAAGGAGTATATAGAGGGTCTACACAAGGGCGAGGTACTTTAGGGCAATATTATGGAAATGGAAGAGGATGTAGATGAAGATGAAATGGGAGATATGATTGAAGAGTTTGACAGAGCACTGAAAGTCCTAAGTCGAAACAAGGCCCCGGGAATAGACAATATTCCATTAGAACTACTGACGGACTTGGGAGAGCCAGTCCTGACAAAACTCTACCACCTGGTGAGCAAGATGTAACAGACAGACGAAATACCCTAAGACTTCAAGAAGAATATAATAATTCCAATCCCAAAGAAAGCAGGTGTTGACACATGTGAAAACTACCGAACTATCAGTTTACTAAGTCACAGCTGCAAAATACTAACGCAAATTCTTTACAGACGAATGGAAAAACTGGTAGAAGCCAACCTCGGCGTAGATAAGTTTGGGTTCCGCAGAAATGTTGGAACACGTGAGGCAATACTGACCCTACGACTTATCTTAGAAAATAGATTAAGGAAAGGCAAACCTACACTTCTAGCATTTGTGGACTTAGAGAAAACTTTTGACAATGTTGACTGGAATACTCTCTTTCAAATTCTAAAGGTGGCAGGGGTAAAATACAGGGAGCGATAGGCTATTTACAATTTGTACAGAAACCAGATGGCAGAGTCGAGGGGCATGAAAGGGAAGCAGCAGTTAGGAAGGGAGTGAGACAGGGTTGTAGCCTGTCCCCGATGTTATTCAATCTGTATATTGAGCAAACAGTAAAGGAAACAAAAGAAAAATTTGGATAGGTATTAAAGTCCACGGAGAAGAAATAAAAACTTTGAGGTTCGCCAATGACATTGTAATTCTGTCAGAGACGGCAAAGGGCTTGGAAGAGCAGTTGAATGGAATGGATGGTGTCTTGAAGGGAAGATATAAGATGAATATCAACAAAAGCAAAACGAGGATAATGGAATGTAGTTGAATTAAGTCGGGTGATGTTGAGGGTATTAGATTAGGAAATGAGACACTTAAAGTAGTAAAGGAGTTTTGCTATTTGGGCAGCAAAATAACTGATGATGGTCGAAGTAGAGAGGATATAAAATGTAGACTGGCAATGGCAAGGAAAGCGTTTCTGAAGAAGAGGAGTTTGTTAACATCGAGTGTAGATTTAAGTGTCAGGAAGTCATTTCTGAAAGTATTTGTATGGAGTGTAGCCATGTATGGAAGTGAAACATGGACGGTAAATACACTCCTGGAAATGGAAAAAAGAACACTTTGACACCGGTGTGTCAGACCCACCATACTTGCTCCGGACACTGAGAGAGGGCTGTACAAGCAATGATCACACGCACGGCACAGCGGACACACCAGGAACCGCGGTGTTGGCCGTCGAATGGCGCTAGCTGCGCAGCATTTGTGCACCGCCGCCGTCAGTGTCAGCCAGTTTGCCGTGGCATACGGAGCTCCATCGCAGTCTTTAACACTGGTAGCATGCCGCGACAGCGTGGACGTGAACCGTATGTGCAGTTGACGGACTTTGAGCGAGGGCGTATAGTGGGCATGCGGGAGGCCGGGTGGACGTACCGCCGAATTGCTCAACACGTGGGGCGTCAGGTCTCCACAGTACATCGATGTTGTCGCCTGTGGTCGGCAAAAGGTGCACGTGCCCGTCGACCTGGGACCGGACCGCAGCGACGCACGGATGCACGCCAAGACCGTAGGATCCTACGCAGTGCCGTAGGGGACCGCACCGCCACTTCCCAGCAAATTAGGGACACTGTTGCTCCTGGGGTATCGGCGAGGACCATTCGCAACCGTCTCCATGAAGCTGGGCTACGGTCCCGCACACCGTTAGGCCGTCTTCCGCTCACGCCCCAACATCGTGCAGCCCGCCTCCAGTGGTGTCGCGACAGGCGTGAATGGAGGGACGAATGGAGACGTGTCGTCTTCAGCGATGAGAGTCGCTTCTGCCTTGGTGCACATGATGGTCGTATGCGTGTTTGGCGCCGTGCAGGTGAGCGCCACAATGAGGACACTGAATAGTGCACGGTACATCCAAACCGTCATCGAACCCATTGTTCTACCATTCCTAGACCGGCAAGGGAACTTGCTGTTCCAACAGGACAATGCACGTCCGCATGTATCCCGTGCCACCCAACGTGCTCTAGAAGGTGTAAGTCAACTACCCTGGCCAGCAAGATCTCCGGATCTGTGCCCCATTGAGCATGTTTGGGACTGGATGAAGCGTCGTCTCACGCGGTCTGCACGTCCAGCACGAACGCTGGTCCAACTGAGGCGCCAGGTGGAAATGGCATGGCAAGCCATTCCACAGGACTACATCCAGCATCTCTACGATCGTCTCCATGGGAGAATAGCAGCCTGCATTGCTGCGAAAGGTGGATATACACTGTACTAGTGCCGACATTGTGCTGATCATGTGATGTATCTGACCCCAGGAATGTGTCAATAAAGTTTCCCCTTCCTGGGACAATGAATTCACGGGGTTCTTATTTCAATTTCCAGGAGTGTAGTTTGGACAAGAAGAGAATAGAAGCTTTCGAAATGTGGTGCTACAGAAGAATGCTGAAGATTAGATGGGTAGATCACATAACTAATGAGGAAGTATTGAATAGGATTGGGGAGAAGAGAAGTTTGTGGCACAACTTGACCAGAAGAAGGGATCGGTTGGTAGGACATGTTCTGAGGCATCAAGCGATCACCAATTTAGTATTGGAGGGCAGTGCTGAGGGTAAAAATCGTAGGGGGAGACCAAGAGATGAATACACTAAGCAGATTCAGAAGGATGTAGGTTGCAGTAGGTACTGGGAGATAAAGAATCTTGCACAGGATAGAGTAGCATGGAGAGCTGCATCAAACCAGTCTCAGGACTGAAGACGACCACAACAACAACGTTACATTTTGACACCAGCCACCAATACTAAGGCTTTGACACCAGCCATCATTACAAGAGCTGACACTCCCATCCTCCCTTTGTAACGGTTTCTTAATTTCCATTGTTTACAGTAAGCGTATCTATCTATCTATCTATCTATCTATCTATCTATCTATCTCCATCCCTTCTTAGCACTACAGGGGACAATAATGATAATAGCATACAGGAAAAATGAAAAGTTTCGTGAAAACACTGCTATGCAGATGAAAGGATGCTCCTAAAAGGGATTATGAATTTCATAAATTTTAAACTGTACTCTGTTGCATTTTAAGTTTAAGACACCTCCATTTCTGAAGATTAGGTACTAGATATCCTTTATTCGGAACATTTAACTTAGTCCAGAAACAAAAATTTATATATACGTACTTCTGCTCCTTTTCATACTCTTGGCAGACATCGATTATCTGAAGAATGTTATGATTTGCTGATAACTGGAGTGAGCCAACATTAATCTGTGTGTAGTCTTTGAGAAATTCTTCTGCTAGATTTCTGACATCTTTTGGCCATGTTGCAGACCACATCAATGTCTGTCTATCAGGCTGCAATTATAAACATTAATTAATGCAACAAATTAAACTTTAAATACATTTATCAATTTTTTATAATAACGTTGTCATACCTGCTTTCCACTTAACTAAATTGACAAATTTCAAATGAATGTTCATTCAAGCATCACATGGGTATTTATCACAATTGGATTATTCAGTGTGGCAATTTTCATCATAATATTGAACAGATTTCCAAATTTTTCAGTTTGAGATTCCAAATTTCTGAACCAATTTTTTGTGATATGTAAGAGCAAGTTTTACTTTCCTACCCTCAATGGTCACTTATGGCATTTTTGTGTTGGCAATCTACTTCTTATTAGTAACAGGAAATTTAGGCATAAACAATAAACAAACAACATAACAGTGGTTTTTACAAAAATCAGAAAAATTGGCA
This sequence comes from Schistocerca cancellata, assembly GCF_023864275.1. Classification (NCBI taxonomy): domain Eukaryota; kingdom Metazoa; phylum Arthropoda; class Insecta; order Orthoptera; family Acrididae; genus Schistocerca; species Schistocerca cancellata. The sequence continues at coordinate 221,864,267 of NC_064628.1, read as the reverse complement.
TTTTCAGCATAACCCAGGTAAAAATCTTCTAAATATGAAGACAGCAGTTTACTAATACTGGTAACTGATAGTTATCTGATGTTGAAATTGGAACTTGTTTTGGTTCTGAAGACTGAGCCACATTCAATGACCACGCACTTCCTATTTAAAAACTGATGCCTACATGTGCCGTCAGCCAGTAAAAGCTCCACCACCGAAGTCAAATTTCCTGACCCTTTTGTACAACACATCATACAAAAAATTTCACATTTTGGGTGATGTTTAGTGCTATGCACTAATTAAAGTGCATATCTCTGCACTACAAAAAGTATAAATACAAAAACCACCACATACAACACTTCAGCTTTTTCAAAAATTTAAGACAACATTTTGGTACAGTTTCATCACTAGGACTACATTACAGATGAGGTAGTCACTACATATTTCACAAAATCATAAAAATAAATATGTGTTCTTAAAGCAGAAGTGCCATATTTGGCTTTTTTTTAATTTGCATTTGTATCTTATGAAAATATGCATTTTAGCTTAAACGCAGAAATAAAGGTATCTCCAAACTGTGGTGTTCTTTCTATGATTTGTTGCGCAAAGTTTTGAGAAGTACAAGGGTGGCTTCGTAAGTCTGTTAACTTTCAGCTAAAGAATGGAACATTTTTGTTGTGATATCATAGTTGATAAGCTCGATTATTCCAATTATCGTATAAAGAATTTCAACAATGTACAGCACCAGTTCATTGTTGACAGCCAACTGAGCTGAAGACCATTTATTTCTTGATTAATGAATTTAAACAGTCAGACAAGCGGGAGGGAGGGTGGGGGGGGGGGGGGGGGGGCATGCTCCAGCCGTCCAATAGAAGTCCCAAAAAATTTGACTATTGAAAAACCCATGATGTCGTAATGCAAGACTGCAGAATAGAAATTCATGACATTGCTGAGATTGTCAGCATCTCAACTGCACAAGTGCGTAATATCCTACCTGTATAATTGCCTGTGAAGGAACTGTGTGCCACCCCTTTTCACCGGGCTTAGTTCCGGGTGACTTCTTCCTCTCCCCTAACTTTAAACTTTGGTTGCTGGGAAGAAATTGTCATCAAATTAAGTGATAGCTGCAGTAAACAAGCATTTTGCAGTGTTAGAAAGAAAGTATTTTTTTCAATGGGATGAAAAACCTGGAGGGTCACTGGATCAAGTATATATCCCTGAAAGGAGGCTGTCTTAGAATAAAGGCCACACACTGCGGTTTTTGTGTGTGTGTGTGTGTGTGTGTGTGTGTGTGTGTGGGGGGGGGGGGGTATTTTTGACAAAGGCCTTCCTTGTTGGCCAAAAGCTAACTTTCTGCCAGTCCCTTTGTTGTGCCTTTCTGCAGCTCAGCATCTCTGCTATATGCAAGGTATATACGTGGACAAGGGAAAAAAATTCCTGGGTTTCCCGGTTAAAAGCACACTTTCTCCCGGGTGAAAATACACTTTTTCCGTGTTAAGTGACAGTATACTCTTCCTCGGCACTGTAAAACTCATCAATTCTTTGAATGTTTACGTTTTTATATACCGACGTTTTGAAAGACCCTTGATGTGCAGCAACACGTACACCGCATATTTCCATATTACGAAGTTATAAATTTGAATTCCACCAAACACCTCATGTCACTTTCCGAAGCATTGCAATCGAGATTGCGAGGCGCTTTTGTAAGCCAGTCATAGCACATTGTCACGTGATCTCGGCAGCTGATGACAGCACGGACACTTGGTGTAGTAAGCCAATAGCAAGATCACTCTTAAGTAGCGCGAACACACAAATGAGAAAAGTTAATGGTTTAAATTAATATGCATAGCATTCACATATAATATTGGTCTCTAAGATTAACAAGCTGGAAGAGAAGCTAAGCTTCTACATATGATGTTGATCTTTTTTGCGCGTGTTAAGGTGCGTTTACACTGCCATTTGTATCGGCACATGTATGAGATACATGTATATGCGACTTTGCGACATGTATCGCGACTTGTATGAGATGACAAGTATCAACCTCATACATGTATGAGCGTGCGTTTACACTGGTTGATATGTATCACTGTGCGATAGCTTTCGACGACGATTTGGAAGATTTCACATTTTTATGTGCTGGTACACTTGCTCTTTTGGAAGATGATAGGAAGAAAAGGTGGAGGAAGCGTAGATGGTAGCAGAGAGAGTTTCTCGCGAATTAACGCTAAAGGATGGCGTATATTTTAGAAATTATGTTAGGATGAGTATGGAGGATTTCCGCGGTTTGTTATCACTTGTGGCTCCTCTTGTGTCCAAAACCAACACAAACTTTTGGGCAGCGATTCCACCAGAGGATCAGTTGGCAGTAACACTCCGTTTTTTGGCTTGAAACGAAGATTTCATTGCAAAACATTTGCATTGTCGCGCGATTGCTAATGCCAACTCACACACGATTGTCGGCATCCGTTGTCAACATTATCACGCGAGGCCGCCGGAATAATAGCAAAAAATTGATATACGTGCCAGATGCATGAAAAAATTATAAAATGTATTACATACTCTGATATATATAAAACTTTTACCTTCACTTCTTGGAATACAACTTGCACAATGGCCTCGCAAACACGAAGAATAATGTTGCATATGGCACTTTTTGATGTTCTATGCAGATACATTAACGTCGAAACGATAGTCGGCACCTCCAAAACTCAAACAGCTGCCAAAGAGCCTGGTACTACGCACGCGCTAATCGTCAAAATAAGCGGCAGGCGACAAGACGACAGGAAATGATAGTACTGCGCATGCGCGAGTTCAAATGTCGCTCATACATGTCGCGTATATGGCCAAAAAGCGATATACAAAATGTATACGCGACATGTATGAGCTCGAGGGTCCGCATACAAGTTCCGTGAATTTTTGTATGAGGTGATGTATCGCGACATGTCAAATTGACATGTCGCTCATACATGTCGCGATACATGTATCCCAGTGTAAACGTACCTTTACACTTTAAGATACATCCCATAAATGTGCCAGTAAAATTTTTAACAACAACCAGTAAAATTTTTAACAACAACTTAAATGTTTGATGTTCTGGGCTCAAAATTCTTCTAAATGGTCGTCCTGAAAGAGCTGATTTTTAAATGAGATTCAAACTTTTGTGATTTAAGTAATTCATCGTACATTCTTGCACATAGTTCGTCTTGCATAATAGGAAATTGGGTTTGAATGTAACACTTTTCAAACCACCATTCGCAGTATTTTCCTGCAACCTGCTAGAAATAGGTTCGCTTCAGCAGTTGGGAAAGAGCTCCAAATAATAGGCGTCACCACGCTTACGCAGCTACGATGGCGCAGGAAGCCCATATGTTCGTACGTGTGAAACATTAAAAGATCTTAAATTATGTCATAAAAGAAACAAGACATCACAGGATACTTCAAGAGTATCGGAATTTCGTGAACCATGCTAAAATGCATAATTCGGCTTAAAATGCACATTCATATGTCCAGAATCGTATGTAAATTTTCTTGGAGTACCAGTACTCTTATGTTTGGTTCTTTATTATGGCATAATGCCATACGTGCACTTGAAATGCAGCAAACAGTTGAAACTAGCCAATAGTGTGAAATTAAACACTTTGTTTCAAATAAAACAGAAAATATTAATGAAAGCCAAATCTCTTTAGCAAACCGACGAAAATAACTTCACTGTTCTGCAAGGCAATTAATGCTTGACTATCAGGAAGGTGGAAATAAAATCTAAAACTAATAACTTATTTTAGCCTTCCGTAATTATGCAAACGTATTTTAATTCATTCCATAACTCCCGGCTGCAAAAATCCGTTTGTTAACATTATGAGAGCAATAAATTAAGAGGAAACAACAGAATCACTGAACGTAAACGTAGGTCACGTGGAGACAATCCATCTCCCCACTACAACTCTGACTGTTCTGGGGATCAGTGCCAGATTTACTACATTTCTGAACCGGGGGCAATATTAAGTAGTGGCGCCCAGCCATACTTCTGTAACCAGAAGTGAAAGAATGTACTACTCGTATGCGACTCAACTGCGATTGCCAAGAGCCCTCCCGCCACTGCTCAAACGAATCTAATTTAAACAGCTGTCACGTCACGGTCATCGGAGGCAATTTGTTGTTAGGAAGCATTGCATACTCTTCCTAAAGCCTTTGGCCGGCCGAAGTGGCCAACTTGTTCTAGGCGATACAGTCTGGAACCACGCGACAGCTACGGTCGCAGGTTCGAATCCTGGCATGGATGTGTGTGATTTCCTTAGTTTAGTTAGGCTTAAGTAGTTCTAAGTTCTAGGGGACCGATGACCCCAGATGTTAAGTCCCATAGTTCTGAGAGCCCAGCCTAAAGCCTTTGACACACTTTGCTGTTGGCAGACGCTTGTATGAGCACTGTGTTTTGTTGTTCTATATGGCGCATTTCCTTTGCAACTTAAGTTGCATTTTAGGTTTTTTTTTCTCTTGTTCATGTTTCGTTGCTGCAGTATTATTCTGCAACAGCAGGGTACAGTAATATCCTTTGTTGCAGTATTGGTTCTTACCAGTCAAAATCACAAAAATTTAGCTAAACAATGAAAAATTCCTGGAATTCTAAAGATTCGCGGGTTTTTCCCGGTTTTCTCCCAGATGAAAAAAAATTTCAATGTTTTTCCTGGATCTCCCGGTTGTCCCGGGTCGTATACACCCTGTATATGGTGAGTAGCAACTATCATTTTCATGATATTGTTGTATTCCCTCCTGAAATTTCCGTTGTTTGCGAATTAAGGTGACTTGTTTACAAAACAAACATTTTTTCCTTGCTTATCAAATAATGTTCGTAACACTGGCAGATAAAATTTTTATATCTATTCCAAGAAAACAGTCTGAAGATGCATTCTTTATAATGGGAAAGGAATGTTTAATGATTAAACTAGCAGACTGTTGAAAAAACCTCAAGTACTTCAGACAGAAGTGGAGGAAACAATGAAATGCATTGGACTGCACCTTCGAACTAGGCTGCCAACTCTTAGCAAAACATACAAGTGTCTGTTCACAGCAGTAAGTTACTATTTCAACAATATGATGAACTCTATTAAAGATGACATGGCAAAGATTCTGTTATGTATACCTGGAATGTCAGGTATCTGCAGAGAAGATATTGTGAAGGGATACAAACATCTGCAGAGTACAGGGGGCAGTTTTCGCAATATCCAGGGTGACCCACTCACCTTGACCACCTCAAATAAACCACTAACCAGAAGCAAAATAAGAAATGCATCAAGCAAATTATGTTTAGTACCAGGGGGGGATACTTACCAACATAATGGTCTTGTTTGTAACTGTTTGTTATGAAGAAATGAAGGGCAGTGAGTCTTTATATGATATTAAAATGTAACAAAACTGACTCTCTTGTTAGCACACAGTGCAAGTACCCAGGGAGGCATAAACAGAAACTGGTATTTCACTTAACAGTCTACAGCATATGATAGGTTTTTAATTGTAGACTGCCTCTCCTGTACACAATTTATCATTTAAAAGCACTACAGAATTGTAGTACATGTATCAGTATTCTAAATATGACACTACTGCAATTAATGTTCTGCTACCTGACATTCTCCACAGCATTTCTATCTTATCTTTGTTGGCGTATACAGCACTTGCACAAAGCTTCAACTGAAGACAGCTTACTGAGTTAACAGGGCACATTTTCCTTGTGTTTCTATTTGTTTAGTCTCAACGCTAGACAATGAGAGAAAAAATGGTTCAAATGGCTCTGAGCACTATGGGACTTAACATCTGAGGTCATCAGTCCCCTAGAACTTAGAACTACTTAATCCTAACTATAACTAACCTAGGGACATCACACACATCCATGCCCGAGGCAGGATTCGAACCTGCAACCATAGCGGTCCTGCGGTTCTTAAGCGTGTAGAACCGCTCAGCCACACCGGCCAGCGACAGTGAGAGTGGAACCACCAAAGGGTTCTGCGATCAAGCAACATGCCTCACAATTCTCAACCTTTCCTTATTTGACTCCACAGCAGTACATCCAAAGCAGAATCTATGTAATATTTAATACGACGACAGTAAATTTCCTTGTATAATTAACAGTTAAAGTCTCTTAGTCTCTCAGAATTCCCTGACAGTAAAATCAATTTCCTTGAGAATTTCTATTTTCCAGGTGTCACCATCCTGATTAATTACTTAACACAAGCCTGCCCCCTCCCCCCCCAAAAAAGCTCTCGAGTAGCAGTTCAAAGCTGCCCGTCCTACCATCAATATCAGTAACACAAACTGAGAACACTAAGGGTGATTCGTAACTGTTCTTCAATCTACATGCTTTTAAGATACTGAACCAAGGGAAAAACTTATTTAAATGTCATTCATTATGTTGAGAACAGAGATCTCAGAAGCTAGACAAAACAGACACTGGATGATCAAAGTTCTCTCAGATTTACTTTACCTCCCATCAGCATAAACAGCCTGCTACTGGAAACAACAGGGTTCTGCCAAGATAAGGAGGTTCAACCATATGTTGACTAATTGAACGTATCAACTAAAATAAAACTATGCCATCAAAAAACACAATGTCACAAAGAAGGCATGTACGTCCACCTCATTACAATACAGGTGTATGAAAAACACTGTTTGTGAACAGAAATAACTCCAAGGAAATCATCTTCAGTTATCAGCTAAGTAATGTTTTAGTAAATTTCGTACTAGTAATCTCCAGACTCATTGCAGATTCCTGTAAGACATAATCTACGAGACTGTTCATAATACTCTTCTCCCAAAGGTATATCATGTGGACAAATCACAAGCTTCGGTAAGAGACTGTACAAGTCAGCAGCAGAATACTGGTTGTGTGTAGTCCATACTGCTGGTGCTGCTGTCTGGCCCTTTCATATGCTTTAGCCTTTGACAGAGACCCATATCCCTGTAACTTTGCATGTCATGTGAAAATTGTGTAGGTGGAGACAGTAGCAGAGAACAACAGTAACAAATGACTGTCATGCCAAGGAATTCTATGCACTGGAGCATGATTGCCCACTAATGTTTTCACATTTCACAGATCTCAAGGTGGTCATGCAACAGGCATCAGACGTGCCCATTTGGCATTGGCCATTGATTTGTTCTTTTCACTTTTTGGGACTTTTCATGGAAGTGATAGTGTGAGAACTTTCTTGCAAATAGATTAGATAAGATTAACTATTCATTCCATAGACCCACAAAAAAGGGGATTCTCTGGATGTGGAACATGTCAAACACTTTACAAAAATGAAATTAGAAAAACTTAATTTTTTATCATTCTCAGTTAATAAACAGTAAAATAATGTACATGAATTAATATTAAACTTCTAATATTTACAGGTTTAATACTTACATCTGCTTTCATTAATCCATCATTCACACAGTAGCTAGTTACTTGGGTATTACACCCAAGTATTGTCAAAAATTAAAGTACAATAAATTTTCATTAAAATTGTCTACTGAACTTGTTGAGAAATTCATGGATGGAATAGAAGGAGTTTGCCACCAAAAATTCTTTTAAATTATGCTTAAATTGTGCCTTGTCTGAAACCAAACTCTTAATGGTTGCTGGTAACTTATTGAAAATATGTGTTGCTGAATACTGGACTCCTTGCTGGGCAAGAGTAAGCGATTTTAAATCTTTATGTATATTGTTCTTATTCCTAGTACTGTGTACTAAGCAGTTAGTTGGAGAAAGAGATGAATTATTTACAACTAACTTCATTAAGGAATAAATATATTGAGAAGCTGTGGTTAGTATGCCCAATTCTTTGAATAGGTTTCAACATGATGTTCTTGGATTTACACTACACATTACTCTTATTATACGCTTCTGTACTCTTAAAAATTTTTTTCTCAGTTTGTGCAGTTACCCCAAAATATGATACGATATGAAATAATGGGAGTGAAAATAAGCAAAATATGCCAGTTTTTTATATCTCCTATGTCTGACATCATTCGCATTGAAAACAGACTTGTTTAGGCGCTTTAGCAATTCGTTAGTTATGTCGCTCCCAACTGAATTTATTATCAAGTTGTAATCCCATAAAATTTTACACTCTCAACTTCTTTTTCCATGTCGTCATATTTTATACACACACTAGAAGGAAATCTCCAAAACTGCATATAGTGGGTCTTTCCAAAGTTAATGACAGTGAATTGGCTATAAACCACTTATTAATGTCAGTAAAAATTTGATTACCTGCCCTTTCTAAATTTATATTTGATTTACTATTCATTGCAATGTTTGTATCATCTGCGAATAAGACAAACTTAGCATCTGGTCCTGTAACAGATGACAGGTCATTAATATACACAAGAAAAGGTAGTGGACCTAATATGGAACCTTGGGGAACACCACTTTTAATTTCTTACCAGTCAGATGATGTCTGATTGCCTACTGCTGAAGTGTTATGTAATGACACACTGTTTTCCATTAGGAAGATATGACTGAAACCACTTTGCAGCACTACCAGTGATGCCATAACATTTTAATTTACTTGAAGGAATGCTGTGACTCACACATTGAAAAGCCTTCAACAGGTCACAGAATATGCCAGTTGCCTGTAATTTGTTGTCTAATGAATTAAGGACATATTCACTCCAAGTGTAAATAGCCTTCTCAATATCAGCACCCTTAATAAATCCAAACCGTGACTTTGACGGTATGTTATTTTGACTAAGGTGCTTAAGTAGACACTTTAACATAACCTTTTCAAAGATTTTTGAAAAAGGAGGCAAAAGTGAGATCGGTAGGTAATTTGACAGCATTTCTTTGTCCTCTTTCTTGTGGACAGGTACAACTTCAGCATATTTAAGCCAGTCCAGGAATGTTCCTGTTGTAAGTGATTGATTACACAAATAACTTACCATATTAAGCATATATTGAGTTACAGTTTTTTGAAACTTTAGAAGCCGTTCCTGAAAATTGATATTTTCTGTTGCATTTTTCCCTAAATCTCAGAAAAAACAACTTCGAGTACATTATTCAACTTTTCAGAACATACAGTTTAATGTCCTGTAAACGTTTCATATCCAAAGCTAGAGTGGTTTCTGAAATACAGGAAAGCCAAGTCCCTAATGTACCTATATACACATTCAAATTTAATGGTAACACACACGTTCCACATGTCACTAGCAAAACCAGACTTAAAATCTGCATTTTAAGATTGAACTTGTTAAAATGCTTATTTTGTTTTTACTGTTTCATCCACAGGAATTTTACCTGTTGGCGTTACTGGGTTTACCTTACAAAGAATATCATTTATAGATACCACAGAACAACTGGTTTTATAGGATATGCAAAAGACAGTGATGGGCCAGCAGGGTGAAGGAAAGTAAGATCTCCAAGATAATCTTTTGTTAAAATGGAAGTTAACCACCATTTCTTGTCATAGACAACAGTGAAATATCCACCAATGTCTTTACAGTCTTTCTGGAGATTTTGATACTGTTTCAACAGTATATTCTGCTGCACCTGAAAAAGTCTTTACCAATAATTTTGATGTAGTTGACGCTATCAGTATAAAAGCATGTACCTTCTGTGTTCCATTCATGGAAGCAGACAAACTAAAGCACATTTCCATAAATCGCTCAGTTTCAATGTACTCTTGTGTTGAAAACTCGACACGTACAGATGTAGTGTTTTTAACTGCCCAATAAAAAATTTGTTGTGGAGTACAAATTTGGTTGTTACACAGCCTCCACAGCCACGCTTTTCTTGTTAATCTCTTGACAGTGCCACCGACACCATCACAATGCATTACAAAAAAAGCAGCAGCATTCTATTTCAATGCCAAAATTATCTTTGTGGAAGCACAAGTTTACAGAATTCTTTTTATTCTTGTACTGGGCCGAACTGCTATCCGGAAAGTGGCATATATCCTGTGAGTCAGTCTGAAATTTCGTTTTTAAAAACTGATTACTATTATTTTTTCAGTAGACTGCTATGGTATTATACTCTACAGAGTTAGAAATAACTCATGCTCTGTTTTGTTCTCTTCTTTGTAATATACTACAAAGGGGCGCAACTGTTGCATTTGACCAACAACCCTGGGCCTTATCCTGTATCACATAAGTGAAATTCTCAGAGAAGGCACTTATACCAACATCTTCATCCTTATTCAAATTTTTCTTGCTTTAGAAAAGAGCTTTGCTAGAAAATCATGGAACATTTGCGTAGTCAGTTTTTCAGAAAATAATTCAGTTAACTACGATGAGGTCTTCTGCATTACTTCTAAGTTGCGTCTGTCTACTGAAACCCATTGCCAAAAAGCGATATTCTCAACCATATTACAATCAAATGCACTTTGTACTGTTCTTTTTATTGGGTCACTTCCTGGGCAAGAACAATGGTTTTCATAATACACTGGTTAAGATTCTGAGCTTAATGTTTTCTGTCATAAGTTTGATGTTTTGATATGTAGTGCAAACACATACCGAGTGTGCTCCACTATGACCAGCTAAAATGCACAGTTTTGGGCACAATTCTGAATTTAGAAATCCCGTTCTTCTTTTAAATTGTGCAAAATATGTCTGTTGGATGTTACTGTTCTTTCTCTACCTTTCCCCTTGACAGTTACAGTCTTTCTTCCCCAGCATTACTCTGTTTATTTTGTCATATTCATAGCAGTAGTAGATTAAACAACTATAATAATAATAATAATAATAATAATAATAATAATTTGCTATTGTAAGACACTGTTTGCACAACTTATTGGGACAAATTTTTTCACAGTTTTTGATCAGGACTTTCTAACACAGTGGAACCTCACTTAGCAAGCACCTCCCACAACATGCAATTTGCATAATGAGTAAAACAAATTGTAAAAAATGATTCCCTTAACGAGTGACGTTTCACATAACACGTGATGAAAATTTAGTGTGATGTCAGCTGTTTGCACGCAGCAGGGGAAACATTCAACAATAAGAACACCTTTTATTGTCAGTAGCAGGATATGGACTACGTTTTTAACACGGGTTTAGTGCTCTTTCTGCTACCATCTTGGTGCAGCTTGTCATCTCACATTTTTCGAAACTTGTATTCACACAGTGTTTTTTGTGCGCAAATTTTAATAACCTTCGTAGAAATGTCCCTGAAGATACAGCCGCAAGAAGACAACCTTGAGAGAAAGAAAATTACCTTAGAAATGAAATGTAAAATTATTGATGAACACAAACACGGTGTGAGCATTGCTGATTTAGCATGCACATGCAGTCTGTCCACATCAATTATTTGCACTATTCTGAAGATTAAGGACAAGATTAAGGAGAAAGATGCTTTCTTCAAAAGAAGTGACAAGATTATCTAAACAATGGTTTCATATTCTGGATGATGTTGAAAGGTTGTTCCTTATATGGATAAATGAAACGCAATTGCACGGTGACACTATTACTGAGACCATCTTTTGTAAGAAGGTGAGAATGATTTTTGCTGACCACCTTGTGAAAACTGCAGGATCATTAACATCTAAATAAGTGTTTAAGGGACGTTGTGGGTGGTTCAAGAAGTTTACGAGAAAAACTGGCATCCACAGCATTGTGAGGCATGGCGAAGCAGCCAGCTCCAACACAAAGGCAGCAGAGAACTTCATCAGCAGTTTCAAGGTGCTCATAGATTCTGAGGTTCATCAGCCGCAAGTCCACAAGAGCAGGTTAAATCTGATGTGGAGGTCCAACAAAAAGGCTTGGGTGACACATGATGTTTTTGTGATTAGATCAATGAAGTGTTTGGTCCTTCGGCTAAAAAAATATTTGCTTGAGGTGAATCTGCCACTCCATGTCTTGCTCGTTAAGGCCAACACTCCTGCCCATTCTACAGGCCTACAAGACCACCTCCTTCGATAATTTCAACTCGTCAAGATCCAATTTCTGCCTCCCAACACCATTCCATTAATCCAGTCTATGGACCACCAGATTATTTCTAACTTTAAGAAACCAAGAGAACTTTCACTTCTGCTTGGAAGAAGCTTTGGTCAGAGTGCATCGTCAATTGTGACTAAGGCATTCGGGTCAGTGGCTGTGGAGCCTGTAGTCAACGAGGTTGTCTTTGGCCAAGTGCATGGAACTAGAAGTCATTAACAATTATCTATGAGCTTGTGGAAGACCAGTCAATAAATGTCCACCAAAGAGCTTATACAGAGTTGCAGCATGTTTCACAGCAGGAAACTGGGGTGGGGGGAGGGGGAGGGGGGAGGAAGTAACAGCAAAGCAGCCATCTTCTGGTACAATAAGAGAAATGCTGGAAGCATGGGAATAGACTGCATCGTACACTGAAAATCACCACCCGAATACAGCAGTGACTACGCGCACGCTACAAATTTGACGATAATGCTGTTTCGTGTTTTCTCCAAGTGTTGAAGTGTCAGCAGGAACATATGACACAGAAAGCTTCCCAGTAAAAAAGAATTAGTTATATATTGTGAATAATAAAGTACATATTTTCTTCAAAAAACATGGCATAGCATGAATAACCTACAACTTTTAGTACTTTTTATGCATGGAACGCATTATCATATTTTATGTTAATTCAGATGGAATAAATTGTTTCGCTCAACGAGTTTACTGCATTAAGAGTTAAGATTAAGCTTGCTATGCGAGTTTCCGCTTTATACCTCTTTCCTTCAGAAGCCTTTTTGCCTGGCATACCATGTAGATGGGAGCACTAAATTCACGCATCTTCCTAATACTCCAAGATTGAGGTGTACACGTTAGTAGTATTTTCTTTTTCCTACTACTTTAACCAAAACTAGCTTTGCGTTACCTACTTCCAACTGTTCCAATGACGCATTTTCTGTGGAATCCTCTGCATTACCAAATAACTGTTTTTCAAGTGCCAACTCAAATGGTTTTTGATTTTTTGGTGGAATACTTTTTAGTCTGAAATTTTGTAGTATGTACAGGGGACTCTCGTACTCCCTGAAGAGACATATTTTGTGCCTCCAGAACAGAAAAAGTTGGAGGAACATAGCTCGACTGCAACTGACTCCTTCACCCACCAGCCAAAAGCTACACTGGCCAGTAATGTACCAGCAGAAATGCTAATCTTTCCCTTTGTGTCAAATTGGGGAGCTCATGTATGGCGAAGCATTTTGACTGACAAATTCGCACTCATCTAGTGTCTACATGCTTAACATACCTACCTACACGTATTGTGACTTGCAAATATGACTGCAAGTCATTTTAGGTATAGACAATGTCAAACTATTGCTACAATCTCCATACACTGGCCCACATTAAGCTGTTGAAAAAGGAGCACATGCACTGGATGTACTATTAAATAGTAAAGCTACAGAAGGTCTCAATTGACAGAGTGAAACCTGTGTTTCCACAACTGACACCTACACTTGGGCCGTAACAACCAACCGTAGTCTCAGGTACAAATCTCCAAAGCAGACTTTACCCAAATGAAGAACACGCTCTGGACATTAAGTGTACTCTTCCCCCAAGGGTTTTGAACGACACTGTTGTTCCCCCCTATGTAGCTGATGTAGCCACAAAGAGTGTCTACTACTGTTTGTCCACATTTCATAGCCGTCTAGAGTTTGTGCACCAGCCGCTAGAGGCACTCTTGTTTGGCATCAATGGTAGATTCATTCTCTTCATTTTTTTTTTTTTTGCATTTTTCTAAAAAAGTTATAATGTGAGAATTTCCTTGTGAATACAGATATCAACTAGCACTATTCTAGCACACTAGTCCCAAGTTCTTGCTATCTTCATTTGTGTTCTGTATTTGTTAAATGTTTAGTGTTAATGGTACACAAGTATTTATATTTCATGTGCTATTTCAGTTGATTTGCTTTAACACACAAATTTAATTTGTTCAGATCATTACTGCCCCAAAAGAACACTCCAGAAAGCAGTGGACATAATGGTAAACAATTGTGTTAACATCAGGGACGACAACTTCTCATTTCTGTATCACACAGGATCCTGCATTAACAAAAATTTGGCAAGAATGCCTTCAACAACAGTGTTTGCAGGGGTAATGTGGACATGTTGCACCAGATTGGCAACAGCTAGATGGCCACGTTTAACTCCAATGTCAATCATGCCCTCCCAGAGGTACTCCATGATCCAAATGATGATGCTGCTGCTGGAGAATAGATGCATAGTTGAATTGATTTCAAAAGTTGTGAAATGTTGCTTCACGATGTCAATTATTCTGAACATAACCCAAGAAGCTTTCATCAGTGAAATTTGCTGAAGAGGCTTGCCCTTTCACAGTGATAACAATGCTCTTTGGTTTGATGGACAATGCAAATGAGTCTTTAATGGCACGAAGAAATTATCAGGAAAAGTACAAGCACTAAGAACGCCTTGATACACAAACTGGCAAATCCATATAATAGTTTTGACTTTTTTATTATGGATGAGGGTAAATACATTTATTAATTACAAAATATGGCATTTTCTACAATGCAGGGTTTCAAAGCCAATACTTGCATTATTGCTGATAAAATATCAGCAATTAAACAAATATCGGCTCTGAAACCAGCTTTCTAAAAAAGTGCATACTTTGTAACAACTGTCATACAAATAACCAATGTCTAAAAGATACTGAAACTATTTCAGTACAAAAACAACCAATGTCTGAAGGTCTTAAGAAAACTGCTCAAGAACTTTTAAATAGCACAAATAATAGCATTTATGACCAAATTTATTAGTGGGAAATATGAAATTGCAGACTGAAGTATTAATAGAATTTGAACATCTCTAAATTTCAATGCTTGATTTCCACAAATACAGGGAATATACACAAACAAGAAAAAAAATTCCCCAGATTTCTTGGTTAAAAACACGCATTTCCCAGTTGAAAATACACTTCTTCCCTTGGAGCTGTAAATACTACCAAGCCTTTGAATGGTAAAGGTTTTATACACTGTCTTAGAGCTTCCCAGCAATTTAAAACAAACCCCACCAAAAAATAATGCATTTTTGAAAGGTATTTTGACAAGCGGCAACATGTACACTGCATATTTTCTTATCAAGGAAGTACATAAGAATTCCACCAAATACAGCAGAGCATCTGCTGAAGTCTGGATTGTGCTGTGCGATTATAGATCACATCACATGATCTCACCAACCAACGACAGCAGATATTCAGAACATAGGAAACATGATGTGATCAGCCAATTGCAACATCACTATTAAACAGCGCAAACACACAAACAGGAAAAGTTGATGGCTTAAATTAATATACATTAAGTAATGGCATAAGTGGCTGGTCCTCAAAGTATTAAGTCTTGAATGAGAGTCATATGCTTCATGATCTAAGAAATAATCGCCCATTCTCACAAGTCACATAATTCATCTTGCATAAAAATAAATTGACTTTGAAATTAACAATTCTCAAACCACTTCACAATACTTTCCCACAACCTATTTGAAGGCAGCAAAGAGTCTTCTTCCTAGACACACTGTCAAGTAATACAAATGACTTGAAAGTTTATATCAATAATGTATATATAGGTGTGTGTTGGCGGAAAAAAAGGAAACTTGTTATCTGTTACAGAAGGTCTCCTGTAAGAAGATATTTACCAAATGTGTTGTATTTAAACACGCAATAAAAGCCTTAAAAGATCCAAGTTGCCAAGACCTGATTTTTAGTAAAAATTACATTACTCAACAAATAAGAATATTTAACAAGTCAGGGGGTCACAGACTACTCAGAGCTAAAAATCACAATGAGAACTTAAAACCAAACAACACGTGAACATGTTCAGCACTGTGACATGTTGTTCAGAGGGGAAATATGGAGTTATGGTACTTAGGGCAATTATTTTATTATATCCTATCCAGATAAGGAATGCAAAATAAGAAAGTAGTCCTTGGCATAATATTCATTTCAAAGCTAGGCTCTAAAACACAAAGTACCCGAATATTTAGCTATGTGGTGACTTTAACAAAGATTTTCTTTTATTTAAACAGTAGTTTGTGTACACCACACCTAAAAACAGTAAGTTTCTACAGTTTGTTCTACTCCATGAATAAATACAAAGCACGTGAGGAGTTGCAATGATAAAACATTATGTGTTGTCAGTCGATAATTTAGCAAAGAATGGCATTCAAGATGTAAACAACACAATTAAGAAATAAAGTCAGTCCTATAGGAGATACCTGACAAGTGCTAGAACATTCCTTGTTATTGAAAAAACATTGTTTTTCGTGGAAGGCAGACTTGTAAAATTGTGCTAAAGCTGCCAATATACTGGAAACAAAATATTTTATTCAGTATTACTGACAAAATTTTCCTGCCTAGTTATCCTCGAGTAAACATTTACATATGCTGATAAATGTATAGCATTAAAAGATCTTACATTATGTTGTGAAAGAATCAGGACATCAGAGAGAACTCCAAGAACATCAGAATTTCGTAAACTGTACTAAAATGATCAATGTGTCTTAAAGTGCACAGTTGTATTTCCAGATTCAAACTGACAGGCTAATACTGAGTATTAATATTTTTCAGTGAGGTTTTCAAGCTTGCCAATTTTCTTGGCGTACCAGTGTTGTATTATCTTATCTTTGGTTCTTTGTTATGGCATAATGCCACACATGCCGTTAAGATTAAAACAAGCACTTCACAAACAACTGAAATTAGCTAGTAGTGAGGAATGAAACATTGTTTTAAATATATTCACTGCCTCTGTGGGAATGATTAATGAAAGCCAAATTTCTTCAGCAAACTGATGAAAATAACTTCACTGTTCTCCAAGTCAATTAATGCTCAATTGCTAATAACTTGGAAATAAAATCAGAAAATAAACTAATAACATATTTTAGTCTTCTATAATTATGACAATGTATTTTAATTCACTTGATAGCACCCAGTCCCTGATATCTATTTTGTTTTATTTGACGCGAGAGCTATAAACAAAGACAAAATAGCAACATCACGAAATGTGAACATGCCTCATGCGCAGACTACCCGTCACTTGACTGCTCTGCTCTGCACATGCACAACGTGCAATGTGGCAGCTTGGGCATGTCAGAAAAATTTTCCTGTTAGCATCTGGCTGCTTGCTGCTACTGCTAATCTAGCTAACAGCCACACTTCAAGCAGCCAGAAGCAGAAGACTGCCTGTATGAGACTTCAGCTCTGCACATGCAGATGAGCACACTGGCAACTGCTCGAGCAAACCTACAATTGTATATAGATGTGACATCATGCTCATCAAAAACAGTTTGCTGTTTGTCTTTGCCCTAAGGCCTTTGACACATTTAGCTGTCTAGAAACACTTGTATGTGCGCTGTGTTTTGTTGTTGTAACTAGCCCATTTTCTTGAAACTAAAGTTTTATTTTGGTATTATTGTTTCTTTTATGGTTTATTGCTGCAGTATTATCCTGCAATAGCAAGTTAAAATAAATTTCTTTGTTAAAGTATCAGTTTTTATGAACACAAATTACAAAAATTTAACTGAAAAATAAAACAATGAAAAATTCCCATGAATCTAAAACATATCCGGTTTTCCCCCCAGATTTCCCAGAGCATTCACAAACTGGAATAAGTTTTTTTTTGTTTTTGTTTTGACACTAACTGTTCTTGCATTAGACCACAGATGCAGTATACAATACATTCTCTGGCTCTGATACTGTTTTCACATACTAATTTCCAATAAATGCTTGGGAAGTTATTTTCATAACTTCACTGTTAACTTTTTATTTGTGAAGAAAGGGGACTTCCAAAGCATCTAACAATCTCAATGACAGTGTCCATACCTACTGATGTTCCACAATATATGAAGTGTTATTTCACCAAAATGTGTGAAGGAGACAAACTTAATTCTCAACTTTTTCATTATGTCGTAAGCTACAGCTATCTGTGGCAATGCTACAAATGTAACTATGTATTCTTACCCGTATCTGTTCAACAATTTTGCGAATCTGTGGTTCAAATCCCATGTCAAGCATTCTATCAGCTTCATCCAAAACTAGATATGTGCACCTCTTTAGGTTTGTTTTCCCACTTTCAAGGAAGTCGATTAAGCGTCCAGGTGTTGCAATGACAATTTCTACACCTCGCTCCAAATCTCTTGCCTGAAACAACACAATCCAAACACAAAATAAGAATCTGAAAAGAAAATTGTTAAATGTGATGGAAAATTTCGCCTCTACCTCTATTAAGAATGGCCCAACAATTCATCATATAAAATACACACCAAAAGGGAAAAATGGGAAATCCGAGATGGAATAACAAAAATTATGGAAAGAAGAGATTGCTACACGCCATATTTATGAGACGCAGAGTTGCAGATGGGCACAACTAAAGGATGCTATACATTTAAGCTTTGGGCCAAAAGGCCTTCTTTTAAAGTAGAAAAAACACACATTTGCATAAGGACAATTAACACACACACACACACACACACACACACACACACACACATCCTTATCTGGCATCTGAGGCCGAACTTCACAGCAGCTGTGCCTGATGGGAGAGGCAGTCTGTGGGTGGTGGGGGTAAGGAGGAAGCTGGGGTGGTTAAAGGCAGGTATAGCAGAGTAGGGATGGGGAAGATTTAGTGCAGCTTATGGGGTGACTTAACAACTCTCTTATATGGTGAGTAACAATACATCCATTTTGTAATTGTAGTTATGCATCAAAAATTTAGACAAGGTGCCTATACCCGCTACCTCCCCCACACTGATCAGCACCAATAGCTGTCCCTCCATACATGAATTTGCCTGTAGTGGCAAGCAATGGTGACATGACTTGTCTACTTGAGCTAATTTCACGTATCACTACCATCATACTACAAACAACATTCCTATCAAATGCTATTCCCAAATTACCACTTCTTTCTTTTCTGAAACTTGCCTCCAATACAACATCCATGGAAGGAGTAATTTTCAGAAAAAACTAAATTAACAACTTCATTGAAGGCACATGATACTCAATAGGTCACAACAGCAATCATGGGAAGAGAGAAAAAGTGAGAGAGATAGTGGAGAATGAGAGAATGATGGAAGCAGACTGCCACGAGGGGTAATGAATATTATTATTATTATTATTATTATTATTATTATTATTATTATTATTATTATTTATGTTTAAATCACTTTCCAGCTCAGTCATTGCCCCCCTTATATTGTTTCCATAAAGACACTAAGAACTTGGAAACATTAAAATAAACTCACTCCAAGGATGCGCAGCGCGCACACACCTAAGATCTGAGTACAATTGGTTGTGTTTTACAATGTAATGAATGAAACAGTCTTAATTACCCATGTTTATTTGCGTCCCATTTCGGTTGAATTACATCACTTTCAGATACAAAATGCTCACCACTGAACTGATTTGTGTCTACAACTAGTTTTTTTCTGAAGATGGCCCAATTCAGGCGAATTCAGTAATTATAAATAAATACAAAACTGATGTAGACTTCTGTCCATAAAAGTTGGAGTTTTCGTTAACTCACATTACAATGAGGTGACCATTATAAAATAATGAGTCATTATTATAAAATAATGATTATAAAATAGTAACTACCACCTACTGTGAAAGACAAACTTACTTTAAACAACAATTTTGGCAAGAATTAAAATCTTTTCAATGCATCTCTTTTGTTACCTAAAATACTGAGCAGGTCATCATAACAGGAGCACGGCAGATGAATAACAGTACAAATTACGTAAACCACGCTTAGAATCAAGCTTTGATATGCAATGTTGGGAGAAGGCAAACAACATGTTACAGTAATTTAAGAAAATATATTTCATTTGCTACATGTGCTGAGGATATATGGCTGTTCTTGTTGATGTTGAAGTCTTCAAAAGATGTCAACATTTCAGTAGTAAATCTGAAAGCTTGGGAACCTTCCCAACAAACTGCAACTTGAACCTGCTATCTTGCTTTTGGCTGGTCATAATACAGACTGATGCTGTTTGATAGGTTGTGACACACCTCAACATCACAATAAAATGATTGGAAGTGAAAGTGTTACTATACCCATGCCACTGAAACCTTGCACTCGAAACATGTTTTTCAAGTTGGTAGTGTAACAGTTTGACAAGTGAAGAACAAGTACATGGCGCTATGTGTGGGGTGCAAATCAATGCCAGCACAATAATCGTTTCTGGCCATGTCGTCTCAGCTCCTGCATTGCAAGCTTTGTTTTGTGTGAACACAAAATTCATCATTGTTGGTTTCTACCGTTTGCTTGCTTAATACCGAGATTTAGAAAATTCTGATAAATGGAAAATGCCAGCAGAAAATAGTTCTGTCTGCCTAGTGACAATCTTTTGCATCAAAGGTGTGCTGTTAGACAGGGACCCGAGTCACTTGCAAACTCGGAATTTTACAAGCTAGAGAAAGAATGTGCAAATATTCACAGTCAGTCATCAGTTCCTGCCAATAAAGCAGTAGAATGTACATAAAATACTCTTGGAATCAGTTCAACAACATGGAATTACCGCAAGAACAATAGTAAGTAAGGGAGTGTTACTTCAAAAGCTGAAAGACACAGATGTGAGCTGTAATGAATTCTAATGTGTCTATCAGCTAATATATTTATAGCAACTTCTGAAAAGAAGAAAAAGCAGCCTCCTCCTGTCACCAACAGTTTCTTTCCAAATTGATGCAGTTGCCAGCAGGAAAGAGCGACCTACTGTAGCAAAGTTGCTACTATTGTAATACGTAAGTCCAACTTTTCAAGGGTGGAAAAAAAGTTACTAAAAGGTATGAGTTTCCATTACAAAGAGCTATACAGACGCTAAGTCCAGTTAGAAAAGGCACATATATCGATGACTTTAAACATATTTTTTACACAAGATTTGATAATATGGCTACACAAAATGTGGGTTAATGCTAGGGGAGCTGTCAGTTAATGCTGGATGGGTGACACTCCAAGCAGCAGTTATCACCCAACAGGAAGAGCAGCTTGATTGACCCTGCAACAACAGGATGCTTGGCTCCCCGGTTGGGCCACCTGAACAGGCAGTACTTGCCTGTCTTGGCTGCGTACTGACAGACTGATTATTGTGCCCAAGCATGGTCATGTTAACGAATCACTGTCACATTCAATTTCACTGACAACTTCAAAATAATGGCAGTTTCAAAGCTTTCTCAGCTGAGAAACAGTTTGCTCATTTTCAAAATAAAATCTTACTAAGAAATAATACATCTACAGCCAAGAAAGCAGGTACTACAGATTACGTATATCGACAACAAATGTACCACTGCTTGCACTGCACTGCACACCACAGGCCCAAAATCCTTAGCATGTGCCACACTGCTAAGTTAATGCCTGTAATTTCTAGTGGCAGTATGTTGCTGTACAAAAATGTTCAGAAAGCCCACTAGATAGCACCAAGAATGCTGCTTCCACAATAACATAGCTTACTAAAACTGCAAACACACAGAATTGGCTGCATTGTGACAGCAGTCCATTTGAGGGAATGTGTCTTTCCCAGCAGACTGTTTCAGCAGTCCATTGTCTGCAGGGCCCAATTACACTACCATAGGTGAAGCATTAATTGTGTACTTTTAACTTTTTAATAAAAAAATTATTGATTACAATTAAGACAAGGATTAAACATGATTTGCTGAGTGGTTGATGAACCTTTTAAAACAGTTTCACATCCCTATAACAATTGTAATGGACGATGTTCCAAATAATTTAGTGATACTGAACAAAGCATCATAGTAGACGAAATAGCCAAGGTGCAGCATCATATTGCAATAAGGCTGCCAGCATGTCACTGCCATTTCAACCTCAGTGAGTAAGTGCAAAGTGATGTGAAGACATAAATAAGAAACAATAACATGTCCTAGAGGTGGACAGGCAGTTACGTGAAGCTCTTGGGACTGTAGATGCAGCTTCCTGAAGGCAGCACAGACAAAGGTATCATCAGCAAGCATGAACAGCTAATGATTTGTATTGGTAATGAAGGCACCATTGGATCCAATTCCAACAACAATGATAGGGAGCCAGATGGAATTTTATCACTGTTGCCATAAATTGGTGAATGAAAAGCTGTGAATATATGTTATTTACGACATTGCTGTGATTGTAAAATCCAGAGAAAAAAGTTAGAAAAAAGTTACAACCTGTGTTTTTTTTTAATAAACTGTGTTATCATATTGTTTTCAAGATGGTCATCATCAAATACTTACTTGTTGCACAGGGTGACACACGGATGACTGACAGTTTTGAACAGCGCAGTACTGAGGGCGCAGTGGTGGGAGGTGGTTGTGGTGGGAATAGTTCTTATCCACAGAAGACGCCATTTCATTTACTCAGTCATTATGGAGCAGTGGGACTTGCAACGTCGAGTGTTCGTCTATGACAGTTTCGTGAAAACTGGTGAGTCTATTATTGCTACGCAGCGATTGTTTCGTGCGCGGTTTAATGTCTGTCGACATGGAGCTGTTCCGAGCTGTAACACAATCCTCACATGGGTGGAAAACTTCAGGTCAACTGAAAACATACTGGATAAGAAGCATCCTGGCCCGAGATGCAAAGTAACGACACCAGAAAATGTTGAAAGGGTAAGGAAAGCGGCAGTCAGAAGCCCAAGACGGTCA
This sequence comes from Schistocerca cancellata, assembly GCF_023864275.1. Classification (NCBI taxonomy): domain Eukaryota; kingdom Metazoa; phylum Arthropoda; class Insecta; order Orthoptera; family Acrididae; genus Schistocerca; species Schistocerca cancellata. The sequence goes on along the minus strand of NC_064628.1, from coordinate 221,841,721 downwards.
GCTAGACATCATGCTAGTGGGTTACAAATCAATCGTGAATCGGTCAGACGAATTTCGCATAAAGAATTAAAATTCCATCCCTACAAAATGCTCATTGTCCAACAACTTAAGGAAACTGATTTTGCTGTACGAGAAGACTTCGCTTAGAGAATGCAAGTGATTTTGGGATCAAATGAAAATGAAACTTTATTGACGAGTAATGAAGCTCATTCTCATTTAAACGGGACCGTGAATAAGCAAAACCTACATTACTGGGCTCCAGAGCATCCACACCTTATCCACCAGTGTCCTCTACATCAGAAAAAGTAAGTCTGGTGTGCTCTTGGCTCTGCTGGCGTTACTGGAACTTTAAAAAAAGAGAACGGGGCCACAGTTACTGTTAATTCGGTTTGTTACATTCATATGCTTGAAACATTCATGAAACCAGAACTAAGAAGGCGACGAATCCCTTTGAAACGCGTTTGGTTCCAGCAGGATGGTGCAACATCTCCCACCGCCAACGCTTCAATGACAATTCTTAGACGCATGTTTCCTGGCCGGATTATCTCACATTTTGGCAATGTTCCTTGGCCTCCCAGGTCTCCAGACTTGTCAGTATGTGACTTTTTTCTGTAGGGGTACCTTAAGAACTGTGTCTATAACCACAAACCACGAAATTTGGACGAGTTGAAGAATGCAATCATTCATTCAAGAAATTGCTGCCATCCCTGCAGAGATTTTAGTCCGTGTGATAGAGGATTTTGGGAAGAGACTTGAGTCCTGCATTCGAAATGATGGACATCACCTTGACGACATTTTTCACAAATAACTTTGTTGACTAAAACGGCAAATAATGAGCTTTGATTTTATGTAAATAAAAATGCATTAATTTTAAAGTTGGCTGAGTATTATTTCATTAAAAACTGTCCGTCTCCCGTGTGTCAACCTGTATTTCTGTGCTCTGTTCTCAAATATGTATGCTTTGTTATGATTGTATCTACATTGTTATGCGGCTGTTCATTTGCTGTCATTAAGGTTGCAACTCAAATACTAATTCTTAAATTCACTGGTGCTGTCTAAAGGCTTATGTTTACAAAATGGAATGGAAATCTGTGTCTTCCACTATGTGTGTAGACGCTGTTGTTGCAAAATCACTACTGCAATATAGTAAACCTAACTTTATGTAACGTTAACTATGAAGTGCAACATTTCACTGGTGTCAATATACTGTCAAACGTCCACACAGTAAATGAGATATATTCTGTCACAGTGAAATACAGAATGAATCTTTATTATTCAAGAATGAAAATAACAGTATTTCATTTATGCTACACAACTTGCAACTGATCTACAGCTGTTTTCTGGAAAATCGAGTACTAATGGAATTAAATTTTGGAAACAGCATCAATTTGTTTTCGTTAACAAATGTCAAGAAATTTTGCATTTTGGTACTTTTTAACAAGAAAAAATTAGAAAAGCCAGAGAGTATTAACAGAAGTGTTCAAGCTGAAAAGTTAACTGGAGTAGCAAATTAGAATGGAGGAAACGGCAAACACTTCTTAAGTACTACTGCACACTAACAGTACTGTCCAACTCTTTGTTACAACGCAATTTCTAAGAGAAGGAGAATAGTCTGGTTCACAATATTTTGCACTCCCAAAGCAAAATTCATATATGCAACATATGTGATAGCCTGCCCACTTGACAATGTTGATACTTAAACCCTTTACAGAGGATTATGGTGTGAAGAAAAGAAAAGAATATTTGTTCGAGATTATTCCATTCTTTCTTATAAAGATACAGCTGAAAATAAAACAAATTTAGTTTGTAATGTAGTTACCTGTGGAGCTTTTGGTGCACCACCAAAAACACAAGTGTTGCGAATCTGTGAAGAAGCTCCAAAATCATTTGCTACTTGCTGAATTTGCTGTGCCAATTCCCTAGTTGGAGCCAGTATCAGAACAATTGGTCCATCCCCACGCTGAAGACGAGGCTGATTATTTATGTGCACAATAGCTGGCAAAACATACTGAAATTGTAAAAAAAAAAAAGTTATAGTATATGAAAAGAAAATATGGCAAGGCATTTCACTGAGCTAAACACCCGTACATGTAAACAGATAAGCACTGGTATTAGGCTATCCCAAAAGGATAAAAAGTCAACAAAATTTGCCAGAATGGAAGCATGAATCAACATTTTTCCAGCAAATACACATTGTGATACTATCCACTCTCCCACTGACTAAGAGAAAATGCAACTGTAGCCTGTAACTTGGTAGCATCTATAGGATGAATTCACTCCAACAAAATCTGAGAGGTATTCAGAGATGCTTGTGGAATGCTTTGGTATAAAGGAGCTACTTTTTCCAAGGTCTTATTGCAGAGTAATTGCATTTTGTTTCTTACCACCATTTAACTCTGAGCTGCACTGAAAAGATCTGCACTACAGTTAAACTGGACAGCATGCACTGTGTGTGTCTTGTTTGGAAATTAACTTGTTTAAGTTTCAGTAACAAGCCTGCTGTTGACAAAAGTTATGCTGATCTCACTGTTTACTATCAACTTTCCATTCATTACTGCTCAATTTTGTTTCGAGCTTCTTTTTCCAGCATGTCAGCTGCATCTTGAACAGTTTCACACAGCCATATAGACAGGTTTACTGATGAGTTGGGTGAAATGCACATTGTTTATGGGGTTCATTGACTGGAATGGAAGAGCAAAACAGTGCTTTGTTGAGCTGCTCCCATTGCAACAACGACGACGTCAGAGTACTTATCCACGTGAGTTATTACTCTACTCTTGTGTGTTTTACATTTCTGATGATTACCAAACTTTGTTGGAATTCACGTTCACTTTGTCCAAGGATACCTAATGTTTAGTGACATTAGTACAGCCCCTAAGTGTGAACCCTCTGCATCAGGAGACATAGGGGCAGAAAATTTGAGAGAAAACTTTGAGCAGGTTAACAAGTTTCTCAAGTTGCAGTCACTAGTGAACAATCAGTTTTCTGCTCCTTAGCTTCAAAATCTGATTACAGAGGACGGCATTCGGAACATAGGTACCTTAACAGCCTGGATTAATTCCTAACTACAGACCACTTATTTAAAAACAGTTATATCTACATCTACATGACTACTCTGCAATTCACATTTAAGTGCTTGGCAGAGGGTTCATCGAACCACAATCATACTATCTCTCTACCATTCCACTCCCGAACAGCGCGCGGGAAAAACGAACACCTAAACCTTTCTGTTCGAGCTCTGATTTCTCTTATTTTATTTTGATGATCATTCCTACCTATGTAGGTTGGGCTCAACAAAATATTTTCGCATTTGGAAGAGAAAGTTGGTGACAAATTTTGTAAATAGATCTTGCCGTGACGAAAAACGTCTTTGCTTTAATGAATTCCATCCCAACTCGCGTGTCATATCTGCCACACTTCCTTCCCCTATTACGTGATAATACAAAACGAGCTGCCCTTTTTTACACCCTTTCGATGTCCTCCGTCAATCCCACCTGGTAAGGATCCCACAACGCGCAGCAATATTCTAACAGAAGACGAACGAGTGTAGTGTAAGCTGTCTCTTTAGTGGACTTGTTGCATCTTCTAAGTGTCCTGCCAATGAAACGCAACCTTTGGCTCGCCTTCCCCACAATATTATCTATGTGCTCTTTCCAACTGAAGTTGTTCGTAATTTTAACACCCAGGTACTTAGTTGAATTGACAGCCTTGAGAATTGTACTACTTATAGAGTAATTGAATTCCAACGGATTTCTTTTGGAACTCATGTCTATCACCTCACACTTTTCGTTATTTAGCATCAACTGACACCTGCCACACCATACAGCAACCTTTTCTAAATCGCTTTGCAACTGATACTGGTCTTCAGATGACCTTACTAGACGGTAAATTACAGCATCATCTGCGAACAACCTAAGAGAACTGCTCAGATTGTCACCCAGGTCATTTATATAGATCAGGTCCCAGGACGCTTCCCTGGGGAACACCTGATATCACTTCAGTTTTACTGCAACTCTCAATGCTAAAACTTTTATTCGTAACTTTATTTTCAAGTTCCACAAAAAAATGGAACATTGTGTCAATATTTCACATTACTGCAACAGTTAACAGAATAAAATTAATGTTCGTGTACTGGAAATCTTTTATTTATTTGCGTATAATCCTTACAAATTCGGAAGGAAGAGTACAGATGAAGTACTCCTCTGAGGCTGCTTAATTATATTAAGCTCACTCTGAATCAGTGATTCAGCACTTTCCTCACTAGCCAATAGAACTGGCTACAAGTTAATGCAGCACTTCACAGTAATAGAATTTAATGTTGATTTGTGGGTAACGGCACTAAGCAGCAAAGTCTAAGTGTCCCTGCACGAGTGATACACAAGGCAAGCATTGTGAAAATTTTATTTAAAAAATGATGATAAATCAGAAACCCAAGTTGCATTTACTCACAAGAACTGAAAAGACAACCTTGATAGTGTAAGCATCAATAATCATCATACAGAACACTACTACTTGTGCTGTGGTTAAAGACACAAGCACGGAGTGGAACGAGTCCAGATGAACATTGCAACCCCAGCTTTCACCCTGACACCAGTAAGGTAATCTTTTCTGTAAGTTACAGCCTCCAAGTGTATTTAAAATGAGTCTCTCAGAAAAGGAGGCAATAGGTATGTTCTATACTAAGAGTTAACTCCTCCGGACGAGACCTGAAGCAGTGTGGGTTCGATTTACTTCTACCCATACGCCGAGGTGGTGAGGTGCTTGTAGAGTGAGGATGATTGGAGGGGCTGTCTCTGTCCACTCAAAAGGTATCGAAATCCATGATGCCTTTCCTTGTCAGTCAGACATACCAGAATAACATCTGATGGTGCCAGACAGATTTTGGCCCTCATGTAATGACCCTTACCCTTCGAGAATGATGGGGAAAGGCACTCTACTTTCAAGGTGTCTACTTGATGCTCACTGTGAAAATTTTGCCGTCTCTTCTGTTGTAGCTGCCTGGATGTCTTTGCTCACTTCAGTTTGGCCTGTACAGGTGCCAAGTACAGGTGCTAGTGGTGAATAATGGTGCACTGGACATCATCTGTGTCGAAGGGTCCACCTTATGAATAGGTTTCTGCAGCGCACCTAGCGGCATTCATCAACTGGATGCTGAGCCCCTGAGGGCAGTACAATCTGTGGCTCTTCACCAGGCAGTTTTAAATGAGGAATCCATGAGAAAGTGTCAGTCATAATTTTACTTCAGTAACTTTCAATTCCCGTTGGTAGCCAAAATTTAGAAAGTGGAAGAACCATACAGCAGTTTCCAAAATGACGAGTATGACCGTGCGCTTGTCGGTTAGCATAGCATGAGGTATCAGTGATCAAAAGACCATTACATGAATACTTAATGTGGCTGTAAATAGGAATGTTAAGTTATGAGGATATTTCTCCTTAGCAAGTGCAACAAGAAACTTTTCAGATGGCCTGAACAGTCTACAGGACTGAAAATTTTAAGCATAAACAAGACAAAGTTCAAGAGTACTGTTAAATATGTCTTAGAGACACTTGTGTGTCAAGAAAAACTGAGAGATGGGAAACACGTGACGCATCTTGACAACAGTGTTAAGAAACGGCCGCAAAAGCAAACATATCTTCATTGCAAATTTAAATATAAACAAAGTCTCACAAACGAAAACTGAATGAATCCATAAATTGGGGGAAGGAGGGCCACGCATGAAGCATTCAACGAACTCCAAAGTAAAAATATCTACTGACAGAAGATCTTAAGTTCTGATCTCTGACAGTCATATGTCTAGAAACAATGTGACATTAATAGCATTAAAACACAGGAGATAAAGCAAAAACACAAAATGACTTTTCGAAATCTGTTTCATGTACACATATCACACTGTGGTTCTTGCTCTAAATCGTCTCAATGTTATCACATACATTAATGATTAATGGGTACTTTGTGGGGTTGTGACATGTTATCGGTGACTGGAGGAGGATTGTGGTTCTATCAAACAAAGATTGTGGTTCAACCTCCTTATCTATGAATAGGTTGGCTTCACCTTAACTCGGAAAAAGCACATCAAGAACTTTGAACTAGGGCACCGTACCTCATACTGGTAATGTGTGTTACCATATGCTTTATCACATCTTTAAAGCATCTGGATTGACAGTCGATGGGCACACTACAAGCTAACACACTGCTCAATGAGCTTCAAGTCATGGTGAAGGTGCCTGGTCAGAATATCACATTCATCTACCTCTGACATATGCTCTCCTTGAGCACATATACCCCAAAAATTTAAGACTCTCGACGACCTGTGATACAGCTTCCCCAGAGATTAAAATTGTCTCCATGAATATTGGGTGAATTTCACCATACAGAACAATGTGCAGTTATATAAAATAAGCTTTAAAGAGTAATTCAGCAGCAAGACCATTACTCTTCTCTCCGGACACTTACTGTGGGGTTGGTATTCTGTCTTCTATCTAACGGATAGAATTACAACACCTGCATCATAAAGATGTAAAAAATATTCCACCATGTTTGAAAAGCAGCAGCAAGTGGTCCCATCAAAACAGCTGAGAGTAGAATCCAATCACTAGATCAACAGCAGATAAAAAAATTGGGGTAATTTCATGGGAAGGCAAGTTAATGCAGCACTCAACCTGACCCACCCAGTTTTGCTTCAGATACGGTGCATCCAATGACCTGATTTGCAGAGGCTTATAATAATCGTGAAGAAAGCTACAGGTCTGCAAAGTTTGAAAACTGTGTAAAATTTACATGTGTCTATATTGGCATGTATTTCTGGACCAGTAACTCTGCTGCTAATCAAGAGACAGCAGTGAAACTTATACAATTGAAAAGCTAACGATTAGGGCTTTACACTACACGCAACAAAGCGAGTTTCTAAATCCTCATCTTAGACCTTTAATGTCTCAAAACATCACTTCCTCAATTTTTTTTTTTTTTTAAAAAAGAAAGTCATATACATGGTTTTTCCCAGAACAGTAGCCGATAGTAGTCATTATTCTGACCAATTGGTGAACATTTCTTGCTGTGAACAGCCAGCCACAGAGACTCTTTTCAACCAATCATAAGTAGCTTGTTTACTCAATCTGCAGTATACATGTAATGTGAAGTAGTTTCGTAAAAAATGGATTTGAAGTCATAACTTTATTGTTGCAATCCATTTAAATGTGGTCATGTGAGCTTAATGAAGAATGTGATGAATGTTCAGGAATGGATAGTAAACAGGTGCCCGAATGTATTGCCAGGTGGAAAAATTTGCAGCAAACCTAGAAAGCAAAATCAGAAAACCCATCGCCCCTGTAGTGCTGCCACAGCTGACCTACGAACTTCCACAAAATGTGTAAATGAAGAAGAAACAATATAAGATGTGGCACTGGAATCTTTAAGTACTAGCCTTCAGTATTTAGGTGAATCTGCTGCGAAAAAAAGAGAGGCTTCAGTATGAGAAAAAGTACCCAAAGCCAAAAATTGTAAAAGACTGCCTCAGTATTGGAGCATACTTATGTGGCACAACTGGTAGAAGAAGAGTGTACAAAATAGAAAAGGAGAAATCATAATGCAGCTGGAAGATGTGTCACAATTCAGACTATATGTGACAAAATACAAATTCTGACAGTAATTTGAAAGAGCTGGATTATAAGGAAAACTATGAAAAAATTTTCCACTTCAGACTGCATGCTACAAAGAGCAAAACTGTTAGTAGCAGACCATGGTATATTAATGTCACAAAATCTAAAGCTTGATAAAACGTGTGAAAAAGCCATTCATTCAACGTGTACATGATTTTATCATGAGCCATGTGATGCCAGGGAGAAAAGAACATCTGTAAAAGAAAATGCAATCAAAGTACAGAAGCAGAAAGTGTTGCACAACCTTAAGGAATTGCATGCATCTATCAAAGAGACACCCAGCGTAAACAGGATAATCAAAATTTTGTAAGTTGTTACCAAAGCACTTTGTCCTTACCAATGCCACTTGGGACCCATGTCTCATAGAATAATTTTCAGTTAATGGTTGAAGGGTGTAAACTGAAAGAACTAATGAAGTCTGGAAAACAAATATTACTATCAAACAAGCACTGCATAGCATTTGGTACACGCAATCCTGCACTTGCAGCATATGTCTTAAGGGGAGGTGTCCATGTCCCTACTGTCCAAATTTGACAGGACTGTGGGACTGTGTCTGGTACAAATTGCACTGCTGAAGTTACACAGAAGTTTAGTTTTTGCCCAAACTCTTTGCCTTTACAAATATCTGCTTGTGTCTGTGTATGTGCAGATGGATGTGTGTGTGTGTGTGTGTGTGTGTGTGTGTGTGTGTGTGTGTGTGTGTGTGTGCGCGCGCGCACACTTGCAAGTGTGTATACCTATCCTTTTTTCCCCCTAAGGTAAGTCTTTCCGCTCCCGGGATTGGAATGACTCCTTACCCTCTCCCTTAAAACCCACATCCTTTCGTCTTCCCCTCTCCTTCCCTCTTTCCTGACGAAGCAACCATTTGTTGCGAAAGCTTGAATTTTGTGTGTATGTTTGTGGTTTGTTTGTGTGTCTATCGACCTGCCAGCGCTTTTGTTAGGTAAGTCTCATCATCTTTGTTTTTAGATATATTTTTCCCACATGGAATGTTTCCATCTATTATATTCAATTAAATAAAGAACATTTTCTGCTTCTTTATTGGGCTGACAAGAGTCAGAGACTGCCGTGGTGAATGAAATGCTGTTAAGAGACATACATGGACTTCTTGCCTGTATGTATGACAGTCATTGGTGGTATCCAAATGTCTTACAAATATATGAAGAAACAGATTACGTACACACCAGCTTCTTGCAACCAAATAGGCCATCTCCAGCATCTGCCTTTCCTAGCTAACTGACACCTGTGTTATCAGACAATGTGACATTTAAAAAGATTGGGTCCATTGACACCAAATGGAAAGACACACACTCTCCCTGCATCAGATCTGGTTAACATTAACAATTTAAATGGAGACTTGTGAGATGAGATGTAACCACTTTTTACTGAAGCTATACTGTAAATCATTCATAATACCATTATAACAATATAAACCATATTTTTATACAACATTGTCTTGTACTTTACAATAATGTGCGTTTCATATTTACATACTTCCTTCAGTATTTTGAAAGCGTACTGATGGTGACAAATTTTTATACCACATATTTTTCAAAAAAACTGAATGTAGGGGTGGGGGTTGACATATTCAAGGTCAATTATGGTGAACATGAAAATTCTTAGAAACCCAGTATGTTGCATATCAGTGTGAAGATCTATCCATTAGCTTTTTAATTATGAGAATTTCATTGCTGTATCAGGATTAGAACCAGAATTCCAGTAACATGAGTTGACACAGACACATTTCAATTTCGTATCATTACCAACTTATATGGCCCGTAACTTTGTCAATTGCCATATCTCTGCAAATCAGTGGTTTACCATCTCCTATCTGGATCATTGGATGCTCCAAATTTGAAAGAAATCTGAGAGGGTTCAGGTTGAAAATGTTACTTATCTGCGTTGAATTGACTTTGAATTGCCCGATGATGAAGTACCCCTGGTACACTGTCGTCTGTAGACACCAGAAGACTGTTGTTCAATGTACATAAGCAAATTCTAGTTAGATGGAACTGTCTGGTCCACTACCATTTGTGTAAATTAACTACAACGAATACTGGAGCATAGTTATAGGTATAACCAATAAAACAAACCAAGTATAGCACTGAAATTACAGAAAACTTTCCACTTCGTTGGATGCACCTGTTTAACGTGCACCGAATAAACCAAGTTATGTTGAATATGTAGAATGATAGCCCATGATACACAGTTAAACCTCACATTCACCAGAGAAATACAATTTTTGAAAAAGAAATATGCAAGGGTAGCAGTGGGAGAGGGTGTGTAACTCAATACAAACAACAACAATGATCAATATTTACATAAAAATCTTCCACCATTATTTTTCTGCAACCTTAGAACATAACTAGATCTGATTAACCACAGAAACTTTTAAGTTTTAACATATGTGTAAGAACCTTACAAACTGAATAAAGAATTTTAAAGCAATGCACAACAAATGGCAACTTTATAGTAACAGCAACTATAACTAAATGTCCTTGCGTATCAAGTAATGATCTGGTCCAACTGTTATTAATAAAGTGTAATTAATGTCATTTTTACATAACATTCACACATTCAAGGCTCAGTATAGCGTATATCACATACATGTAACATTCATTTGCTTTTATTTCATCACTGCCTCTTAAATAAAGTCAAATGATTTGCAGAGATACTTTACCGAAAGAGTTTTTCCTGAACCAGTCTGCGCAATGCCCACCATATCTCTTCCACTCAACGCAATGGGCCAACCCTGAGCTTGGATAGCTGTAGGTTCTGAGAACCCTTGCTTTCTGCACATACAATCAAATCAAAGTTTCATTAAGCATTTGTTATCTATTTTTGTAACCTGTATTCTCATGGTTAAAGAAAACAATTCCAATCAAAATAAGCATTGGCTTACATCCCTGCAGTCACTATTAGCCATTCTCTTACAGTAATCTACAGCAAATATGAAGAACATTATACTTAATCTCCAAAAACACAGTTTAGGAAAACATACATACTTTATTTCTTTAAGTACATATTCTGGGAAGCCAGCTTCATCAAATGTTCTGATAGGATTTGGAACATTGCGACCTTTAAGCGTTATTTCTTTTGAACTTCTATATTCTTCAACTTCCTGTGGTGACCTGTAAGGATGAAAATATATGCTTTTCCACAATTCTGACTAGTAGTAACACATCGTAAAAAATGTAGCAATTTGGTATAAGCATCTTGGTTGTTATATAAGAAGTCAAATGTACTCCATCTAAACTCTGACCATTTAATGCACTGGTAACAATATTCCACTCACCTGTTTGCTACATCTGGATGAGGAACATAGAAGTCTTTGCGAAAAGGTTGAAGTCTGCTTAGGTCCCAATGTGGTTTCCGGAGATTAGCTCCAGCTTGACTTCTTTTCCCTCGTCCACCACCACCTCTTCGGTCATCACGATAACGATCTCTACTGCGACTACGGCTCCTTCGCCGACTTCTATCGCGATCTCTGTCCCTGTCTCGGTCTCGGCCCCTGTCACGAGACCTGTCTCTGTCCCTGTCCCTATCTCGATCCCTGTCCCGGTCCCTGTCTCTGTCTCTACATAAGAAAAAAAATCAAGTCAACTAACAGATTTATAGTTTTAGCATGTAAAGAGAAATTACATCATGAAAACATTACAATGCTTACCTACCAAAGAATGCAATAAAACAACACAAGTAAATTTTAGTCTGACCAAGTGTACAAAATATGTGTCTAAAGACTATATATAATGTATCCAACACTTTCATTTAAAAAGTCCATGTTTTCCTTAAAGTTACCATAACTGTACAGTTTTCTTGAGAGAGTTCTACAATGAAACATTTTACTGCATCATTACACGTATATATTTCAAAATACAATATAACCCTGTGCAACAGAAATTTTCTTTACAAACTTTTCATTTGTTGATTATGTTTTATTTTACAATGTGTGTCCCTAACAGGTTTTCTTCTGACAGGGCAGAGAACATAATCAGAACAATCCCTAATTCTTTCCTCTTACTCCAGATATGTGTCTCATTCATAATGATGAAAACCACAAAGGTGTCTGCAAAACTTCTCACATGATAAATGAGAATTCTAGCACTAGGAATCTAACAGTTGTGGATGAAGAAGTGTACAATGCCACTAGCTAGTGTATTGAATGAAATAGGTGGCAATTAGATCGACTTGCCCAAAACACAATCTGCAAGCAACCAACCAACTTTTGCAGTTTCCAATCGTCCACAGCAGAAGCACTCAGCATCTATGAGTTGCACCACTTGCTGCGTAAACAAAATTGCACACAAATGGGTTTCACATGACTGTAGATGGCATGACCACTGCACACTTGAGTTTCATCATTTTACAAATGCTGTAGTCATGTCTAAAATGAAAGTTTTAACAGTTGCAAGAGTTGCAGTGGAGTTAATTCTTTGTTGGGTGAAACTGTGTCATAGGAATAGAAATAAGAAACTTGTTTGGGTTCATGTCTAGATAAAGACATCAGCTTGGGTATTCAGTGACCTTACTGAAACTAATTGCTGTGAAAGATCACAGAAGTTATTCTAATCATCTTAGAATGACACTAGAACAGCTCATGCTACGCCAAAAAGGTTAATAATGCAATAAGATAGAAAGGTATGGTAATGCGTGAAGCACTGTCACCAGAAATTAATTAAAAATTGCGTTTTGTGCAAAAGTCTTAAGAATCCTACGCCTGACATTTCCATTAACACCATGCTTAATTAAACCTTTGTCATGGCATGGTCCACTAAGTTTCAAAGAGAAGCAGCTCATCAGATTGTGGGAAATGCATCTGGAATTGCAGTTTCCAAATTTCACTCTTATGAAAAGTCGGCTCCATTACACCAACAAATGGTTGATAAAATTGTCAGTGCTACAGGTGCAATTCTTAACTGGCAGAGGAAAACAGCTATCTCAACAATATGCACAATGACAGTTAACAGACGAGAAACATGTCAATAATGGAGTTTACCAGCCAGAAACATTGAGAAGCATATATGCTTGGGGGCAGGTGGGTGTTCAGGTTGGTGGCTAAAAGACAAAACTGAAGTCCAGTAGTAATAATTATTCAAAACAGCCTGCATTTAGTACAGAATGGTTTCCAAACTACTATTCTGAATACACATGTACAGTGGCAACATTTCAGGGTTTGAACATATGTACTACAATTTGTGAATGGGAAGCACTCCTTAACATTTTAAATAAACAAATATTGATTAAAAACTGACCAACTCTAACTATAGGATTTTAGCCTTTTGGACATGGGCTGTTCCACAGTCATGTTTTGTTTACTTGTATGTACGAAAACCTCAAATGCAGCAAAATGTCACTGCTTGTTTATATAGTGAACATCATTCAAATCCCACAAACACCTACACATAGCGTAGATATCCATAAAATGAACAATTTCCTCCATTCCCCCATTTAATATTGCTGTTCATTTACACAACACTGCCACACCTAATCTCAATACTTGTGCAACTTGGGTCACGAAAGTTGGAAGAAACCAAAGTTGTTTAATTTTACTAATGAGTTGTGCAAAAGTGTGCCACAAACGCGTACTGGCCGGTACCACAAACGCATGCAACACAGTGTCATCAGGTAAACTAGGCTTTACTTTGGGAACAAGTATGTATGAGAAACAGACTTAATGAACATGCATATTTAAATAGCTCACAATATGAAAGTGAAACATTGACAACACCTGTCCATTGACAGAAAATTAGCCTACTATTACAAACCTAGCTAAGCGAGAGTCTGGAGTGAGGCCAATCCAAGTCAGCAGTGTTTCTCTACTGCTCATAGGCAGCTAATGCTTCAGTTTCAGGAACAAGTCATGCAGTGGGCCCACCTGCCTTTTTTTTTTATAGCTTGTTTGATAAATATGCACAATAAACATCAAAATACTCAGGCTTGGCCATTATTTAAAATACATTTTATGAATTAATCTTTTCGCTTTTATTTCTATAGTGAGAAAGTGCATTTACCTATGGCACAAACAAACATTAGGCTACACTACATGTCAAACTGTTACCACCCTTATCTGGCATTCAAATTTGTTTGCTTCACCAGCTCGCACTCAGTTACCACCTTTCAACCAAATCCCTAGAACTCCAGCAATGTTACCAATCAGTCTCCCACTACAACAATGGTTTTTGGGGGAGGGAGGAGTTAACAACACACTAGCCTCAGTTTCATGAGATCGATGGAATAATAGATTCACATAATCACTGCTCCCATTGTTTGCATACAAACAGCTGCTAAAACATCCCCTTTTTTCCCCATCACACCTCATGTTGGGAGCTGACAACATTGTTATACAATACACTTAAGTCACAGTATTCGCCCAACTGTAGCAGACAAGTTTGGTCATGAAAAAAGGATTCCTGCTCAAATGTCTTTGTTAACATGGCAGCACACACTGGGAATTTCTCGAACAAAGAAATGTAAGTCCATAAAAGTGTTGACCGCAATTATGCAAAGAGCTCTTACTCTCCTCCCCTCCAATAATAAAGCAAACACACAACCTAAACAAGGCAGCCTGATGAACCCGAATCCTGCTTATTAGTGAGATCTATAAGGAGCGTTCAAAAAGAAATATGCCAGAGGCATTATTACAGAAACCAGTACCTCTATGTTAGAAGTATTGACCCTGGCTGTTGAGACATTTGTCCCACTGTGACAAGGCAGTGAATGGCTGTCTCATAATATTCCCAGGGCTGCGATGTTAACCAGTTCCGCACGTACGGGTGGACGTTGTCTGAGGTGAATCGTTTGCCCCTCAGAACCTTTTTAAGGGGACCAAAAATGATTCACTTCTGATCCACTTCCTGCAGCATGGGACAACAGTGAATGCCCAGCATTACTTGCAAACCTTGACCACACTTCACCAAGCATAAAATCAAAATGACCAGGCAATCTCACCTGTGGGGTCATTATGCTCCACGAGAATGCAAAGCCTCATATGGCCAACACAGTCGCGGCACTCCTGCAGAAATTCAAATGGGAGGTTCTCGGCCAACCTCCATACAGTCCGGACCTCTCCCCCTGTCATTAGGCCAATTTTGGTCCCCTTAAAAGGGCTCTGAGGGGCAAACCATTCACCTCGAACGCCGTTCAGCTTTACTTGCAGAGTTGATTAACACTGCACCCCCAGGAATTTTATGAGACAGCCATTCATCATCTTCTGTCAAAGTGAGGCAAGTGTCTCAACAGCCAGTGTCAATACTTCTAACATACAGGTACTGGTTTCTGTAATTATGCCTCTGGCTCATTTCCTTTTGAACGCCCCTTATATTTAGTGTCCCAACCTTGCATCTTTTATGGGAGTATGACACAATGATATGACAGACATCTATAGTGTGTGCCATCTGGTGGCTGAACATGTGAAACTATGAGAAATAGCAGAAATTATCAGCATGAAGAAGTATACAAGAGTTCTAAACTGCCGAGAATCTTCGCATCCATTTGCGACTGCAATAATGACTACATATGCAGAATGGGGTACTCAGTGTGTGCTTTCTACTTGCTATTGTTTATGGTTTGTTGACATCCGTAGCCATCAGCTAACTTCACGTTTTCATATGGGAACTTCCGCATATTTTCATTTAATGAGTAACTTTCATAAATGCAGTAAGTAAATACAATATTTTATGCAAGCAGTCTGCAAAAAGAATTCTTTGTATCAGCTGCATATTCTAAAAAAGGAAATGGACCAAACAAACAAATATCCCAATAAAAGCACACAGTGAGGAAATATGCATGTAGGATCATAACTTACTGAGATATGATAGTAATCCTTTCTTTCTGACTAAATATGAATATAATTTTACAAGTCTGATACAGCATTTGTATATGAAACTTATAAGGCCCTTACATTTGATTTGATTCCTTCTATTGCCTTATTCCAGCATATCCGGAAGAAGAAAGGAAATTCCTTGGGATGTCTACAAGAATGTTAACAATTCACAGGGGGGAGGGGCTTGCCTGTAATTTCAACTAGACACTGGAAAATTACGAATTTGAGATCGGACCAGCCCGTTACAATTTCTGCAGAAAAACTGACGGGCGACGTGAATCGGTCTGCAGTTCCAGAAAAGTTCGCTTGGGGCGCTACTACAGAGGTGCATCGTGAAACACTCCCTACAGTTATACAGAACATATTCATATTCACACACGGGACTAATAGCCTTTTCGTATATACGCATTGTCGTTAAAGTTCTGAACGTGAAAAGCGAATTAAATGGAGCACAGACGCGAAAGTGGGCTCTGCAACAGACCGGTCTTTTATTTTACATTCACATTCGTTGGCTTTCCATCCTCAACAAAATAGCCACCTTCTTGCCTAACCAAGCTACAACGAAGATTTCACCACATTCGAACTGTGGAGCAATACAAGGCATAGTGTATAATTGTAGCAAGGCAAATATAACTGAACTGAATGCAATTCCTGTATGGTGGATGACTGCCTTCAAACTACTACGCTTTGAAGGTAATTTTTCCCCTGTTTTTTATAGCACAATTCTTCAGAAACATTAAACAGGTTAATGTCCAATGAAGTATTGTGCAAAAATTAAGCTTCACATTATACAAATTTGATCATTATACGTGTTTAACACTGTAAAATAATGTAACGGTAACTCTCGCCGCAGAATCCAAAACATGTAGACGTAGCACCGCTCTCCCCCCCCCACCCCCCCCCCCCCACACACACACACACACACACACACACACACACACACACACACACACGATATATTAGAACACTTATCAGTACACATTTTGAGGAGGAGATTAGTGTTTAACGTCACGTCGACAACGAGGTCATTAGGGACGGAGCGCAAGCTCGGGTGAGGGAAGGATGGGGAAGGAAATCGGCCGTGCCCTTTCAAAGGAACCATCCCGGCATTTGCCTGACGCGATTTTAGGGAAATCACGGAAAACCTAAATCAGGATGGCCGGAGACGGGATTGAACCGTCGTCCTTCCGAATAATACACATTTTGAAGTTAAGTACCAAAATACGCAGCAATCTCCACACATTTTCACAGCTCTTAGCAATTAAAGAATACATAACTTCAATTGGCTAACAATCTTCGAAAACTGTTCATCGTTGCATATAAAGTACCCCATATATTTTTATAATTATTAAGCTAATGATTCTATTGCCAATTTCTACTTCAACATCGACAATATTTTCAAAATTTACTCAGTCCACAACGCACATCAATGTAGCCCAATATGGTCCTTCATTAACAGTCAAATTTTGTAAGAACTTGCTCCTTACTCACCTTCTATCCGACCTTCCCATTTCGCACTCTTTTTTTAAAACACGGTCAAGTTCAAAATAAAGTCAAACTAGTAACAAACACAAATTAAACGCTTTTCACGAGTCAACCTCCACCAGATCAACCACTCCACGTAAGAACATGGCGTCAAGAGGAAGCAACTGCTGCACGCGGAAGAATACAGTTATTATTGTCTCTCGAATACGCTCCAGATGTAACAATTTTTCGCTTTATTAATACTATTGAACGAAATGCGATAGCCATAAACTAAACGAATGTGATACCTGTAACACTGTATAATGATGCACTGTTTATGTACAATAACATTGTTCACCGACAGCAAAAACACAAAACTACTTTCTGCCGCTCAGGTCACAAACCAACGAAACTATGCAAAAAAAATTAAGTACTTCCGTTACGCCTTCGACCGGTTGTGCATATGGGTATCTTCCGTTTGCATCAAATTAACCAATTTTCCGAAACAAAACAAAATGACGCAAGCCATAGTCTTTAAATATTTTTCAATATTTTCTTAATTTAGAACAGATTTTTCACAATTGAAACTCACAGTTCATCGTAATGTTTTAACCCCACTAAAAAAAGCAGAACTAGGAACTTTCATAACAGAAAAGGTAACTTGTGTAAACTCTTCTGTAGTTTTCGATTCACAGAACTAATAACAACAATTTCTCATTCAAATTTGACGATGATTTCACTCTGGATCTAACAGGACGGAAAGCAAAAACTGTTGTAAAAAAAAA
Organism: Schistocerca cancellata; assembly: GCF_023864275.1. NCBI lineage: Eukaryota > Metazoa > Arthropoda > Insecta > Orthoptera > Acrididae > Schistocerca > Schistocerca cancellata. Next base: position 221,823,994 of record NC_064628.1, on the reverse strand, counting down.
AAGCCCCTAGTCGGGGTCTTTGTTTTTATTTCGATATTTGCTTAAGTTACAACATATTTTTCACTTTCGAACCTCACAGTCCTTCGAAACGTTTTAAGGTTTCGAAAAAAGGTAGTACTAGAAAAAATTTTTGTACTCTGCAAAAGGGCAAAACGTCTGAAGGCGGCTCTGCGCAGAGAGGAGGAGCAATAGGGAAGCTTGGAGGGGATAAGGTTGGTGTTGTGGCACAGCAGCGGCGAACTAAGTCCTCGTTGCCAAACCGAACGGACAAGTCAGGTTCATTCGCCTACGGTATCTCGCAATATATGTTCATAACTGTGATGTGAATAACACATAACAAAATTACCAGCTGATATTGATCAGTTGTCTATATGACAGAAATCATCCTTCATGCTGCATTTACTGCTCCACAATTACAGACGACGTCATGTCGGAACACGAGAACAGCTGACACAACTATTATCTAACAGATAATAAAATTAACTTCAAACATAAATTGAAGTCACTATATTTGCTTGGCTCTTTCTGCTCGATATATTTTTTTAAAAATGTGATTTTTTTAATGTGTGTTAAGTGCAAATCATTGTGTGTAAGGAAGGGTTACAGGTATCAAAGTAAAATTTAAAGTAAAAGACTATCGTGTATATGGTAGGTATTTTTTTAATATTTTTTGCTGACAGGGAGCATTATGAATGTAAACTAACTCGCTTCACAGCACAGTGAGAGACTGCATTAGTGATTCGTGTAACGAGCGGTCAACTAACCTCCTTCAAATAACTCGAGGAAATGCTGCCCGATAAGTTTGTTGAAAACATTGAGATCCACTTTGTATGTTATTTTGAAGTTGGCGCTTCCCACATACCCCTACGGTAGAGCAGAGCTCCTGAAATATATGGATACTTGTAATGCAGTCGTCAGCCTAACCTGATATAGACCGCTAGTGTCTCCAATGTTTCTTCTGGATTTGCTTACTGAGCTAAGGGTGATGCTGTGGTTGATTGCCCAGTTTCTCCACTGGTTTGCTCCATAGTCATCAGTGCGGCTTTCTCATTTTCCTCAAGAGCTGTAGCAGTGTCTGATGTAAGTAGATACACTAACTTAATATGTTCTAGTGACACCGTTTGTGGCTTGTCATTATTTGGATCTGCACTGTATGATCATCATGTTTTAAAATTATTAATACACCAGAGTACAGCAGTTGTAATGGCAGACACACTGCGTCCATTATGGGAGCATATTTTCCGTGTATTTCTCTGTGTATGAATATCTTAAATTCCCATGGTTGGATGCTGGTAAAGTGCTTAGACTGGATACTGGGTTTTCACTTGCTGTAGCGAGTTTAGTAATTCTGTCTCCCTCAGTACATATTGCACTGAAATAGCTCTGACAAGAGATGCAACGTCACACCACAGACTATCTATGCAGCTGAGACTCCTGTGCTCATCTTATATATTTAGTGTGCAGGCCCAGTAAATGCCAGTGGCAGTTCAGAAGTCCAACTGTCCTTGTGACACATTAGTGCAGCTTTCGTCATCCTATGCCAGCACTCTACCATCCCACTATTTGCTGCCTGGTAGCTGGTTGTATGGTAGTACTAGAACCCACAGAACTTGAGCAGCTGCACGAACAGTCTCAATTCGAATTGTCATCCCTGACCAATAGTGATATGTTATGCAGAGCAAAACCGTAACATCCATGACATTAAAAAAAATTCTTGCCATTCTCTCTGCTCAGCTGGCACTGGTTGCAACTGCCTCAGCCCACTGAGTGTTTGTCAGCTCAGAAAACATGCAGTGACAGCCTTCTGATGATGGCAGTTGACTCACAATATCTATATGTACGTGGAAGAAACAGTCTATCGCCTCTAAAAACTCTCCCACCAACTTGTGTACATGTCTGCTGACATGGTATGCATGTTCCCGCCCATTGGCGATGTTCTTTCGTTATGCTTGGAATCCTGTTATAGAGAAACTTCGTAGTCGACGTAGTTATCTGCATAAAGATGGAAATCCACCTGACACCGATACGCCAGGCTTTCGCAGTGGAGGGCGCGAGGCGCAGCGCACGGAGCCGTTATGAACGCGCACGCTGAGCAGCGCATGCGCAATGTCACCTCAGAAGGCTTTAAATAGCGGAGCTCAGCGCGTACTCGCCAGTACTACTACAGTGGCATTCACCTGAAGATGGCAAGAAGACTCTCCGCCGAAATATCGTGGCAGGAAGTTACTGATATCCGGCAGTTCTCCCGTGTTTTTATGGAACAATTCCACTCTTAATCTGGGGTCGACCACATCTGCGATCACAAATATTCACTTGTACTTCTTGCTGAATCTCAGATCAACTTCCACTTAGTAATCTCTGTATGTTCTTTTTGGCAAACTGTTGGCTGCCATAAGATGAATAGATGTGGCTCTCATTGCATTCCTGTCTTGTCCAACTGGTAAAGTGCTTAAGCATGACCTCCAATGGAATAGATACCAAAGGTTTGCTTCTTTGTTTATTATCTGCAACCTTCATGACAACGTTAGCAAGCTTGATTGGTTCTATGTGTCTATCGACCCCATTGAATTTTGCTCGCATGATTGTTGACGCTTTCAGGACTCATGTAGCTTTTTCTTTTTCAATTTGGTGCTCTTGCAGAGTTTCACACCTGCTGCTCTTTGCTGAGACCATTTGGGTATGTACATGTGGACATGCACCTTGTGGGCCACTCACCAAAACGTCTGTGACACCAGCACACTGTATTTTGTTGCTCCTTTTGAGCCATTTGTCCACCTGCTTGCTTATTTTGAAACAGTTTCTTCGCGTGTTCTTTGATGTCTGGTTGGGGTTCTTTTGACGCTTCCTTTTGCAGTGCATCTACACTGGTGTCCAAAATTAAAGCAACAAACGGAAATTTTGCAAGCTTGCGTTTATTTTCCCACAAAACAATATAAACAGGTAAACAGGTGATAATAAAGTACAAACAATGCAAGGAATACGAATGTAATCAACTGAAACATGCATAATGGTAGGCAAAAATAATCCTTGTTTTTTTCCAACTTAATAGATTTGCACATACATTCTGACAACTGGTTAATGTGCAAAGTATGGGATGTCACCACCTCTGGCACCAATATACTCCTAAAAATAATGGGACATACTGTGAATGGTGTCATCAATCTCATTTTGAGGCAATAACAACCATTCTGCCTGCAGAGCTGATCACAAGACTTGGGGAGTGGTTGGTGGATGTTGATGAGATACAACCCACCTCTCTAGTGCATCCCAGACATTTTCTATGGGGTTAAAATCAGGAGAGAGAGCAGGCTACATAATGCGTGCAATATCTTCTATTTCCAAAACAACATCAACTAATTTTGATCTACGAAGTTGATCATTATTGTTCATCAACATGAAGTCTGGACCCACAGCACCACGCAACAGGTAGGCATAAGATCCCAAGATCTCCTCACTGTACTTGACAGCAGTTCAATTTTGCTAATTCACATGTACAATTTCATGAAGAGGTGTTCGTGTGGTCAACATAATCCCTGCCCTCACCATGAGGGATCCAACTCGATATCGCTCTCCACAATGTTTTGGTCTCGAAAGCGTGTTCCACGTGCCCTCCAGATGCGAATCCGTCGAGAATCACCCTCACGACCAAATCGGGACTTATCTGCGAAAAGAACGTTGACCCACCATTCGACTGTCCAGGTGGCATTTGGCGGTTCCATTTTAGACGTTCCCTTCTGTGAAGACACGCCAGAGGCAAACAGATAGCAAGTCTCCAACAATAAAGGCGAGTCTGCTGAAGCCATCTGTACACCGTTTACCTCTATACAACACGTCCAGGGGATGCTGTGAGGTCGGATGCCAATTGCAGTGCAGCACAAAGCGGTACCATCGTACCATTACAGCCAAATAACGGTCCACTCTTTGTGACGTCGCATATAGTCGGCCTTGTCCTGGTCTCTGGGACACAGTTTTGGTCTCTATAAATTGTCGCCCCATCCGAGAAACAACAGAACGATTCACATTAAGCCACTGGGCCACAGCATTTTGCGACTCTCCTGCTTCGATTCTTACTATGGCCCTACACAGCAGAGAGCCTCCGTCGTCTTTTCTGTGCCATACTGCACCGTCTGTGACTATGTACACAGCGATTGTGGATGTGAGACTACCATGCAAACGCTAACCCGTGCATAGCTGCCCTGACGTCATTGCTGGCGTGGTTGTCGATTGACCGGAAAGTCATCTTCCGTGCAGAACATGACCTTAACGACATCTGTTGACAGTTGGTATGATTCATCGTGAATTAGGCACAGAACGGGGAAATAGCGGTTTATTGTTTTAATTTTGGACACCAGTGTATTTGGCTTTTCATGCAGTGAAGCTCCTTACTACTGTCTGTTTGCTGGTCCTTCAGAATAGCAACTGCTTCTTGTAAGTCGACTTCGTTGGCTGCCTTCATCACTGTCGAAGTACTTGCTTAGTCTATTGTCACATACACCTTATCTGCTACAACGATAATAGAACTGATGTCGATTCTCCCACACATCAGTACACGTGCCTTCACCGCCACTGGAAGCTGCATAAACCAAGCATGCCCTTACATAGCATCAGGCATTTCCTCCTCTCCAGCAATGCCTCTTAAGTGGTGTTCTACCACCAATACAGTAGATATGTAACACCTGCTGTATGTTTTATTCCAATGACTTGCACAGTTGGCTGGCTAGTATCTCTCTCAGGTGTAGATATTGTCTTCAATATAACATCGAGGGCTACTGCGGCTGCCCTAGAATCTAAACTCTTCATTGTTACCACAAACTCACGACCTTTTTACAGTCGTTGGTAATGCTGTTCTGCGCAAACACTAATTTCAGCACCACAAACCACAATTCAGCTTTTCCAGTTAATTCGAAATTTGTACCTTCATTTGTGAATTAAGATTTATTTCATCCCTATTAGCGAAAAATGTTGGCTGAATTTATGTTGTGCTTCAGCATTCGTGGAGATAATTCCATATTCTTCTGCATTTCAGTTTTAGCTTGGAGTCTGTCAAATTGTTTTTGCAAGTCTCCTTGCTGCTATAACAGCTGCATCTCTATCGGAATTCGTCTTACGTCTTGATGCGAAGGCATCGTACGTCTTTGCACAGTTTCTGGTGTCTCGCATTCAACAATATTGTCGGGGTCACCAACTTGTAGGTATTCTTCATTTCACCCTATTGTATTGAAGCAATGACTTAGCACTTCTGAATTCAACATATTTTATTAAGCACTGTAAATTAACACAATGATAATGTCGCAAATTAACACAGAACTGTCAAAATCAGGGTAACGCTCGTTTCACACCACTTCCTACGAACTAGACGTCATTTTGACATCATGGGCACTATCGACCATTGTATGATCGGCTATTGACTCTGTGACATTGATTAGATTAGATTAGATTCAGTTTTCGTTCCACAGACCCAAAAGATGAGATGATTCTCGTAGGTGTGGAACATGTCAGAAAGTATAGCATAAAAACATAAAACATTTGAATATAATACTTACTACGCAGATCATTTGTCCAGAGATAGTCGAAATAGGTTAATACAACACAGTAAACTGGAACAGCTAATATTTACAGAATTAACATGCTGTCAGAATGAAACACGGTTATGCACTATTAATAAATTCATCATACACAAAACGCCTCTTCTTGACTGTTGTGACCAAGTATTGTCAAAACTGAAACCTAACAGATATTTTTACTTAAGCTAGCTTAACAGTCTCTGTTAAGATATTCATCTATGGAGTAGAAGGAGTTGCCTATCAAAAAGTCTTTCAAACTCTGTTTAAGCCTGCTTTATCTGGAACCAAGTTTTTAATGATTGCTGGCAATTTATTGCAAATATGTGTTTCTGAATATTGGACCCTTTTTTGGACCAAGGCAAGTGATTTTAGGTCTTTATGTAGATTGTTCTTATTCCTAGTTTTGATACTATGTATTGGGCTATTGGTTGGAAATAGAGATATATTACTTGCAACAAAATTCATTAAGGAATAAATATACTGAGAAGTAGTGGTTAGAATACAAAGTTCCTTGAACAGGTTTCTACAAGATGTTCTTAAATTTACACCACAAATGATTCTTATTACACGCTTTTCCACTCTAAAAACTTTTGCTCAGTTTGATGAGTTGCCCCAGAATCTGATCCCATATGACATAACAGAATGAAAGTAAGCAAAGTATGCAAGTTTTTTTATATTTATATCTCCTACATCTGACATCATTCTCACAGCAAATAAAGACTTGTTTAGGCGCTTAAGCAATTCTGTGGTATGCCCTCCCCAACTGAATTTATTATTGAGTTGTAATCCCAGAAATTTAACACTGTCAACCTCTTCGATCTGCACATCTTCATGTATGTTATATTCATGCTGGAAGGAAATCTCTTACAGGTTCTGAACTGTGTATAGAGGGTCTTCTCAAACTTTAATGACAGTGAATTAGCTTTAAACCAATTATTAATATCAGTGAAAATTTGATAAGCAGCTATTTCTAAATCTGTACTTGACTTGCTACTTATTGCAATGTTTGTATCATCTGCAGGCAAAACAAACGAAGCAGCTGGCAATGTAACAGATGAGAGATGATTAATGTACACAAGAAAAAGCAATGGACCCGAGATGGAACCTTGAGGAACACCACATGTAATTAATTCTCAGTCAGATGAAGACTGACTGCTTACTGCACAGTTATTTCGCAATGACGCCCTTTGTTTCCTGTTAGATAGATAAGACTCAAACCATTTCACAGCATTGCCGGAAACACCATAATATTCTAATTTACTTAAGAGAATAGTGTGGTTCACACAATCAAAGGCTTTTGACACGTCACAGAAAATTCCCGTTGCCCCTAATTTATTATCAAATGAATTAAGTACATTCACATTGTAAATGTAAAGATCTTTTTCTATATCAGAACCCTTAAGAAATCCAAATTGTGACTTCCACAATATATTGATTTCAGTCAGATGGTTAAGGACACACGTGAACACAACTTTTTCAAATATTTTTAGGAATGCCAAAAAAAGTGAATATGGTCGATAGTTTGATGGTATCTCTTTATCCCCCTTCTTTTAAAGAGGCTTACCTTCAGCATATTTTAGCCAGTCTGCAAATGTTCCACTGATAAGAGATTGATTACACAAATAACTTAAGATAGAACTAAACTTGCATGAGCACTTTTGATTAACTTTTCTGGTATGTAATCATACCCACCGGAATACTTAGATTTTAAGGATTTTATGGCGGATGCTACTTCTTTGGGAGACATGAGTGTCATTTCCATTTTACTGGAGTTATTTTTAAAGACTGGTCTCAGATACTCCATTGCACTGTTCACTGAACCTGATAACCCCAAGCTGTCAGTAACAGAAATGAAGCACTTGTTTTAGAGGTTTGCAACACTATATGTACTTGTTTCCAAAGTATCATCTATTTTTAGAGCTATCTGTTCCTCTTCCTTTTTGGCCCCACCTGTCTCTGTCTTCACAATATCCCATACAGTTTTTATTTTGTTACCTGATGTAATTATCTTCTTCTCATAATAAAGCTGCTTCGATTTCTGGATTACTTGCTTCAATATTTTGCAGTATTCTTTGTAATACATTACAATTCTAACATCAGAGCTGTTCCTAGATAGTTCATGCAGACCCTTTTTATCCTACATGATATCTTTATTCCTTGTGTAATCCACCGTTTATTTTTTTACTTTTGTGTGATTTGAGTTAAATAGGAAGACAAGGAAGAATATGAATGTTATTGCTCCTCGATTCACTTGCAGCAATTTAAGCTGTCATCTGAGGTTCCTTCCTAACCACAGACGCGGAAATCGCTAAATATTTATTTCGTCCTTCATTCTCAAATCAGACGGAACGTTTATTGCAGAACATACTTGTATTACATTCCTAAGAGAGTCCCAGAACGTGTTAACAACGCTACAGTAACTTGAAAAAAAATGGTATGTGACAGGATGCGAATCCACAACCATTGAAGCTTTCGTTTTTCTTTGCGTAATATAGCAGAAAACGCGAAAAGATTGTACAGTTGTATTTTCTGTTAACGTTTTGCCACAGCAACTCTATAGAATTTCGTTTAGTTGTTCTTTGCTCTCTCCATTCAACTCAGATTCCTGTAAAGTAGCGTAAAGTTTAGTTTGTTGTTTCGGAAACTTTGCACTGTTGTATTTGTTTACACACAGTTGCGTATAGGCCAAATTTGTGGAACCATATTTTCGTGTTTAGCTGTAATTTAACTACTTATTCTTAATAAACTATTACGTTTATCATGAGTGAAAAGTGCTTGAATTGCTATAGACCTGTTAGGCCGGGGCTTTGGTGTGACGGGTGCTGTAGTTTTTTCATGTGGGTGACTGTAGTGGCGTGGGAATAGGGTAAGTAAATGAGACTCATCAGTGATTTTGTAGGATATTTAGTAGAGATAGGAAGCTACTAGAAAAGGAAGGGAAAATTGCCGCCCTTCAGGCTGAGTTAGACAAGGCCAGGGGAGATCTTGACAGGTTAAGGAGGGAGAAGGGTAAAGAGAGGTGGGAAGCGCTAACAGGAAACAGGAGGGATAGGTCTAGAACTCCGTCTGACAGCTTCGTGGTGAATGTGGAAAATAGATTTGACCTGTTGCTTCAGTTAGAAGCTGGTGAGCCTCAAGCAGTTGCAGGTGTAGACAGGGCACAACAAACTTTCAGCATCAAATTGAAAAGTAAGACTGTAGGGAAATCAGTAAAGAGAAGGAAAGTGTTGTTGTTAGGTGTAGACCAACTTCTGCACGATGAACTAGGATCAGAATACCAGGACACAATTTTTTAAAATCTAGTAGTGGTCTGGAGCAGGTGACAGAGGATTTAGGATAACTTTGCTAAGATTACACTAAGGAAGACACAGTGGTTATAGCGGGTGGGGCAGCTAATAGTATTGACAGAGATCCTGGGTACAGTATAGAGTGTGACCTGGCAAAGCTTGCATCAGCTTACTAATGTTGAGTTTGTATCTGTTCTTGAGCGCCATGACTGACCTCATTTGAACTCTTCTGTCAAGAGAGTTAATTTGGAGTGTAACAGCTGCTTATGTTGGGTGCACGGTCACACATTGGATGGTTCCTGTTGATTCTCTCAATAGATGGGATTATACTAGACATGGTCTTCACCTCAAAAGGAAAGGGAAGGGTAAACAGGCTGGGAAAATAGCAGGAAACTTAAAGGGGGAGGCACTGCCTTGAATGATAAAATATCAGTGATTATAAGGTTCAGAAAAAACCCTTTTTTAGGGCACGGAGGATAGAAAGAAATCAAATTTTAAGAGAGGTTAGTACTGAGACAAACCATCAGTTTGAGAAAGAAACCAAAAAAGAATTCTCGCTTATTACATCAGCTTAAACAGCTATTGGTTAAAAATTTTCAACAGTCAGCACATATTTCAACTCTACCCAATTTTAACTCAGTCAATGCGAAATGTCAGCTATCTTTATTGCATCAAAATATTCCAGAACTGAGAAATAAAATTAATGAATCAATTATCTGCATAGATGAATAAGAATCCCCCAACCCGGCTGACATAATCTGCCTCTCTGAACATCATGTAACCATTTGTATAGAACTTTTAATTGTTACGGGGTTTAGGTTAGCATCTCACTTTTGTAGAGCAGAAATGGAGAAAGGAGGAGCTGCCACATTCATCAGGAACTGTCATAAATTTAAGAATAATGACATTCATAATTTTTGCCTGAACAGCATATGGAAGCATGTGCAACAGAAATAGAATTTCACAAAAAATCCTTCATAACATTAAGTGTATATTGAGCACCTGCAGGTAACTTTAATCTGTTTGTAAACCACCTTGAAGCTGTACTGGCCCATTTAACGACCAAAAACAAAGAAATAGTGGTTGCAGGTGATTTCAATGTAGATTTCTTTAAAGACTCTCCCAACAAGAACTTATTTGAGTTAGTAACACTATCATTCAACTTAATTCCCACAGTAAAGTTCCCCACTAGGGTAGCCAATTGCTCACAAACAGCCATTGATAATATCATTATAGAAAAGTCCAATGAACAAAATTATATTACAAGACCTATAGTCAATGGCCTCTCAGACCATGGCATGCAGTTCCTTCAGTTAAATGTTAATACTGAACAGGACATAAGATCTGTTAAACCTGAGCTCAAGAGGATAATCAATAAGCCAAAAATTGATTATTTTAGGTCATTCCTCAGAGAAACTCACTAGACTGATGTTTACAGTCCTCATGGCATTAATGAAAAATTGAACACTTTTCCTAATAAAGTGCCTACATTATTTGAACACTGTTTTCCCCTAAAACTAACCAACGTTAGAGCAAAGTCTACTAAGAAGCTATGGATTACTCAAGGAACAAGGGTATCTTGTAAAACAAAAAGCAAACTGTATATGTCAATCCGAAACATTTCCAATGTTGATGCAATAGCACATTACCATAAATACAGCAAAATATTGAAGACTGTAATACGGACATGAAAGCAAATATATTACAAGGAAAAGATAGTCATATCAGATAACAAAAAAAAGACAATATGGGTTATAGTGAAGGAGGAGACCAGTAGAACCAGACATGAAGAGGGACAAATAGCATTAAGAGTAAATGGTACATTGGTGACAATGTATATAGTGTTGCAGAACTTTTTAAGAAAAAATTTATAACTGTTACTGAAAAGATGGGTCTTTCTGATTCTGTAGATGCTGCTATGGAATACCTCAGACCAGACATTTCAAGTAACTTCCATAATATGAATTTGACCCTACCCCAGTAGAAATAATGTCTATCATAAAATCTTTAAAATGAAAAACATCTAATGTGTATGATGAAATATCAACAAAGTTAATTAAAGAATGTGATTCTGAGTTAAGCAACATGTTAAGCTATTTGTATAACCAGTCGTTTATCAGTGGAATATTTCCTGAAAGGTTGAAATATGCTAAAGCCACTGTTTAAGAAGGGAGGTAAAGAAATAGCATCAAATTTCCATCCAATTTCACTTTTGCCACCATTCTCAAAAATTTTAGAAAGAGTAATGTACAATCGGCTCTATAACCATCTTATCTCAAATAACATATTGTCAAAGTCGCATTTAGATTTCTAAAGGGTTCTGCCCGCCCCCCCTCCCCCATGAACCATGGTTCTTGCTGTCGGTGGGGAGGCTTGCATGCCGCAGCGATACAGATGGGCGTATTGCAGGTGCAACCACAGCGGAGGGGTATCTGTTGAAAGAACAGACAAATGTGTGGTTCCTGAAGAGGGGCAGCAGCCTTTTCAGTAGTTGCAGGGGCAACAGTCTGGATGATTGACTGACCAGGCCTTGTAACACTAACCAAAATGGCCTTGCTGTGCTGGTACTGCGAATGGCTGAAAGCAAGGGGAAACTACAGCCATAATTTTTCCCCAGGGCATGCAGCTTTATTGTATAGTTAAATGATGATGGCGTCATCTTGGGTAAAATATTCCGGAGGTAAAATAGTCCCCCATTTGGATCTCCAGGCGGGGCCTACTCAAGAGGATGTCATTATCAGGAAAAAGAAAACTGGCGTTCGACGGATCGGAGCGTGGAGTGTCAGATCCCTTAATCGGGCAGGTAGGTTAGAAAATTTAAAAATGGAAATTGATAGGTTAAAGTTAGTTTGGTGGCAGGAGGAACAAGACTTTTTGTCAGGTGAATACAGGCTTATAAATACAAAATCAAATAGGACTCACGCTGTAGTAGGTTTAATAATGAATAAAAAAAATAGGAGTGCGGGTAAGCTACTACAAACAGCATAGTGAATGCATTATTGTGGCCAAGATAGATACGAAGCCCACGCCTACTACATTAGTACGAGTTGATATGCCAACTAGCTTTGCAGATGATGAAGAAATTGATGAAATGTAAGATGAGATAAAAGAGATTATTCAGGTAGTGAAGGGAGACGAAAATTTAATAGTCATCCGTGACTGGAATTCGAGAGTAGGAAAAGGGAGATAAGGGAACATAGTAGGTGAATATGGATTGGGGGTAAGAAATGAAAGAGGAAGCCGTCTGGTAGAGTTTTGCACAGAGCATAACTTAATCATAGCTAAAATTTGGTTTAAGAACCATAAAAGGAGGTTGTATGCATGGAAGAATCCTGGAGATACTAGAAGGTATCAGATAGATTATATAATGGTAAGACAGAGATTTAGGGATCAGGTTTTAAATTGTTAGACAATTTCCGGGAGCAGATGTGGACTCTGACCACAATTTATTGGTCATGAACTGTAGATTAAAACTGAAGAAACTGCAAAAAGGTGGTAAATTGAGGAGATGGGACCTGGATAAACTGAAAGAGCCAGAGATTGTAGAGAGTTTCAGGGAGAGCATTAGGGAACAATTGACAGTAATGGCGGAAAGAAATACAGTAGAAGAAGAATGGGTAGCTCTGAGGGATGAAGTAGTGAAGACAGCACAGGATCAAGTAGGTATAAAGCTGAGGGCTAGTAGAAATCCTTGGGTAAGAGAAGAGATACTGAATTTAATTGATGAAAGGAAAAAATATAAAAATGCAGTAAATGAAGCAGGCAAAATGGAATACAAACGTCTCAAAAATGAAATCAACAGGAAGGGCAAAATGACTAAGCAGGAATGACTAGAGGACAAAGGTAAGGATGTAGAGGCTTATTTCACTAGGGGTAAGATAGATACTGCCTACAGGAAAATTAAAGAGACCTTTCGAGAAAGGATAACCACTTGCATGTATATCAAGAGCTCAGATGAAAACCCAGTTCTAAGCAAAGAAGGGAAAGCTGAAAGGTGGAAGGAGTATATAGAGGGTCTATACAAGGGCGAGGTACTGGAGGGCAATATTATGGAAATGGAAGAGGATGTAGATGAATATGAAATGGGAGATACGATACTGCGTGAAGAGTTTGACTCAGTACTGAAATACTTCTGTGGAAACCAGGCCCCGGGAGTAGGCAACATTCCATTAGAACTACTGATGGTCTTGGGAGAGCCAATCCTGACAAAATTCTACCATCTGGCGAGCAAAATGTATGAAACAGGCGAAATACCCTCAGACTTCAAGAAGAATACAATAATTCCAATCCCAAAGAAAGCAGGTGTTGACAGATGTGAAAATTACCGAACTATCAGTTTAATAAGTCACAGCTGCAAAATACTAACGCGAATTCTGTACAGATGAATGGAAAAACTGGTAGAAGCCGACCTCGGGGAAGATCAGTTTGGATTCCGTAGAAATGTTGGAATACGTGAGGCAATACTGACCTTCCGACTTATGTTAGAAGAAAGATTAAGGAAAGGCAAACCTACGTTTCTAGCATTTGTAAACTTAGAGAAAGCTTTTGACAATGTTGACTGGAATACTCTCTTTCAAATTCTAAAGGTGGCAGAAGTAAAACACAGGGAGCGAAAGGCTATTTACAATTTGTACAGAAACTAGACGGCAGTTATAAGAGTCGAGGGACATGAAAGGGAAGCAGTGGTTGGGAAGGGGGTGAGACAGGGTTGTAGCCTCTCCCCAATGTTATTCAATCTGTATATTCAACAAGCAGTAAAGGAAACAAAAGAAAAATTCGGAGTAGGTATTAAAGTCCATGGAGAAGAAATAAAAACTTTGAGGTTTGCTGATGACATTGTTATTCTGTCAGCGACAGCAAAGGACTTGGAAGAGCAGTTGAACGGAATGGACAGTGTCTTGAAAGGAGGATATAAGATGAACATCAACAAAAGCAAAACGAGGATAATGGAATGTAGTCGAATTAAGTTGGGTGATGCTGAGGGAATTAGATTAGGAAATGAGACACTTAAAGTAGTAAAGGAGTTTTGCTATTTGGGGACCAAAATACTGATGATGGTCGAAGTAGAGAGGATATAAAATGTAGACTGGCAATGGCAAGGAAAGCGTTTCTGAAGAAGAGAAATTTGTTAACATCGAGTACAGATTTAAGTGTCAGGAAGTCGTTTCTGAAAGTATTTATACGGAGTGTAGCTCTGTATGGAAGTGAAACATGGACGATGAATAGTTTGGACAAGAAGAGAATAGAAGCTTTCGAAATGTGGTACTACAGAAGAATAGGTTAGATGGGTAGATCACATAACTAATGAGGAGGTATTGAATAGAATTGGGGAGAAGAGGAGTTTGTGGCACAACTTGACAAGAAGAAGGGACCGTTAGTAGGACATTTCTCAGGCATCAAGGGACCACAAATTCATCATTGGAGGGCAGCGTGGAGGGTAAAAATCGTAGAGAGAGACCAAGAGACGAATACACTAAGCAGATTCAGAAGGATGTAGGTTACAGTAAGTACTGGGAGATGAAGAAGCTTGCACAGGATAGAGTATCATGGAGAGCTGCATCAAACCAGTCTTAGGACTGAAGACCACAACAACAAAGGGTTCTGATATTGAGAAAGCTATCTACACTTACAGTGAAACTGTGCTTAATTCATTAGACAAAAATTGCAGGCAACTGGTATATTTTTTGATCTGTCAAAGGCATTTGACTGTGTAAATCATAATATCATTTAAGTTAATTAGATTATTATAGTGTAACAGGAAATGCTGCAAAATGGTTCAAATCTTATATCTCTGGCAGAAGACAAAGGGGTTATTAGGAAAGAGACATGTATCAAGCTATCAGGCATCATCCAACTGGGAACTAATTACATGTGGGGTCCCACAAGGTTCCATTTTGGGACCTTACTTTTTCTTGTGTATATCAATGACCTTTCATCAGTAACATTACCAGATGCCAAGTTCGTTTTGCTTTCCAATGATAAAAAATTGCAATAAATAGCAAATCAAGTGTAGTCTTACAAATATCGGCTAATAAAATACTTGTGGACATTAATCACTGGTTCCCAACCAATTCCTTGTCACTCAATTTTGAAAAAACACACTACATGCAGTTAAAAACTTGTAAGGGGTTCCCACGAGTATATGCCTAACATACAATGACAAGCAGATAGAAGAAGAGGACAGTGTTAAATTATTGGGATTACAGCTTGATACTAAATTCAACTGGGAGGAGCACACCACAGAACTGCTGAAGCGTCTTAACGAATTTCTATTTGCAATGCGTGTTGTGTCAGACGTAGAGGAAATAAAAATGAAAAAGCTGACATACTATGCTTCCTTTCATTCCAAAATGTCATATGAGATTTTTTTTGGGGTATTTCATGAAGCAAAGCTGAAGTTTTCCAGGCACAAAAACGTGCAGTAAGAGTTATATGTGGTGTGAACTCAAGAACATCCTGCAGAAGCCTGTTTAGGGAACTAGGGATACTAACTACCGCTTCCCAATATATTTATTCCTTAATAAAATTTGTCATTAAAAATATATCACTTTTTCTAACCAACAGCTCAATTTGTGGAATCAGTACTAGAAATAAGAATATTCTTCACAAGGATTTAAAGTCACTTAGTCTTGTACGAAAAGGTGTGCATTATTCATGAACACACATTTTCAATAACTTGCCAGCAGCCATAAATAGCTTAACAACCACTGAAATTCAGTTTAAGAGAAGCCAAAGGATTTATTGGTTGCCAACTCCTTCTACTCCATTGATGAATGCTCAATAGAACCAACTGATTTGTATATATATACAGGGTGGTCCATTGATAGTGACCAGGCCAAATATCTTATGAAATAAGCATCAAACGAAAGAACTACGTACAAAGAACGTAACTCGTCTAGCTTGAAGGGGGAAACCAGATGGCGCTGTGGTTGGCCCGCTATATGGTATTCCCATAGGTCAAACGGATATCAACTGCGTTTTTTTGAAAATAGGAACCTCCATTTTTTATTACATATTCGTGTAATACATAGAGAAATATGAATGTTTTAGTTGGACGACTTTTTTCGCTTTGTGATAAATGGCACTGTAATAGTCACAATCGTATACGTACGTGGTATCACGTAACATTCCGCCAGTGCCGACGGTATTTGCTTCGTGATACTTTACCCATGTAAAAATGGACTGTTTATCAATTGCGGAAAAGGTCGATATCGTGTTGATGTATGGCTATTGTGATCAAAATGCCTAATGGGCATGTGCTATGTATGCTGCTCGGTATCCTGGACGACATCATCCAAGTGTCCAGACAATTCGCCGGTTAGTTACGTTATTTAAGAAAACAGGAAGTGTTCAGGCACATGTGAAACGTCAACCACGACCTGCAACAAATAACGATGCCCAATTAAGTGTTTTAGCTGCTGTCGCAGCTAATCCGCACATCAGTAGCAGACAAATTGCGCGAGAATTGGGAATCTCAAAAACGTCGGTGTTGAAAATGCTACATCAACATCGACTGCACCCGTACCACATTTCCATGCAACAGGAATTGCATGGCGACGACTTTGAACGTCGTGTACATTTCTACCACTGGGCGCAAGAGAAATTACGGGATGATGACAGATTTTTTTGCACGCATTCTATTTAGCGACGTAGCGCCATTCACCAACAGCAGTAACATAAACCAGCATAATATGCTTTATTGGGCAACGGAAAATCCACGATGGCTGCGACATGTGGAACATCAGCGACTTTGGCAGGTTAATGTATGGTGCGGCATAATGGGAGGAAGGATAATGGGCCCCATTTTATCGATGGCAATCTAAATGGTGCAATGTATGCTGATTTCCTATGTAATGTTCTACTGATGTTACTACAAGATGTTTCCCTGCACGACAGAATGGCGATGTACTTCCAACATGATGGATGTCTGGCACATAGCTCACGTGTGGTTGAAGCAGTATTGAATAGCATATTTCATGACAAGTGGATTGGCCTTGAAGCACCATACCATGGCCTGCATGTTCACCAGATCTGACGTCTCCGGATTTCTTGCTGCGGGAAAAGTTGAAGGATATTTGCTATCATGATCTACCGACAACGCCTGACAACATGCGTCAGTGCATTGTCAATGCATGTGCGAACATTACGGAAGGCGAACTACCCGCTGTTGAGAGGAATGTCTTTACACGTATTGCCAAATGAATTGAGGTTGACGGACATCATTTTGAGCATTTATTGCTTTAATGTGGTATTTACAGGTAATCACGCTGTAACAGCATGCATTCTCAGAAATGGTAAGTTCACAAAGGTACATGTATCACATTGGAACAACCGAAATAAAATGTTCAAATGTACCTATGTTCTGTATTTTAATTTAAAAAACCTAACTGTTGCCAACCGTTCATCTAAAATTGTGAGCCATATGTTTGTGACTATTACAGCATCATCTATCACAAAGCGAAAAAAGTGGTCCAACAAAAATATTCATATTTCTTTACGTATTACACGAATATGTAATAAAAATGGGGGTTCCTATTTTTTAAAATGCAGTTGATATCAGTTTGACCTATGTCAGCGCCATCTAGTGGGCCAACCATAGCGCCATCTGGCTTCCCCCTTCAAGCTAGACAAGTTTCGTTCTTTGTAGTTTTTTGGCCCAGTCATGAACAATGGACCAATGGACCACCCTGTATGTATATATATATATATATATATATATATATATATATATATATATATATATATATATATTACATGCTTACTACCTTATAAATAAAAAAACTTTTTTATTTCAAAGTCAGTGCATTAGTGTTTGTAAAAGATTCTTTCATATAGTGTTCATTAAAAAAATGACGATCATTCCACTTGGCACCTGTGGAAGGTACATTAGTTTATTTGTTTCAGTTGTAAATATTTGTCATGTATTATTGTTTTTCTGACATGTTCCATATCCTGCAGGACCTCCTCACTATGGATCAATTCGAATGAAAGTAAATCTAATCTAATCTAAAAACCATATCGATATTGCATATCATCCACCAATTAGCCAGTGCTCATGTAGGATGTTGCCAACTGGACAACTCGCAATTCAGGAGAAATTGGTAAATGCTGTAAGAGGGCATCACTGAAGATTCATAGAGTTCTTTGCCCTTTCCTTCTGTCATAGTGAAGAAAAAGGATGATACATGGCGTTTCTATATCGAATACAGACGACTAAACAAAATCAAAGAAAAAGATGTCTATCCATTGCCACAACTGATGTTACCATTAACTGCTTGAAAGGAAAAAGTATTTCTTATGTGTGAAAATGCAGACAAGCTACAAGCAAACTCAAGATTGTGAGGTTGATGGTGGGAAATATTCTCTACTTAACACATCATAGAAGCTATGAGTTCAAAGTTATGCCATTTGGACTACATAAAGCTGCAGCCATCTTTGAGCCTATGATGGAAAACGTGCTTCAACACCTTAAATAGATGACGTGTGTTTGCAACCTTGATGATGTTTTCAATCTTTGGAACATGTCTGAAGAACATCTGAGACACCTGGTGGCCATGTTGAAGTGTGTTCAGACTGCAGGCCTCCTCCTGAATCCATAGAAACGCTTCGTCATCGCCCAAGAAATTGAAATATCTGGCAACTAGTTAATGGCGATGGAATCCGTCCTGGTCCAGAGTAAATAAGAGCTTTCACCGATTTTCTGACTCTGCAACACATTTGTGATGTGAGAAGTCTTCTCGATATGTGCTTGTACTACTGATGATTAATAAAGGACTTCACCATCAAGGCACCTCCCTTGCAAGAAATATTACAGGAAGACACCAAAGGTTCTTAGAAAGAGATGCAAGAAATGTCTTTCCTTGTAGTTAAGGAAACACGAACTTCTTCCTCAGGCCTAGCATTGTGTAAAAGAATGTCATGACAGAACTTCACACCAACATTAGCTGTCATGGTATTGCTGCATTTCCAGTACTAATTCCTGAAGGAGGCGAAAAACTACTTCTCTACAACCAAGAAATATTGCCTTGCAGTTGCTTGGCCCATCAATAAGTTTTGACCTTATTTGTTTGGCAAACCATTCACTGTTGTGATGGACCACCATTCTTTATGTTGGCTGATTAGCTTGAAGGATCCATTGCGTCCGCTGGTGAGATAGTCACCGAGACTTCAGAGTATTATGTCACAGTGCTGCACAAGAAAAAACGCAGATATACTAACATTCTTTCAAGGAATCGTTTGGTGGAGCATAGCAGCATAGATGAAATCTCAGTCATCGCTGTATTAAATGACATTCCTGTTGAGCAGAGGGAAGATCCAGGAGTGCTGAAAACCATAGACACCTTGCTGAAGAAGGAACCGATCAAAGGAAAATATCAATTAATAAATATAAAATTGTATAACAGGAACTAGGATCCAGTGGTGCAGAAATGTTGTTCGGCATCCCAGCTTGTCACAGCCTGCTATCCTGCAGTATTTTACGACACTCCAGCATTTGGTCTCGTATCGTTATGAGCCTATGCAGATTCAGATGCAGGTATCACTGGCGAGGTCTCTACCGATCCGTTAGACACCGTGTAAAGAATTCCAGCAATTGAAGCGAATACAGCAATTACATCCAGGGTTCAATTCCACCTGCAACAGCACCATTGCACCTGACTGAAATGGACCTCTCGGGAAAGTTCGTGAAACTGACAAACAGGAATCGATGAATAATAGTTTGCACTGACTACCTCTCTCACCACGTATACGATCTGATGATAAACGACGGTGGAGAAGTTTTCCAGTCGAGACTAGTATCAAAGGTACTTTCGTGTTGTGACATCACCAACATGATGATTGCTGACTACCACCTACAGACGAATGACCTCACAGAACGCTTTAATAAAATGTTTGCTGATGTTCTCTCAATATATGGTGATGCAGAACACAGACTGCGGGACAGAATACTGCCTGTCATAACATTCGCATACAGCACTGCGAAGCAAGACGCTAAGGGCTTCACACAATTCTTTCTGCTCCACAGCAGTAAGGCTGAAACAACAATTGATTCACTGTTACCATTTCAGCTGGACGATACTCAAGATGACTATGTGAAACACCTCATCACATGGGCAGAAAAAGCAAAACAGCTGGTTCGCATATGGTTCCTGGACGTCCAAGAAAAGGAGCGAGAGGGACATAATACCAAGTAGTAGCCAGTAAGATATATCCTGGAAGCCTTGGTATGGATTTTTAAGCCTGTGAGGAAAGTGGGACTATCAGAAAAGCTACTATAACGTTACTCTGAGCTGTAATGCAACCGTATTTGCTTGTCGGGCACGACATACAAAGTCGAGGATTATGCTCCTTCACCAAGAAGACTAAAGTGCAGAGACGTCATGTATGTCCTCCATATGAAGCCCTACTACAGTCCTGAGGTGCAGACTGACAATGCGGGCTTATTCAAGAAACCGAAGGCCTGCATGATGATCACAATCGCTTTGATGGAAGGGCTGTCTTTGACACTCATCACAGGGAAGAGAATGTGACAGCACGACCCAACACAAGGTTCCGCCCATGCTGCCATGCAGAGGACTACTGACAAGATCTATAGATGAAGGATCAATGAGAACTTCTGAAGCAGGGGGTCACTGTTTCTCCAGGAAAGGGAGCACTGCTGCAATTTTTGGTCCATGCAATGTTGAATAGCAGTTAGCATCATCGTTCATCTGACCACCGATAAATGTTCGTTATTTAGTATTTATCATATGTAGAAAGTTTTCGAAATTTCTTATATTGTAATGTTTCCATAATCTGGAATTTCGATGTTTGTACACTCCTGGAAATGGAAAAAAGAACACATTGACACCGGTGTGTCAGACCCACCATACTTGCTCCGGACACTGCGAGAGGGCTGTACAAGCAATGATCACACGCACGGCACAGCGGACACACCAGGAACCGCGGTGTTGGCCGTCGAATGGCGCTAGCTGCGCAGCATTTGTGCACCGCCGCCGTCAGTGTCAGCCAATTTGCCGTGGCATACGGAGCTCCATCGCAGTCTTTAACACTGGTAGCATGCCGCGACAGCGTGGACGTGAACCGTATGTGCAGTTGACGGACTTTGAGCGAGGGCGTATAGTGGGCATGCGGGAGGCCGGGTGGACGTACCGCCGAATTGCTCAACACGTGGGGCGTGAGGTCTCCACAGTACATCGATGTTGTCGCCAGTGGTCGGCGGAAGGTGCACGTGCCCGTCGACCTGGACCGGACTGCAGCGACGCACGGATGCACGCCAAGACCGTAGGATCCTACGCAGTGCCGTAGGGGACCTCACCGCCACTTCCCAGCAAATTAGGGACACTGTTGCTCCTGGGGTATCGGCGAGGACCATTCGCAACCGTCTCCATGAAGCTGGGCTACGGTCCCGCACACCGTTAGGCCGTCTTCCGCTCACGCCCCAACATCGTGCAGCCCGCATCCAGTGGTGTCGCGACAGGCGTGAATGGAGGGACGAATGGAGACGTGTCGTCTTCAGCGATGAGAGTCGCTTCTGCCTTGGTGCACATGATGGTCGTATGCGTGTTTGGCGCCGTGCAGGTGAGCGCCACAATGAGGACACTGAATAGTGCACGGTACATCCAAACCGTCATCGAACCCATTGTTCTACCATTCCTAGACCGGCAAGGGAACTTGCTGTTCCAACAGGACAATACACGTCCGCATGTATCCCGTGCCACCCAACGTGCTCTAGAAGGTGTAAGTCAACTACCCTGGCCAGCAAGATCACCGGATCTGTCCCCCATTGAGCATGTTTGGGACTGGTCTGCACGTCCAGCACGAACGCTGGTCCAACTGAGGCGCCAGGTGGAAATGGCATGGCAAGCCGTTCCACAGGACTATATCCAGCATCTCTACGATCGTCTCCATGGGAGAATAGCAGCCTGCATTGCTGCGAAAGGTGGATATACACTGTACTAGTGCCAACATTGTGCATGCTCTGTTGCCTGTGTCTATGTGCCTGTGGTTCTGTCAGTGTGATCATGTGATGTATCTGACCCCAGGAATGTGTCAATAAAGTTTCCCCTTCCTGGGACAATGAATTCACGGTGTTCTTATTTCAATTTCCAGGAGTGTATAAGCAGCAGCCTTCTGCATCCTTGAGGCTGTTCTGTTCTGTTCTGTCTGTATGTTCATGTCCATAATAACTAATAAATATTCTTTTAGTGCTATTTGTGGTACTGCAGTGACTCTCTGGTTTTGGATTTGGACTTGATTGTGGTTATGAGGTGACTATGCCCATAGCAATCTGAATTTTTCTTTAGAACTCGCAGTCTGGCGTAGTTTTGCAGATCCAGTTGTGACATCACTGACATTCATTGCTCTGTGCAGATCCAGAGGTGTCATCTCATACTCATGTCAACACATGTGTCTAGCCCCTGACAAGCAACTATGGCTCCATGCTCATGAAATGAGCCAAGCTTTGATTCAGAATGCAAATTTAAGTGTTATTTATATAGTACACAACATGAAGGCAACCTGATCTTTGCAGCCGACCATTGCACTGTAATATCATTGGAAGAATATACAGAGCATTTAAAAAACGTGTCACATCTCCTACAGAAGAAAAAATTTCCAATAATGATATGTTAGGAAACCAATACCTGTTGAGATGTGGACTAATCTGAAACTTCTTGGACTGAGACTCAAAATCAGGACCTCTGCCTTTCACAGGCAAGTGCTCTACTGACTGAAATTTCCAATCACGCTCATGACCTGTCCTCACAGTTTTACTTCCGCCAATACCTCATCTCCTACCTTTCAAATTTCACAGAAACTCTCCTGTGAAACTTCCAGGACTAACACTCTTGGAAGAAAGGATACTGTGGAGACATCGCTTGACCACACCCTGAGAGACTTTTCCAGAACGAATTTTCACTCTGCATAGTGTGGGTAACTCAGTGCCAATTCACTGTGCTGTAACAGAGGAACAGTAATGTCTCGTGCCTAAACTTTACAAGGGTTCTCGAATTTCTTATGACCAGGTAGCTTGGAAGAGTTCTGGCACAGTATGCAGTGTTGCCACGTTTCCCCCTCACCTCACCCTATGATGTCATGCACTGTTGGCGGATTTCTGACAAAGGCCAACTGCCTATGTCTAAAAGGCAGGAAATTCAGATTTTGGTTGGAAATTCCAAAATCGGTGAGAAATTCAAGAATAGCTGAATTGTTGTAGTCGGTTCCCCCCTCCCCCTCCCCCCAGGGCTATAACATCACTTTGGATGTAGAGCTATTGTTTCCTCTGCAGTTCCAAGCCTGTATGTTAGACAGAGGATACCAGTTTGAGCCTGAATATGTTTTTCAACCTACAGGTGGTAGCCAGACTGCTGACCTATTTACGACAATACGGAATACCAGTTAACATGTGTCGTCCAAGATATTATTCACTCAGATCACTGGTTCGAAGTATAGAATTCAAGAGGTCCCCTGGGTTTACCCCTGACATTATATACGTACTGCTCTCCTATCTCCAGTTCCCCTAAGTTTGGATCTATGCACTTGTGCATATTTTAACACCACATTGGTGGAGGGGGGGGGCAGTTGTTCATGTCTGCGCGCACCACACTGCAGCACCCCTTTAGCGACAGGCATGTACAGCTAACAGAAATTGGGACCCTCAATTACCTAGCCGTCCAACAAATGCAGCCATGATCCTTTGTGAGTTCAGAATGCCTATCCTATTCTCCTGTTTAGCTCTGGAGAAGCCAAGTCAAGGCATGGCACAATAAAGATTTATCACAAACATATCACTCTTTCTTACTATTTGTTATAAATAAATGTTCGTTAATGACATCAATGTTAAAGAGGACTTCAGATCATTATTAAGAAAAAGCTATAGTCCAATTTCGTGTAACTCCAGTATAGTGTAGTGAGAGGGGACAGATATTTGAGAAGAGGAAGGAAATAAGTTTGCTTCCGACCATGTTCTAAAATTTTTTTTCACGTTTGCATTTGTAAAAGATTCTATGATTTAAAATGAATGTAATAAAAGCGTGTTCCGCAATATTCGATGTGATTTACATACAAAAGCAGTCACTCAAGTACTACTTTGTTACATTTTGTGACATCTGTCCCATTAAAAATACTGTAGATTACACTGTTGGAAGGGACACTAGCAGCAGTGACATTTGTGTTCATCCTCGTCCTACATACTGGCTGTTTATTTCTAAATTCGCCGCTGTTTGTGTGTATATGTACATAATATACACCAAACCACTGGGATTAGACTTGTCCATTATAAATGGTGTTTATAAATAAATATCGGGGTTTTAACGCTTTATAATATTTATTACATTTAACTTACAGTTATAAATGATACGTCAAATGAAAGAGCAACTCAAACAGTTGTATTTGGCACCAATGAACATGCGCAGCGCGCAATATTTCCGGCTAAATCCTCTAGACAGCGGTAGTAGCGAAGATGGTGGCTGATGAACAGAAAGAGTATTTTGTTTTGCAGTTTGCAGTTTGCAGACCGAATCTGTAGTTACTGTGCAACGTGCATTCTGGCTGAATTTCGGTGGTGATACTCCAAGTGATAATAAAATTCGTAGATGGTATCACCAATTTGAAGATACTGGCTGCCTTTGTAAAGGGAAGAACACAGGACGACCAAGAGTTAGTGAAGAGACTGTTGAGAGAGTGAGAGAGTCGTTCACTTGTAGCCCAAAGAAATCGGTCTGGAAGGCTAGTCGTGAATTACAAGTTCCCGTGTCGACTGTTTGGAAAGTTTTAAGAAAACGCGGACAACTACGTCCTTACCGTTTACAGCTATTACAGGCTCTAAAGCCGGCACACCATGGATTACATGCCAACTTCGCAAACGAAATGTTTCATGACGATGAAGAGTTTATGGATAATGTTGTCTTCAGTGATGAATCGACCTTTCACCTTAGTGGAATCTGGGGCTCAGAAAATCCTCACGGGATGGTACAAATGTAACGAGATTCCCCTAAAGCAACAGTTTTTTGTGCGGTATCCCGGCGGAAATTTTACAGGCTTTTCTTTTTTGGTGAACCTACTGTAACTGGCACTTCTTACCTTGATACAATAGAGCAATGGCTCTTCCCTCAGTTGGAAGAAGATGAGCCAGAGAACTTCATTTTCCAGAAAGATGGTGCGCCACCTCACTCGCATAGCAAAGTACGCAATTGGTTGAACTTCACTGTACCCAAGCGCTGGATAGGCCGCAAGGGGCCCAATGACAGGGCTTGCTTTGCATGGTCTCCACGTTCACCCAACCTAACGCCATGCGATTTTTTCCTTTGGGGCTTCATCAAGGATCTTGTGTACATGGCTCTGCTACCAGCAGACCTCCCTGAATTAAGAAACCGGATTGAAGCAACTGTTGCTGCAATCACTGAAGACACACTCATCAATGTTTGGGAAGAACACTTGATGTGTGCTGTGTGACAAATGGTGCTCACATTGAACGTTTATAAGGTTCTTGGTAAAATTGTTTGAGTTGCTCTTTCATTAGACATATCATTTATAAATGTAAGTTTAATATAATAAATATTATAAAGTGTTAAAACCCCAATATTCATTTACAAACACCCTGTATTATATAGGTTTTCGTTATTTACATTGCAGTTTTAGTTAATTAAATAATAGCATATTCTATGATATTCGATGTTCTTCACATATAATATCACCTTCCAACATAATCTAGAACTCGGGCTAACCTACAGATCAGTGTCACCACAAACAAGATTTTCAGGGGATGGGGGAGGGGTAAATACTTCATTCTAACCACTTTCCATTCCAACACAAAGATACAATTTTTGCAGATTAATTAAAATGTCAGCCACTGGAAACAGGTTAGGTCCTTCAGATTTTAAAAATGTGTTTTTTTGTCACAGTCTCATCAGTGAGTATTCATACTGTCTGTCATGTCAAGTCAACTTAAGTCATATGATCTCAACTTCTATGGCTGCTCTCAACCGGTTTTTCGCCGGAATTACAGTCTTTGCAAGATGATTCTCAACAAATTTTACGCACGAAGTGCACATACAGAACACAATAGGTCATATATGTGGATGCTGGAATCCACACTGGTACCAAAATGACATTTATTGGAGGATAATTCTTTGTAGCTTGCGGCAGGACCAGCTTGTATATTAAAGAAGGAAAACAGAAGTGTGAAACAAAGAAAAATGTCACATGATCAGAAGTGAATTCCAGGAAGAGGAATCTGCATTTTACCATTTTTTTACGAAGTCGAGCACCAATTTTTTCATTTCTTACATCAAATTGCATCCAGAATTACTAGCAGGAATGCAGTTTTGCCAGCTGCTACCACACCACCTGAAAAATTGATTTCTTTAAAACTAATAGTCTTTTTTTTTTTAATCATCAGTCTTCTGATCGGTCTGATGCAGCCCACCACGAATTACTATACTTTGCCAATATTTTCGTCTCGGAGTGGCACTTGCCACCTACATCCTCAATTATTTGCTTTATGTTTTCCAATCTCTATCTTCCTCTGTATTTTATACCCTCTACAGCTCCCTCTAGTATCACACAACCAAACCAAATTTTAAGAGAGGTTAGGACTGAGACAAACCTTCAGTTTGAGAAAGAAACCAAAAAAGAATTCTAGCTTATTACATCAGCATAAACAGCTATTGGTTAAAAATTTTCAACGGTCAGCAAATATTTCAACTCTACCCAGTTTTAAATCAGTCATTGTGAAATGTCAGATATCTTAATTGCATCAAAATATTCGAGAACCGGGAAATAAAATTAATGAATTAATTATCTGCATAGATGAATTAGAGTCCTCCAACCCAGCTGACATAATCTGCCTCTCTGAACATCATGTAACCATTCGTATTGGACTTTTAAGTGTTACAGGGTTTAGGTTAGCATCTCACTTTTGTAGAGAAGAAATGGAGAAAGGAGGAGTTGCCACATTCATCAGGAACTGTCATAAATTTAATAACATTGACATTCATAAATTTTGCCTAGAACAGCATATGGAAGCATGTGCAACAGAAGTAGAATTTCACAAAAAATCCTTTATAATATTAAGTGTATATTGAGCACCTGCAGGTAACTTTGATCTGTTCGTAAACCACCTTGAAACTGTACTGACCCATTTCACGACCAAAAACAAAGAAATAGTGGTTGCTGGTGATTTCAATGTAGATTTCTTTAAAGATTCTCCCAATAAGAACTTATTTGAGTTAGTTACACTATCATTCATCTTAATTCCCACTGTAATGTTCCCCACTAGTGTAGCCAATTGCTCACAAACAGCCATTGATAATATCTTTATAGAAAAGCCCAATGAACAAAATTATATTACAAAACCAATAGTCAATGGTCTCTCAAACCACGACATGCAGTTCCTTCTGTTAAATGTTAATACTGAACAGTACATAAAATCTGTTAAACCTGTGCTCAAGAGGGTAATCAATAAGCCAAAAATTGATTATTTTAGGACACTCCTCAGAGACATTCACTGGACTGCTGTTTACAGTCCTCATGAGATGAATGAAAAATTGAACACTTTTGCTAATAAAGTAGTTACCTTATTTGAACACTGTTTTCCCCCAAAACTAACCAAGGTTAGAGTAAAGTCTACAAAGAAGTTATCGATTACTCAAGGAAGAAGGGTATCTTGTAGAACAAAAAGAAGACTGTATATGTCAATCTGAAACAGTTCTGATGTTGATGCTATAGCACATTACAAGAAATACAGCAAAATATTGAAGACTGTAATATGGACATCAAAGCAAATATATTACAAGGAAAAGATAGTCATATCAGATAAAAAAATAAAGGCAATATGAAACTTCCTGGCAACTTAAAACTGTGTGCCGAGCCGAGACTCGAACTCGGGACCTTTGCCTTACGCGGGCAAGTGCTCTACCAACTGAGCTACCCAAGCACGACTCACGCCCCATCCTCACAGCTTTAATTCCGCCAGTACCTCGTCTCCTACCTGCCAAACTTAACAGAAGCTCTCCTGCACACCTTGCAGAACTAGCACTCCTGGAAGAAAGGATATTGCGGAGATATGGCTTAGCCACAGTATGGGTTAGAGTGAAGGAGGAGACCGGTAGAACCAGACATGATGAGGGACAAATAGCATTAAGAGTAAATGGTACACTAGTGACAGACGTATACAGTCCAGAATGAGATTTTCACTCTGCGGCGGAGTGTACGCTGATATGAAACTTCGTGGCAGATTAAAACTGTGTGCCCGACCAAACTTGAACTCGGGACCTTTGCCTTTCGCGGGCAAGTGCTCTACCATCTGAGCTACTGAAGCACGTCTCACGCCCGGTCCTCACAGCTTTACTGGCAGAAGTGCTTTGGTAGCTCAGATGGTAGAGCACTTGCCCGCAAAAGGCAAAGGTCCCGAGTTCGAGTCTCGGTCGAGCACACTGATTTAATCTGCCAGGAAGTTTCAGACGTATATAGTGTTGCAGAACTTTTTAAAAACATTTTATAACTGTTACTGTAAAGATGGGTTTGTCAGGTTCTGTAGATGCTGCTATGGAATACCTCAGACCAGACATTTCAAGTAACTTCCTTAATATGAATTTGACCCTACCCCAGCAGAAATAATGTCCATCATAAAACCTTTAAAATCAAGAACATATAATGGGTATGATGAAATATCAACAAAGTTAGTTAAAGAATGTGATTCTGAGTTAAGTAACATATTAAGCTATCTGTGTAACCAGTCGTTTATCAGTGGAATATTTCCTGAATGGTTGAAATATGCTAAATTTAAGCTAAGGAAATAGCATAAAATTTCTGTCCAATTTCACTTTTGCCAGAATTCTCAAAAATTTTAGAGAAAGTAATGTACAGTCGGCTTTATAACCGCCTTATCTCAAATAACATACTGTCAAAGTCGTTTTTCAGATATCCAAAGGGTTCTGATATTGAGAAGGCTATCTACACCTACAGTGAAAAGTGCTTAATTCATTAGACAAAAATTGCAGGTAACAGGTATATTTTGTGATCTGTCAAGGACATTTGACTGTGTAAATCATATATCATTTAAGTAAATTAGATTATTATAGTGTAACAGGAAATGTGGCAAAATGGTTCAAATCTTATATCTCTGGCAGAAAACAAAGGGGTTATTAGGAAAGAGACATGTATTAGGCTATCAGGCATCATCCAACTGGGAACTAATTACATGTGGGGTCCCACAAGGTTCCATTTTGGGGCCTTACTTTTTCTTGTGTATATCAATGACCTTTCATCAGTAACGTTACCAGATGCCAAGTTCGTTTTGCTTTCCAATGATAAAAAATTGCAATAAATAGCAAATCAAGTGTAGTCTTACAAATATCGGCTAATAAAATACTTGTGGAAGTTAATCACTGGTTCCCAACCAATTCCTTGTCACTAAATTTTGAAAAACCACACTACATGCAGTTAAGGACTTGTAAGGGGCTTCCCACGAGTATATGCCTAACATACAATGACAAGCAGATAGAAGAAGAGGGCAGTGTTAAATTATTGGGATTACAGCTTGATACTAAATTCAACTGGGAGGAGCACACCACAGAACTGCTGAAGTGTCTTAACGAATTTCTATTTGCAATGCGTATTGTGTCAGACATAGGGGAAATGAAAATGAAAAAGCTGACATACTATGCTTACTTTCATTCCATAATGTCATAATAGATTTTTTTTGGGGTAATTCATCAAGCAAAGCTGAAGTTTTCCAGGCACAAAAACGTGCAGTAAGAGTTATATGTGGTGTGAACTCAAGAACATCCCCCTTCCCACTATATTTATTCCTTAATAAAATTTGTCATTAAAAATATATCACTTTTTCAAACCAACACCTCAATTCATGGAATCAGTACTAGAAATAAGAATAATCTTCACAAGGATTTAAAGTCACTTAGTCTTGTAAAAAAAGGGTGTGCATTATTCAGGAACACACATTTTCAATAACTTGCCAGCAGCCATAAAAAGCTTAAGAGCCAATGAAATTCAGTTTAAGAGGAGCCTAAAGGATTTATTGGTGGCCAACTCCTTCTACTCCATTGATGAATTTCTCAGTAGAACCAACTGAGCTGCAATATATCTTCTGCCCAATTTCAGTGCAGTAATGTGTTTATTGTAAATAAGTATTATAGTAGTTGTATTACCTTATAAATAAATAAGAATTTTTTTATTTTAAATTCAGTTTATTAGTATTTGTAAAACGATTCTTTCATATAGTGGTCATTAAAAAATGACGATCATTCCACTTGGGATCTGTCGAATGATACATTAACTTATTTATTTGAGTTGTAAATATTTGTCATGTATTATTGTTTTTCTGAAATGTTCTACATCATCGATGACCTCCTCACTATGGATCAATTCGAATGAAATTAAATATAATCTAATCTAAATTATGTGATGTCTCAACAGATATCCTGCTATCCTATCCCTTCTTCTTGTCAGTGTTTTCCATACATTCCTTTCCTCACTGATTCTGTGGAGGACCTCCTCTAGCTTACCTTATCAGTACAACTAATTTTCAACATTTCTCTGTAGCACCACAACTCAAGTGTTTCGATTCTCTTCTTTTTCCGGTTTTCCCACAGTCCACATTTCACCATAATAAAATGCTGTGTATCAAACGAATATTCTCAGAAATTTCTTCCTCAGATTACAATCTATGTTTGTTACAACCAGATTTTTCTTGGCCAGGAATGCCCTGTTTTCCAGAGCTAGTCTGCTTTTTATGTCCTCCTTGCTCCATCTGTCATGGATTATTCTGCTGCCTAGGTAGCAGAATTCGTTAACTTCATGATTTTGTGATCAACAATCCCAATGTTATGTTTCTTGCTGTTCTCATTTCTGCTACTTCTAATTACTTTCGTCTTTCTTCGATTTACTCTCAGTCAGTACCCCACACTCATTAGACTGTTCATGCTATTCAACACATCCTATAATTCCTTTTCATTTTCACTGAGAACGGCAATGTCATCAATGGATCTTTATGTTGATATCTTTTCACCTTGAACTTTAATCCCACTCTTGAATCTTTCTTTAATTTTGGCCATTAGTTCTTCGAGGAGTAGAATAAATAATAGAAACGAAAGACTGCACCCCTCTCTTACACCCTTTTTAATGTGAGCACTTCATCCTTGGTCTTCCACTTTTATGTTCCCTCTTAGTTGTTTGTATTGTACATTACTCATTTTTTCCTACAGCTTAACCCCATTTTTCTCAGAATTTCTAACATCTTGCACCCTGTGACACTGCTGAACGCATTTTCCACGTCGTCAAATCCTGTGTGTGTGTCTTGATTTTTGTTTAGTCTTGCTTCCACTACAACCACAGTGGCAGAAATGTCACTGTGATGCTTTTACCTTTCCTGAAGCCATACTGATTGCCATTTAATACAGCCTCAATTTTCTTTTCCGTTCGTCTGGGTATTATTCTTCTCAGCAGCTTGGATGCATGAGCTGTTAAACTGATTATGCGATAATCCTTGCACTTATCGGCTTTTGCAGTCTTTGGAATTGTATGTATGATATTTTTCTGAAAGTCAGATGGTATATCGCCAGATTCATACATTTTAAAAAACAATGTGAATAGTCGTTTTGTTGCCACATCCCCCAATGATTTTAGGAATTCTGATGGAATGTTATCTATCCCTTCTGCCACATTTGATTTAAAGCCTCCCAAAGTTCTTTTTAATTCTGATTCTAATACTGGATCTCATATCTCTTCTATATCCACACCTGCATCTTTTTCTATTACCTCATCAGACAATTCCCCATCCCCTCCCCCATAGAGGCCTTCAATGTATTGTTTCCACCTATCCGCTCTCTCCTCCGCATTTCAACAGTGGAGTTCTTGTTTAACTCTTGTTGTTCACTCTTAATGTTCACTTTTCTAGATGTTGAGTCTGTCCTTCCAACCATCATTTCTTTTTCGATTTCTTCACATTTCCCCTTAGCTTCCCTGGACTTCGTATTTATTTCACTCCTAAGTGTTTTGTATTTCTGTATTCCTGAATTTCCCTGAACATTTGTGTTCTTTCTTCTTTCTTGATCAACTGAAGTACATATTCTGTTGCTCATGTTTTTTCCACAGTTACTTTCTTTGCACCTATAGTTTTCTTCCCAATTTCTATGATTACCGTTTCTAGAGATGTCTGTTCCTCTTCAACTGAACTTCCTACTGAGCTATTCCTTATTGCAGCATCTATAGCCCCAGAGAACGTCAAGCTAAGCTCTTCAATCCTTAGTACTTCTGTATCCAAGTTATTTGCACAGTGATTCTTCATAACAAGTCTCTTAAACTTCAGCCTACTCTTCATCATTTCTAAATTGTGATCTGAGTCTGTATCTGATCCTGGGGTACACCTTACAATCTAGTATCGGGTTTCAGTATCCTGCCCGACCATGATGTAATCTAACTGAAATCTTTCCATATCTCCTGGCCTTTTCCAAGTATACCTCCTCCTTTTATGATTCTTGAACATAGTATTCGCTATTACTAGCTGAATTTTGTTGAAGAACTTAATTAATCTTTCTCCTTTCTCATTCCTAGTGCTGAGCCCATATACTCCCATAATCCTGTGTTCCATTCCTTACACTACAACTACATTCCAACCCCAATGAATATCAGATTTTCATTTGTCTTTACGTACTGAATTAACCGTTTAATATCCTTGTAAGCTCTCTATGTCTCTTCATCTTCGGTTGTCAGCCCAGCATGTATGCCTGAACTATCGTTGTCGGTGTTGGTTTCCTGTCAACTCTGATGAGAACCACCCAATTACTGAACTGTTGACAGTAACTCTCTGTTCTACCTTCTTATTTGTAATCAATCCTATTCCCGTCATACCATTTTCTGCTGCTGTTAGTTGTACCCTATACATGTCTGATCTGAAGTCCTTGTCTCCTTTCCATTTAACTTCAGTGACCCCCACCATATCTAAATTGAGCCTTAGCATTTCCTTTTTCAGATTTTCTAGCTTCCCTACCACATTCAGACTTCCGACATTGCATGCCCCGACTCGAGAAGAACATTATCCTTTCATTGATTATTCAATCTTTTTCTCATAGTAACATCCTCTTGTCAGTCACCTCACAGAGGTCTGAATGGAGGACAAGTCCAGAATCCTTTGCCAATGGAGAGTGCATCATCAATTACAGGCTACATGTCCTGTGGATACACATTAAGTGTCTCCAGTGGAGTGGTTTTCATTGTCTTCTGCACCCTCATGCCATTGATCATTGATGATTCTAGTGCCTTTAGGAGCAGTTTCCCATCCCAAAGGTAAGAGAGTGCTCTAAACCTCTGTCCACTCCTCAGCGCTCTATGAGAAAGTCATTGGCTGAATGAGGGGTGACTTATTATGACAGAACTTTGGCCATTGCTGACGATATTTATTCAAAATTTAAGCAGTGGTGAGGTCAAATACAGGACAGAGGTAGTTTTGATTACAAATCAAAGATGCGCCCCTAGACTGCAAGTGTATATCTCCATCACAATCTTCTCCTTCAAGAATTATAGGTTCTGTTTACATATAATATTTGACTTTAATAGTTCAAGTGCATTATATATTCTGGGGTTAGCTAGTGAAATGATACAAGTACTGATCTCTGGTGCTTGCAAAACTTCCACACAAAATTCAGAGAGCTACTTAACAACAATAAGCCTACCACAAACACATATTTCAACAAACAACTGTAATACATGCTTCACAGAAAAAGAATTTTGACACCATTGCATTGGCAGAAGGTTTCAGTCCATTTCTCTGTCAGACATTAAAAATACCTGACAATATACAAATAAATTCCTTTTAATAACCTACCTTATTCTACCCACAATAATTTTATCATTTAAATTAGCAGTCATATTGAATTCATGCCATTGTAAAATATTAAGAATGTTACCAGTATGTTTAAAAATCCACTTTATAAACGTAGTAGAGGGCAAGTAATTTAGTATGTTCATGTGATTCAAGTCGGACTGGCATCTCACTGCTTCAATTAACCATTCACCATAAATTATAAAATTAGGAATTTTAGCAAAAGAAATAATGAAATAAAACCATTTATAACTAATAACAAAAATAAGTAATGACAAAAACTGATATCAACCACAAAGAGCATTATGAAAATAAGTATAGAGATTGTGGTGATATATAAAAAAAAATTTATTTGGTGGTGGGTATAAAGGCTCCTTTGAAAAAAAATATTTCTTTTTACTACTACTACTAGGCTAATATCTGTTTAGCTCTACAGGACCTTTATACTGAAATGTTTCCCACACCACCTTGTATTGTCTTTCTATGTGTGTGATTAACTGTATGTTCACTGTTGCGGGTAAATACATACAGTGTACACAGGGTGATGTGTGAAACTGATAGCGATTACACGTTTCCGCTGCTGTAGAAATCTGCTCCAGATGTTGCAGATACCGTGTTGAGCTGAAAATGGTAACCAAAGTACGGAGAAATATATTCTTCGGGGCTCTGTTGCATAGCAATCAGATTGCTTTCAGTTCTGAGAAATGTCCAGGTACTATTGTGGATCTGAATGATCCATGAAGTGACTTCTTTTCTGAAGAAAACATCGAACTATTTCACTAGAACTAAACTCTCACGTTGGAACTGTTCTCAAGCTGGTATTTATTATTAAATCACAATACAAGTATACGCTGGGTGTAGAATAACACACACCTTCTTGAAATGAACAATATTTTATTGTTCTATTAACTGATTTCCTTCCATATACACATATATTTTACAATGTGAATCAAAAACTCGCAATGGCGTCGATTTTTACATCACAAGAATGGCTCTCTTCTTGTAAAATTTACTCTTAACAAGAACAAAAGCCCTATATCCGAAGAATAATTAGGTGAGCGCTGACCGCCACAGAGTAATAAACAATATCTTCATCTCTCTCTCTCGCACTGTCACAGCAAGTTACGCTGCATGATACATCATATATGCCCCTCTTGTGAACGAATGTTTTTGGGCAAAAACAAACACTAGCGTTCACACAACACTATATCGGTGATTGTTCGTGACACTGTATTAATGTTCACTAGAGTATTAATGTCCACTATATTTCTTATGATATTTTGGTATTATTGAATGACTATGAAAATGGAAATTATAGATTTGGGTGCATATACTGCTGACAAAGCCTGTGCTACATGAAAATTACTGATGTAGCTTATATGCGTAGCTTACTTGCTTGCTTTTATTAATTTGTCGAGGATGGCATGAGATGTGATCAGAAACCTTTTTCATCATCACTCAAAGCTTCTGTCACACGCCTTGGGATGCCATTCAGCCAAGCCCCACAAAGGAAAACCAAGGAAAACCTCAGGGTAGATTTACCATCCTCGTATTTCTCATTTGCAAAGAAAATTAATTGAATTACAATGGAAAAAATTATTTACAATATGGATATTTTTTGAATAAATTTAAACACTGTTCACAAAAGAAACACAACACTGTTAATCTTCTGTGTCTTGAGGTGAACCGTCGACGTGTTGGTTTATGTCCATCTACGATTCCCTTCTATCTGTCATCTCCGGGTAACTGATTGAATTCTATTCCCATTTCACCGTATCCTCGTGGGTATTATGGTTTTCCGCATATGGTTAACATGAAAATAAGAGTCAGTGTAAGTTCCGTGGAAAAGGTGTTTGATCTATGCTGAGCTGAAACAGAATCTAATCTAAAGTTCTTTCTAATTCTCTGTCCTGAATTCGAAATATTCGCAAGTCGTAAGGTGTTCTTCGTTTCTATCAACAACCTTAGAATGCACTATACACTAATCCAACTGGTGATGCTGTCTCAACTTATGCTCGACATCTTTCAGATGGACTTCAACACTTGTTGATGTGCTTGTAACTGATCGGCATTCGTTCAGTTGGTAACTACGTGAGCAACAATTGACATAACATAATTTACATAGACAGGTATGTTACAACAATAGTACAATTATAAAGACAATGTCCATCACAAAAGATTGAAACAAAGTAATAGGCGGTTTTTTTATACTGAGAATGGGTTACCCTTCCGAACAGCATGACTTCAGTTCAGCGAGTAAAAAAAAATACAAACATACACCGACATTATCAAATTGACAAAAGAAAAAATATCTTGCCATAGACCAGATTCATTTGAGTCACTAACCCATGGTCATTATGCATTGTGAAACCTGATTGGAGTTACTGTCAACTATATAAAAAATTTTTAAAAGAAATCATTCATACTGTAGCTAAATTCTCTGCATACTGAAAAAAAACTTATCTTTACAGTGGAAAAGAAATACATAATGTCTGCATATCTCTCGTACATTATGCCTGAAAAAAACTATCTACTAAATTGCAAAAAGAAAGAAACTATCTTAAGTATGATTCATAGGTTTAATGAAAATTGTCTAATCAATATTATTTGATAATAATAGTATCTTCAATCTTCAGAATCTTCAGTTATCATGAAATTCCTTTAACAAGTGATGAGGATACATTCCTTTTACCTTTCAATTCTTCACATCCTTCAAAACATAAGTTCCTGGATGGGGTATTTTGGTAATCACAAATGGTCCTTGACACAATAATTGCCATTTTGTGTTCTTCCTCTGTATAAGTGAAGCCTTAGGATGAGTTTTTACTAAAACTTGGTCTTTCACTTTATATGTTTTTATTTTTCCTTGCCTTGTCCATTATATTGAGTAAAGATTGTTGTTCTTTATTTTGTAGGTCCATTTTGTTAATAGCTACTTTAGTAATTGGTCGAATCCAGTCATTCTGTTCCTGTTTTCCAAACATCAGTTCGTATTGGGTATATTCTGTCGTAGTATGTGGCATGTTGTTTACAATTTCCTCAAAATCGTCCAGATAATCGATCCATTTGGGTTGCTGGTTGTGGCAATATGTTCTCATGAACCGGTTTAATTCACAAAAAATTCGTTCCACGGGATTTGCCGAAGGATGGTACACTGATGTTAGAATTTGTTTTATACCACAACTGGTTAATGTTTGCCTCCAACGAAATCCAGTGAACACTGACCCATTGTCAGAAAGGATATCCTCTGGTTTGACTACCTTGACTATATAATCCTTGACCAGCTTCTTGGCTATGGAGGCACCAGTAGCTAATTCTAACAGACAAAGTTTGACATACTTAGTGAATATATCAAGAAAAGCTACAATATATTTGCATCCTCCCCTTGATGATGGTAGAGGACTACAGACGTAGAGCGAAATGATTGACAGTGGTTTAGTGGGTATAATAGAGTGTAGGAAATCTTTCACACAAAAATTTCCTGGTTTGGCTAGCTGACAAATTTTACATATCCTTAACTGCCTGTGTACTTTCCTGAGAATATTTGGGAAGTAGCAGTATGTTTGAATCTTCCAAGCACACTGTGCATGTGCAAAATTAAGTCATTCTCATTCTTCTTGGGAATACACACCTTCCAATTATCTTAATCAAGATGCCCCTTGAAAAATAAGACGTCGTCCTCAACTTTGTACAGTCTCTTCAGATTATCGTTTCCAGGCTTTGCTGAAGTTTTCTTTATTGAATGCCAACGAGGATCTTCATTCTGTAGTTTTCCTCTGTTCTTACACATGTCAAGAAAATGTTTCCTGTATATTCAGTCATTATAAGAACTTTAAATTCAGATTGATTGTCCATGATGATAGTTGACAAATCTCCATCTGGCATTCTAGACAGTGCATCGGCGATGAAATTATTCTGTCTGGCTATTTAATTTCAAACTGAAACTCGTGAAGTGAGAGCGTCCATCTTGCTAGTCTTGGATGTAATAATTTACATGTTTGCAAAAAACGTAACGCTCTGTTGTCACAGTATACTGTTGTCTTCACTCCGTATAAGTGATAGTAAAATTTCTTAAATGACCAGACTACGGCCAATGCTTCCTTTTCGGTAGTCGTATATGTTCTTTCACAAGCAGTTAAGAGTCGGCTGGCAAAAGCTATTGGACAGAAAGCTGATTTTCTATCTATCATCTTTACTTGGAAGAGGCGTGAACTTATTCCAATTTCCGAAGCATCTGCCATTAAACAGAATTCTTGGCTCATATCTGGATGATATAATATTTGTGGATTGACTAAGGCATATTTTATCGCTTCAAATGCATTCTGGCATTGTTGCGTCCACACCCACGGAGTATTTTTGTGCAATAAGCTGTACAACGGTTCTGCATTAATGGAGTGGTCGTGAATGAAATGCCTGAAAAAAGAGAAAACTCCAAGGAAGCCCTTTAATTGCCTTTTTGTTGTTGGAACTGCAAAGTTTTTGATTGCCTTTAGTTTCTCGGAGTCCGGTAAGATGCCTTTTCCATTTATAAGATGACCCAGAAATTTGGTTTTATCCCGAGCAAAATGGGACTTTTGCAGATTTGCGGTTATGCCTGCTTCCTTGAAACGTTCTAACATTCTTCTCAATAAATCAACATGCTCCTTCCATGTGGTCATAGCTATGAGCATGTAGTCCACAAACAAAGTTATATTGCTTTGACGTGCAGGTCCCAATGCGTAATCTAGAGCATTTATAAAAACTCCTGAGCTCACGTTTAGCGCGAAAGGTAAAACCTTAAATTGATAGCTTCTGCATGTAAAAACACGGTGTACTTTTTTGATGGTTCGTCTAGTGCCACCTGCGAAAATGAACTTTTCAGATCAATATTTGTTAAGTATTTTATCCCCTCGAACTTTTGAATTAACTCATCGATATTTTCTGGATGAGTTCGCACGGGCACGATAATCTTATTTATCTGTCATGCATCTAGCACGAGACGAACTTTTCCTCCTTTTTTCGGGACAACATGAAGCGGACTACAGTATGGACTCGTCAAATGTTCGATCAGATCCCATTCAAGCATCTGTTGGATTTCCGCATCAACTGCCTTTCGTTGGTGCCACGGTACTGGATTAAAAATACGGCAGAAAACTTGGTGTGGAATCACATCTAAATGGCATGTGTATCCCTTGATTACACCAGGTTTTTCTTGAAAGACTTCATGATATTCTTGTAGAAGATCATATAATTGCTTTCTTTGATGTTGTTGCAAATATTCAGGTTCTTGCACCTTTTCGTATACCATATCTTCAGGTTTTAAGACTGGTTGCAAGTAATTAATTTGGTAATACCGTGCAGGTTTGCTATTTATCCACTTTATTTGCAGCTTTCGTCCCTGACAATACTTTCCATGTGTACTATATTCCCTGAGAAGATTCACTTGATGTTTCTGGTAATTGTAAAACTGGCACGGCCTAGAGAAAAATCGATATGCCAATTTCTCTCTCTAAATTCATCTATACCCAGGATACAGTCCTCAACCAATTTTTCTATTACAAGGAACGTGCAATTTATAGCTACATTTCCTATACCTAACTGGAGTTGAGACTGCACTTTAACCTGAGATGACTTATGACCAGTAGGGCCTACAATTCTGCAGCACTGAACAGAAAAAATTGGTGGATTTGCTTTCTGAAGTATTCTTTGAAATAACTTCTCAGAAACGACATTTACTGCTGCTCCTGTATCTAAAGTAACTTGCACAGTAATGCCTCCAATTGCCACCTGAATTCTTGCAACAGGTTCAATGATATGTTCCTGTTGACAAGGCATCATATCCTGCTGAAGTTCTTCTATTAATAATCTGCCATCATTGTACCGAAAGAAATTGACACTTGAATTTTCGCCCCTCAAAACTTCCTCGACTGCGCCGTCGGGGCTTCTGACAGTCGAGTTTAGTTTGACGATTGTCCATTATTAGCAGATGTCTGCTCCATTACGTCAGTTATTATTGGTGGTTGATTTCTCCATTCATTTGCATTAGCATTTGGTACCCAACCTGAAGTTTGTGGTTGGTTGTGATATTCTTGGGTTGGTTGCTGATATCGGATTTTTGCTGATAATTCCCTTCTTGATAGTATCCTTTCCTCTTCTTATTATTCTTCCTCCATTTCCGTTTATATGTTTGTTCACATTGTTGGTCATGATTACACTGGTCGGGATTTTCGTTACCAAATCTCACGTTTTTCTGGAAATAATTCACCTGTGGGTTTGGTGAGTTGTGTGCAAAAGGTTTGTATCCGTACTGTTTGTTGTTACTATTGTATTTGTTAGGCTGGTAACTTGGTTGGTTATAGCGCACTTGTGATTCTTCGAACAGAATGTCTATTGAATCCAATGTGGCTAGAAAATCTTCCACATGTTGTTCAGGCACATGTAGAAGTTTTTCCTTAACTTCAAGTGGAAGTTTGTCCTTTAATATTCGAATGATATCCTGCGTAGGGATTGGTTCATTGCTTTTATTTATATTCTTCTCGAAATACTTTCTTAAAGATCCATTTTTGAAAGAAAAAGGTTGTGGGTCAAAAACCTCCTTACGTAGTCTTTCTTGTATTCCCTTATTCCAGTATTTGTGCAAGAAAGCGCGTTCAAATTGGTCATAATTTTGACACCAATCGGATGCTTCTGACGCCCACATCGATCCATCTCCATGTATGAATCCTGCAACGTACATAATTTTTTGTTGCTCAGTCCACATTCGTGGCAATATCCCTCTAAATTGCTTGATAAATACCACGGGATTGATCGACTTCCTTTCCGGAATAAATATCTGGAATTGACGATATTTAAGCATTTTTTCTCCATTCATAGTCACAGGTGTATTCTGGTGGCTACTTCGCGGTGAATGATAATCTTGATAATTTGTTTCTGGTTGATTACGTGAATATGCACCAATACATGGATATTGTTGCATGGATTCGGTTTCACTGGTTTCATCAGGAATAATGTCTGCTTTTGATAAACTGCAAGTAGTATGTGCCCCTCTAGTATTAACTAAACCCTGCTGGCATGCTTTTAATGTATTTTCTATCTTTGCTTTCTAAGCAGGAAATTCATCTCCTATATTCTCCTTAATCTCTTTAACTTCTGCTTTAAGTTGCTCTTGTGCAGTTTCGTTGTTAACTTGCACGTTTGCAACCGTTTCCTTCAAGGTTTGGTCATCATAATTTCGCACTGTCTCGGTTTGCTCTTTCGCCCAGTCTTCAATGTCCTCAGAGATAGCGATCTTATATTCATTGAAAAGTTTCTCTATGTGTTTCTCACCTTCGAGACTGAGAGTATCTATCCTCCGAGTAAGCTTGCTCGTTATCGTGCTTAATTGTATTCACGTCATGCACAATAGTGTTCTGTACATGAATAACTTCTTGCACTTGATGATTTAGTGTATCTTGACGACATAAGATGTCTTTTTATTTGGTTGTTAATTCCTGATACTGTTGTTCTTGTGTAACTATGAGTTGTGCCTGACTGGCAATCAAGTGACTCTGCTTTGTTTCCAAACTTTGGAAATCTTATCATTTATTTCTTTTAGTTTAGTAGATTGCTCCTGAGCCAAGTAACATTGCGCACTCTCCAATACTTGGAATCTACAATTCATGTCATTTGCAAACGTGGATTGTGCCGTTGCAAGATTAGATTGCGTGGTTTCCAATGCCTGGAATCTACGATTCATGTCATTTGCAAACGTGGATTACGTGGTTTCCAATGCTTTTATCGCTTGTGTTATTACAGTCAAACTTGACATCAGCTGGGATAACAAATCGGTATTGTCAGCAATTGTCGATTGCACT
Organism: Schistocerca cancellata; assembly: GCF_023864275.1. Lineage (NCBI taxonomy): Eukaryota > Metazoa > Arthropoda > Insecta > Orthoptera > Acrididae > Schistocerca > Schistocerca cancellata. The sequence continues at coordinate 221,782,473 of NC_064628.1, read as the reverse complement.
GGGCTTAATGAGGATTGTACCGACACATTTTTCGGTACAGTAATTTCGTTTTCGCACGCGTCTGTGTCAGAGATGAAACTCATGTTGTTTGTTGGTTGCTGCATATTTCTCTGGACTTCATTCGACATATGAATGTCAGAACTAGAAACCGTTTGTGTCGACGGCGTGAGCGCATTAATTACTGCTGGTTGCTCAGCCGTAATCGACATATCGCTAACTACGCCAGTATTAAATTCTGTGGCACTAGTTGACGATGCATTCACACTATTTAATTCATTTTGTGGCATTGTGATGCGTGCTTGCTTATTGGCTATGAACATAGATCTAGTTATCACCATGTAAATAATCAATTGACAGTTTCTCCGCTAAATAAGTCCTACAAAAGTGACTATTAAATTTTACACACACAAAAAAAGTTAATGTCCTAATGCTGTTAATGTACACTTTACAATGTGACACAAACACAGTACATAGATAAAACATAAAATATCGTCTTACTATATCTACTGAAATACTGGAATTATAGTAAAAGTAATGTAGCAACACTATTTATACTTAGGAAATCAATACGTGAAAGGTCACTACAATGCATAAATGCTCAAGAAAGCTAGTAATTCAAATGTTCTGGCCTTTTTGAAGTTTCTGATCGGATGCTAGGACGGCGTACTCGTTCTCTTCACAAGATACATCCGCACGTTCCGTTAGCATGAAACATACAAAGGACCATAATGTATTTACTCTAGACATATATAGACTAAATGAAACATTAATTACTAAATTACTAACATAGTTATATTGCAGGTTCACTATGAGTGTTCATGTACTGTTGTATCAGGATCGTGTCCTGTCATGGTCGCCATATATAAAGGCTCCACTGAAAAAAAAATTTTTTTTACTACTACCACTAGGCTACTAACTGTTTAGCTCTACAGGACCTTTATATTGAAATGTTTCCCACTCCACCTTGTATTGTCTTTCTATGTGTGTGAGTAACTGTATGTTCACTGTTGCGGGTAAATACATACAGCGTACACAGGGCGATGTGTGAAACTGATAGCGATTACACGCTTCCGCTGCTGTAGAAATCTGCTCCAGATGCTGCAGATACCGTGTTGAGCTGAAAGTGGTAACCAAAGTGCAGAGAAATATTCTTCGGGGCTCTGTTGCATAGCAATCAGATTGCTTTCAGTTCTGAGAAATGTCCAGGTACTATTGTGGATTTGAATGATCCATGAAGTAACTTCTTTTCCGAAAAAAACATCGAACTATTTCACTAGAACTAAACTCTCCCGTCGTAACTGTTCTCAAGCTGGTATTTGTTATTAAATCACAATACAAGTATACGCTGGGTGTAGAATAACACATAACTTCTTGAAATGAATAAGATTTTATTGTTCTATTAAATGATTTCCTTACATATACACATATATTTTACAATGTGAATAAAAAAACTCGCCATGGTGTCGATTTTTACATCACGAGTATGGCTCTCTTCTTGTAAAATTTACTCTTAACAAGAACGAAAGCTTTATATCCGAAGAATAATTATGTGAGCGCTGCTGCCACAGAGTAATAAACAATATCTTTGTCTCACTCTCTCTCTCGCACTGTCACAGCAAGTTATGCTGCATGATACATCATATGGGTAATAATATTATGTAAAATTGTAATTTCCTTTTTCTATTGTGGCACTTGTTTTAAAGAGAAATGGTCATCATTAGCATTGGGTTCTGATTTTGGCTAACATGAGACTGTTAAGCCAACTCAATACCACTAGAAGCTATTACACAGACCTTGGATTTTCCGCAGTGCGTACATAACAATTTTTGAAATACAGTGTGCGACTCTCAGCCTTCTACAGGTAGGGTTTGTGTGAGTGGCTGCTATTATTAATAAAAATCTGTCTATATTACGTGGAATGTTGTAATAAAAATTAGTTCTCAAGGGGGCCTGATGGCAATTGCTTTAATTATGCACCAATTTTAAAACGACAATTAATATGTGAGAATTGCCATTTTCATGATAAGTAATAAATTGCTGTGTTTATATTTCATTAGCAAGGCAAATCTAAGGAGATTCTCATCATCTACCAGACTCGATAAAGCGATAATATTAATTATTGAAGTTTTAATTTAATTTTACTGGCTTTGGAATATTGGATGAGAAAAACAGAGAACTCTCCTGCATTTACATTTGATAAATGATTTAGTAAGAGTAATTGTTTTGCTGGCGTAACGGCCGACCTGTGCTGCAAGAGAAATGGTGATCCCATGTGGAGCACACGCTAAAACAACAAATTTACACAAAATATTTATTAACTTATATGAGAGGTGCGAGCTGTACAAAAAGTAAATTTTATTACATGGAAATGTTATTTATATTCTGAATAGTTTTACAGAACATATACACAATTATATGCAGTGTACAATGGCTCCTATCATCTATATAAGAAACGAAGACAAGAGAGTGAGTCACATGATACAATGTCTTTGGTCTTTTTTCATTGACCAACACAGACAAAATAAAGAAGGTTGGATATCATTATGTTTAGTTCTCTAGATTTTTTTCCAAATGTTACTATTTGGTGCACAAAACAAATCGCACTTTAAAACTTCTAGCGTCACATGACGAATTATTCATCAGAATACAAAAACTCCATTTGTTTTTTTAATAAATATATGTGGCATTCTGCCAAAAGTTGATTGCATAGCTGTGTATGAGGAGGAAATCCGCCTTATGCAAACACAATATGCCAGAGCTGCTGGATTCAAATCTCCACAAGTGACATCCAATTTTTATTTTTAAATCATAATCAAAATAACTATGCTTATTATCTCGATTCAGTTAATTTGTTTAAAGTTAATTATTTTCATTTTTAATCCTTAAATATGTAATTTTAATCGTCATTCTTTATTTCCTTTCTTCTTTTTCTGTTGATCATTCTTCTTTCATTCTGAGTTATTGCCCATTTGATTATAAGTATTTTTTATGTATTGGTTTCAATTTCATTTCTTCCATTTTATCATTTTATATTTTTGTCCATATTATTGCATTCGATATTTATATTCTTCATTTTGCTTGAGTTCTGTTTCATTCATAGTACCATCTTTCAGTTAAATCATTATCTGGGTTGTTTTGCTGTAAAGGAACAAGAAGTTATGTTTTAAATGTTTTTATGATGATTAGCATCCAAAAATTCTCAGTTTTCAGGTCTCTCTTCTCGTTCTCATTTCGTCGTTCGCACTTCTCAGTTTTCGTGTCTGTTCTCGATTTTCAGGTTTTCCTTCCCTTTTCTCATTTCTTAATGCTTGCTTCTCAGTTCTTTCTGTTTTCGGTCTCAGTGTCACTTCCCATTTCTCATTTCTCAGTTCTCACTTCTGAGTTCTTATTTCTGTTCTCAATTTCGGCTCTCGCTTCTCAGTTCTTATTTCTTACTTTTGCTCCAGAGCTCTGAGTTGTGTATTCATGCCAGCCGCGGTGGCCGAGCGGTTCTAGGCGCTTCAGTCCAGAACCGAGTGACTGCTATGGTTGCAGGTTCGAATCCTGCCTCGGGCATGGAAGTGTGTGATGTCCTTAGGTTAGTTAGCTTTAAGTAGTTCTAAGTTCTAGGGGACTGATGACCTCAGATGTTAAGTCCCATAGTGGTCATAGCCATTTGAACCATTTTTTGTGTATTCATTTCCTTTGTCCGAAAGGAGACAAACATTTCTGGTACTTAGACTTTTATTTGTGCCTGCTGCCTTTTATTACATGAATTCAAGCAACATCACTGATGTTTTATTTGTTAAACAAATTGGAACATTAAAATGAAATATGTCTTAAAACATACAATATTTTTTTAACATCAAAGTTATAAAAATACAGAACATAATATTCGATTAACTTTCAAAAATTATGGTGTAAATGCAAGTCAGTAATATAGTTTGGCCGGCTGGAATGGCCGAGCAGTTCTAGAGCCACAGTCTGGAGCCACACGTCCGCTATGGTCGTAGGTTCGAATCCTGCCTTGGGCATGGATGTGTGTGTTGTCCTTAGGTTAGTTAGGTTTAAGTAGTTCTAAGTTCTAGGGGACTGATGACCTCAGCAGTTAAGTCACATAGTTTTCAGAGCCATTGGAACCAATATAGTTTGCAAATAAGTTTTCATAAAATAATGAAGTTGATTAAGACTAATGATATGGAAAGTAGCAAGAATCTCTGTGGGTGCCTCACAAATGCGATCAAAGAAGCTGCTGCTAAACATAATTGTCGTTGGATCTCTGTAAGTCCAGATGTCGAAAGCGAGCTATGAGCAGACTTTTACAGTGTTGGGATAAGGTCAGCACTTCCTGTAATTTAAGTTGCTGTTTGAGTTCTACAGGAATATGGATTTTAATATCTGACATTGATGAGCAAATCCTTTGGTGTACCAGAATGATTATAACAACCACCAAATTTCTAGTCGTGCGGTATTTCTACATGAAAACTAGTGCTAACAAAAATAACACATGACATGTGATATGTAAAGATCAGTTCACACTGTCCATCAAATCGCATGGCTGTCCTCAACCGTTTTTTCGTGGGAACTGCGGTCTATGAAAGATGTTTGTCAAGTATACCTATGTGCTAAGTTCACATACACAACACAGTAGCTTATGTATGTGGATGATGGAGTCCACATTGGTACGAAAATGACATTTATTGGACACAAATGGCTTGCAGCTTGAAGGGATAGCCTGTATATTAAAAGAGTAAAGCAAAAGTGCGAATAAATGTGTGGTGTGATGACTGGCAGTTATCTCTCAATATTAGTAAGTGTAACCTACTGCATATAACAAAGCAACAATCCCCATTAATGTACGAGTGCAAAATAAATGCCCAGTCTTTGGAAGCAGTAACATCTGTCAAGTATCTGGGTGTGACTATTCGAAATGAGCTCAAATGGAATGATCAGATTACACAAGTAACTGGCAAGGTGAACTCTAGATTGCGGTTTATTGGTAGAATCCTGAAGCGATGCAGTCCTTCAACAAAGGAAATTGCTTACAATACGAAACAACCTGGCAGATTAAAACTGTGTGCCCGAACGAGACTCGAACTCGGGACCTTTGCCTTAGCTCAGTTGGTAGAGCACTTGCCCGCGAAAGGCAAAGGTCCCGAGTTCGAGTCTCGGTCTGGCACACAGTTTTAATCTGCCAGGTTGTTTCATATCAGCGCACACTCCGCTGTAGAGCGAAAATTTCATTCTTGCTTACAATACGTTAGTTCGTCCAGTAGTAGAGTATTGTTCATCTATATGGGACCCTTACCAGTTGGGTCTGATTCAAGAGATTGAGAAGATCCAAAGAAGAGCTGTAAGATTCGTGACTGGTACGTTTAGCCATCGTGAGAGCGTTACAGATCTCATTGAAGGTTTGAAGTGGGACACACTTGCTGATAGATGACGCACTAAATGGAAGGGGGTGCTCACTAAATTCCTAATCCGATCTTCGCCAAGGATGTAGAGCATATATTATTACCACCAACTTTCAAATCGCGCAATGATCACCATTCAAAGATAAGGGAAATTAGAGCTCGTACTGAGGTGTTCAGACAGTCGTTTTTCCCTCCCGCGATCCGCATGTGGACCAGAGGGGGGGAAATATGACTTTTATGACTTTGGCGCGAATTGTGCCCAACGCCACACACTGCTTAGTGGCTAGCCGAGTATATATGTATATATGTAGAACACTATAAGGAGAGAGGGACTGAAAAATGTCATTATGCAGTACAGAATGGGAATTTCACACACTCTTCAACCAGCTTGAGGAAGAGAAATCTGCATTTTATAAATTTTTTAGAAAGTCGAAGCACCAATTTTTTTTTCATTTTTTACATCAAAATACAACCAGATTTACTACCAGGAAGACAAGCTGCTGTCACGTGATCTAAAAAACTGGTTTGTTTGATATTAAGTTTAATTACCAGTCCAGCAAAAATTTTTGTGCATTAATCATGTCTCCCTCAATACCTTTTACTTCGGGATTTATAGATTTTCTTTACATCTTGTATTTGACTTAACAGTTTAAGTGCATTATATGTACTGGGGTTAGCTAGTGAAACCACATAAATATTGACCACTGATGTGGGTTAATCCACTTTCCCAGCGTAATAAGTCTTGCAAGTCTCTTCAGGTTTGCTGCCGGGTCCTAAAATCAACTCGATTCAATATTTCGGTGCTCAACGGGACTCAGCAGCAGAAGCAGCGTTCTTCTGAATCTGGTGAACAGTTAGCTCACCAAAACATTGAACTGAGTTCATTTCAGGATCTGGCAGCAAACTCGAAGAGACTTTCATTGACCACTCGTGCTTTCAATACTGTCTCACTCACAGTCCAGAGGACTACTCAACAATAAATAAGCCTGACACAAACACATATTTAAACAAACAACTGTAATACAGTACTTGATGTGTACTTCACAAAAAAAGCATTTTGAAACTGTTGCAGTGTTTGAAGGCTTCAGTTCCTCTATTTATCAAACATTACAAACGCCTGACAGCATACAAACAAATTGTACTCACTAATAAATCTGATTCTATCCACAGAATTTTTTTTCATTTAAAGTTGTAGGCATACTGCCATCCATTTCACTCTAAAATATTAAATACAGTACCGGTATGTATAAAAATCCACTTTATAAATTTAGTTGAAGGCAAGTAATTTGGATGCTGATGGGATACAATTCAGACTGCTGCTTCACTGCTTCAATTAACCCTTTGTAATTCACTATAAAATTGTATATTTTAACAAAAGAAATAACGAAATGAAAAAAATCATAACTAATAAAAGAAATTATGAATGACAAAGACTTAGAATAACAACTGATACCAGTGGTATCGGTAGCTATGATCCACAACGTAGGTGCGCTCTCGTAGGTTAGCACCACGAGAGCAAACAATGAACTCTGACCACAGCACCCTCTAGCACGACGCTGTGCAGCTGTACGAGCGCCGCTCCAGGTTCAGCCCATTTGATCACGAGTAGACGGCCAAGCAACATTGTTTCTATTTCATAGTGGGTGAGCAACTACAGATTTGCCTTCGTAACTTCTAGTAGCTGTTAGCTTTGATACATGAACGGCTTCACACGTACATGCTCATCTGTACACAAAGTTAAGTAATATTATAATTTGTATATGTTCATACACCAGTAAAAGAGCTTTAACCTATACTCAGTACCGAAGTACTTCATCATTTCCTGCTCCTACTCACGTCCTAAACTCTCAGCCTCTTTTGCAGAAGCAGTTCACAGGAGCAGATCCACGCGCCTATCCAGGCGGGATACAAAAGAGTGGCGACGAGCAGGGACACAATTTTTTTTCCTCTCCTCTTATGTTTTTTGCTCAGTACTGCTTTATTTTTTTTGTGATAGCCCGGTGTGACTGCGTGTTTGATTGCTTCCACCCTTCACTCCAAGACTTTTTTTGTATCAACCATGGCTTCGCCACAGGAATGGGCTTTGCTGTCCGATCTTGTACGTTTTCAGGGTCAGCAAATGACGCAGCTGCTTGCTGCCATAAATGGACTGATCACAGTACAAACTGCAGCTACTATGGCATCTCCAACGTCTCCGCCTGTACCACCGCAGACGACTCCTCCGGCGCCGCCATTTCGTGCCTTCTATCCTGACTTTGAACACTGGCCAGAATGCATCGCCCAGCTCGAGGCACACTTTGCAGTATACAACAGACCAGGTACAGAGAGGCTTGCCTTTTTCATTGCCAACGCGGGTGTTGTGTTATACCGTGTGCTCGTAAAATTGTTTCCCACCACCCGCCCAGAAACTAAAACTTACGACAAAGTGTTTGATGCTTTGAATTTCCACTTCCGTGACAGTATAAATGTGGTAGCTGCACGCTACAAATTCTTTCATCTCCGGCCTGGCCCTACTCAGTACAATAAATCTTGGTTAGTGGACCTTCAGGGATTAACATCTGATTGTGACTTTAATTGGTCATGTGGACGCTCATATGCAGATATAATGATTAGAGACGCTATTGTGCAGAATATGGCGCACCACTGCATCCGTGAGCAAATCTTACGATTTAAAAACCCGTCTTTGCAGGAAGTAGACAGTCAAGATAGATTAGATATGGCTACTTCCGCGTTCGACGTGACCCCAGGAGTGTTAAAAAGGCCGGTTCCCACTAGAGCGCGGCAGCGCGTCTTGCGGCGACGGCAGCGGCAAGCGTTTTCTGCTTTGACGCGGCGGCTCGCGGAATTGGCGTTCCCATCTGGAAGCGGCAGATGCTAGCGGTAGCCAATGACGGACAGCCACTGAGGTACGGGGTGGGACCCACTGAAACGCCCAGTGCGTTTGATTCACTATATCTTACACCTACATGAATGAAAGGCGAAGTTGGGTGAAGACATATCAATTTTTCATTTTCTGTACAATGTACTCTTTCACATAATTCATTATTCATGTTTTTTCATTTCACTATAAACAGATTTCATGACTACCGTTTATGATTGTTCACTATTTCCTAACACATTGAAACAATGTACGACAAAAGAGATTATTCAGATGGTTAAGCGAGACAAAAATTAAAAATGTGATACGGTAGCATGTACAGGAAAACAGTAAGAACACAAAGGCTTGGGGGAAGGGATGAAAGTGGAAGCCACCTGATAGAATTTCGCAAAGAGCATAATGTAATCATCACCAGCACCTTGCTTAAGAACAATGAAAGAATAATATATTTTTGGAACAAAGTTTTTGAAACCAGATTTTAAATTATAAGACATTTCCTGGTGCAGACACAAACCTACAATAATTTATTGGTTACGAGCTGCGGTTTACAACTAAAGAGACAGTAAACGGTAGCATATTAAGGAAATGGAACTTGAATAAGTCAAGACCCACAGTTTTTCGATAACCTTAAAGTTACTGTAATGCAACGATTGACAGAAACGGAGGAAGGAATCCGCTAGAATACAAATGGATATCTTTGAAAGAAGAAGTGGTGAATGCAGCAGACTATGTGAATGGGAAGAAGGCACAGTAGAAATCGTTAGATAGAACGTGATATATTAAATTTGACATGAGGGAAAAATATAAAAATGCAGCAAATAAAGTGGCCATCGGAAATAGAAATGTCTAAACATGATGTTAACAGAAAGTCCAAAATTGCAATGCGAATTTGCTCTTGGAAAACATAGGGAAATGAAAATGAGAAAGAACAAAGAAAACTTTGCTCAAAGGAGAAGCAACTGTAAAGAACTCATTTGGCAAAGCCAGAACTAAGCAAATGAGAGAAGGCTAGAAAGTGGAAGGAATATGTAGAGAGGGAGAGGGAGGGGTTGTACAAACTAACATAAGCACAATGTTAGGTTCCTGTGAGATGTCTGAACATGCAAGGCAATACTGTTCCTACCACTTAGCTAAGTAGACACACTGAAGAACTGCGAAACTGTGTTTATAGCATTTGCATGTTTGGAGAAAGGTTTTGACAATCTTAATTAAAACATTCTTTGAAACTCTGGAGATGTCAGCGATAAAACACAGGGCCACAAGATTATCTACAACTTGTACAGAAACCAAACTGCATTTCTAAGACTTCAATGACTTGAAAGGGAAGCAGTAATTGAGAAGGCAGAAGTAGAGAGGATATAAAATGAAGACTGTGAATTGCAACAAAAGCGTACTGAAAAAGAAAATTTGTTCACATCGAATATAAATTCTAATGACTGGGTACTATTTTACAAAGGTATTTGTGTGGAGTGCGGTATTTGTGTGGAGTGCAGCCTTGTATGTAAGTGAAACGTTGGCGATGAACAGTTCTGTCAAGAAGACAATGGACGCTTTCAAAACGTGGTGATCAATAAGAATGCTGAAGATTAGATATGAGGATTGTGTAACTAAAGAAGAGTTATGGAACTAAATAGAGGAGGAAGAGGAAATTATGGCACAACTTTGACTGCAAGAGGGGTAAGTTGACAGGACATATTATGAGGCGTCAAAGAGTGAGGACAAAGGGGTTGGGTGATAGTATTCTGATACTAATCATCTGTTGAAACGCTATTCTACTATTTTATCTATTAATGTAAGCAGTGAATTTACTCTTCCATGCACTCCTCCACAAAACATTTACACCAAAACTGAAATCAGCTGAACACCAAATCTTTCAACCACTGTCTGACAACTACTGCATTCACTTTCAGCTTTCTATAACTATCACTGACTAGCCACACACACATACAGATATAAGAAGAACAGAAACAAACAAACATTAGTTTTCAGCATATAATTCTTTAGGTTGGCAACATGTACATAAACAAACCAAACAGGAAGGGACATGAGGTGAACACACTGTAGTTACGACTTCAAATCAGAGTTTTCAGTAAAATGTCTACAGCTAGTGACAGAAGAAAAAAAAGAACATGAAAATGTGCTTATGTTCCATAATCTAAGTTTTAGTTCAACCTCCAGCATGTGACCAGGTGAGGGGAAACGCAGATGTCCGCCAAAAACTCGATTCACTGTAAGTAATCAGTTATTCACGTAAAAAAAAGATGTGAACTGTTTTATAATCTGCAAGTATCCCATATCAAAACAAAACTGAATCATTCTAGATTCCACCGAAGATGCCTTAAAGTATAAGGCGAAACGCGTCTTGAACCAATAAAGTACACTGGATAAAGAAAAAAACGTTTGTTACTTCCAAAGGAAATAATCAATAGCTGTAGATACTTAGCAAATTACATCTTATGACATACCAGTAAATTAGTCTCAGTCTAACTTCTCATTCCACATGCTATTAAATGCCGTTTAAAAAAATTCATCTATCCCTTCAGAAAAACTGTAGTTTCTTTCGTATCTCGGTAGATAAACAGATTTAGGATATTTATCATGTGACGAAATACATGACTTTTTACAAGTTATCGTTTGGAAAAAAACACTTTTCGATTTCTTGAACTGTTTACGAAATTTGCTGTTGATACAACCACATGGTTTACAACGAGAAGGACGAAGTATCGGTCGCGTCGCGAGCGACCCGCGCGCGGTCACCGCACAGCCATCCGCCCACATATCATTCAATATCTCGAGAACGGTGATAGCTATCGTTCTGCTCTCAGCTATAAAAACAATTTCGATATGTTGACTAAATTTCATACGCAATAATGTATTACCTAAAATGAACTGTACACAAAGTCCACGCAATGCGTTTTTACCTCTGCACACTCATTAAAATTTCGTGTAAAGGTTTACATAAATGCGATACAGCAAGTAACCACGACGAATAACGAAAAGAAATTCGGTCCTTTATCGAGAGAAGATATCAGGCTGTAACATGCCAAAGAATCAAATTTTTCTACCGAATAGTTTCCTTGGAATCGGATGATAAGTATTTCATAGCTGCCTCCGCGTCCAGCGGCGAAAGTTCGTGTGGCGCAGGGTTCCACCCCTGACACGCTCAGCGCGTTCTGTGATTGGCGGCGCGCACCTGGAGCGCGGCACGCGGCAGCGGAAGCGGTTCGACATGGTCAAACCGCGACGCAGAGCCCGCCGCGCCGTGCTGCTGACGCCGTGTCCATGGCAACCACGCTGCTGACGCGCGGTTTTGACGCGCGGCAGCCCTAGTGGGAACCGGCCTTTAAGGCGGCGCTCCTGCCACCACCACCACCGCTGCTGCCGGTCCGGACTCCTGCACTGTGTGGGCGGCTCTCGCCGCCGCCACGGCCCCACCTCCAGCTGCTGCCGCCGTCGCAGCTGCTGTGTTCCTCTGTGGTGCCAGAACCGATCGACAATGAGGCTGCCGTCACGCTGGCGTCGCCACCGTCGCCCATGGTGGTTGTTGCTCCACCTCCTTATCCGAGCATACCCAGTGGCAGTAAACAGCCTCGGCAGGTTCTCCACAGGGCGTTTTCCTCTCCCCCTCATGAGCAATTCAGGTTTGTGGGTGGGCAGCATGCCCCAGCAGTTCTGCTGTCCGCCCCTTCAGATGCGCTGCCCCTGGGTCCCTCGACCCGCCGACAGAAGTCATCTCAACGACAGTGCACCATTGCAGGGGGAGGGGTGTGGAATCGATAGCTATGATGCCACAACGTAGGTGCGCTCTCATAAGTTGGCACTATGAGAGCAAATGATGATCGCCGACCAGAGCACCCTCTAGCCTTACGCTGTGCAGCTCTATGAGCGCCGCTCCAGATTCAGCCCATTTGATCATGAATAGACGACCAAGCAACAATGCGGGTGAGCCACTACAGATTTGCCTTTGTAACTTCTAGTAGCTGTTAGCTTTGATACATGAACGGCTACGCACCTACGTGCTCATCTGTATGCAAAGGTAAGTAATATTATAATTTGTATATGTTCATACACCAGTAAAAGAGCTTTAACCTATATGCAGTGCCGAAGTACGTCAGCTTTTCCTGCTCCTACTCGCCTCCTTCACTCTCAGCATATTTTGCAGAAGCAGTTCACAGGAGCAGATCCATGCTCCACCTATCCAGGCGGGATACAAAAATACCGACCTCAAAAAGCGTGACAAAATGAAGCCTGGCGATGAATGTGTTGTGGGTTGGCAGGAGAACCAACACCATATTATTAGAGGAAGCCGAAAGGCACGCGTTTTAGCTCACGCAGGCGGGCGTGAGGTCTGGAACAGGACAAGGAAATTAGACTTTAGAAAAAAGGACGTAGCTGGTGGAATACTTAACTTTAATCCATTAATGATGAGCGTCGCTCTAGACGGTACATGATTACAGTATCAATAGTAACTGGTAATGGCGCCTTGCTAGGTTGTAGCAAATGACATAGCTGAAGGCTATGCTAACTATCGTCTCGGCAAATGAGAGCGTATTTTGTCAGTGAACCATCGCTAGCAAAGTCGGTTGTCCAACTGGGGCGAGTGCTAGGAAGTCTCTCTAGACCTGTCATGTGGAGGCGCTCGGTCTGCAATCACTGACAGTGGCGTCACGCGGGTCCGACGTATTCTAACGGACCGCGGCCGATTTAAAGGCTACCACCTAGCAAGTGTGGTGTCTGGCGGTGACACCACATTCCTCCCCCACAAATCGGCGCACGGTTCTGGCATAAGGCTTCCGCCCGCCGTGGGGAGGACCACATGTTGACGTATGCGACGAGGTGGGGAGCCTAAAAACAGGCGAGGCTGTGCCACCTGCACCCTGCCATTCGGACGGCGGGGAGCTAGGAAACGCCTGAAAACCTGCTCCAGGGTGCACGCCAACATGCGGTGTATGCGCCCGCAGAGAGACAGGAGGGGCCAAAGGGTCGACCTCCATCGGGCCGGGGCACCCGACGGGCGAAGACGACATAGGGTCCGGAGCGGGCAAGAGTTCCATGTCGGAGGACAACTGGTCACGGGAAGCGACCGGCAGCGCGTGACCCAGGGAGGCGCCGGGCGGTTGCAGCGATGGGACCACTGCGGGCAACGCCGGCGGGAGAACAGGCGGCGGCGGCGGCGGCGGCGCGTCGCCATGAGGCAAAATGGAAGGCAGCGTCGGTAACACTTGGGGCTGAGGCGAGCCAGTAGATGGGTCCCCAGGGCGCAGACCGGAGGGCACCGTCGCTGAAAGCAGACGGGGAGCGGCAGATCCCGTGCGACGATTGAGATGCCGACGCACCTCACCAGAGGCCCCCAAATCCAGATACATAGCGCGGCCGAGGCAGCGAAGAATGCGCCTTTCGAGCCAAAGCCGCGATCCTCGATAGTGGCGGTAGTAGACAACGTCGCCTGGGGCAAAAACAGGTGTCTGCCGCTGCACAGGAACTTGATGCGGCGGATGTAGCAAAGACATCAAGGTTTGATGAGGGCGACCGTGGAGCAACTCAGCCGGCGAGCGACCATCTCAGGGCTGAGAGCGATACGAGGACAAAAAGAGCAATAACGCGTCCTCCTGAGAATGCGACTCATTCAACTTCAACATCTGTGACTTGAAAGTCCTGACCAATCGGTCAGCGGCACTGTTTGACTGTGGCGAAAACGGCGCGGACGTCAGATGTTGAATACCATTGGCCTTGCAGAATGACTGAAATTCTGCGGACATGAATTGTTGGCCATTATCGGAAACAATAGTCTGAGAAAGACCTTCAATGCAAAAGATAGCAGATAACGCTTGGATGGTGGCAGATGACGTTGTGGAAGACATCCGGACAACAAAAGGAAAATTACTGAATGAATCTACCACAACCAACCATCGAGCATTCCAGAATGGACCAGCAAAATCGATGTGTAAGCGTTGTCAAGGGGAAGTGGCTTTTGGCCATGCAAAGAATTTCCGCGGTGGTGCTGATTGTTGTTCGGCAAACACCATGCAAGAAGAACACATATTCGTAATCGCGGCATCGATTCCGAACCAAGTACAGTGCTGACGAGCAAGTTGTTTCGTTCTCACTATACCCCAATGTCCTTGGTGGAGAAGCTGTAAGACAGAGGACTGTAACGAACGTGGCACCACGACCCTGGACTGAACATTATCAGAACGCAACAGCAAAACACCACGTCGTACAAAAAGTCTCTCCTGGTGAGCAAAAAATCGGCGAACCAACGGATCCCCGATCCGTGACTTTGACAAGGGCCATTGAGTAGCAGCGAAACGCAGAACGGTAGAAAGGACAGGGTCAGCAGCTGTGGCTGTAGCTACACGACGAAAATCAATCGGAAGCGATTCGACCACGTCATCGGTTTCCGAATCAATGAACATGCAAGCAAGTTCGGAGGAATCGAATGCTCTATCCTCAGCAACAGGCAAATGGGACAACGCATCGGCGTTTCTATGCTTAGCAGTGGACCGATACAAGATATCGTAGTGGTACTGCGAGAGGAAAATAGACCAGCGAATGAATTTCTGCGCTGTACGTGGAGGTACAGGCTTGGTCGGATGAAAAAGCGATGTCAAAGGTTTGTGGTCTGTGATGATGGTAAAGTGACGACCATACAAGAAATCATGAAACTTTGTAACACCAAATACGAGAGCCAATGCTTCTTTCTCGATATGTGAATAATTTCGTTGCGCAGACGAGAGCAATTTGGACGCAAAGGCAATAGGGCGATCGTGCGAACCATCTTTGTGCGCAAGCACAGCACCGATCCCGAAATCCGATGCATCCACCATCAACAAAAGGGGCTTCTGGGGATCGAATGGCGTAAGGTAAGTATTGGAAAGCAACGCCGATTTCAACTGGCGAAAGGCGCGTTCGCATTCCGTCGTCCAGACGAACGGAACACCTTTACGGCGTAAGCGATGAAGCGGAGCTGAAATGGAAGAGGCCTATGGAACATATTTGTTATAGTAATTTATTTTTGCCAGCACACTCTGTAGCTGCTTCAAATTCTGCGGCGAAGGCAAGTCTTGTATGGCACGGAGGTGCTCTGGACTGGGATGTATGCCTTGGGCATTGAGTACATGTCCCAGATAGGGTAAGTCACGAGCAAAAAACACACATTTGTCCTTCCGCAAGCGAAGACCATTTTGTCGCAAGACCTGAAATAATGTTCTGAGATTGGCTAAATGTTCTTCTTCCGTCTTTCCGGAGATCACAATATCGTCCAGATAGTTTGCTGCAGTAGGGACCGACGCACAAACAGTTTGTAGATATTGCTGAAACAATGCAGGGGCGGAGGCACACCCGAATGGCAGTCGTTTGAATCGATACAAACCAAGATGCGTGTTAACCACCAAAACGCGCTGGGATTCTTCGTCCACCGGTATTTGCAAGTACGCATCTGCTAGGTCCAACTTCGAAAAATGTTTACCCGGGCACAGTTTGTCAAAAAGATCTTCCGGGAAGGATAAAGGAAAAGTTGCAGTCACTAGTTGTGGATTCACTGTTGCCTTGAAGTCCACACAAAGTCTCAATTTTCCGGAAGGTTTTGGCAAAATTACTAAGGGTGATGCTCAGAGAGAAGCCTGCACACGTTCAATTACACCTTGTGATTCCAAATCGTGTAATGTGTTTGCGACCTGATCACGCAATGCGTGGGGAACATTGCACGCTCTGAAAAACTTCGGTTGCGCGTTTACTTTCAGTTCCAAATGTGCTTTATAGTTCTTAGCGCAACCGAGACCCGGTGCAAAAATGTCTGCAAATTCTTCACATAGACGAGAAACACTGTCTGAAGGCACAGTCTGGTTCACTGATAGGACCTGATTTACTATAGACAAGTTAAACAACTGAAATAAATCGAAACCAAACAAGTTCACTGCAGAAGAAGAACGAAGGACGTAAAATGACACAAGTTTTGTATGTCCCTTGTATGTTGCAAGAAGGCTGCACTGTCCTAACACAGAGAGCTCGTGACCTGAATAGGTAGTTAACTTAACAGTTGCGGCACGCAACAGAGGTGTGCCCAGCAGTTTGTAAGTGTCTTGATTGATCAGTGAAACTTCAGCCTCGGTATCGAGCTGAAATGGTATCACTTTGCCGTTAATGTCCAAGTCCACAAAAAGTTTATTGTCCTGCTGACGACAAGAGCGACTGTCTCGTGCAACATGAACTGACACTGGTACAAAATCACTTGCGACTTGACGGGAGTTCCTGCGATGTTGACGTACACTATTTGTGGGACGAACACAGTCACTGTTAGAGAGAGTGGCACTGGGCGGAGTGGCATGAACTATATGAATTTCCATGGGCGAAGTTTCGCGAGCCTGAGTATCCTTGGTTCGATTCCGATTCTGGCGCGAAGCAAAGGGCGTGGAATGATTGTGAGTTTCCGATCTGAGCTTTTTCTGGCAAACACTTTGAACATGTCCTTTTTTATTACAGTAAAAGCAATTAGCTTGGCGTGATGGGCAATTCTCACGCGAACGTCTAGTAGCACACCGCGGGCATGATTTTATCACTGCATTTGCTTGCCGGCGAGGCACACGTGGCTGAGAGCCTGTCGGCAGTGGCATGGTCGGGTGCGATGACTGTACTCTTCCGTGCAGCTCGCCCGGCGGGCCGTTTAACCTGACACACGGGTGGCGAAGTTTCAAATGATTCCTGAGCAAAGTCAAGTGTGTCCTGCCGATCCAATATGTCCATCACTTGTTGAAGGGAGGGATTGACTAGTTTCAAAATCTGTTCCCTTATACGAACATCAGAAACGTTCTGTGCAATTGCATCACGTACCATAGTATCTGAATAAGGGAGTCCACATTGACACTCAAAAGCACAATCCCTAGTAAGGCCTTGCAAGGTTGCAACCCACTCCCGATTAGTCTGACCTGCCGTACGTTTTGTATGAAAGAAGGTATACCGTTTGGCAACTACATTGACTGATTCTTTGAAATATGCATCTAACACAGACATAATTTCGTCGTAGGACAGAGTTGCTATGTCGCGTCAGGGAAATAATTTGACTATCACACGGTATGTGTGCACCCCTACGGAGAATAATAAAAAAGGCTGCCGCTCGTTACCTTGAATTCTGTAGGCGGTGAGATGGAATCCAAATTGGCGTGACCACTCTGTCCAGCTTTCCAGTGCCGCATCAAAAGGACGAAAACGTGGTGCAACTGCGTGTTGTGGCTGCGTTAGTGGTGGAGTGGCGGCTGCCGCATCGTTTTGCAGTGCATGTTGACCCTGGACGAGCTGTCCAAGAGCATCCAGTAAGGCCTGCGTCTGCTGATTCTGTAAGCTATAAAATTCGGACAGTGCATCTGGAGATGGTGGCGAAGCCATTACACAAGTAAATCAGGGCAGTATAGTTACGAACGCGGTGTTGCCTCGTAGCCAATGTTGTGGGTTGGCAGGAGAGCCAACACCATATCATTAGAGGAAGCCAAAAGGCACGCGTTTTAGCTCACGCAGGCGGGTGTGAGGTCTGGAACAGGACAAGGAAATTAGACTTTAGAAAAAAAGGACGTAGCTGGTGGAATACTTAACTTTAATCCATTAATGGTGAGCGTCGCTCTTGACGGTACATGACTACAGTATCAATAGTAACTGGTAATGGCGCCTTGCTAGGTCGTAGCAAATGATGTAGCTGAAGGCTATGCTAACTATCGTCTCGGCAAATGAGAGCGTATTTTGTCAGTGAACCATCGCTAGCAAAGTCGGTTGTCCAACTGGGGCGAGTGCTAGGAAGTCTGTCTAGACCTGCCGTGTGGCGCCGCTCGGTCTGCAATCACTGATAGTGGCGTCACGCGGGTCCGACGTATACTAACGGACCGCAGCCGATTTAAAGGCTACCACCTAGCAAGTGTGGTGTCTGGCGGTGACACCACAGAATGCATTGCTGTGTATGAGGAGGAAGAGTGCTTGGGAATGATAAAAAATAGTTGATGACATCAGCCATCAAAACTCGCTTCCCAAGAAACTTCTACAGTGTTGTGACACGTTGTGTTATGTGGTGGCCAATGTGGATGACACCATTTGAAATGCATTGCAAAATGTTCTGACAGGACACAATGTGACGTTATGTGACAGCAAGTGTGAATTAGCCTTGAGATTGCAATAGTATGCAAGTCCAAATGAATCTATGGAAGTATATTTCAGCATATGTTGGGTAGGTTTTGAGCAGTTTTAACCTGACTACATACCATCTGAATAAATTTACTATAAGATCGTCCTAGAACAGTTATGCGAGGCAAGGGCCTGGGTGGTAGTTGGAAAACACTGACATGTTACAAAAACGACCGATATTAGTGTCAGAGCCACAATTGTTTAATGCCTAGGCCAACCGATTTAATACCTGAGCTTAATCAAACATAATAATAGAACATTCTAAAAATATTTACAAATAAACAAAAATTCTTATAGAACATTCTCAGAATATTAAGAAATGAACAGAACTCTTTACAGAACACTTCCTTGTTTTAATTTTAACTCCATTACATATGGAGACGCAAGTATGTGAGTGGATTACTATAAAAAAAGTGTGCTGTATTCACCAAAGTTCTCAGTTCTTTCGTGTTACTTGATTCCTTTTGACTCTTGAGAAGTGAGTTCTCGATTTCTTGAAATTCTCGTTTCTGCCCATCTCCAATTGGGGCAAATAAGCTTTGGAGCCTCTTGATAAATATCAGATGATGATGTTAACCATCAACACTTTTCCCCAAAGAAGCGTTAATCATTCTGTGACGTGAAGGCCAGTGTTGGTTCCACCATTTGAAATGCTTTCAGCTGAGTTCACACACATAACTAATGTGATGGCAAAGCTTGTGGCTTTCTGTAGTGACGCCATGGCCACCATTCATACAGGGTGCCACAAATTGTAGGTAGTTTCACTGTGTCCACCATGGCATCAACTGAAGTCATAAAGGCAGGTATTAACATTACAATGCAACCAGTTCACATTGGCAATCATGTTACATCATGTATCGTCCTATTAAAATATTATGAATTCCATTTCAAATGGCGGCATCCATCATGTCATGTCATGTCACTGCACTGTCACGGTTTTTCGGGAAGAAAGTTTTAATTGTTGACTTCTTCCATCCATTGTTGATCATGTGACCCAAAGCTCATTTTCTCCTGATACATGATGATGCGCAGATCTACATATTTCGTTTTGTCGTGTTTTTCATTGTTGATATCAGTTGTTTGTTGCTTGTTATTTGTTTTGTCTCGTTATTTATTTTGTTAAAATTTATAATAAATGACAAAAGATTAATTGAAGCAGTGAGGCAGCAGTCTGAATTCTATGACATGAGTGTACTAAATTGCTTGACATACAATACATCTATAAGGTGGATTTTTATACAAATTGAAACTGTATTTAATATTTTAAAATGAAATGAATGGCAATATGGCTGTAACTTGAAGCTGATAGAATCAGATTGATTAGTAGGGCTAATTTATTTTAATATTGTCAGGCATTTGAAATGTTTTATAAAGAAATGGACTGATACCTTCAGACATTCAAGTTGTTTGTTTAAATATGTGTTTGTGGCAGGCTTATTTATTGTTAAGTAGCTCTCTGAGTTGTGTGTGAAACAGTTTTACAAGTATCTGTGGTCAATATCTATGTGGTTTCACTAGCTAACACCAGTACAAATAAGACACTTGATCTATTAAAAGTCAAATACAAGATGTAAGGGAAATCTATAGAACTTGAAGGGAAAAGTGTTAAGGGAGAAATGACTATCGCACAGAAATTTGCACTGGACTGGAACTAAACTTGACCTTAAACAAACGCATTTTTCACTGGCTGTAATGGCAGCTCGTGACACTGTGTTCCTTTTAGTAATTCTGGGTGCAATTTGACTAACAAATAAAGAAACGAATGTTTTGACTTTCTAAATTATAAAATGCAGATTCCTCTTCCTCGAACTCCATGTACAGCATGTGAAATTCCTCTTCTGTACCACATAATGAAATTTTTCGGACACCCACCCTTTCTTTGTGTTGTTTTGAACTCCTGTCTTCCTTCTCTAACATATAAGCTATTCCTGCTGGCTGCAAACCATTTGAGTCCAATAAATGTCATTTTCATACTAATGTAGGTTCCGGCATCCACTTGTGTAAGATACTGCGATGTGTATGGCACAACACGCGTAAAAAGAGTTGACAGTCATTTGCGAAGATCGCAATTCCCCTGAAAAAAAAAAAAAACAGTTGAGGACAGCCATCCGAGTTGAGATCGCGTGATCTTGAATTAATTAACCTAATGCGCCGTGACTTGACGGTGCCCTGATGGCCAGTATGAATTGGCCTTTATGGATTTAGAGCTATGACAACGGTTAAATACAAGGAAGCCAGAAACCAAATGTTAGATCAGGAAATAGATTTTGCACAGGGATAAATCAATGGCCACAAACACATTTACAAATGACATTTGAAGGCGTAATTGATGTGTGCTATGGCAAGCTAACCAACAGCAGGCATTTAAATACTATATGCAGACACTTCACGCTTCGAAGATTTTAGAATCTTATTGTATTCATTGATCTAGGCATTCTGAATAACCAGTGTTTTGTTTCATATTTGCCACATCACAGTCAGTGGCTATTTCCCACAAATAATCCACAATTTATACAGTGCTTGGTCTCACAAATCACAAAGTTTAAAAGACTCCCTTTTTTGGCTACATATTAAGTTTATTTATTTGTTGTTGTTGTTGTTGTGTTATTCAGTCCTAAGGCTGGTCTGATGCAGCTCTCC
Source organism: Schistocerca cancellata (assembly GCF_023864275.1). Classification (NCBI taxonomy): domain Eukaryota; kingdom Metazoa; phylum Arthropoda; class Insecta; order Orthoptera; family Acrididae; genus Schistocerca; species Schistocerca cancellata. The sequence continues at coordinate 221,761,398 of NC_064628.1, read as the reverse complement.
ATGCTACTCTATCCTGTGCAAGCTTATTCATCTCCCAGTACCTGCTGCAACCTACCTCCTTCTGAATCTGATTAGTGTATTCATCTCTTGGTCTCCCTCTACGATTTTTACCCTCCACACTGCCCTCCAATGCTAAATTGGTGATCCCAAGATGCCTCAGAACATGTCCTACCAACCTATCCCTTCTTCTGGTCAAGCTGTGCCACAAACTTCTCTTCTCCCCAATCCTATTCAATACTACCTAATTAGTTATGTGATCTACCCATCTAATCTTCAGCATTCTTCTGTAGCACCACATTTCGAAAGCTTCTATTCTCTTCTTGTCCAAACTATTTATTGTCCATGTTTCACTTCCGTACATGGCTACACTCCATACGAATACTTTCAGAAATGACTTCCTGACACTTAAATCTATACTCGATGTTAACAAATTTCTCTTCTATTCATACAAAAATCTTTCAAAGTTGTGGGGTAGGCCTACATCATTAGTACACACACAACACACACACACACACACACACACACACACACACACACACACACACGCACACGCGCACACGCACACACGCACGCACACACACACACACACACACACACACACACACACATACCTACAGTAAATTAAACATAGACTTTTGTTGTTGTAGTTCAAGAAGCTGCTGACCACTGTTTTCATTTTTTCAGTAATAAATTGAAAACACACTGTAATTGAATGGAGTACAGCAGCAGTTATCCATGGCAACTGCGACACAATGCTCGTATTTCGAAATACAGTCACCCAGAAGTAGTGGAGGAAGGAAAGTACAATGAAGTTGAACTCTTCGTGGCATGACAAATGTTGGGTCTCTTCAGGTGCGCCACTAAAAACTGGAAAATCGCACGTGCAAACACAGTATCCCATTATTTATTTATTTTATTTTACTTGAGATACATGTTCCATAGATCCAGTATGGCGTGATTACGCATGGATGTGGAACGAGTCAAAGCAGATACAATATAGATATCATACAATACAATACATACTGGTATATTACACATGGTAGATGAATGATTCAAAACTGGTGCAATACAATAATATAACAGAGATATAAAAATAAAATAGTGATAAAAACAATACAGATACAATGACAAAGGAAATAATCTGAATTAATACTCAAATTAATAATTTCTACTGAAGAATTCATCTAAAGAGTAGAAACATTTTTCTTGTAGGAATTCCTTTAGATTTTTTTGAATAGCGTTTTATTTTCTTTTAGACACTTTATATTACTCGGGAGTACATTAAAGATTTTTATATTTGTGTATTTTACCCCTTTTTGTACCAGAGAGAGATTTTTCCGTTCACAGTGCATATCATCTTTCCATCTTGTGTTATAATGATAGTATGCCTCATTTGTTTCATATTCAGGGGAACTGAGAAGTAAGAAAGCCATCAGTGAGAGGAGATATTGTGGGGTAGTGGTTAATATACCTAACTGTTTAAAAAAATTGTGACATGAGGTTCTTGGAGGAACACTACATATAATTCAGACTACTTTCTTCTGGCTTACTAAAAATTTTTTGAAAGTGGTGAGTTGCCCCAAATACTATTCCATAGCACATCACTGAATGAAAGTAGCCAAAATATACAGACTTTGATACGTTGATGTCTCCAATTTTGGAGATAATTCGGATGGCAAATGTTGCTGAGCTAAGCTTTTTTTGTGTTTGCTGTATGTGGAATTCCCAGTTGAGCTGGTTATCTGTGTGAATGCCTGGGAACTTTGTGCACTGAACGCTCTGTAACTGTTGTCTCTCATGTGCAATGTTAACCTCTTCTGTGCGTATGTAACTGGATTGGAACTGCATGTAATTTGTTTTACTGAGGTTTATTGCTAGAGAATTTGCTGTGAACCAGTTCAGAGCATTTGCAAGTGCTTGGTTGGCATTCAACTCTACGCCAGTGTAGGTTTAGCTGGCTATCACTATACTTGCGTCATCTGCAAACATTGTGATATTGCTAGCACAGTTTGAGGACAGGGGTAGGTCATTAATATATATAATGAATAGGAGAGGACCAAGGACTGACCCTTGTGGAACTCCATGATGTTCCAAGTCAGACTCTACCTCTCCTACTTGTAGATTGTTAACACCTAATACTATTTTTTGTTGTCTGTCTTCTAGATATGATCTGAGCCAATTACTCATTTGTCCTCGGATTCCATATTGGGCTACTTTTCCTAAAAGTATTCTGTGATTGACGCAGTTGAAAGCCTTTGTCAGGTCACAGAATATGCCAACAAGTAACTTTTTCTTGTCAAGGCACTCTAAAACATTATTTGTAAGTGCGAAAATTGCTTTGGTTGTAGATATACCTGATCTGAAACCAAATTGTTGTTTACTAATTAGTGCAAATTTTTCAAGGTGATTGATGATCCTGACGTATATTAATTTTTCAAAGACTTTAGAAATTGCTGTTACAAGAGAGATAGGACGATAATTGGAAACATCTGTGGGATCACCTTTTTTTGGAGAGGGGCTTCACTGTAACATACTTCATTCTGTCAAGGAAGATACCTTGATTTAGAGAGGAATTGAATATATGAGCTAGAACTTTAGAGAGTTGATTACAGCTGGCTTTTAGCAGTTTGCTGGAAATATTGCCTACACCCGATGAATGTTTCCTTTTTAGAGACACTATGGTTTTTCTTACTTCTTGCACGGTTACGAGGGTCATACCTATCATGCCTATAGAGTTAGTTAAAAGTTCTTTCAGAGTTTTTTGCCTTTTCTGAAGAGCCTTTGCATGCTGTTTTCTCATCAACAGTTAAAAAGTGCTCATTTAAGATTTTAGCCACAGTATCTTGATTTTGAACTAGCTTACCTTCATTGTTAAGAGCACTATTTTGGATCTTGTTGGGGTAATTTGCACCAGTCTCTTTTCGTATCACTTCCCATATAGTTTTGATTTTATTAGTGGAGTTATTAATTTATGAGCACAGATACATACTTCTTGATTTATGAATGACTTTGTTCAATATTTTACAGTATTTTATAGTTATTTAAAATGTTAGGATCATCTGATTTTTTGAGGCAATGTACAACTCTCTCTTTCTCTTGCAAGAAATCCTAATTCCATTGGTAATCGAAGGCTTGTTGGTGGATTTTTTAGTATGGGTTTTATATATTCTTTTTGGGAAGGTACTTTCAAATATTAGAGCCACTTCATTACTGAAAAGGTTGTATTTGGAATTGACATTTTCTACATTATATACTGGAACCTAGTCTACGTTTTGGAAACGTGATTTAAAGATCTCAATAGTTTCATCAGTGGATTTCCTAGTGATTTTCCAGTTGGGACCACTATTAATCTCACAAATACTTGAATTGTTAATGGTGAGTCTTTGTCCATCACGGTCAGAGAGACCATTCAGGACTTGCCTGACAGCTATATCATCAATCTTGGTTATGTCAATAAATATATTATCAATTAATGATTTTCTTCGTGAAGTTATTCTGGTGCGAAAATTCCCAACAGAATCCAGATTATATGAGGACATCAAGTTCTCAAGATCTGTCTCTGGAGTTTGTTAGGAAAATTGCATTGAAGTCTCCAACAACTATGACACCTCTACTGAGTTTCAATATGTACTATTAAGAGTGTATCTAACGGTTTAAAAAAAAAGGCTAAAGTTACCTGAAAGTGCCCTGTATAAAGCTACTACTGCTATATAAGAATTATTTAAAGCCAGCTCTATGGCACACGCTTCAATCTGTTGATCTATACAAAAATTCAGCATATTAATAACACTACATGTGATGCTGTTTCTGGCATAGATCGCTACTTCACCGTTTTCTATAAATTTTCTACAGTAAGATGTTGCTAAGCAGTAATTATCTAATGCAAGTTTTTTCATAGCTGACAAAATATGGTGCTCAGTAAAACACAGAACGTGGGCACAATCTATACCTTGTGGCTCCTGGATATTAATTGAGAGTTCATTAATCTTGTTACTCATCCTACAGATGTTTTGATGGTAAATAGTCAGATGTTTATTTCGAGAACCACTTACACATTTATCCCTAAAAAAGAAATATGAGTTGACAGAGTGGGTTTGGTATTTTTACCTATCCATTTATTCGAGTTGGTCTGTTTCCATGCCGGCCGCGGTGGTCTAGTGGTTCTAGGCGCGCAGTCCGGAACCGCGGGACTGCTACGGTCGCAGGTTTGAATCCTGCCTCGGGCATGGATGTGTGTGATGTCTTTAGGTTAGTTAGGTTTAAGTAGTTCTAAGTTTTAGGGGACTGATGACCACAGAAGTTAAGTCCCATAGTGCTCAGAGCCATTTGAACCCAATCTGTTTCCATGTACTGGGAGACTGGGAAGAATCAGCTTTACCTGGTGTTTTCAGCAACCATTTGTCCAATGTCGTCTGTCTATACACATTCCTGCAGTCTTATTGTGTTGTGGAGCACTCATTCTTCGAATGTGTGTGTTTTGAGTATACGTTGTTCCTAGCAATTACGACGATTTCACAAATAATGGACGCTAAGTGACTGTTTCCGCGCCGATTGAGGTGAAGGCCGTGAGTGGTGTAACGTTCTCTACTAAAATTTTGCACGTTAGCCATTTGTACATTTGCGTAACAGTTGCAAATTTCTGCATATTGACTGTTTGTATATGCTACTGCCCTGTTAACACACGAGAATTGAGGCAAGTCATACTTGTGTGGAATATCGAGAACAATGACGTTTGAGCCATTTAGGTGTGCAGAGACTTTTGTTGCGAGTATGAAGCCAGCTTGTAATATTTTGACGGAAGGTGACGTGACGTGACACCCAATCTGATTTGATCTAAAGTTCTCTGCACCACACACTTTCCAGAGTATCCGTGTCTGACAAGATACCATAGTCTGTCGTCGACCGCTCGCTACTTGCTAGCCGTTGTGCACAGTCGATAGTGCTACATTGTGTTTGTTTATATGTGGTGCGGTACGATGGTGAATGTGAGGTGGTGTCAATTCAGTAAATGTCACAAAGGATATAGGAATCATTCGTTATCAACAAAAAACAACAAAGATTGCTATTTTATAACAACACCGATATTCTATGTAAATGCTTGTAAGTGATGAGTACATACATGTCGGTGTAGTTGCACCTCTTTGAAGCAGAGTAGCTGGTATGTGTCTTGTTACAGCACCTCACCTCGGACATTTGTACACTGCCGTCATAGCGGACGCACTTCAAAGATTTCAGCGGTTGGTGTATGGCACAAAGTGCATTTTCAGCACGGGCACTGACGAGCATGGCACGAAAGTACAGCAAGCTGCCGCTTCTGCCAAAATGGATGTGCCGACTTACTGCACTTATATATCGAATAAATATAAAGCTACATTTCATCAGTTCGATGTTGGTTTTACCGATTACGTAAGAACAACAGATGAAAGACATAAAGCATCAGTTGAACATTTCTGGGTGCGTGTGCAAAACTTAATTCCTAAGATGCTAGTAATAGTATCTGCATATGGTTGCTTTCACATGGCAGTAATATAAGAAATGCCTTTGTCAGTTGAACTCTCATTCTTATGCCGAGCCGGCCGGTGTGGCCAAGCGGTTCTAGGCGCTTCAGTCCGGAACCGCGCTGCTGCTACGGTCGCAGGTTCGAATCCTGCCTCGGGCATGGATGTGTGTGATGTCCTTAGGTTAGTTAGGCTTAAGTAATTCTAAGTCTAGGGGACTGATGACCTTAGATGTTAAGTCCCATAGTGCTCAGAGCCATTTGAACCATTTTCTTATGCCGACTGCTCCTTGTAAACGTTTGTTTGGTCTGTGTCGTGGTAGTTTGCATAACAAGATATTGTAGGCCAGGATGCTATTGCCAACTCGCTGTTCATAGTGAATGTATTGTTTGTAATAGTTTAAGATTGCCTATAAGTGTAATTGAAAGCAGTTTTGTTCTGTGACAGGGCATACTTCTATGGTTTTTGTGTGTGGCACAGCCATCAAAAGTATCTGATTAAGATTTTTCATTCTAAGTAAGCACACTTCATTTTCTGACTGCTTGTAAGCTGCACCAGAGTTAGTATAGTGCACAGGTACTGTTATGCAACAAGTGTTTTAAAGTTGGTGTGCAGCCACTTCTGTCATTTTACTGTGGAACTGTTCATCCTTTGTGGTTGAATTGACATTACATTTTTTTGAACAATTTGAAAAATATTTGCAGTAAATCATAAGCCACTATACCTAATCTGCTAGTCACTGTGTCATTTTATTCTAGTTATCACCTTTAGTCCTAGTCAGTAAGTGACTGCAAATGGGTTACTGTAGCCTTCCCAGACTTCACACAAAATATCAATCTGCATAATGGGAATGATGTGGCACATGTGCAATGTGACATATTTATGTGATTAAATTGCTATTAACTTAAAGTAGAATGTGCAAACTATGGTTGGTCTGTTCCTTTCAAATGGCACATTAAGGTACAACTGAAATTATTATTGAACATCAGGTTCCTTCCATTATTGAGCATATTAATATGAATATTGTCATATGCCAACAGCCATTGTGACTCTGCAGAGAGGTTTCAGATTTAATCTAGTGATGATGATGATGGTGGTGAGGTGGTCCCATACTCAGAGGAGCGCAGGGGCGATGTGGGAAACCCGCACCGCCTACTAGGCAAGGTTCTAGCGGAGGTGGTTTGTCATGGCCCTCCTGCACTGTAATGAGGATGAATGATGATGACGATGACACAACACCACCCAGTCATCTTCAGGCGGGGAAAATCCCCGACCCCGCCGGAAATCGAACCCGGGACCCCATGCGCAGTAGGCGAGAATGCTACCTCAAGACCACGAGCTTAATGTAGTACATTGGTACAAATAATGGTAATCAGAAACTTATCATCACTTGATCCGTTCCCAAACCAAATACTTCTAAGAAAAATTTCTGTGATTATCAGCAGCGGAGAAAACTTGTGTTGAGTTTTATTGCATTGAGTCCCATTCCATTAGTTTGCATTAGACCTGTCTGTAGAAGTGGCCATTTGATTATAAATTCTGAAAAAGAAGTGAGGAATTTGGAACATAAAAAACTTAAGTGTTTTTCCCTCATTCCCCAAAGTCAACCTTCTCATTGTCGTGAGACTCGGGAACGCTGTTTAAAATACCAGCATCAAAAAGTAGCAAAAGATGTCGCAAATCAACTGCCTGTCTCATTGCAGGCTAGCAGTACTAATGACTGACTAATTTCAAGAACCATTTCTGTCTTTGCTCAGTCAGTCTTTTTTTCAGTTGAATGTAACTAGTCGCTGCAGCCATGTCAGGTATATGAATGCTTCACACTCATTCACCAGGTGTGAGTAGTTTCACTTGATGTGAGACAACCTACTGACACAAGTCTTTCATGGTTACTTCAGCTACATGAATGTCAGTCTTTTGGAAGTTTCTTTTTTATGTTTTGCCAAAACGAGTGGTTGACATTGTTAAAACTTTACCATCCACTGCTGGTGGTGGACTGCAGTCGAGCTTGTGGCTGCAGATTGTATGCACCTGGCGTGTCAAGGGCTTTTATATGGATATTTCCAAAGTGGTCCTCCCCTTGCTACCTGCAACAGTTTGTTGCAGCATGGGAAGCCAGGATCCATTCACATTGAAAGTTTTTTCTTTCTTGTTGAAGCTATTCTCGTGTATGTGTATTTGTATAGCTTCTCTGAACAAGTGGGTTTGCTAGCTCTTATCTATAGCAAGAACTTCCTTGTTGGCGAGTTTTACTATGTGGTTGCTCCCACACAGCATGTGCTCCCTACGGCTGATTCCTCCACCTGCCACAACGTACAGTGCCACCTATGTTCAGTGATTGATGGTCCAGTCATTCCAACATAGACTTTCTCTCATGTATAGGATGACAGAAAAACTGGAACATTTCCACAATCCAATAAAACTAGAAATGATGAAGGAAAGAAATTGCATTGACAGTAATTGAAACCTTACAACTTTGCCATTTATGAAACAGTGATGGCATTTATCATTTTTTAATTCCTTTTTTACTTCCTTTAGATGGCGTTCTCCTGAACGAATACATTCATGAAATTTGCTGTTGAGATTCGCCATTGACCCCTGCGACATCTCAGCTGGGATATTGTGAATTGCATCCCAAATTCTCTGTTTTAACTTACCCAGGGTTCTTGGATGAGACGCGTAGACTTTGCTCTTGAGGTAACCCCAGAAGAAAAAAATCACAAACGGATAAATCTGGCAATCTAGGGGGCCAAAGAAAGTTACCAAATCGTGAGATGACACAGTTGCCCAACAGTTCTCACACACATGCCCCTGATTGCCATGCAATGTGCGATGTTACTCCGTCCTCTTGAAAGCAAGCTTCTTGGACGTTTGGAAAGTTGTTCAATGCAGGTATAACAAAAGTTCGTAATATCTCCATGTAACGATTGGCATTGGCAGTTATTGTGTTTCCCTGTCCATTTGTGAAAGAATACGATCTGATAATCCCATGTGATGAAACACCACACCATACTTTCACTTTATTAGCGTGTAAAGGGCTCTCATGAACGTCATTAGGATTTGTGTTTGCCCAGTAACGGTAGTTCTGTTTATTCACATAACCTGTAAGATGAAAATGTGCCCCATCTGGCATCCACAACTTGTTTAGAAATTCGTCATCATTGTTTATTTTTGTTATCATTTGTTGACACAATCCTGATCGTAACCGGTAATTGTTGTTCTTCAGTTGTTGCACCATCTGTAGTTTGTACGGATGAAATTTTAAATCAAGATGAAGACTTCTGCGAACATACTCCCGGGACATTCCAATCACTGCTGCTTGCTTACGAATTGAATGCTGTGGGCTCCCTAAGGCAGACTTATGTAGAATGTCAAAGTTCACTGGAGAACACACACTTTTGGTCATCTTGTTGGTTTCGTCTTGTAGGCAGGTCCAGTCTCTTCAAAGATATTAATCCAACATTTTATCATGTGTTTTGACGGAAGGGAATCATTACGTCCGGTTGTGGTCTTCAGTCCTGAGACTGGTTTGATGCAGCTCTCCATGCTACTCTATCCTGTGCAAGCTTCTTCATCTCACAGTATCTACTGCAACCTACATCCTTCTGAATCTGCTTAGTGTATTCATCTCTTGGTCTCCCTCTACGATTTTTACCCTCCACACTGCCCTCCAATGCTAAATTTGTGATCCCTTGATGCCTCAAAACATGTCCTACCAACCGATCCCTTCTTCTAGTCAAGTTCTGCCACAAACTTCTCTTCTCCCCAATCCTATTAAATAACTCCTCATTAGTTACGTGATCTACCCACCTTATCTTCAGCATTCACTGTAGCACCACATTTCGAAAGCTTCTATTCTCTTCTTGTCCAAACTAGTTATCGTCCATGTTTCACTTCCATACATGGCTACACTTCATACAAATACTTTCAGAAATGACCTTCTGACACTTAAATCTATACTCGATGTTAACAAATTCCTCTTCTTGAGAAACGCTTTCCTTGCCATTGCCAGTCTACATTTTATATCCTCTCTACTTCGACCATCATCGGTTATTTTACTCCCTAAATAGCAAAACTCCTTTACTACTTTAAGTGTCTCATTTCCTAATCTAATTCCCTCAGCATCACCCGACTTAATTTGACTACATTCCATTATCCTCGTTTTGCTTTTGTTGATGTTCATCTTATATCCTCCTTTCAACACACTGTCCATTCCGTTCAACTGCTCTTCCAAGTCCTTTGCTGTCTCTGACAGAATTACAATGTCATCGGCGAACCTCAAAGTTTTTACTACTTCTCCATGAATTTTAATACCTACTCCAAATTTTTCTTTTGTTTCCTTTACTGCTTGCTCAATATACAGATTGAATAACATCGGGGAGAGGCTACAACCCTGTCTTACTCCTTTCCCAACCACTGCTTCCCTTTCATGCCCCTCGACTCTTATAACTGCCATCTGGTTTCTGTATAAACTGTAAATAGCCTTTCGCTCCCTGTATTTTACCCCTGCCACCTTTAGAATTTGAAAGAGAGTATTCCAGTTAACATTGTCAAAAGCTTTCTCTAAGTCTACAAATGCTAGAAACGTAGGTTTGCCTTTCCTTAATCTTTCTTCTAAGATAAGTCGTAAGGTTAATATTGCCTCACGTGTTCCAACATTTCTACGGAATCCAAACTGATCTTCCCCGAGGTCGGCTTCTAACAGTTTTTCCATTCGTCTGTAAAGAATTCGCGTTAGTATTTTGCAGCTGTGACTTATTAAACTGATAGTTCGGTAATTTTCACATCTGTCAACACCTGCTTTCTTTGGGATTGGAATTATTATATTCTTCTTGAAGTCTGAGGGTATTTCGCCTGTCTCATACATCGTGCTCACCAGATGGTAGAGTTTTGTCATGACTGGCTCTCCCGAGGCCATCAGTACATGGCTGATTCAATCCATCACTCTGTGAATGTTTGGTGGAAAGGCCATGAGGAGCAGTGGGTACTCCACCAGTTGCATAAGAAGTGTCACAGAGTCAAACATTCAACAAAGTGACACACCAGAAAAAGAAATGTTGGGTATGGCCTTTCTGCCATACATTGCCAGAGTGATGGACAGAATGGGCCATATAGCACACAAATTGACAAAGAAGATCAAAGAGTGGTTCACATCGGCAAAGGAGTAAAGGGACCCATTTGCAATGTCGGGGCTATACAGCTTGCCACATACACACAGAAAAGTCTATGTCGGAATGACTGGATGATCAATCAACTCAAGGATCACTGAACATAAGTGGCATTGCAGGTTGGGGCCAGTCGAGAAATTGGCTGTGGTGGAGCACACACTGTGTGGGACAGACCATGTAGTGAAACTTACTGACAAGGAAGTTCTTGCTGTAGATAGGAGCTATCACCCCTGCTTGTTTACAGAATCTAGAGAAATATGGTAACATGAGAATAGCTTCAACAAGGAAGAAGAAAGCCTCAAGATGAACAAATCCTGCATTCCTATGCTGCAGTTAATAATTGTTGCAGGTAGCAAGTGTAGAATAGCACCAGCAATTGCCACAGGAAAGCCCTTGGATGTGGCCACAAATTTGACTCCAGCCCACCACCAGCTCTGACAATGACAATGCTGGCTAAACATCAGAAAAATCGTCAAACAAAGGTCGATGAAAAAACCTGGGATAGAAGCCAACAGGCAGTTTGTTGCCCAATTTGTCTTAGAGGTAAAAACTGATTATATTTCAAGGAGAGGTAAAGAAGTAGTATATGAAAATGTACATTCTTTATGAATAAGCGACAGATGCAGTATTTGTGAACAGATGATGTTTCCATTAGATTACTGGATTAACTGTGGGAATGTCTTTACTTTTGACAGATTGTGCAGACCACAACAGCTTTTGTTGGTTTATGTGAAAAATTCCCATAGAACTGAGCATTTTGGCCTATGGATCCAGACACCAAGTTCACTGTTAAGCAAATGCACTCTTTACAAAACACTGAACTGAAAGCTACTAAATGCAAAGCTAATATTAGACTGAAAGTAATGGTGGTGATGGGCAATAACAGAGCACAGTCAATAGTAATGATTAAGGCCACGAAAATGATGGATTGCTTCTGCTGGGAGATTAATGCATCAGTCAGGCAGATCCAGGCTAGCAAGACAAGGAGGTGAGGTAGACCCGGGTCAGATCCATGTGGTGGATTAATGTTTCTTGGTTCGGACCACTGGTCAGCCTGACTGGTGTTTAGGTAGCTTTCTAAGCTCATGTAACAAGTGGTGGGCTAGTTTTTGATTTCTACCTCAGAAAATGTAATACACAAACATTCAAAAATACAAAAACATGCGGAATTAAGTATACTTGATTCACAGGTAGGTATTGTCCAAGACTTCCCTCACTGCGAACACAGAAAACCAGCAACCGACCACAAATAAATTAAAATTGCCATATCATGAGAACAGTGGACACCATACAATGGGATAAATTTTAGCAAAGAGAAATACCAGAATGAATTTTTCATTCTGTAGTGAAGTGTGCCCCAATATGAAACTTCCTGGCAGATTAAAACTATGTACCGGGCTGAGAATAATTGTCTGCATGCAGCTGACATACTAAATGCCCACAAAACAAGCAAATCATAGGAAGTACAACCTGTCATCTATGCTGTGGATATTGGAGCTGTCTGCAGGAATGCAGTACCTATGGCTATTCTGTTGATGAACTAACTGTTCCTGTCAATGGAAAACACACACATTTTATGAAAAGCTTAATGGCCACTCCCCCAGTCCCAATAAACCATTAAACTATGCTATGTCGTGCTTCCATATTGGAAGCTACGTGTAGAAAGTACTACAATGTTCGATGCACTATTCTCATTGATACTTCAATCCTTCTATATCACATGAAAAAAAAATTAAGAAATTTTACTTCAGATTGTGCTACACTAATCGCAACAATTAGACAACCAGTTAGAATGTCTTGATATGTCACGTGTGTTTGAGATTGTTTTGATTACAACTAGCCCATTATACTACAGACAGAGAAAGTCATGCTCACATATACACATTGCAAAGAGCAGTGTACCTTTAAATAGTGGCACTGCAATGTCTTGGGATTAATTTTATCACACTCCATGGACTGATGAGCCACTGTTATGACAGAAGCTGGTTATTCATATATCAAAGTATCAAATTCCTTATGAGTTTGGAAAGTGTAACTTCACAGATTCTGCTGTGAAACAACAATAAGAAAAGATCCCTGAACAATTATAACCAGATACATCAGTTGTGTATTTCTCTCAGCACGTTGGAACTAGGGGGAGAGTAAGACTTGATAGCAGCAAGCATTCCATGCTACACTACATATAACATCAAAATAAATGGCTGAAAATTTGTTTAGGCCCATTGTGTGTCCCATTGACAGCATGACACCGTGAAGCACCAGTAGACTAGCAAGTTGCATATTTAGCTTCTCTGTTGGTTTCCGTAGTTAAATTCTCTAGTTAGTAGTAGTAGAATGGATAGGGTTAGTGCCTCTTGTGTGTGGATGCAGGAGCAGCTGGCTGCAGTTTGAAAACAGCTGAAGATGTGAAGATGCTTATGGTCACAGTCAGCGATCTTTAGGCTGCTGCCTTGAGTTGTGGTGCAGCAGAGGAACTGGTGCATCATGTGGGGCACCTCAGGTGTTGCTTGTTTCACCCTTGAACTCTGCTGTCTACATCTACATTTATACTCTGCAAGCCACCCAACGGTGTGTGGCGGAGGGCACTTTACGTGCCACTGTCATTACCTTCCTTTCCTGTTTTAGTCGCTTATGGTTCGTGGGAAGAACGACTGCCGTAAAGCCTCCGTGCCTAATTTTACATTCGTAATCTCGTTGGGAAGTATAAGTAGGGGGAAGCAATATATTCGATACCTCATCCAGAAATGCACTCTCTCGAAACCTGGACAGCAAGCTACACCTTGATGCAGAGTGCCTCTCTTGCAGAGTCTGCCACTTGAGTTTGCTAAACATCTCCGTAACGCTATCACGGTTACCAAATAACCCTGTGACAAAACGCGCCGCTCTTCTTTGGATCTTCTCTATCTCTTCCGTCAACCCGATCTGGTACGGATCCCACACTGATGAGCAGTACTCAAGTATAGGTCGAACGAGTGTTTTGTAAGCCACCTCCTTTGTTGATGGACTACATTTTCTAAGGACTCTCCCAATGAATCTCAACCTGGTACCCGCCTTACCAACAATTAATTTTATATGATCATTCCACTTCAAATCGTTCCGCATGCATACTCCCAGATATTTTACAGAAGTAACTGCTACCATTGTTTGTTCCTCTATCATATAATCATACAATAAAGGATCTTTCTTTCTATGTATTTGCAGTACATTACATTTGTCTATGTTACGGGTCAGTTGCCACTCCCTGCACCAAGTGCCTATCCGCTGCAGATCTTCCTGCATTTCGCTGCAATTTTCTAATGCTGCAACTTTTCTGTATACTACAGCATCATCCGCTAAAAGCTGCATGGAACTCCCGACACTATCTACTAGGTCATTTATATATATTGTGAAAACCAATGGTCCCATAACACTCCCCTGTGGTACGCCAGAGGTTACTTTGTCTGTAGACGTCTCTCCATTGAGAACAACATGCTGTGTTCTGTTTGCTAAAAATTCTTCAATCCAGCCACACAGCTGGTCTGATATTCTGTAGGGTCTTACTTTGTTTATCAGGCGACAGTGCGGAACTGTATCGAACGCCTTCCGGAAGTCAAGGAAAATGGCATCTACCTGGGAGCCTGTATCTAATATTTTCTCTGTCTCACGAACAAATAAAGCGAGTTGGGTCTCACACGATCGCTGTTTCCGGAATCCATGTTGATTCCTACTGAGCAGATTCTGGGTCTCTAGAAATGACATGATATGCGAGTAAAAAACATGTTCTAAAATTTTACAACAGATCGATGTCAGAGATGTAGCCCTATAGTTTTGCGCATTTTCTCGACGACCCTTCTTGAAAACTAGAACTACGTGTGCCCTTTTCCAATAATTTGGAACCTTCCGTTCCTCTAGACTCGGGGTACACGGCTGTTAGAAGGGGGGCAAGTTCTTTCATGTACTCTGTGTATGTGTAGAATCTAATTGGTATCCCGTCAGGTCCAGTGGACTTTCCTCTGTTGAGTGATTTCAGTTGCTTTTCTATTCCTTGGACACTTATTTCGATGTCAGCCATTTTTTTGTTCGTGCGAGGATTTAGAGAAGGAACTGCAGTGCGGTCTTCCTCTGTGAAACAGCTTTGGGAAAAGGTGTTTAGTATTTTGGCTTTAAGTGTGTCATCCTCTGTTTCAATGCCATTATCATCCCAGTGTCTGGATATGCTGTATCGATCCACTTACTGATTTAACATAAGACCAGGACTTCCTAGGATTTTCTGTCAAGTCGGTACATAGAATTTTACTTTCGAATTCACTGAATGCTTCACGCATAGCCCTCCTTACGGTAACTTTGACGTCGTTTGGCTTCTGTTTCTCTGAGAGATTTTGGCTGTGTTTAAATTTGCAGTGAAGCTCTCTTTGCTTTCGCAGTAGTTTCCTAACTTTGTTGTTGAACCATGGTGGGTTTTTCCAGTCCCTCACAGTTTTATTTGGCCCATACCTGTCTAAAACGCATGTTACGATTGCCTTGAACTTTTTCCATAAACACTCAACATTGTCAGGTTCGGAACAGAAATTTTTGTTTTGATCTGTTAGGTAGTCTGAAATCTGCCTCCTATTAATCTTGCTAAACAGATAAACCTTCCTCCCTTTTTTATATTCCTATTTACTTCCATATTCAGGGATGCTGCAACGGCCTTATGATCACTGATTCCCTGTCCTACACTTACAGAGTCGAAAAGTTCGGATCTGTTTGTTATCAGTAGATCTAAGATGTTATCTCCACGAGTCAGTTCTCTGTTTAATTGCTCGAGGTAATTTTCGGATAGTGCACTCAGTATAATGTCACTCAATGCTCTGTCCCTACCACCCGTCCTAAAAATCTGAGTGTCCCAGTCTATGTCTGGTAAATTGAAATCTCCACCTAAGACTATAACATGCTGAGGAAATTTATGTGAAATGTATTCCAGATTTTCTCTCAGTTGTTCTGCCACTAATGCTGTTGAGTCAGGAGGTCAGTAAAAGGAGCCAATTATTAACCTAGCTCGGTTGTTGAGTATAACCTCCACCCATAATAATTCACGGGAACTATCCACTTCTATTTCACTACAGGATAAACTACTACTAACGGCGACAAGCACGCCACCATTGGTTGCTTGCAATCTATCCTTTCTAAACACCGTCTGTGCCTTTGTAAAAATTTCGGCAGAATTTATCTCTGGCTTCAGCCAGCTTTCTGTACCTATAACGATTTCACCTTCGGTGCTTTCTATCAGTGCTTGAAGTTCTGGTACTTTACCAATGCAGATTTGACAGTTTACAATTACAATACCAATTGCTGCTTGGTCCCCCCATGTCCTGACTTTGCCCCGCATCCTTTGAGGTTGTTGCCCTTTCTGTACTTGCCCGAGGCCATCTAACCTAAAAAAACTGCGCAGTCCACGCCACACAACCCCTGCTACCCGTGTAGCCGCCTGCTGTGTGTGGTAGACTCCTGACCTATCCAGCGGAACCCGAAACCTCTCCACCCCATGGCGGAAGTCGAGGAATCTGCAGCCCACACGGTCGCAGAACCATCTCAGCCTCTGATTCAGACCCTCCACTCGGCTCTGTACCAAAGGTCCGCAGTCAGTCCTATCGACGATGCTGCAGATGGTGAGCTTTGCTTTCATCCCGCTAGCGAGACTGGCAGTCATCACCAAACCAGATAGCCGCCGAAAGCCAGAGAGGATTTCCTCTGATCCACAGCGACATGCATCATTGGTGCTGACATGAGCGACCACCTGCATATGGGTGCACCCTGTATACTTCATGGCATCCGGAAGGACCCTTTCCACATCGGGAATGACTCCCCCCGGTATGCACACGGAGTGCACATTGGTTTTCTTCCCCTTCCTTGCAGCCATATTCCTAAGGGGTCCCATTATGCTCCTGACGTTGGAGCTCCCAACTACCAGTAAGCCCACCCTCTGCAACTGCCTGGATCTTGCAGACTGAGGGGCAACATCTGGAACAGGACAAGCAGCCATGTCTGGCCGAAGATCAGTATCAGCCGGAGACAGTCTGAAACCGGTTTGCCAGACAAACTGGAGAGGCCTTTCTGTTCAGCCCTCCGGAATGTCTGTCGCCCATTGGGAACGGCCTCAAGCTGTGTCACTGAAGCCAACACTGCCTGAAGCTGGGAGTGAAGGGATGTCGACTCAGACTGCATCCGAACACAGCAGTCGCAGTCCCTATCCATGCTAAATACTGTTGTGGAAAGAACGTCTGAAATAATCTACAGAGAGCACAAACAATTGGACACACAATTGAAATGGTTATTAAAATACGGCTGAAACCAAGGGGAAACTACAGCCGTAATTTTTCCCGAGGGCATGCAGCTTTACTGTATGATTAAATGATGATGATGGTGTCGTCTTGGGTAAAATATTCCGGAGGTGAAATAGTCCCCCATTTGGATCTCCGGGCGGGGACTACTCAAGGGGACGTCGTTATCAGGAGAAAGAAAACTGGTGTTCTACGGATTGGAGCGTGGAATGTCAGATCCCTTAATCGGGCAGCTAGGTTAGAAAATTTGTTAAAGTTAGATATAGTGGGACTTAGTGAAGTTCGGTGGCAGGAGGAACAAAACTTTTGGTCAGGTGAATACAGGGTTATAAATACAAAATCAAATAGGGGTAATGCAGGAGTACGTTTAATAATGAATAAAAAAATAGGAGTGCGGGTAAACTACTACAAACAGCATAGTGAACCCACTATTGTGGCCAAGATAGACACGAAGCCCACGCCTACTACAGTAGTACAAGTTTATATGCCAACTAGCTCTGCAGATGATGAAGAAATTGATGAAATGTATGATGAGATAAAAGAAATTATTCAGGCAGTGAAGGGAGACGAAAATTTAACAGTGATGGGTGACTGGAATTCAACAGTAGGAAAAGGAAGAGAAGGAAACATAGTAGGTGGATATGGAATGGGGGTAAGAAATGAAAGAGGAAGCCGCCTGGTAGAATTTTGCACAGAGCATAACTTAATTATATCTAACACTTGGTTCAAGAATCATGAAAGAAGGTTGTATGAATGGAAGAACCCTGGAGATACTAGAAGGTTTCAGTTAGATTATATAATGGTAAGACAGAGATTTAGGAACCAGATTTTAACTTGTAAGACATTTCCAGGGGCAGATGTGGACTCTGACCACAGTCTGTTGGTTATAAACTGTAGATTAAAACTGAAGAAACTGCAAAAAGGTAGGAATTTAAGGATAAACTGAAAGAACCAGAGGTTGTACAGAGTTTCAGGGAGAGCATAAGGGAACAATTGACAGGAATGGGGGAAAGAAATACAGTAGAAGAAGAATGGGTAGCTTTGAGGAATGAAATAGTGAAGGCAGCAGAGGATCAAGTAGGTAAAAAGACGAGGGCTAGTAGAAATCCTTGGGTAACAGAAGAGATACTGAATTTAATTGATGAAAGGAGAAAATACAAAAATGCAGTAAGTGAAGCAGGCAAGAAGGAATACAAACGTCTCAAAAATGAGATTGACAGGAAGTGCAAAATGGCTAAGCAGGGATGGCTAGAAGACAAATATAAGGATGTAGAGGCTTATCTCATGAGGGGTAAGATACACTCCTGGAAATTGAAATAAGAACACCGTGAATTCATTGTCCCAGGAAGGGGAAACTTTATTGACACATTCCTGGGGTCAGATACATCACATGATCACACTGACAGAACCACAGGCACATAGACACAGGCAACAGAGCATGCACAATGTCGGCACTAGTACAGTGTATATCCACCTTTCGCAGCAATGCAGGCTGCTATTCTCCTATGAAGACAATCGTAGAGATGCTGGATGTAGTCCTGTGGAACGGCTTGCCATGCCATTTCCACCTGGCGCCTCAGTTGGACCAGCGTTCGTGCTGGACGTGCAGACCGCGTGAGACGACGCTTCATCCAGTCCCAAACATGCTCAATGGGGGACAGATCCGGAGATCTTGCTGGCCAGGGTAGTTGACTTACACCTTCTAGAGCACGTTGGGTGGCACGGGATACATGCGGACGTGCATTGTCCTGTTGGAACAGCAAGTTACCTTGCCGGTCTAGGAATGGTAGAACGATGGGTTCGATGACGGTTTGGATGTACCGTGCACTATTCAGTGTCCCCTCGACGATCACCAGTGGTGTACGGCCAGTGTAGGAGATCGCTCCCCACCTGCACGGCACCAAACACGCATACGACCATCATTGGCACCAAGGCAGAAGCGACTCTCATCGCTGAAGACGAAACGTCTCCATTCGTCCCTCCATTCACGCCTGTCGCGACACCACTGGAGGCGGGCTGCACGATGTTGGGGCGTGAGCGGAAGACGGCCTAACGGTGTGCGGGACCGTAGCCCAGCTTCATGGAGATGGTTGCGAATGGTCCTCGCCGATACCCCAGGAGCAACAGTGTCCCTAATTTGCTGGGAAGTGGCAGTGCGGTCCCCTACGGCCCTGCGTAGGATCCTACGGTCTTGGCGTGCATCCGTGCGTCGCTGCGGTCCGGTCCCAGGTCGACGGGCACGTGCACCTTCCGCCGACCACTGGCGACAACATCGATGTACTGTGGAGACCTCACGCCCCACGTGTTGAGCAATTCGGCGGTACGTCCACCCGGCCTCCCGCATGCCCACTATACGCCCTCACTCAAAGTCCGTCAACTGCACATATGGTTCACGTCCACGCTGTCGCGGCTTGCTACCAGTGTTAAAGACTGCGATGGAGCTCCGTATGCCACGGCAAACTGGCTGACACTGACGGCGGCGGTGCACAAATGCTGCGCAGCTAGCGCCATTCGAAGGCCAACACCGCGGTTCCTGGTGTGTCCGCTGTGCCGTGCGTGTGATCATTGCTTGTACAGCCCTCTCGCAGTGTCCGGAGCAAGTATGGTGGGTCTGACACACCGGTGTCAATGTGTTCTTTTTTCCATTTCCAGGAGTGTAGATACTGCCTACAGGAAAATTAAAGAGACCTTTGGAGAAAAGAGAACCACTTGCATGAATATCAAGAGCTCAGATGGAAACCCAGTTCTAACCAAAGAAGGGAAAGGAGAAAGGTGGAAGTAGTATATAGAGGGTCTATACAAGGGCGAGGTACTTGAGGGCAATATTATGGAAATGGAAGAGGATGTAGATGAAAATGAAATGGGAGATATGATTGAAGAGTTTGACAGAGCACTGAAAGACCTAAGTCGAAACAAGGCCCCAGGAATAGACAACATTCCATTAGAACTACTGACAGCCTTGGGAGAGCCAGTCCTGACCAAACTCTACCATCTGGTGAGCAAGATGTATGAGACAGGCGAAATACCCTAAGACTTCAAGAAGAATACAATAATTCCAATCCCAAAGAAAGCAGGTGTTGACAGATGTGAAAATTACCGAACTATCAGTTTAATAAGTCACAGCTGCAAAATACTAAGGCGAATTCTTTACAGATGAATGGAAATAACTGGTAGAAGCTGCCCTCGGGGAAGATCAGTTTGGATTCCGTAGAAACATTGGAACACTTGAGGCAATACTGACCCTACGACTTATCATAGAAGAAAGATTAAGGAAAGATAGACCTACTTTTCTAGCATTTGTAGACTTAGAGAAAGCTTTTGACAGTGTTGACTGGAATACTCTCTTTCAAATTCTAAAGGTGGCAGGGGTAAAATACAGGGAGCGAAAGGCTATTTACAATTTGTACAGAAACCAGATGGCAGTTATAAGAGTCGAGGGACATGAAAGGGAAGCAGTGGTTGGGAAGGGAATGGAGACAGGGTTGTAGCATCTCCCAGATGCTATTCAATCTGCATATTGAGCAAGCAGTAAAGGAAACAAAAGAAAAGTTCGGAGTAGGTATTAAAATCCATGGAGAAGAAATAAAAACTTTGAGGTTCGCCGATGACATTGTAATTCTGTCACAGACAGCAAAGGACTTGGAAGAGCAGTTGAACGGAATAGACAGTGTCTTGAAAGGAGGGTACAGGATGGAACATCAACAAAAGCAAAACGAGGATAATGGAATGTAGTTGAATGAAGTTGGGTGATGCTCAGGGAATTAGATTAGGAGATGAGACACTTAAATTAGTAAAGGAGTTTTGCTATTTGGGGAGCAAAATAACTGATGATGGTCGAAGTAGAGAGGATATAAAATGTAGACTGGCAATGGCAAGGAAAGCGTATCTGAAGAAGAGAAATTTGTTAACATAGAGTATAGATTTAAGTGTCAGAAGTCTTATCTGGAAGTATTTGTATGGAGTGTAGCCATGTATAGAAGTGAAATGTGGACGATAAATAGTTTAGACAAGAAGAGAATAGAAGTTTTCGAAATGTGGTGCTTCAGAAGAATGCTGAGGATTTAATGGGTAGATCACATAACTAATGAGTATGTATTGAATAGAATTGGGGAGAAGTGCAGTTTGTGGCACAACTTGACTAGAAGAAGGGATCGGTTGGTAGGACATGTTCTGAGACATCAAGGGATCACCAATTTAGTACTGGAGGGCAGCATGGAGGGTAAAAATCGTAGGGGGAGACCAAGAGATGAATACACTAAGCAGCTTCAGAAAGATGTAGGCTGCAGTAGGTACTGGGAGATAAAGAAGCTTGCACAGGATAGATTAGCATGGAGAGCTGCATCAAACCAGTCTCAGGACTGAAGACCATAACAAACAAACAATTAAAATACAAGACTGCCTAGTAAATGCAGTAATGCTGCTACTTGCGCATTGTTGACACACTGCTCGGTGGCAGAAGGCTAACTGCACTGTCAGTAACGTACAAAGACTATTTGAAAGAAATAAACAATTGACAGACGACTACGTGACTTTACACATCATGGATATTAAAATGCAAATCTGCCCCTGCTAAATATGAAACTACACAATGATTTGGTAGATTTAACTAAACAAGTGCACTAAGAACACTCAACCAAATTTTCAACTTGACTACAACACTTATATGAATGCTAAATAAGCCAATTGCTGCTACTTGCTACTGCACTGTCAAGGCACCTTCCTTTGTATCTGAAGCATGGGATCTACACTCACTGTGAACGAATGGTAGCGGTTATGCGGTCATGTTGCTTGAAGCAGTGTGTCAGTGTGGAGGCTGGCCATGTGGTGTTTCCCATTCACTTTTTGAGTGACAGGTGGCCCACTCCTTCAGCAGGGTCTGAGCAGGCACACTTGGGGAGGAGTTTACTACTTTTTTAGAAGCTCCAGTATTGGAATAGCATCCAGGGCTGAAAAGCACTCGGTGTGAGTATTGGGGGGGGGGGGGGGCTCATCTGAGATGTGGAGGTGGCTCTATCGAGGGTGGAGGGTGCAGTAATCACCAAGTTTTTACTCTTGTCGACACCAGTGATGCACATCTCTTGTATTCTGAGGTCATCTTCAGTTCCTGGCAGAAGTGGTGAAGACTGCTGGCCTTGTTCACTGGATGCAAGCACTGCTTACAATTTGCAACATCTTACCCAGTTAGGGTCCTTTGGTTTGAAGCTGATTGAAGTGCCTCAACCAGAGGCTCCAATTATTCTCTAATGGTCATGGCTGCAGATTTCTGGATCTTTGTTATGGGGTGGAGGGTTGTAGGACTCCCTTGATGGACAGGGGTGCACTACTCAAAGGAAGTAGTTACTCGGGTAACAGAGTACTTTTTGGAGGGCTTGTGCGTTGTTTTTTTCTTTTAGGCTAGGCAGTTGTTTGAGGTCCTCTGATGAATGCTCATCATTCGATAAGCAGAGAGCAAAATCAGATCATGTACAAAGTAGTTGACTGTCAAAATTTCAACAGTAAATTGTCAGAGTATTCGTAACAGAGTTCCTGAACTCACTACCCTCAGAAAAGTTGTTGTGCTCAAATTATTCTGGGAACTGAGAGCTGCCTGAAACCTGAAATAGAAAACTGAAATTTTTAGCAAGGCATGGAACATACACTGAAAAGACAAGATTAGACGCCGTGTGAATGGAAGCATTCATTGCTGTTGACAAAAATATTGTTTCTGTCAAGGTTAAACTTGAGCCTGTTTCTGAAGTTACCTGGACAGGATTAGCATGCCTAAGTTCCTTGATTCTCCCTTAACAGTTGTAGAATCATTTATGGAAAGCCTACACTCAGTAGGGCACAGAAATACCCAAATCATGTAGTATTAGTGGGAAGTGACTGTAATCAACTGAGTATAGATTAGGAAGTCTGTGGATTCACTGCAGGTGGTATGCACAGACAGTCTTTGAAAGTACCTTTGAACATGTTTCCTGAAACTGCCTTGAACAACTAGTTAGACAGCCCAAACACAATGGAAACATTTTAGACCTTATAGCTGCAAACTGGCCTGACCTTATTGACAGTGTCACTGTAGAGACAGGGACTAGTGAGCACGATGTTATCATAACAACAGGTGTTTACGAAAGTTAATAAATCCATTAGGAAGGCCAGGACAATATTTATTCTGGAAAAAAGCAGTTAAGCTGTTTTTAGCATCCCCACTTAGACAATGAGTGGACATCATTTAACTCCAGTCTTGTAGACAGTCATTTTTCACTTGGTCCATTTGCAACTGCAACAGGAAATTGTAGTGGTTCATGGTTTCCTCTGCCACGCACTGCACGATGGTTTGTGGAGTATGTATGTAGATCTGTTGTCTGATGCAATCACTGATAATTCAAATGACTTTCACTTTATACATATGGAATTTATCTTGCATTATCAAACTAAAACATTCAGAATATTTAGTTAGATGGTTTAAGTTTATAGGATGTGAATGTCTAGATGCCTTGTAACTTGTGTTCAAAGTAATATTAATTGAGTTATTGTTTTTAAAATACTATGGCAGAAAAGAAATATAATACAGCTATTGTGGTTTGCTTATGGACAATTATATGATTTTTCCATTGTTTCAGAATGATTTAAGGAAAGGTGGATACATATATAAAGGTCAGTATCATGGCTGGTACTGTGTGTCTGATGAGACATTTCTGGCGGCATCTCAACTGCGGGAGGAAGTTGGCCATGATGGGTCCTTATGCAAAGTGTCTGTGGAATCTGGCCAACCTGCTGAGTTTACAGTAGAAGATAACTATATGTTTCGCCTGAGTAATTTTCAGCAAGATTTGCTTCACTGGCTTCGTGATGGTAATATGCGTAAACTGTTTTATTTTGTGATTCAAATACAGATACTCACAGTATGTTACCTCACAGAGTGCAACGTGTTACCACGGTGACTATGTCAAGTTACGAATTTTACAGTCCTCATGACTGGGTGTAAAGAGTAGGCAAATGTGGTGAAAATTGGAGAATGTGATTGACATATTTTAGGTATTTTTAATTGTAACTGTTTTAACCACATTCATCTCTGAACTTTATTTTTAGCAGTTACACTAATAATCTTGCTGTTGAACACCCTAAAATTCTCTCTCTCTCTCTCTCTCTCTCTCTCTCTCTCTCTCTCTCTCTCTCTCTCTCTCTCCCTCCCTCCCTTCCCCTCCCCCTCCCCCTCCCCCTCCCCCTCCCCCCCTCCCCCCTCGAAGTCACACCTATAAGCATGTGACTGGTGCATTCTAAGCGGTCAGGAGAGGCTGTGTTGTGACATAAATCTATAAAGATGTTGGTGCAATATTTTTATACTTTTGTCATCCTTGCAAGTGTTGACCATACTGAATTCTTGATGAGGAGAAGCAGTATTCTAATTCTCTCTGACCCATCCAGATTTAGGTTTACCTAAATCCATTGTTCTTCTAAAAGCCAATTTTTCTCCATCCTTGTCCAATCTGAGTTCGTGTTTCATCTCTAATGCTCTTTGTCATTGATGAGATGTTTAATTTTAATCTTCGTTATGTTTTGTTTCCTCGACTTTCTGTCTCATTGGAATACATTGCGTTTTGTCCTCCACTTATCTTGAAATTTTAGTTTTCTTTTGTTGAAATAAGAATTAAGTGTGAATAACTGCACAGTGTCTGAAACCCTCAGTCATCACCACCATTATTTTCGTTTATCATCATGATCGTAATGTTGATTGAGGTATAGTGTTCACTGCTGAATATTCCCCTGGTATTACATTCTTTTCAGTGCAGTAAGAAACCATTTTACTTGCTGATAAAAAAAATTTCCAGGTTCCAGCCACATCATGTGGTTAAAAACAAATTAACATTTGTCCAAGTGCTCCTTGGTCATTGTCAGTTGTTGCCTGTTGTGGTTGAGGACTTATATAATTTGATGACTTATATAATTTTTCTGACGCCTGTACATTGCCGGTGCCAAGTCCAGCACCACATAAGTAATGATTTGGTTGCAAGACCACTGTGCCCTCATAAAACTTCAGTGAACCAGTCCCAAGGATGGCACTACACTATCAAATTTCTAGATATATTTGATGCAGTGTAATTTGGAACTTTTGTCAATTGTTTCCTTTTGTCAAATTTGACCAAATGTAGCACCTTGCCTTAGACTTCATAACTGAAATCAATTGTCATTTGTTTACCACAAGGATAAAAGTAACTGCCTGGAGCACCAGCACTGCTGCAGCCGTTTGATGCCTAATGTAGTGTTTATAAACATGGTTGCTCTAAATTTTGCTTGGTGCATCTCAACAACAACTAAGTTGTGTGAGATGTATTCTGATGATGAAGTACTTTACAATGTTTGCCATCCTGAGTTTAAAAATTAGACTGAGAAGAAGCAAAAGCCGTTGGCTGTGGAGACCAGCCATGATATACTTCAGATTTCCTGATGAAGCAACCGTTGGTTGCGAAAGCTTGAATTTTGTGTGTTTGTGTTTGTGTTTGTGTTTGTGTTTGTGTTTGTGTTTGTGTTTGTTTATGTGTCTATCAACATGCCAATGCTTTCGTTTGATAAGTTACATCATCTTTGTTTTTAGATATATTTTTCCCACGTGGAATGTTTCCTTCTATTATATTCACTACATATATATTTATTTATGCAAATAATGTTTACATAACATACACTCTTGCAACCAGAACATTACCTTATGTTGCTGGACTGGACATTAGCGGTGTCACACGTGGTAGGACTGAAGCAGCAATGACACAGTAGTCACCCCTTGCGCAGGTGGGAGCTTAAGAAAATTTTATTGGCATATACATCATGAAACAATGCATTTGTACAGTTTTATTTACTGTCTTTGAGAGTAATCCTATATGCTATGTGGTGAATTAAATTTCGTTTTTGTGGAGTTATACTTTAATTACTGTTTGTACATTAATATGAGATTAATAACAATCATTTATATGATATCATTTTGGAAGTCTTTGTGGGAACATCAGCAGTCTCTTCTTGTAATGTAACAAAAAACAATCCTTCCATTTCAAAAATGATGTTTCATTTTTAATGGTATGGTAAACAGTTTCATTCATAGATAGACCACCTTCACACCAGTAACTCTCCTTTTGCGATGTGAGGAGTTGATGAGCAGAGTTGTTGTAAATGCTAAAGGACACCTAGCCTCAAAAGCAGTTGACAGTAAGTGCCCTTTAGTGCTTACAAAGACTTCGTACATCAACTCCATGTGCCCAGTCTATGTATGACTGAAACCAGTTATCATATGATAGAATTATACGCATTTTGCAATCTGGAGTGATTACTTTTTGTTACATTTGTTTGATATTTAAGAAAGTAAATCTGTTTTGAGACACACTTGCAGTTTTGAGTGGTTATTCCTAATAGTCAAGAACATACTATTTTTACAAATATAAAGGCGAGATTGTTGAATGGAGGCAGTTGTTTTGAACTTTTAAATTAAGTTGGTCTTTGTGTGAAGCATTGTCTAGAAAAGAGGAATATATACAGTTACAGACTGAGAATGAGCGGACATTCAGAATATATGAATTCATTATCAGGAAAGGGAGCACGTTACGAGAAGTGTAATTCATTAGGGGAAACTAGTTGAAATGCCAATGATTGATTATAAAATATACTGGTAAAACAGCAGAAGATGTAAGAGTGTAATAGTTGTAGTATGAGCACTGTTCAAAGTTTTACCACGATTTATGTAGCCAAAATACCATTATATTTTGACAGTAGGATTCTTAAATTAGCACAGAGTGAAGTTTCAGAGACTTTCGTCATATTGCTTATTTCGTGAGATCTTGCAATCACTCAACATTTTAAGATTTTCATAAAAAATGGAAAAATTTTGGAAAGGACTATGATAAAATACTTCAGTTTTGGAGGTTTAACATGCAAGAATATGTATGGCAAGTGAGATTCAGTCCTAAAGGATTTCCGCCCTCCATTTTAAACGATTAAGGAGTAGGTTTCTGAATTGGAGTGCTTGTCCATCCACTGAAGATGGACAACACACAACAATGTACCAAGGTACACAGATGTCACAGACTGACATTACAAAGATCTCAGTAGGCTGTGTCCAGCCCATTTTTCACAAAGTTTTGGCTATGACAAAACTTTTCATTTGATCTGTTGAAACGCTCCTACTCCAAATTAAGATGAAAATGATTGTAAGTCTCAGTTATTACATTTGTCATCCTCACTTTAACATACAGAGATACTTGCAAATAATAGAAAGTTTTTGGGGCTAAAAATGATTTGTTGGCATACAAACACTTACCTGATAAATCAGTGGTGACAATGATTGTAGATCAGAATGAGATTTTCAGCCTAGTGTATAGTGTGCACCGATATGAAACTTCCTCAAAACAGTCAGTTATTCCACACTATATTGATGCCGTGGATAGTTCTGAAATAATTGTGGTATCGTAAGATTACAGTATCTATTCAAGTTGAAGGTTCCTTGCCGCAATAAAATACAAAGACTCTTGGCCACAGTAGAATACCGTGTCTCAGACATAGACAGAACATAGAAACACCATTAACAAATTCATCGGCTACAGATTACCATACCTTAAAATGGCTCATCTTAGCAGACTCAGAATAATTCAATGCATATGAGGAGCAATGCAAATATTCTGATCTCCAGTTGTGGGCCAGCTGCCGAGCACAACTACTGTACTAGGGGCCCCACTCATTGCCTCTAAGAAGTCCACAATAACTCTGTGCCTTCGAATGGCCAAGTAGGAACAAACCTGCTCCTCACTCATGAGCAGGCCACTGAACACAACTTGCTTCTACACATCTACATCTGTAATGTGCAAACCATCTTGAGGTGCATGGCAGAGGACATGTCCCATTGACCCAGTTATTAGGCTTTCTTCCCATTCCATTCACATATAGAGCATGGGAAGAATGAGTGTTTGAATGCCTCTGTGCATGCAGTAATTATTCTAATCTTATCCTCATGATCCCTATGTGAGCAATACATAGAGGATTGTAATATATTCCTACATCATCATTTAAAGCCATTTCTTTAAACTTTGTTAATAGACTTGCTCAGGATAGTCTGCCTTTCTTCAAGAGTCTTCCAGTTCTGTCCTTTCTGTATCTCTGTGACACTCTCCCATGGATCAAACAAACCTGTGACAATTTGTGCTGCCCATCTTTATATAAGTTCAGTATCACCTGTTAGTCTTGTTTTTTATAGGTCCCACACACTTGAGCAATATTCTAGAAGCAGTCACACAAGTGGTTTTTAAGCAATCTCCTTTGTAGACTGATTGCACTTCCTCAGTATTCTACCAATAAACTGAAGTCTAACACCTGCTTTACCCTTGACTGAGACTTTTGTGATCACTCCATTTCATATCTCTACAAATTATTACATCCAGTATGAGTACACATTGGCTGATTCCAACAGTGACTAATGATACTATAATCATAGGATACTATGGTTTTTCGTTCTGTGAACTGCACAATTTTACATTTCTGAAAATTTAAAGAAAGTTACCAATCTCTGCAGAAACTTTAAATCTTATCAAGTACTGAACTGCATACTTCTGCATCTTCTTTCAGACAGTAATTCATTGTAGATAACTGCATCATCTGCAAAAAATCTGAGGTTACTATTAATATTGACTGCAAGGTCATTAATATACAACATGAACAGCAAGAGTCCCAACATACTGAAGTTACTTCTCCATCCAAGGTAACATGCTGCGTCCCCCTTACCAAGAAGTCCTCAATCCAGTCACAATTTCACTTTGTACCCACATGACCATACTTTCGACAATAAGCATAGGTGTGGTACTGAGTCAAATGCTTTTTGGAAATTGAGAAATACTGCATCTACTTGACTGTCTTGATCCAAAGCTTTCAGTATCTCAGGTGAGAAATGAGCAAGTTCGGTTTCACATGATAGATGTTTTCAGAATCCTTGCTGGTTGTCATTGAAGAGGTAAGTCTGTTCAACATCTCTCATAATGTTTGAGCTCAGAATGTGTTCTGAGGTTCTACAACAAATTGACGTTCCCTCCCATTACCACAACTGTATCATGGTCACTGATACCTGTTACTATGTGGACATCCTCAAAATGGTCAGGTCTATTTGTTGCCATTATATCCAATCTATTTCCATAAGGAGTTGGGTTCTGAACCATCTATCTTAGGTAGTTTTCAGAGAAGGCATTTAGTAATGTTTCACAGGATGTCTTATCAAGCCCACTACTAACAAAACTGTAATTTTCCCAGTTAATTGTTGGATGATTAAAGTCTCCCACAATGATTACAGCGTGACTGGTTAACTTAAGGACAACTGAACTGAGGTTTCCTCTAAAGTTTTCGGTTACATCAGGAGATAAGTCTGGTGGGTGATCGAAGGATTCAGTTACCATTTTATGCCCAATCTGATACTGAGTTGTGCCCAGACAATCTCATTCATCTTTTCAATGGTATGAGGATCAAATTGGGGCAATTCACTTGGGTTTGCCTTTGTAAAGAAATATTTGAAAATGGAGTTAATTATTTCAACTTTTGCTTAGCTACCTTCAATTTCAGTTCCTGTCTCATTTGCGAGAGACTTGACACTAACATTGGTTTCACTAACGGCCTTTACATATGGCCAAAATTTCTTTGGGTGTTGTGTAAAAATATCGTTTGACAATATTCTGCTGTGGTTGTCGTGAAAGGCATCAAGCATTGCATGTTCAGTTTCTATCTCAGTGGATTTGAGTTTATTGTGTACTGTGACAAATACACCATCTCCATTTTCTTTTTGCCTGTCCTTTAGATATGCACTAAAATTTTCAACAAAAATCTCACTGCTACCAATTCAGGTTTCAACCAGCATCCTGTACCTAATATTATGCGAGCTTCACTGCTTTTCATGAGCACTTCAAACTCTGGCACTTTGTTGTGAATGATTCGGTAGTTAACCAGAAAGGGTTTTAATCCTGTCACCTGTAGGAGACATTTGTTTCGATCTTACACTGATACTTCTGGGTTTCCTACACCTATCGTTATCTGGATTGGATGGAGAGTCGCCTAATCTAAAAAACCCTTGTGTGCACCCCATTCACAGTCAGCTACCTGAGTAGCAACCTGTGATGTTTTGTGTCCACCTGACCAATTTATGGGGACCCAACAGTTTTCAACCTTATGGGTGCAAGTCCAGGAAGTTGCAACCTAGCTTGTCAGTCATACCACTTGACTCAGAACCAAAGGGCCACAATAAGTTCTGGGGACAACACTGCAAATTGTGAGCTTCATTGATACTCCATGCACAAGGCTGGTCTTCTCAACCTTCTCCTACAGTCGCTGGAATGACCCAAGTGTGACTGATGACATTAGAAGTTAAGTCCCATAGTGCTCAGAGCCAATGACCCAAGTGTGACCTCAAAGCCCAGATGACAGGCTTTGTTTGTTTCAACAAGTGCCACAATGTGCAGTTGGTTACACCCTGTTCCCTCGATGGCCCGGAATAGCCTCAACAACATGTTGAATGAGGCTAACAGGCATACACACTGAGTGCACCTGGTGTCCTTTCCTGTCCTTTGTTGCCATTTCCCTCAGGTGGACCATCATTTGCTGTGCATTCGAAGTGCCAATGATTAATAGACCCTATACTTTTGTGTTTGTCTCGTCTTGACACTGGACAAAACATCTTTCCCCTGAATAGGTGAAGTGGCTCCTACTGTCTCAGTTCCAGCTTTAGTGAAACACATATAAAAATACAATTAGCTTGGCGACAGAGAAAGGTGTGATGATAGTATCGTACTCAGCAGCGCCTATCAATTGGAGAAGTTTTTCTTCTTTTACACAAACACCATGCATTACATTATGCTAGGTACTGCTTTCAATCTTTTGCAGCATGAGCTTGAAATGATTAGTCTTGAAAATTCTTTTCCTATTAATAATAATTACCTCTTCTCCCTCTTAGTACGACAGTGTGTATGGGATGCGGCAATCATCATCTTGAGGATTATTCCCATGCATCCAAAGATTTGCTGCAGCAGTTCATGATGCATATAGAGAGAAATAGGTGTGCTTCAAGGTCATAGAACTAAAATACTTCTTTTTCACGAGCTATCTACTTTTTAGTTGTTGACACCTAGAGAACAAGTATACGTCCGTACACCACAGCTTACAAGAACACAAGAGCTATGTTACAAGTATTAAAACAAGAGAGGTGTTGTATAAAAATCTGAAGGTACATCATTTTTAATTTTTCTGCCACCCTCTCAGATTACATTGATGCAGCATAATACAAATTTAAATATGTTTGGCTTATTCCCAACTGGCACCTCTATGAATTAATACATCTTGTTTGTCTGTGCAGATAAACCTTATAGGTACCTGTACAACTGCCCCACTACTGTACACTACCGTGGTCCACTATTACTAGACAACAGTATGCAGTTGTGGTACAATCCAGCATCTTCAGTTTTCTATGTTAAACATTTTAAGTTATGAGTTTTGGCCTGTGTGGGTACAAAAGATCTCTATTGGTGGTATAGTTCTTAATTTGTTCTTTGCACAGGAAGTGTCAGTGTTATAATATGTACAGTTATGTTTACAAATAATTTAGAACAAGCACATTTGGAAGTCAAATCATTTGCTATTCTTATTAGAGTATAACCATTACTTGCCACCAGCATGGTTAAGAACATGCATGTCATGTAGTATACGCTGTGCGCACTCTTTCTTAGTTCATTGGTACTGCAGCTACAGATAGGCTCTCAAAGTTTGTGACACCATTTCACTTTTCATCATGAAGTTGCTTCAAAGTGGTGCGCCATGGCTTGTGCGTACTTGGATTATCTATGCTGTGCTGAGCAGGCTCATCATTTTCAGCGCAAGGCAGTGATTCCTAGACGTAATTCACATATTTCAGTGATTGAACCCAACTCATGCATTCAGCACTGCATCGACATTTGTCAAAGTAAATTTACACTGTTTTCTACTTTATTCCGAACCCTCCCTTTTGTAAAATGTGTGTCATTCCACTACTCTACTCTACTATTACTAAGCGTCCACTTTTGTTTTCCACTTTGACACATGGGTACACTAGTGTGCTGTGGTTTTTAAGCATTCATATAACTTCACAGTCTTTTTTGAGATGCAATCTTTCAACATAGTCTTACAATGGACTATATACAAATGAATTTCATAGAGCATCATTGTTGGCTTAAAATAGGTGTGATATTCTTAAGTTTTGTATTCACATAGTTTTTCTTTTTGTAAGACATTAATCAGCCCAATTTAAGTTTAATCTTTCAATATTAACAGGACAACATGTGCTCATAAGTTTCACATGATGTGCTTAAATCTTTGTTCATACACCGTATCTGATGCAAGCATCTATCATTCCAGATGCTGAAGAGAAAAAAAAGGCCATGGCATGTAAATTGTGATAAGCCAACATAGCTACACTTAGCTACGCCTCCAGCAAGTCTACTATAGTACGTATAAAATTAGTTGCAACTTTTGACAGTTCAGTACGGAGCGAGCTGAGGGAAGTGCAGTTGCCAATGTGTGCTGAGCGCATCAGCAGGTGACCACAGTATAATGCCAGTTATATTCATCATGGTTGCTTGACTGCATGAACAGCAGGCCATCCGATCTGATATGTTTCTGAAACGATTTTAAAGAAACTGTTCGGTACTAAACTCTCATTCTCGCATTTTTTATAGTTTAATTCATCAGCTTCATGGTGAACTGCCTATCATTCTGTTAATGGTCATAGTTGTTGTGACGTTTCAATAATAGGTAAACTAATGCAAGAAATTCTCTGTTCACAGTGAAAAACAGGTGTTGCTATGAATTTGTGTTTCGTGCATGTTAGGTTACATGTTCCTGTGGATTAAATGTTGGTAATACATTGAATTATTCCTTAAATTTGGAAGGACCCAGCTGTCTGTTTCCAATCTTGAAAAAAAATGGAATGTACGTAAAGTGCTCTGCCACGAAATCGTGCGTCATTGAAAAAGCTAGATTGAAATATTCACAAATTCTTTGTATCTTATAAATGTTTTGAGATATCGAAACAAGATCTTGGCAAATGATAGTGGCAAAGATGAAAATGTTTTGCCATATGATTAATATGCGAAACTTGCAATCTACCACGATATTGAGGAAACTACGGATTTTTTTCAATCAAATAATCTAATCATTGAGGGCCATTCATAGCTGGTGAAATGAGAACTGCTGTGGCTTTTGTGGCAATATAAGTGATTGAAGTTACACATTTATTTTTATACTGAGAATGATCTGTTTCATAAACTATTGACTTGACTTGCACTCAGTTGTTAGTTTAATAATATACTATTTCAGGATTCTGTCGCATTACAATGTTAATGAGATGAATATTTCTATACTTTACTGTGTTCTGGAAAAAGTAGCAGATTTTAACATAGCAACAAGAGAAGTTGCATATTCCTGAGAACTCGTCACAGTTCATCATGAATGGCTCCTCAACTACCTTCCTGGTATGGCTGACAACTCAAGACCGGTCCTGTTGTGTAACATTTGCAGTAGCTTCTTTTGTCAGCATTGCAACCTCAATGACCGTAAACTTCTTGTTGTTTTTTGTCACATTACTTTTAACCTAGGCCCATATACTTGGACGGATTTAAATGAGCATGATACGGAGGAAGCCTGATTAAACTTGTCCTTTACCATTAGCCAGTTCGTCAAGCTGGTAGCGTAGGGTTTTGACTTTTACAACACTACAGGTTCCATTAAATTTGCCTTATACTTTATCTCATGGAACATTTCTTTGTGCCCAGAGCAAACTATCAGCTTTTGTCCACTGCACTATTGGAGCTTTATGCATCACAACAGCGTGGTAATTTGTCCATTACTGCTGTCGAATTCCGAGGATTGCTTTGCAGCAGAACTGTTATCTTGTCAGCCGGTGAACATGTTCTTGGATGACACTTTTATTGCAAATTTCATATTCAGATGTTTTGCACTGTTGTTGTTAATGCAACGCCAACACAGAAAACTTATTCACAATACCTGATAACTAAAGAACATTTAAATGTGAGAAAATACAACTTTACAGTGAGAGCTTACAAACGTTGATGCATCTAATGGTCACTATGTGGTACTGTTTACTCATGGTGTGGCAACAGGGGTGCTTTACCAGTCAAACCGCTGGCGGCGTGGTAGGGAAAGCCGGCTCGCCATTGGTGTTACCTGAGCAATGGTATCTTGTCCCCCTCCAGTCAGCCAAATGTCGAAAGTCCCAACTAATTTTAAGTGCCCTGTAGAAGGTGTCTACTACTCTACACGAATGGTTTTATGGAAATGATGTAACAGTTTGCAATTTAAAGGAAAGGACAAGGACTGATGCGTCAATAAACTTTAGTGTGTCTGCCACACAGGTAGAAACTTTTTAAATGCCCGTATTGCTATTAGAGCCTAAAGTTCTGTTACAGAATATGACCGTTCAGATTTGGTTAATGTTGGACTAGCGAAACTAATCACATTGGAGATAAGCTCCCCAGACTTGGTGATCTGTCTCTCGCAAGTGCCTAGCCCTTGTGAGAATGCATCAGTACATTAACACGAATCTTGAGCCGTATCAGAGTGGTTTAAGATATTGGCATTCAATAAGGTTTCCTTTATGCTCTCAAAATCAGCCTGACACTGGTAAGCCTATATCCATGAGTGGTTCTTTCTGTGAAGATTTAACAAGGTGTCATCATTCGTAAGTTGTTTCGTACAAATTTTCTAAAAAATGATGCTTAGGCCTTGATGTGCCTTTAGTTGCGTCTTATTCTGTGGCGGAGGACTGTTTGATTGCGTCATGTTTTTGTGGATCTAGGAGTATACCGTGTGGAGATATTATATGGCCAAGGTACTTAACTTTTTCTTTACCCAAACAAAAGTCTTAGATGTTCTGGCCAGATGGGGGTGGCCATTAATAGATCGTCGACAGTGTTCCTATAGGTAATGCAGGCTCCAGGACTCAATTCAGGGCAGGAAAGAATACCCCCATGCTTAAGTTCAGGTCAAATGATAAAATGCAAATTCATAATTCCCCCCCCCCCCCCCCCCCCCCCCACACACACACACACACACACACACACACAAAACCTCACACACAAAGGCTATATATTTTCTGCGATCCTCATGTAATGTGATCTTCCAGGACGAGGCACTAAGATCTATTATTGTGAGATATTTGACATTATATGGAATTGGCCCTTTAGGTTGTCAGGGCATTTCGTAAGTGGTACGATAATTTTATTTATTCCCTCAAGTGTCAAGCACAAGATGGAGACTGCCATCTGGCTTAACAACAGCTAAGAGAGGACTACAGTATGGTGAGAGAGAAGGCTGTATAATTTCCCAATCTATCATTCTTTTAATTTTCTTTCTCACTGTCTCCTCCTTCGCCCACAGAATGGTGTTTGAAGAGAAACAGAAAGTTTCATGGGGGTACACCATCATTTTATATTTATATCCTTTTATTACACCAGGGCGTCTTCCAAGAATGTGCATATCTGACTGTCAACTCCTGAAGCTCCTCTTTTTGGTCTTTGGTCAAATGCGCAGATTCACTTACCTTATTGTGTACGATGTTAGGATCTATGTCCTCTTCTGGTAGTGCTTCAGCCACTTCTCCTCAGATGCTCAGCATTCTTTTCCTGAGTACAGGCTTGGTTACCCCGGGTTTCCTGAGCTGGGGACTGGTAAGCACCACCAGTCTCCTGTTACCATAATGTCTGGGCATGCTTCAACACGTACTGTATGGCACACCAGTAGAGCTTTGTGTGTTGCTGGGAATGGCGATCTTGGCTTGACTGTTCAGGTTATGAGGATGTGTAGAAAAACCCTCAATCTTAAGGTGTGCTGCACGCTAATGAGATGTATAGCGGTTAAGGTGAAAAGTCATTAGAGGGCAACCTATGGGGAACCTGCCACACCTCAGTTGTATAAGGCTTACTCAGGTCTGAGTGGACCCTTATTTCCCTAGCTGCTCATGGGACTGAGATGGAACCCTTGCATTCTTCTTCTTCTTCTTCTTCTTTTCCTACCAGCAGGAAGGGTGTACCGCGTAGGAGTACCCACACCCAATCTTTCAAACGAATGAGGGAAGCTAACCCTCCTGATAATCTGCATCAGTTGAAGTATAGTAAGAGGGCTCAAGGAGTCATAAATCAAAATGTGCTTTTGGTCATTAAGAGGAAGGAGCGGACATTTGGAAAAAGTGTTCCCGTTCTATGTCCATAAAGGCTTGGAAGCACTTGCTGGAAGCTTGAAGTCTATAAAGCAGCTGAGGAATTTCTCCCTACTGGTCAAGACTAACAGAGCAAAGCAGGTGGAAATACTTGCGAAGAAAAAAAAAAAAATTGGAAAATATGATGTAATTGTTGAACTGCATAACTACCTTAACTCTAGCAAAGGGTATGATCACATGCCGTGACATCATGGATATCAACATAGCTGAACTTAAACAGGGATGGGCATTACAAGGGATAGTGGACTTAGAGCAAAGGATGAGTAGGAATAATGGAGAAATTGAGAGGACTGCCACCTTCATTGTGACCTTTAATTCTCCAATGCTGCCTGACCACACCATGACAGGTTTCCTCCATCTTACGATTAGGCCTTATGTACCTAACTCTGTGCACACAACACTGAGATGCGGGGGGTGAAGCAACCTATGGGAAATGTGGAAAGGCAGTCCATGAAGCTGGGATTGACTGTCCATCTCCAGCAGTTTGCGTTAACTGCTCTGGGAGCCACCCAGTCTGGAGCCAAGATAGCCTTGTTTTTGTAGAGGAATGAAAAATTCAGGAATTAAAAGTCACCAAGCAGCATCCCCTATGCTGCAGCCAAAAAGAAATATAAGGTGACAAAACCTCCTGTCTTTACCACTTTCTTATGCTTCCATAATGCAGACACCTGTTCCTAATGTCGACGCTTTGACACAGACATCATCCAGTGTACAACCATCCACCACCACCGTGTACTTGCATATGTAAATGCCAAGGCAAAGCAGGTAAGGATAAAACAATCCAAGCAGCAGGCACAGAAAAGACTAGCAACAGTTCCATAGTGAATGTCAAGAAGGCACATGACAAGCAGTGCGCCTCTCAACACCCTCTTTTCCCCTGATCTTCGAAGGTACAGGATGCAGGGAAAGGTTCACCACGTTCGGATCAAAAGCTGTCCTGAGTGCCATCAGACGTCATTCTTTCACATCTGACTGATGAGGAGGACATCATGGAGTTAGATGACTCGGATCCAGGCAGCCCCTCCACTCCCCCTTGCTCAACAAGTGCTTCACCTCCGCAGTGCAAAGATAGGGGTAAATTAAAACCACATCAATGAAATGGCTCCCATACTATAGTGGAACTTGCAGGGGTTCAGGATGCATGTGGAGGAACTCCATCTCTTATCTCAGTATGGACCACTGTGTCTGTGTCTCCAGGAGGCAAATTTCCGTCAGTTGGACACCCCTGAGCTATGAGGCTATGCACTCCACAAAAAGGATGGCCTGAGTGGAGAGAGAGCTAGAGGAGACATAGGTATTTTTGTCAGTACCGATTTCCATTTCTCACCTCTCTCACGACAACTTTACAAGCTGCTGCTGTATCCCCTGTGCATGTGCATCATCTGTTGACAATATGTTCCCTTTACTTGCCCCCACATGATGCGCTTGATGAAGGGGCCTAAACTGACATTATTACGCAGATCCCCCACCCCTTCATCCTCCGTGATAATTTTAATGCTCAAAATGTGCTTTGGGGCTCTGCAATTTCCGCGCCAGGGGTAGAGCAATTGAGAGGCTTACAATACTACTTGGAGGCCTCTTATTCTTGAGCAGCTTCATGAATGGGGTTTTCATGGAAGTCTTCCCATTTTTATTAGGTCCTTTACATTTACATCTACATCTACATCTACATATGTACTCCGCTAGCCACCAAGCAGTGTGTGGCAGAGGGCACAATTTGCGCCAAAGTCATATTACCCCCCCTTCTCTTCCATTCGTGGATCGCACGAGGGAGAAACGATTGTCTGAACGCTTCAGTACATCTACATGTACATTTACATCTATACTCCGCAAGCCACCTGACGGTGTGTGGCGGAGGGTACCTTGAGTACCTCTATCGGTTCTCCCTTCTATTCCAGTCTCGTATTGTTCGTGGAAAGAAGGATTGTCGGTATGCCTCTGTGTGGGCTCTAATCTCTCTGATTTTATCCTCATGGTCTCTTCGCAAGATGTACGTAGGAGGGAGCAATATACTGCTTGACTCTTCGGTGAAGGTATGTTCTCGAAACTTCAACAAAAGCCCGTACCGAGCTATTGAGCATCTCTCCTGCAGAGTCTTCCACTGGAGTTTATCTATCATCTCCGTAACACTTTCGCGATTACTAAATGATCCTGTAACGAAGCATGCTGCTCTCCGTTGGATCTTCTCTATCTCTTCTATCAACCCTATCTGTTACGGATCCCATGCTGCTGAGCAGTAATCAAGCAGCGGGTGAACAAGTGTGCTGTAACCTATTTCCTTAGGATTCTTCCAGTGAATCTCAGTCTGGCATCTGCTTTACTGACGATCAAATTTATATGATCATTCCATTTTAAATCACTCCTAATGTGTACTCCCAGTAATTTATGTCATTAACTGCTTCCAGTTGCTGACCTGCTATATTGTAGCTAAATGATAAGGGACCTTTCTTTCTATGTATTCGCAGCACATTACACTTGTCTACATTGAGATTCAATTGCCATTCCCTGCACCATGCGTCAATTCGCTGCAGATCCTCCTGCATTTCAGTACAATTTTCCATTGTTACAACCTCTCAATATACCACAGCATCATCCGCAAAAAGCCTCAGTGAACTTCCGATGTCATCCACAAGGTCATTTATGTATAATGTGAATAGGAAGGGTCCAACAACACTCCCCTGCGGCACACCTGAAATCACTCTTACTTCAGAAGACTTCTCTCCATTGAGAATATGCTGCTTTCTGTTATCTAGGAACTCTTCAATCCAATCACACAATTGGTCTGATAGTCCATATGCTCTTACTTTGTTCATTAAACGACTGTGGGGAACTGTATCAAACGCCTTGTGGAAGTCAAGAAACACGGCATCTACCTGTGAACCCATGTCTATGGCCCTCTGAGTCTCATGGACGAATAGCACGAGCTGGGTTTCACACGACCGTCTTTTTCGAAACCCATGCTGATTCCTACAGAGTAGATTTCTAGTCTCCAGAAAAGTCATTATACTCGAACACAATACGTGTTCCAAAATTCTACAACTGATCAATGTTAGAGATATAGGTCTATAGTTCTGCACATCTGTTCGACGACCATTCTTGAAAACGGTGATGACCTGTGCCCTTTTCCAATCCTTTGGAACGCTACACTCTTCTAGAGACCTACGGTACACTGCTACAAGAAGGGGGGGGGGGGGGGGCAAGTTCCTTCACGTACTCTGTGTAAAATCGAACTGGTATCCCATCAGGTCCAGTGGCCTTTCCTCTTTTGAGCGATTTTAATTGTTTCTCTATCCCTCTGTCGTCTATTTCAATATCTACCATTTTGTCATCTGTGCGACAATCTAGAGAAGGAACTACAGTGCAGTCTTCCTCTGTGAAACAGCTTTGGAAAAAGACATTTAGTATTTTAGCCTTTAGTCTGTCATCCTCTGTTTCAGTACCATTTTGGTCACATAATGTCTGGACATTTTGTTTTGATCCACCTACCGCTTTGACATAAGACCAAAATTTCGTAGAATTTTCTGCCAAGTCGGTACATAGAACTTTACTTTCGAATTCATTGAATGCCTCTCGTGTAGCCCTCCTCACACTGCATTTCGCTTCGCGTAATTTTTGTTTGTCTGCAAGGCTTTGGCTATGTTTATGTTTGCTGTGAAGTTCCCTTTGCTTCCGCAGCAGTTTTCTAACTCGGTTGTTGTACCATGGTGGCTCTTTTCCATCTCTTACAACCTTGCTTGGCACATACTCATCTAACACATATTGTATGATGGTTTTGAACTTTGTCCACTGATCCTCAACACTATCTGTGCTTGAGACAAAACTTTTGTGTTGAGCCGTCAGGTACTCTGAAATCCTCTTTTTGTCACTTTTGCTAAACAGAAAAATCTTCCTACCTTTCTTAATATTTCTATTTACGGCTGAAATCATCGATGCAGTAACCGCTTTATGATCGCTGATTCCCTGTTCTGTGTTAACCGTTTCAAATAGTTCGGGTCTGTTTGTCACCAGAAGGTCTAATATGTTATCGCCACGAGTCGGTTCTCTGTTTAACTGCTCAAGGTAGTTATCAGATAAAGCACTTTAAAAAAATTTCACTGGATTCTTTGTCCCTGCCACCCGTTATGAACGTTTGAGTCTCCCAGTCTATATCCGGCAAATTAAAATCTCCACCCAGAACTATAACATGGTGAGGAAATCTAATCGAAATATTTTCCAAATTATCATTCAGGTGCTCAGCCACAACAGCTGCTGAGCCAGGGGGCCTATAGACATCCAATTACCAAGTCTGAGCCTGCTTTAACCGTGACCTTCACCCAAATTTTTCACATTTCGGATCTGCGTCAATTTCCTTCGATACTATTGCACTTCTTATCACTATGAACACGCCTCCCCCTTCACTGTCCAGCCTGTCTCTGTGGTATACATTCCAATCTGAGTTTAAGATTTCATTACTGTTTACGTCTGGTTTCAGCCAACTTTCTGTCCCTAGTAATGTGTGGGCATTGTGAACGTTTAATAATGAGAGCAGTTCTGGGAACTTTCTATAGATGCTCCTGCAGTTTACTATTAGCACATTAATATTTTTATTCCCTGTTGCATTTTGCCAACTCCTACCTTGCGGCGTCTCAGGAGGCATCTTGTCGGGCCTAGGGAGGGAATCCTCTAACCTAAAAAACCCACATGTGCACTCCACACGTACTCTGCTACCCTTGTAGCCACTTCCTGCGTCTAGTGCATGCCTGACCTATTCAGGGGGACCCTACATTTCTCCACCCGATAGCGGAGGTCGAGAAATTTGCACCCCAGATCTCCGCAGAATCGTCTGAGCCTCTGGTTTAAGCCTTCTACTTGGCTCCAAACCAGAGGACCGCGATCGGTTCTGGGAACGATACTACAAATAGTTAGCTCAGATTCCATCCCGTGAGCGAGGCTTTCCGCCTTCATTAACTCTGCCAACCGCCTGTATGAACTGAGGATGACCTCTGAACCCAGACGGCAGGAGTCATTGGTGCCGACATGAGCAAAAATTTGCAGTCGGGTGCACCCAGTGCTCTCTATCACCACTGGCAGGGCCTCCTCCACATCTTGGATGAGACCCCCTGGCAAGCAGACAGAGTGAACACTGGCCTTCTTCCCCGACCTTTCCGCTATTTCTCTAAGGGGCTCCATCATCCGCCTAACGTTGGAGCTCCCAATAACTAATAACCCCCCCCCCCCCCCCCCCCCGTGTGCCTGCTCGGACCTTGCTGAACGAGCAGCCACATGTCCACTCACAGGCAGAGCGGGGCGATGCCACACGGCCAGCCTCCACATTGACCCTCCGCCTCGTGCGCAGCGAACGCCGCTGAACCCGCCACTCCCCTTGGGGAGTGGGTAGCCCAACCACGTCCGGTACCCACAAAGATGTCTCAACAGCAGGGACAGTGGGTGAAGCATGTAACACCTGGGGTGTACCATGCGATGCACCAGACTCCCCACTACCTCTACAATCCGAGGCAGCAGCCTGTAGACGGCTGACCACGGCCATCAACACGTTCAGCTGTTCACGAACAGTGGCCAGCTCCTCCTGCGTCCGTACACAGCAGTCATACATCCTATCCATCCCAAGAAATCAATTTACTGTAGAGAGTTAATCAACTTTTAACTAGACTGCTAATTCACTAAAGGCGGCTGATAGTTGACTAAACTGTGGTTGCTAGACACTTCTTGTAGAAAACAATGAAAATAGCACTACCTGTCTCTGGACTGTATTGAAAACAAACACTAGCACTACTACATCTACACCTACACTCCGCAAGCCACCCAACAGTGTGTGGCGGAGGGCACTTTACGTGCCACTGTAATTACCTCCCTTTTCTGTTCCAGTCACGTATGGTTTGCGGGAAGAACGACTGTCTGAAAGCCTCCGTGTGCACTCGAATCTCTCTAATTTTACATTCATGATCTCCTCGGGAGAGGAGCCTCTCTTGTAGAGTCTGCCACTTGAGTTTGCTAAACATCTCCGTAACGCTATCACAGTTACCAAATAACCCTGTGACGAAACGTGCCGCTCTTCTTTGGAT
This sequence comes from Schistocerca cancellata, assembly GCF_023864275.1. Taxonomy (NCBI): domain Eukaryota; kingdom Metazoa; phylum Arthropoda; class Insecta; order Orthoptera; family Acrididae; genus Schistocerca; species Schistocerca cancellata. The sequence continues at coordinate 221,719,119 of NC_064628.1, read as the reverse complement.
CTTCTCTATCTCCTCTGTCAACCCGATCTGGTACGGATCCCACACTGATGAGCAATACTCAAGTATAGGTCGAACAAGTGTTTTGTAAGCCACCTCCTTTGTTGATGGACTACATTTTCTAAGGACTCTCCCAATGAATCTCAACCTGGTACCCGCCTTACCAACAATTAATTTTATATGATCATTCCACTTCAAATCGTTCTGCACGCATACTCCCAGATATTTTACAGAAGTAACTGCTACCATTGTTTGTTCCTCTATCATATAATCATACAATAAAGGATCCTTCTTTCTATGTATTTGCAATACATTACATTTGTCTATGTTACGGGTCAGTTGCCACTCCCTGCACCAAGTGCCTATCCGCTGCAGATCTTCCTGCATTTCGCTACAATTTTCTAATGCTGCAACTTCTCTGTATACTACAGCATCATCCGCGAGAAGCTGCTTGGAACTTCCGACACTATCTACTAGGTCATTTATATATATTGTGAAAAGCAATGGTCCCATAACACTCCCCTGTGGCACGCCAGAGGTTACTTTAACGTCTGTAGACGTCTCTCCATTGATAACAACATGCTGTGTTCTGCTTGCTAAAAACTCTTCAATCCAGCCACACAGCTGGTCTGATATTCCATAGGCTCTTACTTTGTTTATCAGGCGACAGTGTGGAACTGTATCGAACGCCTTCCGGAAGTCAAGGAAAATAGCATCTACCTGGGAGCCTGTATCTAATATTTTCTGGGTCTCATGAACAAATAAAGCGAGTTGGGTCTCACACGATCGCTGTTTCCGGAATCCATGTTGGCTAAAGGGACGAGCTCTAATTTCCCTTATCTTTGAATGGCGATCATTGCACGATTTGAAAGTTGGTGGTAATAATATATGCTCAACATCCTCGGCGAAGGTTGGTTTTTGGAATTTAGTGTTTAGTTCGTCATCTATCTGCAAGTGTGTCCCACTTCAAATTTTCTATGAGATTTGTAATGCTTTCGCAATGGCTAAATGTACCAGTCACAAATCTTGCCGCTCTTCTTTGGACCTTCTTAATCTCTTGAATCAGACCCAACTGGTAAGGACCCCATACAGTCGAACAATACTCTAATACTGGATGAACTAATGTATTGTAAGCCATTTCCTTTGTTGAAGGACTGCATCGCTTCAGGATTCTCTTGCCATGGTATTTTTGATACTGAGTTGGTGACATCATGTCTGATTGCTTTGAGCAGGAGAACGGTGGGTGTGACTGTCTTCGCTAGAGCTATTAATAGTATTACGTTAGTAGTGCAAAGTCCTGTCCAGTGTTCTTTGTTTGGGGATGACTTATCTGTGTTTTGCTCTTCTTCCAGCCTTGGAATGACATCAGTTGCAACTAAATCTTCAATATTTGGGTGAATGGGCACAGAAGAGTGATTTTAAGTTTTCAACCAACAAGTCTGTATGTACTCCTTTTAATCATTCTCGTTCCATTTTAAACTTTCCTGAGTTGAGGGACACTGTTCATATTTTTAAAGACACAGTGATGTTTCTGGGCCTCATATTAGCCTGTAAACTTACGTGGTTGCCACATCTTAAGGACTTAAAAAAAAGGTTCCTTAAGGCTCCATATATTTTGAAATGTCTTAGCCACAGTACATGGGGAGCAGACAGCATGTATTTGTTGCAGTTTTGCAAAGCATTTGTGTGATCTTGGCCAGATTATGGGTGCACAATGTGAGTCTGCAAGACCCTCTTATTTAAAGATATTGGACATGGTGCACCATGAAAGGATTCTGTTAGCCACTGGGGCATTCAGAACAAGCCTCATACCAAACCTCTGTGCAGAGGCTGGTGAACCACCACTTCACATCAGGCAACAACTACTAACGGTGTACCAGGTGTATAAAACACTGTCTGCACCATAGACACCCACCTGCCATACTGTTGCCTAGCCTCCACTGGAAAGGATTTTTCGTAACTGGCAACATGCAGTGTGGCTCTATGGGATTCGTGCACAGAATTGCCTTCTAGAGATTGGTTTTGGCCGGTCAACATGTTTTACATCATGGTTGGAGCAGATTTCCACCTCTTCTTCAGAGGCCCAGACTTAATTTAGACTTGTCCAATTTTGAGAAAGATAGTATGTCAGATATTACATTTCAATCTCTGTTTTTTTAACATTTTAGATATGCTTCATGGTTTCACAGTATTGTACACTGATGGCTCCAAACAAGGGAATTCCCTTGGCTGCTCTGTTGTGTTCCCTGACTGTGTCACCAGCAGGATTCACCCTTCTGATGAGTATAAAGTTTTCTCAGCAGAGCTCCACACGATCCCGAAGGCACTGGAGCAGATGTGTCGTGTTCAAGCCAAACGGTTTCTCATCTGTTCCAATTCCCTCAGTGCCTTACAATTTTTACAGAATCTGTCTCCCACTGAGGAGCTGGTCTGGCTGATATATGATCAACTATACTTGCTCCAACGGTGGGGTAAACAGATGTCATTATGGTGGGTGCCATGGCATATCGGGGTACGGGAAAATGAGCAGGCCGATTGGGCTGCCAAGCAGGCTTGCAGAGGACAACATGTGGCAAATTGTCCTATTCCCTTGCTGACTGTCATTTCTGCATTATGTAGGAAGTTCATGCAGATGTGGGCTGATGAATGGTTGGTGGTGATGGACAATAAGCTGTGGTTGGTGAAGTCAACTATGATGCAGGGGCAGAGGCAAATATCAGTGGGGATATGCCCTCTATTTTAGCTGATGGTGAGACGGGTGTGACTAAAGTTTTAAAGTTTTGTGATGTGTCTGGCCTAAGCTTTTAGGCTGGAGCTTATAGTGTGTTGCAGAGTGGCTGGCTCCTCTTTTTCTATTTGGTCAGCCAGCCATGTCCATCTGATATATCGTTTTAACTTCTTGTTCCCCTTTCTTGTGTTTTGTTAATGTTTTAATATTGGCATGATACTTCATGCTTCTGTGTAGGTACACGCATGATTTTCGACATTATGTACCTTTTAGTATCCATGCTGCTTTATACTCATGTTTGGAGTCATTTTCTGACACTTATCTCAAACAATTTTCACATGGGCACTGAAGACCTTGCTGTCGTGCGCCCAGCCCAACACATCCACACCACACCACACCAGCCACTTGTATGTTTAAAAACATGACAGCTGGATAAAATAATTGTATGTGAATGTTTGAGGTTTACTCTTGTTTATTTTCACTGTTGTTTGTTTTATCCAAATCTGCTGTTGGTCCTTTATTATACAATGGCATTCCTCTTTTCCTTTATCAATTTGTGCCTGATATTTTCGAAAAGTATCGGTACCAATAAGACAATTTATTAATTTATTCAATTTCTCAACCACTAGAATCGTACATTGTAAAGAAAAATTATCATTTTAACAGGGACACCGCCCCTTCTCAGGAGGCTCATGGTTCTTTTGTGAATTCGAGCATGACACACACGGGGCCCCGAGCTATTGCAGCCCATCAATACCTGGCTGCATTTCTTTCATCCTGCCCTCTCCCTCCCTATCCTCGCTCCTTCCGTGTTGCCACCTTCTTCCCCTCTCTCTCGGTGATCTGATTTATGTCGACCTGGCTATCCACTTGGTTTCCTGCATTGGAAGCAATTTTATTCCTTTTGCCTGTTCTTTCATCCTTTTTGATGTTTAGATCCCCACTTGAGGTTTGACCTCCACTTCAAAATTTCCTGTTTTTAGTGTGAGCCGTAAGGGGAAGAACTCCCTCCCTAGTATCTGCAGTGTGGATTCCTCTCCCCCCTTCCTACAGTGGTGGACCAAGGATGTAGCAGTCACTGTCCAGGCACTGCAACGATTTAAGCGACACCCTTTACAGACCAGCCTACTCACTTTTAAGCGTCTCCGTGCTAAGGCTCGTTACCTTATTAAAGTGGAGTAAAAAGGAATGCTGGGAGCTCTGTGTGTCCTCCATGGGGACGTATGCCTCTTCATCGCAGGTCTGGTCAAAGCTCTGTAGCCTTTTGCGCCAGCAACAGTCAACTGTCCAGGGTCTGAACCTCCAAGATGCTCTGTGCACTGATCCATTGGTCCTCGTAGAACACCTTTGCAACAGCATCGTCATCCTCTTCCTACCCTACTACCTTTCTACAGCAGAAATGCAGAGTTGAACAGACCCCCCTCCCTCCCGGTTTCATCCCACACTTCATTGAGCTCTATAACGCACCCTTCATTGAATGGAAATTGGTGCAGGCTCTTAGCTCTTGATGAGACACAGCCCCAGGACCCAGGGCTGGATTCCATTCACAACCAGATGATCCAACACTTGGGTGGTTCCCAGTAGCAACAGCTCCTCAGGGTCTTTAAACACACTTGGCTCATGGGTGCTTTGCCATCACACTGGCAAAACTGCATAGTTATCCCCATCCTTAAGCCCGGGAAAAACCCAACATCCCTTGACAGCTACCGCCCAATTAGCCTTACAAATGTACTTCGTAAACTGTTCAAAAGGACGGTCAACATCAGATTATGTTGGGTACTTGAATCTCGGGGCCTTTTGTTCCTGTATCAGTGTGGCTTCCAGGCAGGACAATCTCCAACTGACCATTTACTCCAATTGGAATCGGCCATCCGACAGGCTTTTACCCACCGCCGGCACCTTGTTGCAGTCTTCTTTGACCTACATAAGGTGTATGACATGGCTTGGCACCATCACATTTTAGTTACCCTCCATGACTGGGGCTTCTGTGGTCCCCTTCTGATTTTTATCTGTTAGTTTTTGTCTTACTGGCTCTTCCGGGTTCGAGTTGGCACTTCACTCAGTGCTCCTCACATTCAGGAGAATGTTATACCACAGGGTTCTGTGCTACGTGTCACACTCTTCCTCATTGCCATAGAAGGTTTTGCGATGTTTGTTGGGCCTCTTGTTACTCTTGGTCTTCCCGATTCCTTAAATTTATTATTAGCAAATGATCCATGGATGATTGAACTGGTTCTCGGATTCCTCTGTGAAAGTGGCTTTTATTTCCAGGTTCTCCTTTAGTCTTGGAGCAGGGGAAAGTTGGTTGTGGTTGGGACTTCTTTCATAGTCTTCTTGGTCTGTGACCCATGACTGCCCCCTTTTTTCCAGTTCTTAGATTTGGTCTCACTTTTTATGCCTTTACTGTGTGTGTTTAATGTTCATTATTTTATATTTTTACTCCCATGACTGGATCCGTCCACTTTTAGCAGACCCTCTTTCTTCTGTAACTTACTTCGGAATCGCAGGACTGATGACTTCGCCGTTTGGTTCCATAACCCTTCTGAATCAATCAATCAGTCAATCAATCAATCAGCCAATCAAGAGGGACTCCCTTACACTTGCTTCCTGCTGCTGTCTGTATTTTACAGTTCTGAATTGGAAGTGTTGGTATGTAGCCTGGCTTTTACAATTCATCAGCTAGTTCCTGAGATGTCATGTTAGTTGTGACTCCGGTATCAAGTACCGTAGGTACATTTAAGTTGAATATTTGCACATTCACTATTATTGCTTGCACTGTGTCATCACCTTCACTTCCATGGTTAGTGGTATCTTCCTGGCACAAATCAACTTTGATGTCTCCATTCTGATCATACATAATAAAAAAAGTTTCTAATTAGCTTAATGCCTGCGTCCCCTTCATTGGTCATTTGAACAGGGTCCTTTCAAGACCTGTGTAAGTTTGCCTGGCTTACTGAGATACTGACCACCTCATTTGAGGTCATGTCAACTAAGTGTACATTGTGGGTTTGGTTCCTCCAGTTGGTTCTTTTGCTGCTCTTGATTCGAAATTTCGATGGCCTTGACACTTTTTGAAACATAATTGCAGTTTTGTAGACTATAAACAGCTGTTGGCCGATTGATTACCAGATTGCAATTTGTCCTTACCAGTTGCCACACTGGTGATTGCCACCAGTTGGTGCATTTATACACCTGCTGGCTGTATCCTATTGTTCTTGTAACCTGGTTTATATTTTTGGCCTTTCCAATTTCCAAAGTGGTTCCCATATCCATTGTTGTGAGGTGGGTACACTTGCCAACCTCATTGGTTATTGTTAGCTTTTCCACCTTGCTGTTTGCTAAATCTTAGGGGCACAGCTTGTGTGTTGACATTTTGTGTTTGCACTGGCCCTTCCTCATAAGTGAAGTCAGTGGAATCAAGTACTGATAAAAATAATCTCATATCCTGAAATGGTAATTAATTTTTTATGGGTGTGGACAGGCAGATAACTTTTCAAAATCTTTAACATGTCCACATGAGAGACTGGATTTGTCCGGTAGCGAGTTTGATTCAGATACTTCTCAATGTATTTTCTTAGCCCCCCCCGCCCCCTTCCCCCATGTTTGCTGCTGAATGGTGACATTAAAAACTTCACGGCGCGACCTCTTCTGTACTGGCAGACCAAAATTTATCCAAAAATGCTCTCAAACTGTTCATAAGTGTGGGAACTTTCTGCCGTATCCATGGCAGTGTTTTCACTGCTGAGCTGGTGGCTATATCTCGTGCTCTTGAGCACATCCGTTCATACCCTGGGGAGTTGTTTCTTCTATGTACTGACTCCTTGAGCAGCCTACGACCTGTGCTACCCTCGTCACTGTTTGGTAGTGACCATTCAGGAGTCCATCTGTGCCCTGGAACGGTTCAGTCATTCAGTGGTGTTTGTCTGGACCCCAGGTCACGTCGGAATCCCAGGCAATGAACTTGCTGACAGGCTGGCCAAACAGGCTATGCGGAAACCGCTTATGGAGATTGGCTTCTCTGCAACTGACCTGCATTCAGTACTACGCTGCAAGGTTTTTGCGGCTCATGGGTCTCTCGCAGGGACTCTGTGCTTCTCTGTCAGCTCTGCATTGGCCGCGCTTGGGTGACACACAGCTACCTCCTGCACCGTGATGACCCACCTCAGTGTCGGTGTGGCACCCGGCAACAGTGGCCCATGTCTTGGTGAGCTGTCTCTCTTTGGCTGCCGTACCACAGACCCTTCAGTTACCAGACTAGTAGCCATTAATTTTAGCTGACAGTGCCTCATTGGCTAATTTAGTTTTACATTTTATAGGTGATGGTGGGTTTTGTTGTAGTAAAGTAGCGAAGGAGTTTCGCTATTTGGGGAGCAAAATAACTGATGATGGTCGAAGTAGAGAGGATATAAAATGTAGACTGATAATGACAAGGAAAGCATTTCTGAAGAAGAGAAATTTTTTAACATCGAGTATAGATTTAAGTGTCAGGAAGTCGTTTCTGAAAGTATTTGTATGGAGTGTAGCCATGTATGGAAGTGAAACGTGGACGATAAATAGTTTGGACAGGAAGAGAATAGAAGCTTTCGAAATGTGGTGTTACAGAAGAATGCTGAAGATTAGATGGGTAGATCACATAACTAATGAGGAGGTATTGAATAGAATTGGGGAGAAGAGCAGTTTGTGGCACAGAATGAGATTTTCTCTCTGCAGCGGAGTGATATGAAACTTCCTGGCAGATTAAAACTGTGTGCCTGACCGAGACTCGAACTCGGGAACCTTTGCCTTTTGGGGGCAAGTGCTCTACCGAAGCATGACTCACGCCCGGTCCTCACAGCTTTACTTCTGCCAGTGTCCCAAGTTCGAGTCTCAGTCGGGCACACAGTTTTAATCTGCCAGGAAGTTTCAGTTTGTGGCACAACTTGACTAGAAGAAGGGATCAGTTGGTAGGACTTGTCTGAGGCATCAAGGGATGACCAATTTAGTTTTGGAGGGCAGCTTGGAGGGTAAAAATCGTAGAGGGAGACCAAGAGATGAATACACTAAGCAGATTCAGAAGGATGTAGGTTGCAGTAGGTACTGGGAGGTGAAGAAGCTTGCACAGGATAGAGTAGCATGGAGAGCTGCATCAAACCAGTCTCAGGACTGAAGACCACAACAACAACAACAACAACAACGTAAACATATAAGTTTTCGCGCATGTCCTTTGCCCCTTTGTGTTCTCCACTCCAATGCTCTTTTTGGCTGGATGTTTTAATGTGTCGCAGAGTGGCTGGCTTTTCCTTTTTATTCTTGTGGTTGGCAGGCCACGGTCACCTGCTCTCTTGTTTTTATCCCTTCTACCTGTTTCTTGCTTCTCTCTCTGTTTTCTTTCCCTGTTTTTTCCATAGTAGAGTTGGCTGTCCTTCTGTCATTCTTCTGGTTCTCCCATTCTCCTGTTATTGTGCTGTACATCTCCTTTTTCTTCTTTCCCTTGTGTAATTATTGTACCGAGAACAAGGGACTTCCCCCCCTCTTTTAAACCAACAAACAAATTCCTTTTCTCCCCAATTCTATTCAGTTCCTCCTCAATAGTTATGTGATCTATCCATCCAATCTTCAGCATTCTTCTGTAGCACCACATTTCGAAAGCCTCTAATTTCTTCTTGTATGTTTCACTGCCATACATGGCTAGACTTCATGACACTCAAGTCTATACTGGATGTTAAAAATTTCTCTTCCTCAGAAACGCCTTCCTTGCCATTGCCAGTCTAACTTTTGTTGATGTTCATCTTATATCCTCCTTTCAAGATATTTTCCATTCCATTCAACTGCTCTTCCAGGTCCTTTGCTGTGTCTGACAGAATTACAATGTCATTGCCAAACCTCAATGTTTTTAGTTCTTTTCCATGGATTTTGATTCCTATTCCAAATTTTTCTTCTGTTTCCTTTACTGCTTGCTCAATATGGAGATTGAATAACATTAGGGATAGGCTACAACACTTTCTCACTCCCTTCCCAATCACTGCTTCCCTTTCATGCCCCTCGACTCTTATAACTGCCATCTGGTATATGTACAAATTGTAAATAGCCTTTCGTTTCCTGTGTTTTACCCCTGCCACCTTCAGAATTTGAAAGAGAATATTCCAGTCAACATTGTTAAAAGCTTTCTCTGTGTCTACAAATGCTAGAAATGTAGGTTTGCCTTTCCATAATCTATTTTCTAAGATTTGCCTCACATGTTCCAACATTTCTATGGAATCTAAACTAAACTTCCCCAAGGTCGGCTTCTAACAGTTTTTCCATTCATCTTTAAAGAATTTGTGTTAGTTTTTTTGCAGCCTTGGCTTATTAAACTGATAGTTCCGTAATTTTCACACTTGTCAACACCTGCTTTCTTTGGGATTGGAATTATTATATTCTTCTTGGAGTCTGAGGGTATTTCGCCTGTCTCATACATCTTGCTCACCAGATGGTAGAGTTTTGTCAGGGCTGGGTCTCCCAAGGCTGTCAGTAGTTCTAATGGAATATTGTCTACTCCCAGGGCCTTGTTTTAACTCAGGTCCTTCAGTGCTTTGTCAAACTCATCAAGCAGTATCATATCTCCCATTTCATCGTCATCTGTGCCCTCTTCCATCTTTGTAATATTGCTCTCCAGTACATCGCCCTTGTATAGACCCTCTGTATATTCCTTCCACCTTTCTGCCTTCTTTTCTTTGCTTAGAACTGGTTTCCCATCTGAGCTCTTGATATTCATACAAGTGGTTCTCTTGTCTCTAAAGGTCTCTTTAATTTTCCTGTAGGCAGTATGTATCTTACCACTAGTGATATATGCCTCCACACCCTTACATTTATCCTCTAGCCGTCCCTGCTTAGCCATTTTGCACTTCCTATCGATCTCATTTTTGAGATGCTTGTATTCCTTTGTGCTTGCTTCATTTACTGTATTTGTGTATTTTCTTCTTTCATCAATTAAATTCAATATCTCTTCTCAAATGTTCCCTAATGCTCTCTCTGAAGCTCTCTACAACCTCTGGTTCTTTATCCAGGCCCCATCTCCTTAAATTCCTACCTTTTTGCAGTTTCTTCAGTTTTAGTCTACAGTTCATAACCAATAAATAGTGGTCAGAGTCCACATCAGACCCTGGAAATGTCGTACAATTTAAAACTTTGTTCCTAAATCTCTGCCTTACCATTATGTAATCTATCTGAAACGTTCCAGTGTCTCCAGGCCTCTTCCACGTATGCAACCTCCTTTCATGATTCTTAAACCAAGTGTTAGCTATGATTAAGTTATGCTCTGTGCAGAATTCCACCAGGCGGGTTCCTCTTTCATTTCTTACCCCCATTCCATATTCACCTACAACTTTTCCTTATCCTCCTTTTCCTGCTATTGAATTCCACTCTCCCACGACTGTTAAGTTTTTGTCTCCCCTCACTATTTGAATGATTTCTTTTATCTCATCGTACATTGCTTCAATCTCTTTGTCATCTGCGGAGCTAGTTGGCATATAAACTTGTACTACTGTAGTAGGCATGGGCTTCATATCTATCTTCACCACAATAATGTGTTCACTATGCTGTTTGTAGTAGCTTACCTGCATTCCTATTTTTTATTCATTATTAAACCTACTCCTGCATTACCCCTATTTGATTTTGTATTTATAACCCTGTGTTCACCTGACCAAAAGTCTTGTTCCTCCTGCCACCGAACTTTACTAATTCCCACTATATCTAACTTTAACCTATCCATTTCCCTTTCTAAAATTTCTAATCTACCTGCCCAATTAAGGGATCTGACATTCCATGCACCAATCCGTAGAATGCCAGTTTTGTTTCTCCTGATAATGATATCCTCCTGAGTAGTCCCTGTTCAGACATCTAAACGGGGGACTATTTTACCTCCCAAATATATTACCCAAGAGGACGCCATCATCATTTAATCATACTGTTAAGCTGTGCATACCTTCAGGAAAAATTACGGCTATAGTTTCCCCTTGCTTTCAGCCGTTCGCAGTACCAGCACAGCAAGGCCATTTTAGTTGATGTTACAAGGCGAGGTCAGTCAATCTTTCAGACTGTTGCCCCTCCAACTTCTGAAAAGGCTGCTGCCCCTCTCCAGGAATCACAAGTTTGTCTGGCATCTCAACAGATACCCCTCGCTGGCATCTCAACAGATACCCCTCGGTTGTGATTGCACCTACTGTACGGCTATCTGTATCGCTGAGGCACGCGAGCCTCCCCATTAACGGCAAGGTCCAAGGTTCATGGAGCTATGTTACAAGCATTCAAACAAGAGAGGTGTTGTAAAAAATCTGAATATCACTAAATGAAATTTCACAAAATCCAAAGAAATTCTGGTCGTGTGTAAAGGCTGGGTCAATCCACATGAAGTGGTCCAGTGATGGTTGCTTGATCATTTTTAAATATTTTAATTTTTTTTATATGTGATTTTCCTATATTTGAGGAGTTCAAAACAGTTTTTTAAAATAATTTATTTTGCACCTTTACTAGATGGCGGCCATTTTTATTTGTAGGCGCGTGACGATTTTTCAGTCCGGAGAAATTAGTGAAAATTTGAATTACTCTGCACTGGGTTAAGTTATGACATTGCAATTGACATGATTGTTTTTAGAAAAGTGTCATCCACAACACGTCTATTACACAAAATACCCTGAATTCAAAAATACCCAGTCCAAATGACCTCCAAAGTTATGTATCCAAATTTTCAAAAATCCCAAAAATAACAAACAAGGAGTGATTTATGAGTGTGTTTTTTCCTGTAGTTAAATATCATACTCTACTGGTCTCATACAGAGCAAGAACACTTACAAATGTTTCCTTAATTTTTTATCAGTTTTTGAAATTTGAAAATTTTCATTGTTTGGAGTTAGTTATCTCAGGTGGGACTGAATATAACAATATGATTTTTGCACAGTTTGTACACCTATATGATAGCAATGTATTGTAAAAATTTCGGCATTGATATCTGACAGTGAACAAAGATACGAATTTTTGAAAATGAGGAAATGACATTACTCTACAACTGATCTTATGGCTGTTGCCTATTTAAATGGTTTATAATTGCAATATTAAACAGTAGGAGCTTTCACTTTTGTTCTATGGTCATAAAAATGCCCATTTACGTTTAGATTTATTGTCAATAAAGAAGTACATTATTGTTGTAGTCGGTCTGTTCTGAAACCTCTGTTAGAGTGGATGTACATACTTCATCGAATGTGTAGAATGTGTTATGTGATTTGTTCTGTGTGTAATTTGTAATTAATTTTGAGAGATTAACTGGAATGCAATAACATGGATGAGCAGTGCTCTGTTGGACAGAGTGAAGTGTGTCACAAAACAGTTTACAGTTGAGTTTCAAAAAACTTGAAAAATGTTAATGTCTTTGATGATGTTAGACAAACTTTGTTTAAATTTAGAGTAAATTCTTCTGTAATGTCAGTTAGTGAGTATCTTTCTATCTATATCCGAATCCCGCTCCAGCTACTGCCGGGTCTGGGTGCTGACGAGTCCTCTCCATTTGGCTCGGTCCTCCCACCACTTTTCTTCCTCCACTTGCTGCCAGGTCACACCTCTCCTTTCAACAGATATTCTCACTCCCATTTTCCACCGTGTTCTTGGGCGCCCTCTAGGTCGTTTCCCATCCATCTTTAGTTCTTCCATAATTTTGGGGAGTCTCTGCCCATGCATCCTCTTAACATGCCCATACCATCTTAATCTCTTTCTTTCAATTTCTTCTCTCATACTTTCTTGTTTGAGGTCCTTTCTAATCTCTACATTCCTTACTCTGTCCATTCTTGTTTTTCCCTTTACTGCTCTGAGAAATTTCATTTCCCCTGCTTGCAGTCTGCTCCAGTCCCTTTCTTTCATTGTCCATGTTTCTCCACCATAGGTGACAATAGGGAAGTAATAATTCTTATACATCAGGAGTTTTGCTCTTTCTGGAACTTCATTATTCCAAATCAGATGTTTTATTGTTTGGTAGAAATTGCCTCCCTTCTGTAACCTCTTATTAATTTCGTTAGTTATTCTTCCATCCCTAGATATTTCACTCCCTAAATAAGTGAAACTTTCTACCACTTTGAGGGGTTCTCCATTCAAGGTAATATTTCCATTGATTCCTTTCTCTCTTCCAAATACCATTACTTCACTCTTATCTTTATTTATTCTTAATCCATACCTTTTCATTATTTCCTTCCACGCATCAAGCTGTAACTGTACATCTACCTCTTTATCACCCCATATTACCATATCATCTGCAAAAATCATCTTTTTGTCTGTTTCTTTTACTATATCTTTAACTGCCCTATTCATTCCCTCCATCACAACATTGAAAAGCGCAGGAGATAGAATACTTCCTTGCTTAAGTCCTTGTCTTATTTCGAAGTATTCAGAGTTCCCCAATGGTGGTCTAATTCTACAATTGTGGCCTCTGTACATTGTCTTTATAACATTAATGTATCCATCTTCTATATCTATCTTCTTCAGTTCTTCCCAGAGTCTTTCCCTGTCAACTGAGTCATATGCCTTTTCTATGTCTATAAAAACCATTATCACCCTTTTGTTATACTCCCAACTTTTTTCCAACGGATAGAAAATATCAGGTCGATTGTGCTCCTTCCTTTCCTAAACCCATGCTGTTCTTCACTCAGCTCCTTTTCTATCTTTTCACTTATTCGATTTAGTAAAATTCTTTCAAAAATCTTGGCTGTATGACTCATGAAGGTTATTCCTCCGTAGTTTTTACAAAGTCTTTTATTGCCTTTCTTGAAGATGGGAACAATGTCTCCTGTTCTCCAGTCGCCAGGTATTTTACTATTTCTCCACACTCTTGATAGTACTCTATACAGCCACTGCATTCCCACTGGACCTGCTGCTCTTATCATGTCCACTGATACTTCATCAGGTCCTGGGGCTTTCCCCCCATTCATCTTCTTCACAGCTTTTTCCATTTCTTCCTGTGTAATTTGTCCTAATTCTGCTTCCCAACTTCTCTCAATTTCTCCATTATTTGTTGTTTCCTCATGTACCTGGTCCTCAGCGTTTAACAGCTTCTTAAAATGTTCTTTCCAGAGATCTTTTATATTCCCTGGATCTTCAATAATGGTACCGTCCTCTGTTTCCATCTTTACTGGTACTTCAGAAGCCTTCCTTTTATTTTTCATCATTTTATAGAACATTTTCTTATTGCTCTTCACACCTTCTTCAAGTTTTTTTGTAAACTCTTCCCATGCCTTTTTCTTTGCTGTTTCCACTATTTCTTTGCACTTCTTCTTTTCCTCTATATATCTTTTATGGTCTTCGTCATTTTTAGTTTTCCACCATTTTCTCCATGCTCCATTTTTTCTTCTAACTGCTTGGATTGTGGTATCATCCCACCAACTTGTCTGTCTTATTTTTTCCTTTCCAGATGTTCTGCCACATACTTTTTGTGCTGCTTCGACTAAAGTGTCTTTGAATAAACTCCATTCTTTTTCTACATCGCAGAAAACTTCTTTTGGAAATTTTTGTGTTATTAATTCTCTGTACTTCTCAGCTCATTCACTCTCCTTCAATTTCCAATCCCGTATCCTCGTCACTTTCTTCTGTTTTCTATTTTTCACACACTGATTCATTTTCCATTGTCCCACCAGTAATCTATGGTCTCCATCAGCACTCACACTTGGAATTACCTTCACATTTGTTACTTTCTCTCCCCATTCCCTATCTACTAGAATATAATCAATTACACTCTTCGTTCTTCCATCCCAACTGTATCTGGTGATAACATGACTTTCTCTCTTCATAAACCAGCTGTTTGCTATTTTCATTCCATTTCTCTGACACAAATCCAGGAGTCTTTCCCCTTCTTCATTTCTACCTCCATATCCAAAACATCCCAATACTTGCTCAAATCCCTTTCTATCTTTGTCTACCTGTGCATTAAAATCTCCCATCACTATATTAGCACTCTCTATATGGTTTTCTAACACATTTTCAAAGTCCATCTTCTCTTCTTCGCTACATCCCACTTGAGGTGCATAAATCTGGATTACTTTTAGTGTTTCTTTTTGGAATCTCAGGTTTAAGATTATGATCCTGTCTGATATATATCTCACATTTTCAATACAGCTTTGTGCATTCTTATTCACCATCACTGCCACACCATTTCTTCCAGACCTGTTATTCCCACTCCAGTACAGTTTTCCTCCTCCTCTCAAATTCTTCTCATCTTTTCCCTTCCACTTTGTTTCGCTTAATCCCAATATATCTAACTTCCTCTCTGTCAGTACATCTGTCATTTCTTCCATTTTTCCATTGAGGGTTAATATATTAAGGGTGCCAATATTTAGGTTATTTTTTAGTCCAGTTGGTTTCTTCTTCTTGTACTGATGAGTAACATCAGGTCTCCCGTCATTTGCACCAGTACTTGAAGAAGCAGTGGGGTCAAATCCTGAGTGGTTCGTTCCGAGGCTCGTCTGTGTTTTGAAAGCAATATATGAACACTTTCCTACTGGCTTGCTAGGCCTAACGCAAGGAAGGATTTTCTGTTGGGGTTGTCTCCCTTAGCCTTTGGAGTTTCTCCTCCACCACAAGGCAGTGGTTCCCTTCTCATTTAATCCCCAGAAAGGAGGGTTGCCTCATCTGCCAGCTACGCCGTTCCGAAGTCTTCCTTCTCCACCGTCGCTGCCATTAAGGTCTTCACCCGTAACCCTGGGCATGGGTTCCGTGTTATACCCCACGGGATTGGGTCCCTGCCTGAACTCAGCCATCCTAGCACTCCGGCCTACTGAAGTGTAGGATGCCCACCCCCGCGACGTGGACGCGCCAGACAGGAATTACCCCAGTGGAGGAATAGGGAAGGGCACCCTACCTCCCTGGAGCCAGGTTAATGATTGTGTATGGTGCCACAATCAAAGGGCAGTTAGTGACTATAATGAATTTCTTCTCATTATACTCAGGTAGTGAGTATAATGAGAAGAAATATATTCTGAAGTAAAACCACATTTTTGGAATAAAGTGCTGTGAACCACTTAAAGTTCATAAAAAGCCTATTACTAAAGGTTTGAGGGAAATAAAACTTGAACATTTGGCCTTGTTATGTGAGAGTGAAACTGCTTCCCAAGTGAAACATAATGTCATTCTTGGAAATTCCATAATGTCATTCCTGGAAATTCCCTGTGCCCAAATTTTTACTCAAAAATATTTGTTGTGAATCCAGAACGAGTGTCACGTAACCTTGTTAATTACATTTATATTCCTAAAGAGGAGGCTGTTAGCATATTGGATTTTGCTTGTTCTAAGTTAGACGTATCTCCTGCTTCGAAAATAATAAAATTAAGTAGCAGAAAAAGAAAAGCAGCTATTGAAAATAAGGTACAACAAATTTCAGACAAAATTAGAAAAGACTTGGAATCATTCTTGAATAATACAGATACCAAAATTATTTCTAAAGAAGAAGAAAACTACCACCAGCATCATCTGACACTGAATATTTGAGCTTAATAGAGAAATTAAAAATTAAATGTTCAGTGACATCTAAAGAGGAAAAAGTTAAAATTTTAAGTTTGCTCCCTGACTCATGGTCAAGAGAAAAAATAGTTCATGAATTCAACGTTTCTAATTGTTTGGTTAAACGAACCTGAAAATTAGTGAAAGAGCAATGCATTCTTCCAGTTTTAGGAAAGAAGAAAGGAGTAGGTATAAGTGAAGAAACAATTAAAAAGATCCAGCAGTTTTTTGAAGATGATGAAAACAGTAGAATGTGCCCAAGTTGCAAAGATAGCAAAAGAGTTGTTATAAATGGAGTTAAAGTAACAAAGCATAAACGACTAGTGCTGTCAAATTTAAATGAACTTTATGTGGCTTTCAAAATTTCTGATCCTGAACGCAAAATTGGAAGGTCAAAATTTTGTGACCTTCGTCCTAAGTGGTGTATTTTGGCTGGATCCTCAGGGACACACTCCGTATGTGTTTGTTTATATCATCAAAATGTCAAACTGATGACTGCAGATGCAGAACTCAGTGATCTTAACTGCAAATAGTTATTAGATTTAATGGTCTATGACACTAACAGTTTTGACTACATGATGAGTTTGTGTTATAAATGCCCTGGTAAGGAAACCGTTATTGCATTGTTTCACAAATATGAGGAGGAAATGCCAAACAGTATTACCTTCAAACAGTGGGTCACAGCTGACAGGGCAGAAATGATAACAATGGTTAAATCTCAGAAAGAGTACTTGGAATCTTTAACTGATGATAACTTACAAAAACTTAGAAGTCACCACAAAGTTTCTAAAATCCAAAGTAAGTTTTGAGAGAGAGAAAAAAAAAGGGGCACAACTTCATGAAACTGAATGCGTAGTGATTGCTGATTTCGCAGAAAATTTTACATTTGTGATTCAAGACATAATACAAGGGTACCACTGGGTCAATGACCAGACAACAGTGCATCCATTTATTCTATACTTTAAAAATGAGAAAGATGAAGTTTGCAGTTCTTCAATTTGCATTCTAAGTGACTAATTGGAGCACAACACTTTGGCTGTACATGTGTTTCAAAAGTATGTAGTAAATTACATAAAAGAAAATTTTCCCAAGGCTGAGAAGCTGATACACTTTTCAGATGGAAGTGGTAGTCAGTATAAGAACAAAAAGAATTTTTCAAATCTGTGCAACCACAAAGTTGACTTTGGGTTGGAGGATGAATGGCACATTTTTGCATCTTGCCATGGTAAAAATGCATGTGATGGAGTAGGAGGTACAACAAAACTTGAAGGAACTAAGCCAGCATACAAAGACCAACCACATACCACATTCTCACAGTACAGGACATGTACGTCTTTTGCAAGGATAATATTAAAGGCATTACCTATTTTCTGATCAAGAAAGAAGAAGTGGGTCTGCATATAAAACAACACTTCACACCAGATTTGAAATGCCTTGGCACTGCAGAAAACTTAGTTCGATACTATGTAACATCAGAAACTGAAATTTATGAGTATCATTGTGTCAGTAAAATTATATCTCTATCTTTAACATTAAATGACATAGTGGCATGTGTGTATGATGGACAGTGGTGGCTTGCAGAGGTTGAAATAATAAGTTTGGAAAACAATGATGTTTTTCTGCATTTTTACCACCCTGCTGGCCCAAGAACATCATTCAAGAAATCTACTAGTGACAAAGTTTCGATACCAATGGAAAATGTTTTAAGAAAACTTTCAGTGCTTGAACTTACCACAGCAACTGGGAGGTCTTATTGTAGATCACAGAAGCTGTCTGAAGAAATAAGTGTTCTTAACATTCACCACCAGGTTTAGGAACAGTCGCATATCGAAGGAAGTTAATTGAAAGTATTTATTTTAAGAATGTCAAAATAAATGTTAATTTCAGTGATGTTTCCATTTTTTGTATATAATTCAGTACCTTACTTCAATAATAATTGATTATATCCCACCAATATCACACATGAATAGGCAACAGCAGTTGTAGAGTAATGTGAATTATCTCCTCATTTTCAAAAATTTGCATCTTTGTTCACAGTAAGATATCAATGTTGAAACTTTTACAGTACGTTGCTATCATACAGGGGTACAAACTGTGCAAAAATCATATTTTTATGTTCAGTCCCACCTGAGATAACTAATCCCAAACTTAACAAAAAAAGAAAATTTTCAAATTTCAAAAATTGGTAAAAAATTAAGGAAACATTTGTAAGTGTTCTTGCTCTATATCAGGCTAGTAGAGTATGATATTTAACTATAGGAAAAAATAGACTCTTATAACTCACTCCTTGTTTGTTATTTTTGGGCCTAAAAAGAGGATTTTTGAAAATTTGAATACCTAACTTTGGAGGTCGTTTGGACTGGGTACTTTTGAATTTAGGGTATTTTGTGTAATACACAATGTTGTAAAGGACACTTTTCTAAAAACAATCATGTCAATTGCAATGTTGTAACTTAACCCAGTGGAGAGATATTCATATTTTTGCTAACGTCTCTAGACTGGAACATTGTCACACGCTAACAAACGAAAATTGGCGGCCATTCAGTAAAGGTGAAAGGTAAAATTTTTTTAAAAACTGTTTTGAACTTCTCAATTATAGGGTAATCACATATTAAAAAATTAAAATATTTTAAAATGGTCAAGCAACCACTTAATTTTTAATGGAGCACTTCATTTGGATTGACCCGGCTGTGAGTGTCACCAGAGTTAGTGTACAGTCCATAGTGAATGATGAAATTGAGGGTTGCAAAGGCAGAAGCTGAAGTGCTTAACTCCATTTTCAAGTGTTCCTTTACAAAGGGAAACCCAGTAGAATTGCCCCAATTTAATCCTTGTACCACAGAAAAGATAAAGGAAATAAGTATTAGTGTCAGTGATATTGAGGAACAGGAAACCATTAAAACTGAACAAAGCTCCAGGCTCTGACAGAATCCCTGTCAGATTCTATACTAAATTTGTGGCTGAGTTAGCCCCTCTTCTCACTATAATCTATTATGGACTTCTCGAACAAAAAGACCATGCCCAGTTCTTGGAAAAAGGCACAGGTCACACTCATCTACAAAAAAGGTACTAGAAGTGATTCACAGAATCTGAGAACATATTCTGAGGCCAAACATAATGAAGTACCTCGAACAGAATGACCTCCACAATGCCAACCAGCTTGGTTTTTCGGAAACATTAATCATGTGAAATCCAACTCACACTTTTCTCAGATGACATACTGAATACTTTGGACAAGGCAACCAGATAGATGCAGTGTTTCATGATTTCTGAAAAGCATTTGACTAAGTACCGCACCTACTCTTACTGTCAAGAGTATGATCATATGGACTATCAAGTGAAATTTGTGACGGGATTGAGGACTTTTTGGTAGAGAGAACACAGCACGTTATCTTTGATGGAGAGTCATCATTAGCTGTAGAAGTAATTTCAGGTGATCCCCATTAAGTGTTTTGGGACCCTTGCTGTTCATGTTGTACATTAATGACCTTGCAGACAATGTTAATAGTAAAATCAGGCTTTTTGCAGATGATGCTGTTATCTGTAGTGAGGTACTGTCTGAAAGAAGCTGCATAAATATTCAGTCAGATCTTGATAAGATTTCAAAGTGGTGCAAAGATTGGCAACTTGCTCTAAATGTTCAGAAATGTAGTATTTTGCACTTCACAAAATGAGAAAAAAAAACATAGTACCCTATGACTATAATACCAATGATTTGCTGTTGGAATCAGCAAACTCCTACAAATATCTGGATATAACACTTTGTAGGCATATGAAATGGAATGATCACATAGGCTCAGTCATGGGTAAAGCAGGTGGTAGACTGGTTTAATGGTAGAATACTGAACAAGTGCTGTCAATCTAGAAAAGAGATTGACTACACAGCACTTGTGCGACCCATTCTAGAATATTTCTGAAATTTGTGGGACTCGTACCAGATAGGACTAGCAGGGGATATTGAATGTATGCAGAGAAGGGCAATACAGATGGTCACAGGTTTATTTAATCCAAGGGAGAACATCACAGAGATACTGAAGGAACTGAAATGGCAGCCTCATGAAGACAGACATAAACCATCCCGAGAAAGTCCATTAACAAAGTTTCAAGAACTGACTTTGGGTGATTACACCACAGATATACTACAAGCCCCTACATATCGCTCACACAGGGGGGATGAGAATAAGATTAAAATAATTACTGAATGCACGGAGACAATCAAACAATTATGCTCCGTACGTGAGTGGAACAGGAAGAAGCCCTAACAACTGGTACTATGGGATGTATCCTCTGCCATATACCTGAGTTGGTTTGCAGAGTATACATGTAGATGTAGATGCAGATGTTTTTAACTTTTCCGCTGCCCTCCCAGATTACGTTAATGCAACATGGTATGAATTAATATATCTTTGGTGCATTCATGTGGCACCTGTATGAATCTGTGCACATAAGCCTTGTTGGTACCTATGTAGACAGCACCTCAAACTTGTTGCTTAGGGGGATTGGTACATGAGTCCTCCCTGGTCCCCAACTCCCCATCCACCCTGTACAGTATGCCTAGATCCACCGTCCGCAGCTTGTGGTCGTGCGGTAGCGTTCTCGCTTCCCACGCCCGGGTTCCCGGGTTCGATTCCCGTGGGGTCAGGGATTTTCTCTGCCTCGTGATGACTGGGTGTTGTGTGCTGTCATTAGGTTAGTTAGGTTTAAGTAGTTCTAAGTTCTAGGGGACTGATGACCATAGATGTTAAGTCCCATAGTGCTCAGAGCCATTTGAACCATTTTGAACCTAGATCCACCATTGACAAGCCACTCATAGTCAAGTGGATGAGTAGTTACAGATCTTGTATTTTCTGCAGAGGAGACAGGATCCACAGGAGAGGATAGTATCTGATTTACCTCTCATGCCAGTATCACAGGTAAATGACTCTCGGAGCTTTTTGAACACACTGTTTCATTGCAGCTGCCAATCATTTGACTGTGGTCAGGGTGAATGTAAACCAACTCATTCTGTGTTTGAGAACAACTTTCGCAGTGGGATTGCATTTTGGCTGATGCAGTGTAGTATAAGTTAGTGAACAAATAACTTTAAAAGTCCACTAATTACCTTTTAATCTGTTGAGCTAAAAAGTTGGCAATTCCCTATAAGTATTGAAGGAAATACACAAAACAAGATTCCTATTAAGGCAACACGAAAACCTGTGGTAAAAATTACTAGTTTCCTAAAACATTTTGAAGTTGATTATAGTTACTAGCAAACTCGAAAACAGATAAATGCAGATAATATGTAGAGCTACTAATCTTTAAGGGCTTGTAGAGTATGCAGTGGACAATGGTAGCTTCCAAAAATTCTAAGAACTGCACTTTTATTTGCATTGATACACAATGAAATATTCGGGGGTGATGTGTTCTTTGGCAGCATTGTGAACAACAAATGCTGTGAAATAACTTACATATCCAACACTCTTACTGATAATTTACAGAAATATAGTTTTGTAAGCATCCAAAAATTTTCAGAAATGACCTATGCTGCACATAAATGTACAATGGAATTTAGTGGAAGATTGTTTTAAGTGAGGATAGGCCTAGTGTTCTCAAAAATTTTAAGAGTGCACAATTATGGTTAAGCCTATAATTGTGTAATGTATAAACATACCTACTACATGGATTTTTCACTTAACTCTTTTTGTGCACACTTCTACACTGGCATGCTGGAACACTGCAGCATGGGTTTATCTCAGTCAAAATCGCTAAAATGTGCAGCACCAACAAAGTACATCTTCTGCCTGTTGCAGCTAACAATACTTAGTCCTCGTTGCTCTGCTAACTGTGACTGACAGCGTCCGTAATCACATGATGAGTGCGTATGGCCAAGTGTGAGAAACTTGTTCTTAAGTCACAGACAGGCCGCCGAACACAACCATCTTCTTTGTGGCTGCACTGACTGTCACTCCCTGGTAAGCACACCATGCACACACTCATAGAAAACACCCACTATCCAGAGAGAAACTGCATTCACCAGTGGCAAGGTTTAAGCTGTAGTGCCAACCTGAATAACTTAATTAATATAGCATTACACATGACACAATATCAGTATTCATTGGTCTGTAATTTTTCCACTTTCAGATTTTTGATTACAGCTGTGTAAATCAGCATGATTCCAACTTCTCAAACAGACTTTTAACGACTCTCACAACAACTAACGTTAACAATGGAAATAATTTGGCATAATGTCAGCCCTTATATAGAATCTTGACAATGATATGCTGTACACTATATAATGCTGGAGTTCCTATCCACACTTTTTTTTTCCCTTTTTCACAACTGCACTTACACTTACTTTGGTTGAGTCACTTCTTCACTGGTGCTGACATGACTATGATGGATCTGTAGATTGGAGGAAGGTAAGGGTGGGATTTGGACAACTCTGCGTCGGAAGTGCCAATGGCCTTGCCCCAGTGCCCTGTGTGGCTTGGCTAGCACTTGGATGGGTGACATACAGTTTGGTGAGTGCTGTTGCTAAGAGGGGTTCACTCAGCCTTTGTGAGGCCAATTGAGGAGCTGCTTGATTGAGAAGTAGCGGCTTTGGTTATGAAAACTGACAACAGCTGGGAGAGCAGTGTGCTGACAGCATGTCCTTCCACATATGCATCCACACACGCTTGTGGACTGAGGATGACACTGCAGTTGGTCAGTACTTTGGACCTTCAAGGCCTGTTTGGACAGAGTTTAGCTTAGTTTAGTACTTCTGAGGTTGTAGTATATAACACTAATTATTATCAGAATTAGACAGGCATTGTCAGTAATAGTGTTCAGTTTGATATTTTTCACATGATAGAGCAGATGTTCCATCGTCATGTGACCATTTTATGCTGCTATCCAGTGGGCCAAGGAAGCGAGGAAGATTGGGTCTAGCATGACATTTAAGTAGGTTAGGTTTTTCTTTGGTAGGATCCTGAAGAGTAGGTCTGACAGGTAGACTGAGTAATTGGTGTTTAGGGTAATGGTTCTGCTGATGGCAGGTAACCAGAAAGTAGGTCCTGAAATGTTGCATCATGTCCCATTTATCAGCTTCCCTTCCCCTCCATTTCTGTTCACTGTGTGCTGCTGAAATGACCTTGTTCACAGCAAGTACAAATGACAGCAATTGATTTTGATACTGAGAATGACCAGTCTGACCATAACTTTCGAAAGAATTCAGTTTCGCAGGTAATATACTTCCTGTGACATTCAGTCGAAAGCTTCTCGGAGTGAAACAGTGTGTATTCGCTTAAGTTAGGGACTTTGTGTGCAGTTTGTATGGCAGACAATAGAGTGCCTAGCTCAGCACTGCAGTACCCCATGGTGGACAATAGAAGTTCCTCAAATTCCTCATCAGCTTCAATTATTAAACTGACCTAGACAGCCTCCATTATAAAGAATCCTTAACCCAAACACCAAAATGTGACACCTATAAAAACACTCTCTCTTATTTAATGTCAAATCACTTCCTGTTACAGGTCTGCGCTTCTACTTCTACACTTACCATATATTTAACAAAAGAATAAATGTACTGCAGTAATATGTCTTTTCCTTCGAAACCAAGTTAGATGTGTTGAGGTTCCACTAACACCACAAACAAATTGCACATTAAATTTTTTCAACCTATTACGTAAACAAGAATATTTCATGTGAGCCCCTCTCATAAAAGCAACAGAAAACATAGACCTAACATATTATATACTCACAAATGTCACTAATAACTAATCAGAAAACACAAAAATTAGCTTGCAAGGCCACCTTGTTGTCTTAAGCCATATGAATGTGACAGAACAACTGCAGGTACACCCTGCTCCACTTGCCTAGCTCTACCTTCCTTTCTCTAACCCCTTCCTTTCCGTCTTTGGTAGGAGCTGCTGGTAATTTGGGCATTGCATCCAGTTTTCCCAGGAAAGGACAAAGTCTTCCCATATGCACCACCATACTTCAGATTGGAAGTTGTAGTTTGACATTAACTAGAGTTGTCACCTAGACTACCTGGTAAGGTGCTTGACAAAGCTAAATAACATTTTAGTTTTTCCTTACAGCATGTAAGGCTAGATAACATTACCCACTGCCCGATGCGGTGCTTATGCAATTTCACTTTTTTGTTGTGGGTGCCTTCCTGCTGTTTTAGAATCGTTGTATTCATCTTTTTAAGCTGACACTGGATACTTTGTAACTTTTTAGCAAAATTTTGAGTGAAGGGTATAGCCTTTCCCTGGGTAGGTTGGCATAATTTGAAAGGGGAGGGCATTTTTTGGCCAAAAACCCTTGTAGACGGATAGGCCAATGTTTTCATGAATTTTCAATTTGTATGCAGCCACAATGAATGGTAGGAAAGTGTCCTAATTATCATGTGTACTATTTACATCATAACTTAACATTTTCCCCACTGCCTTGTGAACCCTTTCATTTCTGCCATTCAGTTGCTGCTCTGGTGCACTAGTTCATAACTTCTTTATGTGTACTAGTCGGCATAATTACCTCGAGAACTCTGACATAAAGTTAGTGCTTCGGTTAGTTTTTACCGTTTCTGGTGTTCCAAATTTCAATGACCATTGATAAACAATAACCTGTACCACTGTTTCCAAATGTCGATAATGGCCAAGTAAAGTGAAAAATTATTAATTATAGTTAACATGTAGAAGGGCTGTCTAGAAAGTATCCCATCTTTGGCCAGAGAAAATATTTCGGATACCTGATGGGGTTGGGACCATAATCCCCTTCAAAGTAGGCCCCTTGTCCTTGCACACACTTAGACCACTGATCCTTCCTCTGCTGGAAACAGCTCTGGAAGTCTTATTTTGGAATGGTGTTCAGCTCTGTTGTCATGTTCCACATTATCTCTTCTCTACTCTCAAAATGGGATCCTTTCAGTGGCGTCTTCAATTCTGGAAACAACCAGCAGTCACAAGGAGTCATGTTTGGAGAGTAGGGAGTTAGGTGAATGGCTGTACTTCCATGTTTGGCCAAGATATTTTGGATCAAGTGGGATGTATGTGCAAGGGTGTTGTTGTGGTACAGTTGCCAGTTTTTCGCTGTCCACGTGTCTGGTCTTTTGCGCTGAACTGCGTCTCCGAGTCATCGGAGAACATCTTGATAGTACTCCTTTGTCACTGTTTGTCTTTCTGGTGTGTATTCGTAATACACAATTCTACAGACATCAAAGAAGACAGTCAGCATCACCTTGATTTTGCTTCGCAGCTGCCCTAATTTCTTCGGCCTTGGAGACTCTGGATGCTTCCATTGCGATGATTGTCTTTTTCTTTCTGGGTTGTACCCATACAGCCATGGCTCATCTCCAGTTATCACGGTGTTCAGAAACCCAGGATCAGTGTTGGTGGTATCCAGAAGGTCCTCTGCAATGTCAAAACGGAGGTCTTTTTGTTCTGGTGACAACAGCTTGAGCACGAATTTTGCAGCCACTCGGTGCATGTTCAAATCATCATGCAAATGCAGAATCTTTACTCACTCCAACCTCTTGGGCAATCTCCCGCACGGTCAAATGACAATCTGCCATCACCAAATTTTGCACCCTCTCAACAACATCTGCACTCCGAGCAGTTTGGGGCCTGCCAGAACACTGGTCACTCTCTGCTGATGTGTGGCCATTTTTGAATCGGTTGAACCACTCCTTAATTTGTGTTACACCCATCGCATCTTCTCCAAACACCTGCTGAATCCTATGAATTGTTTCGCCGTGAGAATCATCAAGCTTTTGACAAAATTTGATGCAGTATCTTTGCCCAACATGTTCGGTCACCTTGAGAGAATCGGTTATCTGACAAACATTTTGTGTAGCACCTCACTCAGCTACCGACAGGCAGCGACTGATGCACTGGAATGCGGGGACAAAATTCATGCATGCGCGTAAAGGTCTCTTCATAACTGTGTACAGTGGTGCCGCACTATCGTCTCAATTTTGCGCAGGAGAATCAAAGGTTGGACACTTTTTTGACAGACCTCATATTGATTCCATGCTGGTGCTGATGTGAAGGGGCTGTAGACATCTAGTTCAATCATTTGGAATAGTCCATCCACTTGTGATAACCTTTGTGATGAGATCTGCTGACAACGTACGTCAGCTCTTTGAGCACACATGGAATGCTGTTCTTTATGTAGTGCTTTACATCTTGTTACATTTTTAGCTACCAGAAATTTGCTGCAATGTAGCACTCCGTCGCATGTTGTACACTGTGTTCTGCTAAGATAGAACTGTGAGCCTGCTCAGTACTTTTTTCCCAAGCTTGCTGGCATGACTTATGTATGGGCTGAAATGTTTAAAACCCTTGTGGTAAAAAGACAGCATTGCCTCAGATTTGATTATGTCCCTGTAATGTTTGGCACGGGGCTTGCATTAGACGTTATCTAGTTCACGTACCTATAATCACAGCAAAGTCTGAAAGCCTTCTTACCATCAGAGAATTTCTTTGGCTTGATGACTACTGGCGCTGGTCAGGTGCTGGCACTTTCTTCTGTAATTCCATCCTGGAGCTGTTGATCAGTAAACTCCTTCATCAATGGTTATAGATGATGGGGTTCCCAGTACGGTTTCTTGCGGGAATTCTGTGCTGCACTACTGATGTAGCTGAGCAATGGTCTAGCTGGGTTAAATAAAATCACATATTCCTCCAGCAATCTCTTTATGTACACACTATTACTTCGGTTCAGATGCGTCATCTTTCCCCTTAGTCCCCCTGCGGGTTCGGGGGTAAGAATAGGCCCGTGGTATTCCTGCCTGTCGTAAGAGGCGACTAAAAGGAGTCTCAAACATTTCGGCCTTATGTGATGGTCCCCTGTTGGGTTTGACCTCCATATCTCCAAATTCTTCTGAAGAGCGAGCCGATTGGTGCATTGGTGCATTGTGTCCATCTTGCGATCAGACCTTTCGCCAGCTTATTTGTCGTTGCATTGCAGTCCTGTCCACTCTCCATCTCTTGGGCGTGGATATGTTCCTGCGTGCACTTTCCACCTTGTGCTGTGCAGTGCGTCTTTCTGCACTGACAGCGACCATGGACCGCATGTTACCTGACATCCAGCATGGTAGCCAGTCCGTTGTGGTGGGGCCACCATGTACCCTGTTGATTGTAGCCCCCTGACAACACAGGGATCGCTCTACTGATGCCTGTGCCGTTAACTCCCCACATATGCCAAGGAGTAGATGCCTATCCTCCTGGGGTATCAGGACTCCTGGCAATGGCCATCCTGCCAGGTGGCTCTTGCTGAGGCTGGGTGGCGCCCGTGGGGAGGGCCCTTGGTCGGAGTAGGTGGCATCAGGGTGGATGACCCGCAATGAAGCTCTTGCTGGTGGCCAGCCGCCAGCAGTCTCTAAGCGTTCGACGGCTCATTTTAAAGTTAATGTCTATGACCCCAAATCGTTCCCCTCCCTGGCCACGCCGTGGGAGGAACGAAAGTCTATGAATGCCAGTGAAACATATTCGCCCCAGTATCTCGTCTGTACCAGAGCTGATGGTGAATCCTTTGTATCTGTGAAGCCTCAGTTCTTTGTAGAGCATTTAGAGGACAAGTTTGGGGAGGTGGAGGGCTTGTCCAAAATGCGGTCCGGTTCAGTCTTGATAAAAACAGCATCCCCTGCGCAGTCATGGGCCATCCAGTGTGTATGACATCTTCTTATGCCGCAGCTGTCACTCCTGCTACAGTTCCATCAGCTCCAGTACTTCGTCAGCTCTCAGAGTCGAAGGACCACACCTGCCCCCTTGATGGTGGGGGCACTAAACTCCCTGTTGCTCCTGCTCCATCTACTTCAGGAGCAACACCCCCCAACCATCGGGGACATCAGTTCCCCCTTCCCAGCCAGAGAAGCGTAAGTCTTCTTTGGCTCCTCTCGCCAGGAAGGGGTCCCTTGGGGACCTCCCTTCGCAAGTTCCGACCGGTATAAAAGCGGACACACGCAAGTGGCTCAAACAACCACCGGTCCCTGGTCGCAGGGCCTCATGGTCGTCGTCCGTCCCTGAGACTGACCCAGTGAAGCCCTCCCAGCCTGAACCACAGAAGGCACAGCGAGATAAGCTTAAAAAGAAAAAGGTTCCGAAGAATACCGACATTGCGGTGGCACCCGTCCCACCGCTTCCTACAAGCTCAGCGTCTGAGGACTAGGTCGAGACTCTGGCGTCTGCTGAAGACCTGGATCTCGCCAGTCCCTCAGCCGCCATGGATGTCACACGCGCTGGTGCTGAATCGGTGGCAGCGAGTGAACAAGCGGCGTAAACTGCCTTCCCAGTCCCTTCACGCCTTTCAGAGCCATGGACAATTTCATCCTCCAGTGGAACTGCAGCCGTTTCTTCCATCATCTAGCTGAGCTCCGACAACTTACCAGCCTTTACCCTTTCTTCTGCATTGCTCTTCAGGAAACTTGGTTTCCCGCAATGCGAATCCCCGCCCTCCATGTCTATCGGAGTTGTTATAAGAATCGGGCAGCTTATGAAAGGGTTGTCTGGTGGCGTCTGCATCTATGTCCTTAACTCTCTTCGCAGCGAGTAGCGGGAAGTGTTGTTTTCTCTAGGCTCATGTAGTCAGATGGCAGTCGCTACTTCACGACCCAGAGATGGCAAACTTAACTGTGTCAAAAGTGCAGTGACAACTGGCACAGGCTGTACATCAAAGTTGGACCCAGCTGCACTAATTGACAATGGATTGGGCCTGTGGGTTTAAATACTGCAGCCCAGATCTGAGTTAATGGAAGAGCTGTGTTTTTGTGTTGCCTGGCAACTTTTGGACAGAGGCCGATGATTGGGATCTTGCTGTCGTTGTGTGACAGTTGTTCAAACTGCTGAAGCTTTCTGAAGGCTATTCTACTCCCAGGTCATTGACACATGGGTGTGGTATGGAAGTGCCAGCATCTGCTGAACTGCAGTTTTGGCAGGGAAGTTGTCTGGAGGACAGACCGTGGCTGCGATCAGGTTACGGTTCTGAGCTGCTTTCCATGCTGCTAGAGCTTTAGGTTGCTAGGGTTTTGTTAAAATTATTAGTTCATGTAAATTATAATGGTAAAACATTTGTACATGGTCAGCAGAAAATAAAAGTCTATTTTAATTGACTGTTTTATAAAATGCAAAGCTTTCCATACTGAATTTCATGAAATAAATCTCTTTAACAGTTAATACTGAAACATGTAAAAATTCGTTAAAAATACAGGACATTTCAAAATAAGTATGAGTTTTAAGACTTTGTAGCACATATTACATTCACCTTATAATTATAAATTATAAGAGAAACACAAACAGTGTTTTTCTTACAATTATTCAGTTTGAACACCGATCAAACATCAGGTCGATAGGCAAGTTGTGAAACCTTGATCAATGTGTCAGGAGTAACTGTTGCAATAACACTGTCTCTAAAGTCAGATAGATCAGCTGGCATCGGAAACACATACTCACGATCACTTCAGATCGTGTGTGAATGTGGAGGCCATGCATTAAATGCTGTCTCCACCAGCCCCTTGTGCCCAATCCACCGGTCAGATACAATGTTGTTTAACCAGTCATATACTGAGTTTCCTGGTGAGGTGGTGCACCATCTTGTTCCCAAATAAAGATGTGTTGTTCAGCTTCTTCCCATTGAGGCACAGGCCATAGCTGTAGCATATCAAGATGATAAACATCAGTTACAGTTGATTCACCGAAAAAGAAAGGCCCATAAACTTTCCACAGTGATATTTCTTGGGGCTAAGCCTGAAGGACCAGCACTTGTTCAATATGTTTTTCAGTCACTCTTTGTCATTCCATACTCTTTCCATTGTGCATAGGTATACAAACAAAACTGTTTGAGTTGCTCTTTCATTTGGTGTATTATTTACAATTGCAAGTTTAACATAATAAATGCTATAATGCCTTAAAACTGGTACATTCATTTTGAAACAGATTGGTATTCTGCTTTGTTACAATAGTGGTGACTCCAATGCTAAAGCATTATCTTTTTGTGTGAAAAATAGTGTTTCAAGTCATACTGAAGACTATTAAAGTAAAAACTGTTTACAAGTTGATCATATAGCTCCATTGTCTTGTTCCATCCTACTAAAAATTTTCTTATGTAAATAAAATATTGTTTCTAATGTTGTTGTACAGCAGTTATGTAACAGTTACAGTATTTAGGATGTTTTTAATGAGATGTATCATATACTAATACGTGGTCTCCAGCTGTCACATTACACTGTTATGAATAGAGCTTAAAAGTGTCCATGCTTATTAAAACACAATTCCAGTGAGTTTCTCTAATGTTTCATAACAGTAAGTGAAACGAGGATTCGTCACTACATGCCAGAGATGAAGGAGCAGTCGAAATAATATGTTATAAAACATGAAAGAAAGCACAAACAGTTCTATCTTTGGGAGAAGCTATGGCTACAGCTACATGGTATTCACGTGGTGTAGTGCTCCGAATCTACTTTCACAAAGGCAGACCATCACCGGGGAGTATTCACATCACTACTGGACAGACTGAAGTATGTCTGTAAGTGTCTGCATCTTGCAGTGAAGAAAGCTATCCTGCACCTTAATAATATACTTGCCTGTGTCTCGTACCCTTGCCGCAAAGTTTTGTAGCTTTCACAATGAAGTATTTGGCTCCCAGTGATGAGAGTGAGAAAATATAGATGTGCAATTCTCACATCTCCATTTCCAGTTAGCTGGTAAAAAATATACCATTAATGTCCTAGAATATGTTCTCATAACCTTTTCAGTGCCGAAAGAATTTTCAGTATGTTTCGTACTCTTTTCAAAGGTGAATCCTGTCTTTGGCTATTCCTTGCTCGTGGTCTGGAAGTAATGAATCAACATTTCATCCACAGTGAAATGGCGCCTTAAAAATTTACTCAGATTTGACTTGAAAATTTACTCTGTTTTGAATTGAACATCAGTAAATGCTGCTTAGATATGATCACATAACAACTGCCTGTTGTAAATGGTTAGAAATTGTAGCTACTGTTTCCTGATATATTGAGGCATCGGATGTTCAGTCAGATATCAGTGTCATCCATGCACAATATTTCAACAATGTGACTTGTATTCATCAGGTGTTATCTGACACTGTTAGTTGACTGGAACAGGTCCTACTGTTCTCAGAAGACCTCTAATGGGAAAGGACTGTAGACAGAGCTCCTAGAACCGACCATGGTAGGACAAGGCAGTAGGTATAGAGGTTGGACCTGTTCCACTATTCATTATTGGTCTCAGATAGCACCTAATCAGGAAAATGAGCACAAATTTTTGAAATACTGTGCATGGACGATGCTGATATCTAACAGAACACCTGACCCTCAGTATGTCAACACTTCAATACATACTCGAGCTCAGAAAAGGATTCCTCTGAAAGCTGTCAAGTTTATAGTCCTTTTTTTTTTAAAGTGGCTGTCAATGATCCAATGCCTCTACTATTTGGCGATTTGTTAAGTTTGCTGTTAAATTATCTGTATTCTACCACAACTTTCCATTAACATATTTGTCTGCCAGATACGTGATTTGCAACAAAATTCATTGAACCACTCCTGGTTCAAAACATGATGAGGTGAAGTCCTCTTCATACTTTCTCAACTTTTTTCAGTATCATTCATTGGATAACAAACAAAAGGTATTGATTTGTAAATTCCCAGAATTCTTTTTTTTCTATTTTTTTCATGTCCAGTTGCTGAATGGTGTATTAATGAAAGAGAGCAAATTGAATTTTTGTTGGTACATGGAAAAAAGGTATCTGCATACAAGGTAAATGAAATGTGATTTCTTATCAAAGTACATTATGTCAACTACCTCTCAGTTATGATAAAGGAGCAGTGATACATCTTGTAGATTGCTCTCTACCTTTGTTTCATTCACCTGAAAATGCATGTACACTATAAAAAATACTATTTTCCATCTATTGTCTCCATTGTAAATGGCACTTGTAGTAGAGTCTGCTGGGAGTGGAGTACTCAATAGAATGTAGTTGAGTTGGGTTAGTATTGACCTGTTTGCATTCACTGCCAGTGTCAGCTAGCAATATGTCTTTATATATAAGACCATTTCAATCAAACACAGCATTTCAGTATTTGTTATAACCACATGTCACTTCTACTTTGAACAAAATACATTAACCAGAGACTATACAGTGAGCGAGGAAGGCACTGCACTGTTCTGCTCATCACAGAAGTGTGTATGTGGGGGAGGGGGCACACTCTTGATATCCTTCCAGCATCACTTACAAAAAATGTGGCCTCACTGTATTGCCATTTATTTGGGTGCTCATAAAGTTACTACTATCACCTCGAAAAAAAAAAGTTGCATGTTAATAATAATAATAATAATAATAATATAATAATAATAATAATAATAATAATAATAATAATAATAATGTTACTGCTTATGAAAGAAGCACTCAATACACTTACATGATCACAACGCCACAAATATAGAATACATCACATACATTCAGCAACAGAAAGATTCACATTAAGCAGAAAGGAAGGAGGAAGGGGATTTATCGACATAAAAAACCTACATTATGGACAGGTAGACAATTTAAGAAAATTCTTTCTAGAACGAGCAGAAACTAGCAAAATACACAAAGCAATCACTCATATAAATACATCGGCTACACCACTGCAATTTCATAACCACTTCTACAACCCTCTAGATCACATAACATCAACAGATACGAAGAAAGTAAATTGAAAAAGAAAACACTACATGGCAAGCACCCGTATCATCTAACACAGCCACACATCGATCAAGACGCATCCAACACATGGCTAAGAAAAGGCAATATATTCAGTGAGACGGAAGGATTCATGATTGCAATACAGGATCAAACAATAAACACCAGATATTAAAGCAAGCATATTATTAAAGATCCCAATACCACAACAGATAAATGCAGACTTTGCAAACAACAAATAGAAACAGTAGATCACATCACAAGAGGATGTACAATACTAGCAAATACAGAATACCCCAGAAGACATGACAATGTAGCAAAAATAATACATCAACAGCTTGCCTTACAACATAAACTTATAAAACAACACGTTCCCACATACAAGTATGCACCACAAAGATTAGATTAGATTAATACTAGTTCCATGGATCATGAATACGATATTTCGTAATGATGTGGAACGAGTCAAATTTTCCAATACATGACATAATTAAGTTAATTTAACAACATACTTAAGTTAATATAACAACTTTTTCATTTTTTGTTTTTTTATTTTTATTTTTTTTTTAATTTTTTATTTTTTATTTTTTTATTAATATTTTTTTTAATTTATATCTAAAAATTCCTCTATGGAGTAGAAGGAGTTGTCATTCAGAAATTCTTTTAATTTCTTCTTAAATACTTGTTGGTTATCTGTCAGACTTTTGATACTATTTGGTAAGTGACCAAAGACTTTAGTGCCAGTATAATTCACCCCTTTCTGTGCCAAAGTTAGATTTAATCTTGAATAGTGAAGATCATCCTTTCTCCTAGTATTGTAGTTATGCACACTGCTATTACTTTTGAATTGGGTTTGGTTGTTAACAACAAATTTCATAAGAGAGTATATATACTGAGAAGCTACTGTGAATATCCCTAGATCCTTAAATAAATGTCTGCAGGATGATCTTGGATGGACTCCAGCTATTATTCTGATTACACGCTTTTGTGCAATAAATACTTTATTCCTCAGTGATGAATTACCCCAAAATATGATGCCATATGAAAGCAACGAGTGAAAATAGGCGTAGTAAGCTAATTTACTAAAATGTTTATCACCAAAATTTGCAATGACCCTTATTGCATAAGTAGCTGAACTCAAACGTTTCAGCAGATCATCAATGTGTTTCTTCCAACTTAACCTCTCATCAATGGACACACCTAAACATTTGGAATATTCTACCTTAGCTATATGCTTCTGATTAAGGTCTGTATTTATTAATGACGTCATACCATTCACTGTACGGAACTGTATGTACTGTGTCTTATCAAAATTCAGTGAGAGTCCGTTTACAAGGAACCACTTAGTGATTTTCTGAAAGACAGTATTGACAATTTCATCAGTTAAGTCTTGTTTGTCAGGTGTGATTACTATACTTGTATCATCAGCAAAGAGAACTAACTTTGCCTCTTCATGAATACAGAATGGCAAGTCATTAATATATTTTAAGAACAACAAAGGACCCAAGACTGACCCTTGTGGAACCCCATTCTTGATAGTTCCCCAGTTTGAGGAATGTGCCGATCTTTGCATATTATGTGAACTACTTATTTCAACTTTCTGCACTCTTCCAGTTAGGTACGAATTAAACCATTTGTGCACTGTCCCACTCATGCCACAATACTTGAGCTTGTCTAGCAGAATTTCGTGATTTACACAATCAAAAGCCTTTGAGAGATCACAAAAAATCCCAATGGGTGGTGTTCGGTTTTTCAGATCATTCAAAATTTGATTGGTGAAAAACCTTTCTGGAAACCAAACTGACATTTTGTTAGTACTTCATTGTTACAGATATGTGAAGCTACTCTTGAATACATTACTTTCTCAAAAATTTTGGATAAAGCTGTTAGAAGGGAGATTGGACGGTAATTGTTGACATCAGATCTATCCCCTTTTTTATGCAAAGGTATAACAATAGCATATTTCAGTCTATCAGGGAAAATGCCCTGTTCCAGAGAGCTATTACACAGGTGGCTGAGAATCTTACTTATCTGTTGAGAACAAGCTTTTAGTATTTTGCTGGAAATGCCGTCAATTCCATGTGAGTTTTTGCTTTTAAGCAAGTTTATTATTTTCCTAATTTCAGAGGGAGAAGTGGGTGAGATTTCAATTGTATCAAATTGCATAGGTATGGCCTCTTCCATTAACAGCCTAGCATCTTCTAATGAACACCTGGATCCTACTATATCCACAACATTTAGAAAATGATTATTAAAAATATTTTCAACTTCTGACTTTTTGTTTGTAAAGTTTTCATTCAATTTGATGGTAATACTGTCTTCCTGTGCTCTTGGTTGACCTGTTTCTCTTTTAATAATATTCCAAATTGTTTTAATTTTATTATCAGAGTTGCTGATTTCAGACATGATACACATACTTCTGGATTTTTTAATAACTTTTCTTAATATAACACAGTAGTTTTTATAATGTTTGATAGTTTCTGGGTCACTACTCTTTCTTGCTGTCAGACACATTTCCCTTTTCCGGTTACAAGATATTTTTATACCCTTAGTAAGCCATGGTTTGTTACAAGGTTTCTTAAGAGTATATTTAACTATTTTCTTGGGGAAGCAGTTTTCAAATGCATTTACAAAAATGTCATGAAATAAATTATATTTTAAATTGGCATCAGGTTCACGGTACACCTCATCCCAGTCTAACTGTTGTAGGCTTTCCGTGAAATTTGCAATTGTTAAATCGTTGACTGAACGTACTACTTTGGAGGACTGTTTAGTACTGCTGAATGGAGCTATGTCATATATTGTAACTAGCTGTGCACCATGATCAGAAAGACCATTCTCAACAGGCTGAGCATTTATCTGGTTAAACTTATCTTGGTCTATAAAGAAGTTATCTATCAGTGAGCTGCTATCCTTTACCACCCGAGTAGGAAAATCAATAACGGGTGTCAAATTGAAAGAACCGAGTAATACTTCAAGGTCATTTTTCCTATTACCCTCTTTCAGAGAATCTACATTGAAGTCCCCACAAATAATAATTTGCTTCCCCCTGTCTGACAGATAGCACAACAAGGAGTTCAAATTTTTCAGAAATAGATGAAATTTTCCTGATGGGGACCTATATACAGTTACAATTATAAATGTGCCTTTATTTAATTTAAGCTCACAGGCACATGCTTCTATATGTTTCTCTACACAAAACTTTTTTGTTTCTATACTTTTTGCACAATGACAACTTTTGACATATA
Organism: Schistocerca cancellata; assembly: GCF_023864275.1. Lineage (NCBI taxonomy): Eukaryota > Metazoa > Arthropoda > Insecta > Orthoptera > Acrididae > Schistocerca > Schistocerca cancellata. Next base: position 221,682,999 of record NC_064628.1, on the reverse strand, counting down.
TGGCAACTCCTCCTTTCTTCATATTTTCTCTCATTACATGTGCAGAGAGCTTATATCCACTTACATTTACCTTATCCATATCAGTAACAATGTGATGCTCAGACAGGCATAGTATATCTATTTCATCCTCAGCTTCTAAATCTTCTAAACAAACCAGAAGCTCATCTATTTTATTCTTTAAACTCCCAATATTTTGATGAAATATACTTACATTATTTTTAATTATACTTTTATGAGAATCTTTCCTTATTCTAACATTTGCAGTACTCTCCTGTCTGAGTTTCTCATTGTGCGTAGGCCTAGTTGCTATACCAGTGGTCACATGGTGTTCAGAGAGGCAGATTATGTCAACTGGGTTGAGTGACTTTAATTCATCAATGCAATTACATAGGACTGAGATACAACTTGGTGGAGATAAAATTTCTGGTGATTGGTGAAAATTTATAATTGACAGCTGTGATTGGTGATCCAATGTGCTAGAATTGTGCAGTTTAATTTCTTTCCTAAACTGAAGATTTGTTTCCATCCTGACCTCTCGTAGAACTTGACATCTTTCTGTCTTACCTATCCTAAAAAAGGTGCTGCTCCAACACCTGTAACCACTGGTATTTTACCATTCATGGCAATGCCTCCCCCCCTTAAATTTCCTGCTATTACCCCAGCCAGTTTCCCCTTCCCTTTCCTGTTGAGATGTAGGCCGTACCTGGTATAGTCCCACCTACTGAGAGAATCAGCAGGAACCACACCGATATGAGCCCCTGCACCCGACCCAAGCAGCCGTTCCAACTCCAAATTAACTCCCCCAACAGAAGAGTTCAAATGAGGCTGGTCATGGCGTCTCAGGACAGATACAAACTCAACATTGGTGTGTCTTGATGCCAACGCAATCATTACCAGGTCACACTCTATACTGTACCCAGGATCTCTGTCGATGCTGTTCCCTGGCCCTCCCACAATAATCACGGTGTCTTCCCTGCTAAATCCTTTACAGAGTGAACCTAAATCCTCTGTCACCTGATCCAGACTAGCACTTGGTTTGAAAAAATTTGTGACCTGGTATTCTGGTCCTAATTCCTCCTGCAGAAGTTGGCCTACACCTCTGGCATGAGAACTACCTAACAACAAAACTTTCTTCCTTTTCAATGGCTTTCCTACATTCTTTTTCAATTTCCTATTGAAAGTTTGTTGTGTCCTGTCTACACCTACCTCTGCTTGAGGCTCATCAGTTTCTAACTGAAGCAACAGGTCAAACTTATTTTTGACATTCACCACAAAACTGTCAGACTTAGTTCTAGGCCTGTTCCTTCTGCTACCTGTTGCCACTTCCCACCTCTCTTTGCCCTTCTCCCTCCTTAACCTGTCCAGATCTTCCCTAGCCTGATCTAGCTCAGCCTGAAGGGCAGCAATTTCCCCCTCCTGTTCCACTATCTTCCTATCTCTACTGCAAATCCTACATAACCACTGATGAGCCTGATCCACTTTCTCGACACCCACGCCACTGCAGTCCCCCCAATGAAAAAAACTACTGCATCCATCACACCAAACCCCGGAACTAACAATTCTACGGCAAGTCAGGCACTTCTCACTCATGGCTAAAATAATACTTTAGCTAGAATAAATCAATTAAATTACCGAAAATCAAAAAAGACGTTACAAGAATTAAGCCTATTCACAAATGTATATAAGCAAGTTTCCGATTTAAAACTCCGCTGTTTTTCTGAGATCTGTATTAAAACAATGAAGGTATACGCTATTTATTTTATATTTCACTCAATGGAATGAAAAAAAGGACAATTAAACGAGATACTTTAACTTTGATTCTCCAAAAACGTTACAAGAATTAGGCCTATAAACAAATGTATATAAGCAAGTTTCTGATATAAAGTTCCGCTGTTTTTCTGAAATCTGTATTAAAACAATGAAGTTATACGCTATTTATGGTAGTTTACTTATTTGTTACCGAGAAATTAGTTAAATTACCGTGAAACAAGAAACAAATACGTTTACAAAATTTAAGCCTAAGCGCGACTTCGCGAAGTTACGATCTTTTCGTGTTTTCTGAAAAAATACGCAAAGAAAAGTCAAACCTTTAACGGCAAGACTAAATGATACACTAATGCATGTGTTTAATTTGTTGTTGGCGTTAAACTAAATTATATTCCTGTCTAAATCACTTAACTTTCTGGAAATGGTTTCTGGCGTCACTTACTCGGCGGCCATCTTGACCTTTCCGTACTGGAGAATGATGAATACAAATTATACTGGAACAGAACCATTATAACAGATAAAAAAACACCACATAACAAACCTGACATCATACTCACCAATAAAAAGAAGAAATTAACACAACTAATCGAAATATCCATACCCAATACAACAAATATACAAAAGAAAACAGGAGAAAAAATTGAAAAATACATCCAACTGGCTGAGGAAGTCAAGGACATGTGGCATCCGGATAAAGTTGACATTATACCAATTATACTATCAACTACAGGAGTCATACCACACAATATCCACCAGTACATTAATGCAATACAGCTACATCCAAACTTATATATACAACTACAGAAATCCATAATTATTGATACATGTTCAATCACCCGAAAGTTCCTAAATGCAATATAACATATACCGTACAGTTAAAAGGAAGTCACGCTTGATCAAGGTCCACGTCACTTTCTTTCTTTTCTCAGACGTTATGTCTAGTCAAAAATGGAAAGAAGAAATAATAATAATAATTATTGTTATTATTATTCAGCAGCTGCAACATTTCCAGTGCTGTTGAAAATGGATTACTATGTGATACTCCACTTCATCAGTAGCTTCACTGTTTTGTTTTGGCTCCTTTAGAGCACTGCTGCTTTACACTGACATCAGGACTGCAAACATGTACCTGCAATTTTGGAGATTGTATATTTGTAGTAAAAAGACATTACTTTGATTTGATGTACGTAGTGTGAAAAATTTAAACATTACACTTTGCATCAGTTTACATTTTAGGAATATTTAATTTGTGCTGAATTGTTAATTTACTGCAGTTCAAATATTTTATTTTCACAGAAAATTCTGTACAGCCCTCCAAATTCAGAAAACAACTGGAGAAAATGGTCCATGAAGGTTCAGTGCTGCAAGATCTTTCAGTTTCTCGCCCAAGGGAACGTGTTCCATGGGGCATACCTGTACCAGATGACCCTAATCATACAGTTTATGTTTGGCTAGATGCCCTTGTAAACTATCTCACTGTTGCGGGTTATCCTGAACATGACTTCGCTTGGCCGCCAGATGTGCAGGTTGTTGGGAAAGACATACTGAAGTGAGTAACTCATGAGGGAAGAATGGTTGTGTTTGCAGATGTGTAGTTAGTTTTGTTTGTTTCATGTTCCATTGATAATTATGCACGAAAAATCGTAATGATGTGGAAAGAGTAATCTTACATTCACATCAAAAATTAATTTGTAAATATGGCTACGTGCTGAAAAGTTGTAAGATTTTTATAAAAATATGTAGATTTGAGTTAGTAATACCTACTTACAGCCTTTTAAACATTAGAATAGAAATTCTTCTACAGAATAAGAGGAGCTTTTGAGGGAAACGTTTTCAGTTTACTTTCAAATTGTACTTTGCTGTCTGTCAGACATTTTATACCACTGGATAAGTGATCAAAAATTTTAATTGGGGCATTGTGCATCCTTTTTTGTGCTAAAGACAAATTTAATGTGGACTAATGAGTGTCATTTTTCTGTCTGTTAGTATAATTATATATGTCATTGCTCCTTTTGAACTGCAGTGGATTATTTACAACAAACTTTATGACAAAATAAGTATACTGTGAAGCAGAGAAATTCGTTTATCAATACCAGAACAAACGTTTTGAAATTTATCAAAATTGGTTTTAGTCCAACTTGTATTTTCCTCAAAAATGCTTCAGAAAATGATTTTATGTATCTGATGCTTGCAAAGTAAAGACAATCTGAAGGATTCACAGACATTCTGTGCACTGTGTGGTTACCTGTTAAATGCTGAAAGTAATTGACTACCCCAATACAGAGGAGCTGCATGCAGTTTCTTATGCTTAAGTTTGTCCTTGTTTTCAGTAGACTTTTTCTTACTGAGTATCTCTCAGGAATTGTGGTTGCAAAAACTTCAAAATCTTGACATAGCACTTCAATGGTAGCAAGTGGAATATTAACTGCTTCCCTGCCACTGATGATGCTACTACATTTACACTAAAACTGCAGCAGTCTTAGGAGTCTATCTCATCACTGTACAATATAATGAAATATTTTCGGCTAGAAAAAAATACTGCAGTAAGTCATAGTTTTAATGGCCCCTGTTCCTCCCAGGCAATTAAACAGCATAATATGCACCAAATCAAATACTATCAAAAATGCACAATACAAAAACATCCTCTTAACTGCTGTTGTGACAGTACGGTGTAGAACAATATGGGAATAGTATGGAGAAGTGGCAGATAACTACTGCAGTGAATTGTAATCAACACATCAACAGTGGACTGCTAAACTCATGTCAGATCATGCTGAAAAAGTTGCAGTTCATAGTTAAGAAACAATTGAACAATTCTTTGGTTTTGCTGATGCTGTAACTCAACTCCAGAGAAGCTCCAGAGTCAGAAAATAAGCATTGCAATAATTTTTATACCTAAGTATTTATTTACTTTCAGCAGTGACAAACTTTAGGGTGACAGTAATATCCAGCTCAGGGTAATGTATGACATGTAGATACCTCAGCATCAGGTAGCAGCCTAATCACAAGGCACTTACTTAGTCCAGGTACCTGGATTGTGCGATAATGTCATGGTGCTCAACACAGCATAAAACAAGCATATCTTGCAGCAGCCAGAGAGTTAAATTATAGTGAAAGTACCGTGTGAGGTGGTGCAGTTGTTAGCACACTGGACTCGCATTCGGGAGGATGACGGTTCAAACCCTCGTCTGGCCATGATTTCCCTAAATCGCTTCAGGCAAGTACCAGGATGGTTCCTTTGAAAGGGTGTGGCCAATTTCCTTCCCCATCCTTCCCTAATCCAAGCTGGTGCTCAGTCTCTAATGATCTCGCTGTCAGCAGGACATTAAACGATAATCTCCTCCTCCTGTAGTGAAAGCTTCTTGTGTCAGCTTATAATTTCTCTCTTGTTTCATTGAGACCTCTTGACCTGTAATTGAACTCGCATATTATAAAATGAAGTATGCAACAGGCTTTCTTACCAGGAAAGCCTAAGCAATAATATCAATCCCTCAGAGCAGTGAAATAAGAATTTGAAAGATTTGAGAATCCTTGGGAAACTGTACACTTTTGCATATATAGTTATTTTGCAAAAATTTCATTCAATACATATAAATTTTGCAATACAATCATGATTAGTTGCTGCTATCAAGTCAATCTTAAATCTCTACTTTAACATAAAAACTACTAAGCATGATAGGTTTGTGAGGCGGTTAAGAACTTTGTAAGTCAAGTTTCTGGAATTCCTTTTGTGCATTACTCCCTGTATGTTTACAAAAACAAGAAAAATTTGAAAGCCTTTGTCACTGCTGCTTTTAGCTCAGTAACTTGAATTTGTCATAAATGTTTTCCTCCACAGTCCAACCTGACCTGCAGGTTTCATGGTGTCTACTGGCCAGCATTCCTCATTGCTGCTGGTCTTCAGCCACCACGCACGTTACTCTGTCATTCACATTGGACTGTTGATGGTGAGAAGATGTCGAAGTCTCGACAAAATGTGGTTGATCCTGCTGCACTAAGTCACGACTTCACTTCATGTGGAGTACGATACCTGTTACTCAGGGAAGGAGTGCCACATTCTGATGGAAGTAAGTTATAAGTTATATTATTGTACAGTGTTTGTTTTATGTGTCAAAATAACATTGTTGCAACAATCTGTGATACGTTTGTCACTTGATCCTAGAAGTAATTACTGCATTTCAGCAATCAAAGATTTTTCTGCTTTGTGGTTTCTCTTTCTCAGGTTGGTGTACTTTGTGTAATATTTTCTGGTAATATGTGTCGAGGAAAATAAAATAATACACTTCACAGTGACATGTCCTATATGATACTATTTTTCAGCATAGTTATCACGTTCTTGTACACAACAGTCAGAACACTCTACCAATTGTTGAATTCTTCGTGATAATTGAAATCAGCTTCTTCATCTGGAGCCACTAAAGAAACACTGTGTGAATGACTTCATTGTTGGAAAATCTTTCCCCTAGATATATGCGTTCAGCTTGCCAAAGAAATAAAAATTGCAAGGTGCAAGATCTGGACTTATTGGTAGGCATCACCCATTCTATACAACCTTAGTCTAATTGTTGACACTGTTTCACTGTGGCTGGACATGAAATTGCATTTGGTCTGTACACCATCACGATTTCACAGTGAATCTGTGTGCAATTTAGAAATTTGCCCTAAAAATCATACAGAAATGATAATATGGCATTATTGGCTGAAAGACCCCTTTTGGGATAGTTCGGTGTGTGGTGAGTCTTTCTATTTGACACCACTTTGATGACTTGCATGTCAATGAAGATGAGAAGAAGTGATTGGGACAACACGGGCACCCAGTCCCCGAGTGAAGAAAAAATCTCCGCTTTGACCAGGAATTGCACTCGGGACTCCGCAATCCAGAAGCAGCTACACTACCCACTAGACCACAAGCTGCAGACAAGAATCATTCAGTTCCACATTCTTAAACTTTGGAGTATGTTACCAGCTGCCATGTTATTTCCGTTGCACATTGTGATGCACCTGTTATTTGTTCTGCAACTGGAGTGTGTTTGCAGGAAACCCATCTGGACCATCTACAGTGGTCTTTGTATGGGATGAAATGTGTAACTTACTTTCTGAAGTTCCTGCGTACTCAAGCTCTCAGTAGAATATGTTGTTAATGGATGTTAGCTGAAGCTGTCATGTATACGTGTTGTTAAACTGGATGTGTAGCTGAAGTTGGTATGTATTGGGAACTGCTATAAGTTCGCAGGATCTCACCTCCCGTCTAGCAACACACAGTATCCTTTAGCATGACCAAGAGTTGCAATAATAATGTGTCAGCAGAATTATTGTTAAGTGAAGTGTAAAAACAATTTGTGACAAATTAATTTTGTCTTTGACCAAGGTAGTTCATAATGTCATGATGAAAGAACCGCCTTACCTCTGCAATTTGAAGCAGGCATTATTGTGCCATCAGTTCATTGTGGAATATTTTTGAGAGTAAAATGCTAAAGTTCCCTATTGTGGATTGGAATTTTCACACTCAGTAAAAAATACTATAGTGAGATATGCATACCGTACTGCACTCAACATAAAAACACAAAACCATGGCAGTTAAACACATATCCAGGTATACATAATATCGATTGTAATGACTGTGAAAAATTCTGTGTAGGCCAAACAGGATGAAATTTTGTTATCAGATATCGAGAATACGAAGCCCTTCACATTTTTCTACCATTTGAAAATAGAGGACCATAATGTAAACCAGTTCGCCCATGCAATGAAAATCATATATATATTAGCCGAAGACCCAATAGTGATCCTTTCAGAAGAAGAAACAGAAACACACACACCCACAGAAAATCATAAATGAACAAATTGAACTTAAGTGTGAAAATGTTATTGAAAAGTCTGCCAGAATTTTAGAATGTGGTAATAGATAACATAAGCAGAGACTACTCACACAAGCCTTTACAAGGACTCTATAATCACTACACAATTCCACAGATAATAAGATTAACATTTAACCATACAACATTTAACTCCTACCAAGTAATGCTGTCACATTATAGAAAATGAAAATTTCAACCAATATTACTCAACAATAACTTTTACTGTTGAGAAAAAAGTTATAGACAAACAAAAACAACTCAATCTTAGCTACAAATACAATAAGCAGAATGGTGAGAAATGGAAGTAAGTACTCAATACACTGTTACAAAACCAGTTAGATACATACTGTAAAAGCCATATATACTAATAACAGCAATGTATAATTGCGGATTGCTTGGAAATGGCAATGCGGTTGAAATAAGCTTATTGCCTAACTGTATAACTCCTGAATAAAGCTTCAAAAAGTAGCAACATTCTGGTATAATATACATAAAACTTTTTTAAAAAAAGAAAAAAGACATTAATTTATTATTTGTGCTTGCACTTGTGACTGTGGACATCATCATTTGTGTTGGTGCAATGTGTACCACATTGACATTTGATAAATCAAATGTGCCCCCCTGTGTTTGCTAAATGGGGAGCACCTAGAGAACCCAGCCAGTATTGGCTGTGTATGGGTTTGGCAAACACAGGTTTCTTGAGGTGGCCCTGGTGAATGCCACCAGTTTTTTATAACTATAAGCTCTGTACTCAGTGACCACTGTGTGGCATGGTGGTGGAAGACTGTATTCACAGGAAATGGAAATATTGGCGTAATTGCCCGGAAGATCTAAA